>NW_026262708.1:228938-848019 GCF_021869535.1 Mytilus californianus
GTTTGAACATTCATCATTAAAATAAATGTTTGATTTAAACCTTTTTTAAATATTCGTTTTATACATTCAACATTTGATTTTTAAGAGTCAACATTTGTTTTCAACATTCGTTTTTCAACATCAAAAACTCGTTTTCAACATTCAAAAAACGTTTTCAGCATTCGCTATACAGTATTTACGTTTCAGCATTCAGCATTCGCTATTCAGTATTTATCCAAACAGCTGTCCGCAGATGATTGTATCGATTGATAATTCCCATGCAATCAACATCGAATACATAGAAAATTCAAGTTTTGTTATGTGGTCCAGCAGACGGGATGACATGAAAAACAATGATAATGTTTTTGTGGTATGTCTGTTTATCCAGTGTTTGAAAATGAGACATTTACCGCTTAATTTGATATTTGTATTGCCCCATATGAGCTGCTGTCTAATTTGTTGATATTTATATGATATTCGATCTGATTTTTCTTCAGATTTGGAATTTATCCATATAATGATTATTCTTGAATAAAACTGTGGAATTATTTCTTTCGGTTTGTTGATCAAATTAATATTATTGAAGTTCATTTTAAATATATTGAATTCTTGTCCAAATTTATCAAAACTTTTTGGTAAGACTTTCCAATTGGGTGATCGATCTTTGTTATCAAAGAATTTGTTAACTCAATTGTTTGTCCTTTTCCAGTGGCAGTCTAAATTTTCCCGACAATCATCCTGGATTGCAATTATTCAAGACCTTCCTAATATTTTAATTGTTTTTTTCTTGTCTTCTTATATACATTTTTTGTTGTTCAATTAACATTCCAACTTAATATTTTGGATGCAGTAGAGACCTATAATTGTATATAAGTTTTGTTTACATAGATCTACTAAAATTTCAGATATAATTGGTGATACTATATGTAGTGAAGCTAACAAACACAGTACTAGTGATGGTTGAAAGGTAAAATACTTCGACTTCGAAGATGACACAGATGCAAAAATCATCTCCAAAAGATCAGTCATTACAAACAGAAAGCAGTGGTCGGAAGAGGAAATGCAAGAGTTGAAGCTCTATTTTGGAAAACAAAACGGTTCTAGGAAAATCGTAATGGTCTTTGGTTCTTAGAAAAGACAAAAGTTGTAATGTTTCTTTATTTTTTGAGGACTGGACCGATGATTGCAAAAAAAATTTGTACAACAGCAAAAGCTGTGTGTAATTATAAATTGTTTCTTTCATTTGCACTGTAATTTGCCTTTTTTAATGGTTTATCTTTAAAACATAAATAGATCAACGATTCATTAAAGCAAAAATAAGTTCGACAAAACCTGCAAATTTTCACTAAATTTGGAAAATCTTAATTAGATGTTGTGGCGCCTGAAAAGTTCGAGTTTTGGAAATGTTTGCATAACTATATTTTTTTTTTTCAAAAATAACAGAATAATGATCAAAATAAAACAATAAATGACAAGAAGAATAATTTCATTATTTGATGGATAGTCTGACCTCCTAATAACCGACTGTTGCAAAACTTTCCCCCGACCGGCAGTAAAACGCTTTCCATTGTGGTGCGTCCGTTATTGCTGTGCGGGATGTATCAAGTTCGCAGTCACGTCCGGTCAGATTTGGGACGTTTAATCCGATGCCTCGTGTAAAGAGAGTGCAACGCTCCTTGCACGTTAAGAACCCTTGCAACAACTCGCCGAGGGATCCGTATGTGGCCTGTTGCAAAGAAAAAGTGTCTGTCCCTATCCAATATACCCTCATTTTCCTACCTACCTATTGTATTTATTGTTAACTTTTTCTTGTCCTGAAATTGTACTGGAATTTAAACAAACATAAGTAAGTAGCACTATTGAAATGGGATCAAAACCTCGTGCAAGGTTAAATGTCTGTCCCTATCCAATATAGCCTCACTTTCCAGTGGCAGTCCAAATCTCCCCAACCTTCTTCTCAAATATCCTCTATTATGACAAGATCTACCTATTGTATGTATTGTTAACTTGTTCTCGTCCTGAATATGCATGAAAGTTTTGCCACTGGACGTTAAGCAACCAACAATCAAACAATCTTATAACTTTACTTAGGCTTTTTTATCATTGGATTATAGTTAGTAATGAGAGAGAGTGGAAATTCTTTGTTCTATTGGTCTTCTGTTTGTGGTATTTTTAACAACATTCTCCGTTTTATTTTCACAGTATCCTCTTTCAACTAATTTATCTTGTAAGTAAGTTAAATGTTTATCTGGAAAATGAGGATATAATGGATAAGAACAGGAATTGCAAGGGTTCTTAACGTGCAAAGAGCTTGGCACTCTCTTAACACGAGGCATCGGATTTAATGTCCTCATCCAGGCAGGACGTGACTTCGAACTTGCTACATCCCGCACAGTCAAACGGACGCATGACTTTGACAAGCGTTTAACCGTCGGTCGGGAGAAGACCAAGTGACCATATTTCGTTTCCCTAGTCACCCTTTGGGGGAAAACATCTCTAAACACATCTAATCCACGTGATACTAGTACTGGATATTTTGTAATGTCAATTGTATTCCATTGAAGACCTATTGGTGATCTTCTGCTGTTGTCTGTTCTATGGTCGGGTTGTTGTCTTGTTGACACATTCCCAATTTCCATTCTCAATGTTATCCTTAATTCTATGAATTCATCTTCTGTTAATGGGCGGTTGTCTCTTGGTTTAAGAAGATTGTCCCATTCAGTTCAAGGTTAAGAGTTTGGATAACCTCATCAACACGCTCATCGGGTGCATTCCCAATGTTGCGGATGCTGGTGTACTTAATCTGGTTCCCAAGCAGTAGTGATTTGAACCACATCACATTTGGAGTTTGGTTACCTTCAGTTCTAAGCTGATGGTTATTGTGGGTAATTTTCCACTCTCTTAAAGCAAAGTCAGTTCATGGTGTGGAAACATACTACATGACCCATGTATCGATACTTTCTGTGGTGCCAATAATCTTCCATATAACAAAATAGTTTAAAGAATACTACAATCACTTTGATAAATAAAATATGTCTCGCATAATCTTCCAATTCTTATGTTCTATACATTGTTTTATTCTAGAAAAATGAGTAAATTGCATCCAAAATTTTTTATGATTTGCAAGAAGAGCAACCAGAATATTTTGAGAAAAAAATGTTCAGTTTGGACAAAATGAAAGATTACAATGATGCAATTGCATTCTATACTGGTTTTCCAAACTATGGATCATTTATGGAATGTTTTCAATATCTGGAATCGGAGGCATCAAGGCTACAGTATTGGAGTGGACAAAAATGACACATTTGATGATTATAAACATTATCAAAGCCGAGGTGGGCGATCTGGTCCAAGAAGAAAACAGTGACTACGAGATGAACTTTTTATGACGCTCGAATATTCGTCTGTCTTAAAATGGGATTATTTGAAATTTCACAGTCAGTTTTCCAAAATTTTCACAACTTGGATACATTTTTTAAACGTTGAATTGCTATTGACATACTGGTCGGCAAATATGTTACATACAATGCCAAAACTATTTATTTTGTACCCTTCTACTGCTAGGATTATCCTTTTCAAACATATCATCTATATCTTTCTAAAAATCAAAAGACTTCCTGCAGCCCTGACTTTTTGTTATTGTCTTTTTCTGATTTGTAGCCCCATATTAACGTTTTCCATTTTCCATTTACTTGTACAGTAAGTTGACTCCCCTCTGCTGCAGCATTGAGATTTTCTCCCAGACTACATTCTTTTTCATTCGACCTTACTCTATGTTCTTATTTTTCTTACATTCACTGACAAGAAACAAAGTATTGTTTTTACTCCGTACGATTATGTTACTAGTACCCGTGACGTCTTCTTTCACTGTTTCTTCTGTTAAAAAATTATATGTGTAAATGATCCACAGTTAACCTCATACATATACATGTCTACTACAGTCTGGTCAGAATATGTAAATTTCACCAATACTTAAAAAACAAATTTCTAGTAGGAATCTCGAGAAAAATTCCAAAAAGATTCCATGTACATTCCACCCAGGAAAGTGCCAGTATGTCAGTAGTTTTGATATCTCAGAAGGATTCGTATAACAAAATCATTTGACCGCAACAACCAAAACTGACAATATGTGGATTGTATCATGCAAATCTATATAGCCGCATAGTTAAAAAGGAAAATGTTGAAAGCATGAGTGGTAATAACCTTTATATATTTCTAGATGATTTGAAAAAGAAAGCTTAGAAAATGCAAGATATTATAAGTTTCTGGCAACTCATACTGTAATAGCAAATTTCTTTAATTTTAACAGAACGCGCGTCTGGCGTATAAAATTATAATCCTATTAACATGATCCTTGATTTAGACGCATTAGGCTATTTAAAAAAAAAGAAGGAATAGAGGGTGAATGTACATGAGACAACATCCGGAAGTATAACATAGTTAAAATTAAAATAAATCTGAAAGGCACACAATAAATCAAGCTGACGATTGTATAATAGGCTTAGCAGACAACAATAAAAAAAAAACTATGACTTCAATTTCTGATGCAGTGTAATGATTGTCCAAGATCAGTGTACAGATTGTCCCAGATAAGATAAAGTTAATTACAGATTTTCCCTGATTTGCTCTTATATTATTATAAGGAAAAGGGTTCTTGTTAAGTTTTATTTTTAACTGTTATTTGCAGAAAATGCCAACATACAAATGCTTTTATTGCTTGCAAAAGTATTTCATTTCTTCATCAGAAGACACATCCATCTGAGAAACTTGCCATTTGGAGACTTGAAGATGAAAGCAAAAAAGGAAATACAGATCTTGTCCATTAGTGATTTGCTGCCTTTACATCTTTGTCCTGGCTAAGCTGTGTGGTGGCCTAGACCTCCCGCCAATTGTAAGGACAATCATTAGGGCCTTATTGACCAACAAACTCATGTCCATGTACAGTTTGACTGGACAGAAGGGAAAACAGCATTTAGGGAGACTTAAGTGCTATAATGTCATAATCAGTAAGTGTTCATTCATAAATACGTGATATATTTTGCCATATTCTACCTCCTAAGTGATTATTGTTTTCTTTTAAAGGCAACACGCAACACACCTTTTGGCAAATTCAAATTAATTAATTGTATGTTAGTCAGATTATTTAGTTGACATATTTTCGACAGGTACTTTAAAGTACCCCTACGTAAAACAATCTTAAAACATACTTTTGACTCTGACCCCTACATTTTGTTTTTACTTTCAAAACCTTCGGTATTATGTTCCGATAATAGTCCGACAGAATGGGGACGATGAATGGCTGACCCGAGTTAAGAGAGAGCCATATCTCTTGCACGTAAAAGACACCCTTGTAGATTTCAATAAGTGCAGGCTTATGCCGCTACAAGGCAACACTCGCACCCGCAAAGTGGAAAGGGATTAATATAGGTTGCAGAACGTTTCCCAATCCACTATAAATAAATATGTTTAAACTAATTATGAAAAAAAAATAAACAAACATACAATAAAGAATAATTGCATTTTATTTTTTGATACTGACTACCATCAGCTCGCCCTAGCAGGCTAGCTTGATATTCTTGGCATTATTGTATAATCATTGAATAAGTAATATATCAAATATTTATGTACTTAAATTATCATTTGCCATTTTCAGTTCTATTTTACAAGGATTTAGAAGACATGGGTGTTCTAAACATTTTCCTATAAACACACGGAAGTCATAATGCTATTGCCATGTTGTTTAAGTGACAGATGTTCAGTTTTTATGCATTTTGAATTATGGCACAGAAGTGACAAATCTCAATATTGAAAGTTAACATTACGGTGCGTTATCACGAAGGCAAGTCTGTGAACATGTATTTAAGTCCATCTGATGGCATTTTGAAATTTTCAATTCACAACTCCATGATTGCCATTAGATGTACAGGCCTCACTCCAAATGTCTCATTCTCTATTTTGGCTAAGCATGGTATTATCATTCAATTTAGTCAGATCATTTTCTTAACTCTATATAAATATTTAGGTTTTACCTTTGTTGTTTTACCCATTATTGTAGCTGTACTTCCTTCAACCTTTACTGCATCAATTATTTATACTGCCTCCGAAAGTGCATCAATTAGTTTTCTTGCCTCTGCTTTTGTCTTCTCACTTATCGTGACAGCACTTAGACTTATTGCTCTGTGTTAATTTTTAAAAAGTCAGTGTAACGTATACAGATGAGGATAACTTAACACAATGTTAACTAGGTAAAATTTCCTTCAAGTCAGGAGCTATTTCCAGTGCGACCGTCTTCCAAGTCTCTACAAATTCAAACGACAAATTGATTTGCCATTATCTGTGTGACATAAAAAAACAATAATTGACACCTACGGTACCGTGACTTTTTATTTGATGCGACTGTCATACAATTGAGGTTAAGCGCTAATCCACCATTTTCTACATTTGAAAATGTCTGTACCAATTCAGGAATATGACAGTTGTTGTCCATTCGTTTGATGTGTTTTGTCATTTGCTGAGAGATTTTCCGATTGAATTTTCCTCGGAGTTCAGTATTATTGTCATTTTACTTTTAATTGTCTTGCATTCTTGCGTCAGTAATTTTCATATAATGATCAAATTCAAATACATTTAATCTATGCTTCAAATGAGCGCCTCAAAGGAGCTGAAATATAGATTCCATTACAAGCACACATTAAACAAAACACTGAAATTCTATATGGATTCGTACAATATAGGTAAATTTACTAATGTTGATATTATAGAGTATAGGGAAGGGAACATGGAAACAGATACTAAACAAATGTCAAATTAAGAAAAAGAAACTAACAACACCATGAAGTTAATTCACATGGTACAATGACCCCTATATGCCAAACAATGCACTTTTACGAACTTTCCTGTTCCTGCTTCTCACAACAGTTTGAACAGCTGTAAGGGGATCATTCGAGACAGAAGTCAATACCTTGGTCTTTCAAGCCAAGGTGTAACTGATGTTGTTAGATTTCAAATAAAAAAAGAATGGAAATATAATCGAATTAAATACATATCTTTTGACCTTTAGAACTCCAACACCTCCTCAATCTATAACTTTAAGTTGCTTCGGAATCAGATTTGACAGGTTTATCCATTACCTTATAGTTTTCGCAAACTGCGACCGCAAAATATTCTCACAGCTGATAAAACCCAACTCCGCAAATGTCTATGCCAGTATTGCATAAACCTTGAATTAAAGCTACGCCTGCACAGCCTCAAGTCATTGAAATAATGTTTATATCCAATGTTTATGACATAGTAAATGCATCATTGCGTCCAAAACAAGGAGGGTACCACAATATGAGTTGTGTTTAAAGAAATAGTAAACATTCTGGAACAGAAAAAATACGTAATAAGATTAGATCTGCAATTCACAGTGATATTGTACCCTGGGAAATGTGGGAAAATAGAAAAAATTACTTACGGAAAAGTTGAAAAAAACTCCTGGTGACTAAATCTAGTACGCCGAAGGAATTCCTTGATGAACTTTTAAAGGATGTTTCATTCATGCTTTCCCATTTATATACTGCCACCTGGTAATATAAATAATTCGTTCATATCAAAGAGAACATGCCAGAAGGATGGATTGATTGATTGTTGGTTGCTTAATGTCCAGTGGCAAATATTTACATTTATCTGTATTGACTTAATTGCTTTGAGGCTTCACGCCTTTGCAAATTTTTTTTATAAGTTTTTACGGTATTTTGGTGTTTGATGATGGATTTTATCTTATTGGTTATAATAGCTGGATAGTATTGCAGTTCCATGATTTGGTTGTTTGGTATATGTGTACATATTACATTTTTTATATGTGGTTATACTGTAGTGGTATATTTGGATTTGATGGTTGTATTTCAGGAAGTCATATATATCAATGAAGGCTGCACGCTTAGCTGGATATGTATTATGTGAGTGTGAAGATTTGTGGTTTTTAATCTTGTACTATGGTTTTGATTCTAGTGTGTGTTTTCATACACTTTGTGTGTGTGCATCAAGTAAGAATGCAAGACAAAAGACACAGAGAGCCTGAGAATATCACTGGATATTATAGTTCAGTATAGTAACAATAAATGATGGTACTTCTTTATAATTAACCTGCTCCTTCAACTTGTTCAGCTCTTCCACTGAAATTTTCAGAAGTTAATTCGATACAAAAACAATGAATCTAAATCAACAAAGATATCAATATTCCAAATGAGAAAAGTTTAGTCTGGACCAGGGGTCGAATTCATTTTTCTTTTGTGTACTGTGGACTGAAAAATCTACTGGTCCGGCTGCAAATCTACTGGTCCTGCTAAAATGATATTCATTTGACAAACACTAATGTAAATGATAGATTTTCACTCTTATTTTCATGCTTTCTTATACATATGTAAGACACGAAAAAGAGAGAGTCTCGATCCTGGTTTTGATAAAGCCCTTGATAATCTCAATGATTTTCTTTATCAAAATCAGGATCAAGGACCGCAAAAAAAAAAAATCTTTATCAGGTTTAGATTTTCTTTTCTTTTTCTAACAATATTTCATTATTATAATTTATAGAATATGTTTATTGAATGATTCAAAATATCAAACTTATGTACTTGTCTCAATTTTCGCTGTTGTACTATGGACTTACTTACCATTATTATTTATATATGTAGTTTGTTTGCCAAAAAAACACATTACAAAAAAAAAAGATTTACACCAAAAGTTCTTTGGCTTAATCGAAAATTAAATCTTGTCAAATAAAATTTAAAGCTCTTTTGCATTTTACCTAAAAAAAGGCAAGTTCATCATCATGTTTACATAAACGATGAACTGAAGCTCTCTACATTCCAAAAAGGGATCCCCAAGGGTGACTGGGAAAACGAAATATGGTCACGGCTGTTGCAAAACTTTCTCCCGACTGGCAGTAAAACGCTTGCCGAAGTGGGGCGTCCGTTTGGCTGTGCGTGATGTATCAAGTTCGCAGTCACGTCCGGTCAGAATAGGGACGTTAAATCCGATGCCTCGTGTAAAGAGAGTGCCAAGAACCTTTGCGACAACTCTTTGCGGGGTCCGTAGGTGGCCTGTTGCAAGGCAAAACTTGTGCCCCTTAACCAAAATACTCTCATTTTCCAGTTGCAGTCCAAATCCCCCTCGACCATTATCTCGAATGGCATCTATTATCTTTAACCTAGGCAGTGTACAAACCTACAACTTCTGTGAGGCACAGAATGGCAAAGGCCCCTGTGATAGGACAGCAGCAACTGTTAAATCAGCAATAAGAAGACACATCAACCAAGGAAATGATGTTGTAACTGCCAATCATATGAAAGAGGTAAGAATTTTGGTTTTTATGTATTATACATGTACCTTTAAAAAATCATTTAAGTACACGTAGGTGATAAGAATTGGTGATAAATTCAACAAAAAATTATTAAACAAAATAACAATTTTTAAAAACTATGGCAACATCATTTTACTGCTACATAAATCAGAAGCAATTCCAAAGGTCAAGACAAGACTTATCACAAATACTTTTTATTGTATTCTTAATGGACTACCTGAGGTACTTGAAATAACTTTGTCAACACATTCAAAACTGCTTTTTCTTTTTATTTAATCGAATATTATATAATGATGATTATAGTTTTGTATGAGATAATGGTATTTTTAATCAAGTATATAAAATGATTTTTTTTATCATCATCGATTCCTTTCTACTAAAATGTATATAAACAAAAATGTGTCTATAACACGGATGCCCATTTATTTTCTATGTTCAGTGGACTGTAAAATTAGGGTCAAAACTGTAATTTGGCATTAAAATTAGAAAGATTATTACATAGCTATAGGGAACATGTGTATTAGTTTAAGTTGATTGGATTTCAACTTCATCAAAAACTACCTTGACCAAAAACTTTAAGCAAAAATTTAACTTGAAGTCAAACAGACGGACGGACGGAAGAACGGACTAAAAACATAATGCCCATAAATGGGGCATACAAAGTTGTCTATAATATAATTTAACAGATAAATCTGTTTTTTTAATCTTGTGAATGACTGCAATTTCGTAGTTTGAAACCAAAAGCTATATGAATGTAAACTATCAATAACGTGTCAATTGTTCATGGTCACAAGATATTGATTATCAAAGAAAATTATCCAAATTAGCAATCAATATATTGTTATTTTTTTTTCAGGCCATTGAAAAGTCAATGAAGAATGTTAGATATAGAATAAAAGTGGTAGACAATATGACAGCAAAACTTAAAAATGTGGACCGTGTTATTCCATCAATATCAACATATTCAAACTTCACCTTTGAGAGAAATGGAATCAGAGTATGGAAGGCTAACATTATTGGCCAAGGTAGGTATTATAAAATTTTGACCATTTTCGTGAATGCAGAGTTTGCTGAAGATTATAGTTCTATAATGCTCTGCAGTTCAGTTGATAGTTTCTCAGAAACAAATTTTAAATTATGTATAAGACTAAATCTTTCATAGAACTAAATTTCCACCAGTTGCTCTACACAATTGTTACACGTGTTGAAGAATTATCAATCATGGCTCTGTCCAAAATATGTGAATTCAAAACTTACTCACAAATAATGACCAGCAGTTTCATCATAAACTATAGAACAAAATTGGGCTAAAAGCTAACACTAATATACAGTTTTATAAAAGTCTCAAAAGAACTTCTTGTATATTGTATGATTCAAACAGGTTTTTAAAGAAATTTATTGGTGCATACTGGATCAAATCACCAATTAGCACATAAAAGTCTGAATATGTGAGTGAATTGGTCAAGTTTATACACAAATGTCAAATAAATTGATATAAAAACCTGTTTGATTATTATAATTATTCAAAATTGAGACGTTAAATTCATTTTATAGCATCTTTAACATGTTAACTGTGTATTTGTTTCACTGAATTAACCTAACATATAAATGAATATGGCATATGAACCTATTTAGTAACTTTGTCAGCTTGAACATCATTTATCGAAACAAGAAATTTTGAAAAATGCTATCTGAAGCCTTCTATAACCAATTTATAATATGAACGCATTCATCATCACAAATCATACACTAGTTATTACAAAACATTCATAATTATACAAAATGTTCAACTTTATCAATATTGAGTTAAATCAATTTCTTAGATCATGTTTCAAGTATTTCATAACTATATATATATAACACATGTATAAGTAAGTGTGTCACTAATGAGTTGTGCAATTTATGCTGAAACATAATAATAAATCTTTTTGATACATTGAAAGTTTTTTTTTCTTTCTAGGATGTCTTATTTCAAACATATCCACAGTGGAGTTAATTAAACTTCAAGTGATTGAAGATTCAGGTCACATAAACTTCCACGGACTGAAACAGAAGATAAATGTACCTGAAACAGATTCTGAAGATGTGGTGATTTGCTCAACTGAGGGTTGCACAAAAACGTTTGCAAGCAATGAAGAACTAACAAATCACTTGTATTCTGAAAAATGTACACTTGTATTTGATCAACAATCCAGTTGCTGCTCTGATATTTCCAAAGTTAAATACCTTGAAAAGGTTGCTGAATCAAGTGTAAATAAACAACTAATGATCATGCCATCTGCAACCAAACTATCAACATCTGATTCTGAATTGGACATGGGTTGGGCGTTGAAAGATCAGAGAAAAAACAAGACGTTTAACAAAAATCAAACTGATTATCTAAATGAAAAATTTAATAAAGGACAAAAAAGTGGTAGAAAAGAAGACCCATACAGTGTGTCAGAAGCAATGTTGATCGAAAAAAATGAAGATGGCACTATGCGTTTCCTCTATAGTGAAATACTCTCAGTTCAACAAATTACAAGTTATTTTTCCCGTTTATGTAGAAAGTTGAAGCTTGATGAATCCAGTTCTGATGCAGTCAGGGAGAAAACCATCAGCAATTTGACTCGGCAACTCAATTCAGACAATTTACTGATTTTATTGTGATAGTTATATTAGTTCATACTAGTCATCACTTATTATTCCTTGTCTGTCCATCCATTATCCGTCCGTTAACATTTCATATTTTTATCTTCTATGTGAGAGCCTCTAAACAGAATTAAACAGAGCTTTTTTTATCGTGTAAAGAACCTCTGTAGGAATTGAAACCAAACTTAGTGTATATGTTCCTATCAAGGTCTTGATCAATATATATATATATATATTATTAGTTTGATGCTGATCAGAAATCCAAAATGGCTTCCAAAGAAATCTAACTCTATGAATTTTTTTTTTCATTATCAATCAACCAATCAATCTAGGATTGTCTTATCCCAGGAATAGATTACCTTAGCCGTATTTGTCACAACTTTTAGGAATTTTTGGTCCTCAATGCTCTTCAACTTTGTACTTGTTTGGCTTTTTAACTATTTTGATCTGAGAGTCACTGATGAGTCTTATGTATAGACGAAACGCGCGTCTGGCGTATTAAATTTGAATCCTGGTACCTTTGATAACTAATTATTCCTTAAATTCTACAATAAAAATTATTATCGACATTTTCTTGTACTGAATAGTGTATAGAAAAAGAGAAATCAGGTAGAAAAATGAACGTTACTATTTAAGGTTAATCAAATCAAAGTTTATTGCGGATTTTTTCTAAAGCTAATGATAGCACAAGGACACAGTTATCGTCCTTTGATTTTCAGTCTACAAATATAATCCCTAGTGTAAACAGTATAACACGTTTTTTCATACACTGTCCAACTTCGTTTTTCGATATTTCGTCCCCCCAAGGGTGACTGGGGAATAGAAGTATGGTCACCATTGGTCTTCCTCCGACCGGCAGTAAAACCCGTGCTAAAGTGGGGCGTCCGTTTGGCTGTGCGGGATGTACAAATTTGCAGCCACGTCCGGTCAGAATGGGGACGTTAAATCCGATGCCTCGTGTAAAGAGAGTGCCACGCTCTTTGCACGTTAAGAACCCTTGCAACAACTCTTTGAGGGGTCCGTAGGTGACCTGTTGCAAGGCTAAATTTCTGTCCCTATCCAATATACCCTCATTCCCCGTGGCAGTCTAAATTTCTCCGACCTTAATCCCTTAATCTATTACAGAACCTACCTATTGTATTTATTGTGAACTGGTTCTCGTCCTGAATATGCATGAAATATTTGCCACTGGACGTTAAGCAACCAACAATCAATCAATCAATCAATCGATATTTCGTGCATAAATATAATTTGTTAATAAACTAATGATCATTGCTTTTTCAGCAAACTAAAGAACCTAAAAAGCCATATCTTGACATATGTTATTGTTAGTGGAAAGCCAGAAGGCATAAATTTCAAGGATCCCAGCAATTACAGTAAAGGTCATCTTTTCAGGATTGCTGTTGTTGTTGACCAGATAGATACAATGTACTTAAAAATAAATATACATGTAGGTTATAAGTCATCTTGTTTCCTAGCTAAGAAATGTTTTGATATATTTTTTTATGTCACCATAATGCAATAGAACGTGGAATTCATCATAATAAACATAACATTAATAGAGACAAACATTTTAATGTACATGACTGTGTAAACAGCGGAATGCAAATACTAACACCATTAGGCAACAGTGTCACAAAATATATTGACATCAAGATAAAACATATTAACTGGATTGATTGATTGTTGGTTGCTTAACGTCCAGTGGCAAATATTTCATGCATATTCAGGACGAGAACAAGTTCACAATAAATACAATAGGTAGGTTCTGTAATAGATTAAGGGATTAAGGTCGGAGAAATTTAGACTGCCACGGGAAATGAGGGTATATTGGATAGGGACAGAAATTTAGCCTTGCAACAGGTCACCTACGGACCCCTCAAAGAGTTGTTGCAAGGGTTCTTAACGTGCAAAGAGCGTGGCACTCTCTTTACACGAGGCATCGGATTTAACGTCCCCATTCTGACCGGACGTGGCTGCAAATTTGTACATCCCGCACAGCCAAACGGACGCCCCACTTTAGCACGGGTTTTACTGCCGGTCGGAGGAAGACCAATGGTGACCATACTTCTATTCCCCAGTCACCCTTGGGGGGGGGGGGGGGGGGATATTAACTGGAAACATGATCTTTATTTTGTTGCAAACAGGGACAATGAACCTGGAGAACAAATGTTTTGAGACTATGGTATTAGGTTTCCCGAGAGGAACTTGATTTTAAGGGCATTCTGGATAAGGAGATGAGACAGGATATGTTAAGGGGGTGGTCTTGAACAATGTCTTAAGGGTTACGGTTATGCAACCGTGCCTTTTTCAACAATAACTTAAGGGTATAAATTCTTATAGCACAGCCAAACGGACCCCCTACTTTGGCAAGCGTTTTACTGCCGGTCGAAAGAAGACCAAGTGACCATATGTCTATTCCCCAGTCACCCTTAGGGGTTGCAGGGTTAGGAAGCAGACCTGAAAATTTAAAGAACTAATTTAAAACATTATTTAATTGTTACAAGAAGGAGATATTCGATGGAGCCGAGTATATTTGTATTAAGAATAGACAGGAAAATTTGGGGCGGACACAATATTTCCCTCTTAGTGATGATGCAAGAATTTTTCGAAATTACACTCTTACTGGAATTGCTCAGAAAGATGACCCATATCAGATTTTAGAAATGAATGAATATCCCCAGCTTAGAGAGACAGAGTTACATTTTTCAATGCAAAGAGGGGAGGAGAACCAATTAGACCATAATGGTGTAATTTTTTACGGTGTAATAAGATAGTACTATGATGTTAGATGCTCTTAAACATCTACATAGTCTTTGCCATAGCTACGATTCATTTTGATATAACTCAATCAATGTGAAATTTATGCTAGAAACCTATTACTTTATAAGTAAGATTTTATTTAAATAAAATTGATAAAAAATGAAGATGTTTTATTTCTAAACTTTTCAGTAAATTTGGCAAGCAAGAGTAAGGCGCCGCCAAGACTTGTTATTGTACAACATGCCGACAAGGCAATAAGCACCTGCTTTATTGTGGTAGATGTTTATAGGCTAAGTGCAGGAAATAATTTGCAACCAGTCACTTGATTGTTTGCAGATGGTCCTGTTGCAAAGGAATTCAAAAGAATGCATTTGTAACATCTAATTGGCATTTAGACAATTGTGGTGGGTCTAGTTATTTCTCTTATATGCATCAAACACAACTTGAAAAAGCTGATGTAACAAAGTCTTTTAGGAACTAACAGCAAGCATAAGAATAATCAACCAACAATATTTTCAAGAAAAATATGTCATAGGGATTCCAGATGCGGATTTAAATTGGAGGCAGGGGGCCGCCGGGCCCCCCTTTTCTGAGAAAAATTTGGTTGGTTATATAGGAAATCACTGAAGCGTGACGGGAGCGGGCCCCCACTTATGAAAATTTCTGGATCCGCCACTGGATTTCAACGTCTTTTTGTAGTGGACTGTATAAACATGCTAATCGAAACTTACTCTATGTCACAAAGTGTTTCAGAATTAAGGAAAGACAACTTGCCTTCATCGGCTATTGGTCATTATGAAGAAGACATTGATCAATTGAACAGAACAATGCAATCAATTCATTTTAAAAGTGGCAATCGAAGCCTTTACGATAATATACCACTTGATTAATACAGCTCCTGTTCCTGAAATATATGATACCTTGAATAAAACATCTCCTGAGTCTTTGAATATTTTACTAGAGAAAATTGGTATATCAGCAGAATTAAAGGGGGGATAGCAACATAAGTACGCAGCATTAAGAGGATGAAAGATTGTCTTTAGACCTGTCTGAAATATAAAGTCACTCAACAACAATGAGTTTGAAAGAGGAGCGAAAGATACCAGAGGGAGAGTCAGATTCATAATTCGAAAATAAACTGACAACGCCATGGCTAAAAATGAAAAAGACGAACAGAGAAATAAAAGTACACATGACACAACATAGAAAACTAAAGACTAAGCCACACGGAAATGTTTTCAAGATGAGGAGAAAGAGAATATAGAGGGACTACTAAATGCCATTCTGCCTAATGTATTTTCATATTAACTTTCAATAATTCACTTTTTTGATACTGTCTCAATTATTTTTCAAATAAAATTGTATGAACAACTTATTAAAATGCAAATCTATACAGATTGTTATGATTAGTTCTTCTTATCATATCACTAACTCTCCTTGAAAAACTAAACACTGATAATGATGATCTTAAAACCAGTTCGTTCAACACATTCCAGCTGATGTTTTATTTATCTTTTTAATACTGGTTAATGAAATTATAACAGTGTGTACTGGCTGGTCATTATCTCATATGCAATCTTGACACGCCTACATAGCTAATAAATATGCATGACTTGAGCGATAAGAACAGCACGTGTAGTCAAACAGAGGGAAGTTGTAGATTTGTAGCATTACTGTATATTTATACTATTGTACGTTGATAAAATAGAACAGAAATATTTTTTTTTTTATTTTAATAACCCGAACGAGCTTTACACGGATCTATCACTGAGGATGCGACTTATCATGTGTCAGGAAAGGGATAACTCATGTAAGAATTAGAGAAAAGCAACTTTATGTTTCAATATGATTTTTCAGCAATGAACAAAACCTGTAGCTCATAGCAAGCTTCACAGTTCTGAATTGTCAAAATGTAACACAATTGAGATGTGAAAACCAATGGCCTGAATTATGTACAGATCAATCATATTTAGTGTAATAATTCTTGTAAGTAAAATGTTTGTACATTAAATTAAAAACACACAACTAATTCAGAATGTTGTCGTCGATGGCTAAACTACATGATTTGTAATGTGTCTTTAAGAATTACCATTTTCTTTACTGAAGAATGTGACATGCATAGTAAAACCTAGTCTATTATTACACCATTTCTTCTTTGAAATGTATATATTTGGTCAAAGTTCATTGGTGAACGTGCTCTTAAGCTTTTCTGAACGTGCTCTTAAGCTTTTCTGAACGTGCTCTATGCTTTTCTGACTAAAAGTTTGTAGACTTCCAAGATTTTAGTTTTGTCCCACTCATTTCTGATTGATTGATTGATTGTTGGTTGTTTAACGTCCAGTGGCAAATATTTCATGCATATTCAGGACGAGAACAAATTAACAATACATACAATAGGTAGGTTCTGTAATGTAGGCCGTCCGGGAAGAAGGTCGGGGAAATTTAGACTACCACTGGTAAATGAGGGTAAATTGGATAGGGACGGCAATTTGACCTTACAACAGGTCACCTACGGACCCCTCAAAGAGTTGTTGCAAGGGTTCTTAACGTGCAGAGAGCGTGGCATTCTCTCTGCACGAGGCATCGGATTTAACGTACCGATTCTGACCGGACGTGGCTGCGTAGTTGTACATCCCGCACAGCCAAACGGACGCCCCACTTTGGCACGGGTTCTACTGCCGGTCGGAAGAAGACCTGTAGTGACCATATTTCTATTCCCCAGTCACCCTTGGGGAAGACACTCATTTCTGTGATGTCCCATTAATTTCTACCAATTTTAACATGACCGTTTCATCTCCTAAGAATCATCTTGTCATCGTGTTTTGATATAACTTTGAATAGTACTTGCACTGTTTCCATGTTCAAATATAATTCTGAAATGTATTCCAGGATTCTGATGAAAGAGTTACAAGAATCAGAGTTGTTTGAAGGTCAGCAATGAACAAAGTTATAAGCTCACAACATAGAAGCTCTTGAAAAAAAAAAGAAGTACAGAATGGCAGGCAAATTAGTTGCCACGTTCTTAGTACAGGGTGGGCCAGGCCCACATTGCTTAAATGAAAACCGGTAAAATAAGATGTTTTCGGTCGATGACAATATTGGATCGTTCGACATAAAGTGTTTGCCTGATATGGAAATCGTCGACATTTTGTTATTAGAGGTGTGGTTGTATTTTACTCAAGTGTTGCTTTTTTTTTTTTGCATGCATTCCGCTAAACACACGAAAAAGAACGTAACAACATCACTAGAGGAATATTAAACACAGTACTAGTACCAATTTGTAATCCTTCAAGTAACTGTGTTCAAATGTTTGTGCTTTTTTTTGTGTGAACATCGCTCCTGATGAGGCTGAGCAAATGGACGCCTAGCAGTGTCCTGGATGTTCGGCCTTCACGGGAGTGCACGTGTCCATGGTCTCCCTGCAATATAATGAAGCTCTTATTTGCCACAAATTCATATATTTGAATCCTGAAAGCAGACTTGTATTATGTCTGTGTTATCTTTTTTTCCTGATTGTACACATGACACATTGTACACAAATATTTTTTTGCTCATTTTGAACCCACGTTGAGCAAACGGTTAAGTAAATTTTGTAAAAGTTCGTTTTGGGTTTCCTTTGAGGTTCGCGTTAAAACTATGTAGATTACTTCGAGAGATCTTCAGGGGTTAACTTCCTATTTTAGTACTAATTGGTACACAGGAATGTGCCATAAAAGATAACAATATTATGATACATTTTATATAAAAATGGAATAACATTTCAATGACATTTCATATTCAAATGCATTCTGGATTTTGCATATTAGGTTGGGAGACGAATCCACCATCATGGAAATGTTAAAAGAGAATGTTGAGACAAAAGTGTATGATGCCATAACAGCACTTCTTACATTAATGGGATTATATTATAGCGCAGAGCAGCCTTATTCACAAAATTTAAATGGTGCACTCCTTTTCGTAAAAGCTGAAATTTTGAAACATGATGTACATGAAAAGGACATGAATGTTCTATGGCAAATTTAAAAAAGAATTGACAAAATATTCCAAAAATATGGACAATTTGGAGGATTATTGTAACTCGTGTATATGCTTAAATTTCAATACATTCATGTAGTTTTAAAGTTATTCATGCATTCAAATGAAAAGTTGTTATTGAAATTATTTTCTTAAATTATGAACAAATAATTAAATGTAAAGAAGATTTTTTGTTTTATTTTTTTTAGTGGTATTCCTTTCTTAGACTGCATGATGTGTTTAGGTTCTGGAAGTTAAAAAGGCTTTAGTTAGTTTTTCCTGCACAAAAGGAGTCAATATATGTGACAGAGAAAGGCAGGTTAATCTTTCTTCAGTGTTCTTAAAACTATTTTGATATTGTGTTGTTACAGTTATATAATTAAATTATTGATACCCCTAAATTATCATGCAAAACTCGCACATTTGACAAGGATGGATGGATGGTAGTTTAAATATTTTTAATGTGCTAGCTTGAGGCACTAGAAAGCAGTTCACAGGAAGACCTGTCACCTTATCAAGAAACATTCTACATTTGAGTCGACTTACCCCTTATTTAATTAATGGTGAGTGGTTAACAGACAGCAGGTTTGAACCCAGACGGTCCCACATTCAAGATGGGCACACTAACCATTAAGCAAAATTGTTAAACATTGACTATTAAGGACAATAACTCCTAAAGGGGTCAATAGACCATTTTAGTCATGTAACCTTATTTGTGGATCTTACTTTGTAGTACATTATTGATGTTTACAGTTTATTTCATCTATAATAATATTTAAGATAACCAAAAACTACAAAATTTTCAAAAACAAAATTTAGAAGCGTTTTCATGTTATTGTGGAGACACTGTTTGGCAGCCGCCCGCCAGCCCATCGTACATTCCCATCTTAATAATCGATATTTCCTTCGTTAATCTGGTTAACAAGAGGCTGTCAAGAAGAAATTCACATAACTAAAAACTTTTAAAGCAGTCGCTGAACCATGAAAATAAGGTCAAGGATAATGGACATATGACAGACGGAAACTTCGTAACATACGGTATCTGCCTACAAAGTATGAGGTATCCAGGTCTACCAACTTCTGAAATATAAAGCTCTATACAAATGGTTTTCGCCGCCACCGCCGTATAGTAATACCTATGTCGCACTATGAAACACATGTCCCATTAGTTAAAATAACCTACCAACCTGCTAGATAAGGACAATGGCACATATTTTAGTGTTCCTGAGACAAAAAGCAAATATGATTCGTTAACATATGGCGGCTTAACTGCCGAATAATGCAATGCAGTGAATTTTTAAATGAGAAACCACCCATCAAACACCATATGCATCCTCATGAGTACACAATTGCACAGTTTTGTTTTTCCATCAATGAGCAATAAGTAAAATCACAAACATACTGAAATTTTATTTTTATTTGTGCATCACTGCGAAACGCGACTCTGGCGTACAACATTTTAATCCTGGTATCTATGAGTTCATTCTTTAAACCAATCAAAAACTTTAGGTAATGTGTATAGATTCTTCTTTTCACATAAAACTTCTTATAGTTTTAAAAAAAACCTATTGACTGTCTAACTATATCGAAAACTTGAACTCTTAAAATTGTTTCCTTCCTCCTCCCCTCCCTCTGGTCTTCCGACTAATCTGTTCCTTCTTTCTGTAAATGACTCCTTATTTAATTACTGATGTGTGGTTAACAGACAAGCAGCAGGTTTGAACCCAGACGGTCCCAATTCAAGATGGGCACACTTAAGGAATTAGGGGCCACAAAAAAATAATAATACCACAAATTTTCCATATCACAAAGGGATGGTTGGGATTGACTTTGTTGGGTTATGGCTCAAACCATTTAGGAATGAAAGACAAACAAGGATTTCCTGGTTGATGGGCAATTAAGACACTTTAAAAGCAGTGTAAGGGAGGTAATCCAATGTCAATTTGAAACATCATAGTGTACTGTCAAAATATTTTGGGTTTCAAAACTTTTATCATGTTTTTTAATATCAACATTGGATGTTTACTTTTTAAATTGGAGGAATTTTTTTTTGGGCAATTTTGTTTTATCTACGAAAATAACTCTTTATACGGGAACATAATTGCAGGCAATAATTTCAGATTTTCCGGAACACCATTGCCAGGATGTCTGTCCAAAAAATTTGTGAAGATGACATTAAACCTTCAGTTGATTATATGGTTAGTTAGCAAGTACAAGACATGTAGTTTTCATGTGCTTGTTTTTATTTCACCCAGTGTATATAAATGTATGAGATAAAAAAAATATGCATTTCATACCAAGACAATTGAAGAACTTACTTTCATTATAAAAATATACTAGTTGATAATTTGCTTCAGCTGAATTCTCTTAAAGATTTTAAAAAAATTGTCTTGTAGACTGTCAAACTGCTATAGTTCAAAAATTAAAAACATTAGAGGATGGAATCAAAGATATTAAAACTGCCTTTTCACAGTTGGCTGCGACAGGAAATGGTGGTGTTATGGCCACTAATATTGTAGAAGATTTAATTCAGCACCCCTACAACTATATCCATGAAATGAGAAACCTTGCTGAAAAAATGAAAGAAGATCTTTTCAAGAAGAAACTTGTAAGTTGGTTCCCCTGATTATTCCAATATGATTACTGTTCTCTTTGACAGCACTTTAAAAATACTTTCTTTATGTTTTTATCAAACTGAAGTACTCTAATTTCACTTATGTTTGTACTTAGAATACTTTGAATTCATAGGTTAAATGCATAGAGCATAATTGGAGATAAAAATTGAAAGAGTCTGTTTATGTACAGTTGTGTAAGTTATTTAAGAAAATTTAATGGGTCCAAAATATTTAATTTCACGGAAAATAAATAAATAACAACATAACTAAATTGTAATTTTGTAGGTCCAGTATTTTGGTGTCACAAGGTGGTCACAGCCCTTCAGACTGTATAAGAAGGATGATGAAAAAGTGTGGCACCAATCAGTTATGGGCCAAATACAGTCTAAAGGGGCAAAAGGGGAAAGAGGCATTCACAATTCACCCTTTGTGCAGGATAATCATGAGTAAGTTGATTAAGAAAATATGTGGAATATTTAAAACCAAGTGCCATTAATGTAGAATGGATTTCTCATCTGCCTTTAATCTCAAAAAGAATTCATGTGATGAATATGAATATAATGTTTCTCACTCATCCAGAAACAGAGTGCAAAGTTATCCCAATTAGAAATGAAAGATATAATGGAATATTTAATTCACGATTTGTCAGTCCTGCATTGATATCACCACCATCTAGCAGTCTAAAGATTTGCCCAAAGGTTGTGTTATTTACTTCAGCACGTCTAGCAAATGTAAGACTTAATGATATTGAATTGATCATCAAAAGTATGAAAGACCTATCGCTGTAGGAAGGTGCTTAGAATAATATTATGTTTATATTGATTCTTTTTATATTATTGTTTGTTTATGTTTAGAAATGTCTCCGTGTTTGTGAATCATACTTAAGTATTAGTAAATCGTGACAGAAAAATTGTCACATTTCTACACCAGACTAAAATAGGATTGTTTATATCTCTATATATACTCAACAGTTCATAATCAACATTGATGAAAAAGTGTCTGTAAGAAAGATAACACTGGATGTAAACAAAGGCAACAAACTCTTAAATAATACAAGAAGTGGCATACCTGTTACAGCATGATGTATATAACATGTATAAACCAAAATGATCAGTGTTGTACTAGAATGGAAATAATTGTTTTGTTTAAGAGTATCATAAATATATTTAAATCAAGAGTGTTATGTAATATAGATACAATGAATAAGCGTTGATTCTTGAAAAAGAAACCATGAGCCCGGAGGGCGAATGGTTTGTTTTTCATGAATCAACGCTTATCCATTGTATCTATAACTTAAACTGTTGTGTTGATGTCTTTTCAAAGTTAAAGCCTTTTCTCAATTAGAAGGTATTGTAAGTGAGTTTAAATAACCATGGTATCATGTTCAACGATGCATTACTAAATATAAGATCACAACTAATTGTTTAGAAAAATACAAATATAACATAACACGTCTGTCTCTAAATTATCAGGCAGCTGAATATTATCTGTGTTTACAAAATAAGATATATTCGAACTTATTTCTAATAAAATTGAGAATGGAAATGGGGTATGTGTCAAAGAGACAACAACCTGACCAAAGAGCATATATAAAGTATATATAATAAGTATGTTACCGAAATTTCTAGCAATAAGCCTAATTCTAGGCACATCACGATTTACTCGCATAGGAATTTGCGAATAAACATTTATAAAATTATGTACAGTAAAACAGATGAAATCTTACTATATATCTATAAAACAAAAATGGACAAATAGAATGAAATCATTTTCGTTTCAAATATGTGAAATAGCCAATAATAATCCAAAAATAAACGGTAAAACTCACTATTATTACAAAAATATCCACAAATACATACAAAATAAGAAAAAAAACCCCAGAAAAACTAAAGAATAGGGACAACAAAGAGAATACAGGGATTCGAACCTAAACCGACAAGTCTCTACCTTTAACTTGACTGTTTAACTTTTTGATCTTAACCATGCTAACCTCGCGGCTACCAACTTGTACTATACGATTGCCTATTATGTATATATAAAGGAACAAGCCCTGTGTGTCCGTTGTACCGATGTATATCATATGTTCATTTATATATATAAAATAGACATTTAAATTGTAACCAATTGGTAGGCGAGAGGTTTCGTCGATATGTTGATGTAAGTCACACATAACAGATTTCAAGTACGGGTTCGATCCCCAGTGAAGGCATATAAAAATTATAAAAATTAAAGGTAAGTTTTTTAATTAATTCCATTAGTGAACAGAAATCAGTAAATTAGCTATTCAAACTTAATGAAATTAGGCACACAAAGGAAACAATTGAATAAAATTTGGTGAATCCATTTCAGCGACAGATTTAGAAAGCCTGGACGGCCGTGGACATTGGCAGCGTGGACCGGAAGTCCACGCGTTCTCGTGGACGTCCGTGGGCAAATCCGATGCAAATTTACGACTTTTTATTCACAGCATTCATTTCCTGTTTAAGATTTCTATAGCTTAAACTGCCGTTATTTTTATTTTTCAGGTACAGAGGGTCAACACAAGAGGTGGGAATCAAACCACCGATTGTTTTGATTTTTCATGTGTGGGCTGGTATCAGCAAAAGAGGCGCTACACCCATTCTAATATTCGACGGGATTATGAATGGACAGTTCTTTACCGACCACATCCTGAGGGACACCTTCCTGCCGTACGTCAGACGGAAGTTTCCGGATCAACACCGCTTCCAAATGGACAATGATCCAAAACACATGTCCAAAGTTTCCAAAAACTTTATGACCTGATTTATTGATTTGTGTATACGTGGCATGCGCAGTACATAATAGTTCACCTGCGTCAATTGAATGAAATTAGTATTTCACGCTTGGACAGAGTCACTATCATAAAAAGCGTGTGCAACTAAAATGATATTATTAGCAAGCCATTTAAAAAGGACTTCTGATGTTGGTGATGATGATAATAATTAAAAGCTAATTATTTCGAAAAAGCATTTTCATTTAAATTGCTCACCTTTTTTATGTCTGCATTTGATTATTTGAGTTTTTTATTGTTGGTTGTTTTTGGGGGAGAAATGGGATTTGATTTTTCTGTTCTACTAGAATGTTTTGCCTTTGTTCCGACTTCCATTAATTATGACCAGTCTTCAGTTTAGTTAATTGCAGATTAAAAAAAATCACAGAGAAAATAACGTAAAACCAAACGACTTGCATGTTAATGCATAAGATGCGTATGTCTTACTGTAAATAATTTCAATTTCATGTTTTGATAAGCTAGCCTCTTTAAAGCTTTCAGTCTAGATACTTATCTATTGACTATACCACAGGTGCAAAATTAAATAATCTGAATGCCTTACATGCATCTACATTAATGCATGCATTATATCCGGAAGTTGTAGAACGAGATGGTCAATTTTAGTAAACTTATTAAATTCATATGAAACATCAAATTATAAATTTAAATTTAGATTCAGTATTTGAACTTTTAAATTCAAGGTAAACAAAGTAATAAAACAGATAGCAATCATAATTTTATTAGTAGGGATTAGTTACGACTGATTAAGTAGGTTATTGGCTTCAGTAGAAATGTATAAGGTGAGACAGGTACTTAAAACACAACCGTTTGAAATAGCATTCATAGCGCAGATTGTCAGTCGCTGAACACGTTGCTCATCTTTTTTATTATACAATTTATTCTCTTACAACACACGATGGTACGAACAAGTCATTTAACCAAGCTGGACATAGTTCGCCTATACCGGAACAGCTGTACTACCAGAGATATCCGAGCAGCTCTGAATTCCAAAGGCATTAAAGTTACTCGTCAAGTAATTGACTACTGGGTTCAACAGTATCGTCAAGGGAAGTTTACCGACGAGATGACCTGTCCTTCTCCAAGAAAAGTGAAGACATTGAAGACGCTTACTAGAGCCGATGTACAGTTTGTAAAAAGAACATTATCTTCAGAACCGTGTACATCTAGTAGAATTATTCACAAAAGGCTTCTCCTTGAAGGGTCTAAGGTCAGTCTGTCTACGACAAAGAGAGCCATTGTCCATGCAGGCTTCACGTGTACCAAACCAAGGAATTGCCAGATGGTACGACACATTAGTAAAGAGAAGAGGGTAGCCTTTTGCAAGATGCTAGTGGAGAACAAAGTCAGTTTAATGACATGATATTCACTGATGAGTGTACCGTCCAGCTCCATCAAAATAAAGTTTACATTTACAGACGATTGGACCAAGTCAGACCATCACTATCAAAACCAAAACATCCTCTTAAGGTTCATGTGTGGGCTGGTATCAGCAAAAGAGGCGCTACACCCATTCTTATATTCGACGGGATTATGAATGGACAGTTCTTTACCGACCACATCATGAGGGACACCTTCCTGCCGTACGTCAGACGGAAGTTTCCGGATCAACACCGCTTCCAAATGGACAATGATCCAAAACACATGTCCAACGTTTCCAAAAACTTTATGACCTGATTTATTGATTTGTGTATACGTGGCATGCGCAGTACATAATAGTTCACCTGCGTCAATTGAATGAAATTAGTATTTCACGCTTGGACAGAGTCACTATCATAAAACGCGTGTGCAACTAAAATGATATTATTAGCAAGCCATTTAAAAAGGACTTCTGATGTTGGTGATGATGATAATAATTAAAAGCTAATTATTTCGAAAAAGCATTTTCATTTAAATTGCTCACCTTTTTTATGTCTGCATTTGATTATTTGAGTTTTTTATTGTTGGTTGTTTTTGGGGGAGAAATGGGATTTGATTTTTCTGTTCTACTAGAATGTTTTGCCTTTGTTCCGACTTCCATTAATTATGACCAGTCTTCAGTTTAGTTAATTGCAGATTAAAAAAATAACAGAGAAAATAACGTAAAACCAAACGACTTGCATGTTAATGCATAAGATGCGTATGTCTTACTGTAAATAATTTCAATTTCATGTTTTGATAAGCTAGCCTCTTTAAAGCTTTCAGTCTAGATACTTATCTATTGACTATACCACAGGTGCAAAATTAAATAATCTGAATGCCTTACATGCATCTACATTAATGCATGCATTATATCCGGAAGTTGTAGAACGAGATGGTCAATTTTAGTAAACTTATTAAATTCATATGAAACATCAAATTATAAAAAAAATGATGCATATGATTTTTTTTATAACGAAATGGCTAGTTTCAGTTTGGGTGAGGTTTTGGAAGTCAGAAGAGGTTTTGGAAGTCAGATGATCGGACTCCTGTGTTTTTTTTCCTACGATACAGGGTAAAATATTTTGCCCCTTAACACCATTTTTTTCTTTTCATAAAAGACTTCAATAGCTCATAAAAGGTCATTTACCAAAATTTAAACAGATTTTTAATTTATTTTCTTTCGATTTTCAAATAATAGCAATGCAAATAAGGTAAAAACACAGAGTCAGCCTTTTCTCGCATTTTTTTAAAACTCAAATATCTCGGAAAGGAGCTCCGTAACATATCCATATTTTTAACTTATTTTGTTCCTCAAGTTATAATCTTTTAACTTCAGTTATTAATTTAAAATTCTTGATTTTTTTAATTTCGAGTAAGTGCATCCTTAAAATATTCAACAGTTCTTTGAACTTGCAAAGTTAAGTTCCATTTAAAAAATATGCACACAAATAATAAATATTTATTTAATTTGAATGTAGGACCTTACATTTGCAGCGAATTAAAATACTAAATTATTCTCAATTGATGTTGTCAATAATTTAGAATTTAGTTTTGTTTAAAATATGATTGATTGATTGATGGCTGCTTAACGTCCAGTGGCAAATATTTCATGCATATTCAGGACGAGAACAAGTTCACAATAAATACAATAGGTAGGTTCTGTAATAGGGGCGTCCGGGATTAAGGTCGGAGAAATTTAGACTGCCACGGGAAATGAGGGTATATTGGATAGGGACAGAAATTTGGCCTTGCAACAGGTCACCTACGGACCCCTCAAAGAGTTGTTACAAGGGTTCTTAACGTGCAAAGAGCGTGGCACTCTCTGTACACGAGGCATCGGATTTCACGTCCCCATTCTGACCGGACGTGGCTGCTATTTGTACATCCCGCACAGCCAAACGGACGCCCCACTTTAGCAAGGGTTTTACTGCCGGTCGGAGGAAGACCAATGGTGACCATACTTCTATTCCCCAGTCACCCTTGGGGGGGTTTAAAATATGATGCGAACAATAGATTTAATGAGGTTCTACAAAAACAAAAAAATCGTCAATCTTATAAAGTTTTTTTTTTTATTTCACACACAAAAATTCCGAAAGCTTTGTAAATACTGTTTAATGAAAGGTAAACATTTAACAAATAACCAACGCTACTTTAATTGATTATTGAAAGGTGACTAGAGTCATAAAAAATGAAACATTTAAATTCAGTATTTGAACTTTTAAATTCAAGGTAAACAAAGTAATAAAACAGATAGCAATCATAATTTTATTAGTAGGGATTAGTTACGACTGATTAAGTAGGTTATTGGCTTCAGTAGAAATGTATAAGGTGAGACAGGTACTTAAAACACAACCGTTTGAAATAGCATTCATAGCGCAGATTGTCAGTCGCTGAACACGTTGCTCATCTTTTTTTATTATACAATTTATTCTCTTACAACACACGATGGTACGAACAAGTCATTTAACCAAGCTGGACATAGTTCGCCTATACCGGAACAGCTGTACTACCAGAGATATCCGAGCAGCTCTGAATTCCAAAGGCATTAAAGTTACTCGTCAAGTAATTGACTACTGGGTTCAACAGTATCGTCAAGGGAAGTTTACCGACGAGATGACCTGTCCTTCTCCAAGAAAAGTGAAGACATTGAAGACGCTTACTAGAGCCGATGTACAGTTTGTAGAAAGAACATTATCTTCAGAACCGTGTACATCTAGTAGAATTATTCACAAAAGGCTTCTCCTTGAAGGGTCTAAGGTCAGTCTGTCTACGACAAAGAGAGCCATAGTCCATGCAGGCTTCACGTGTACCAAACCAAGGAATTGCCAGATGGTACGACACATTAGTAAAGAGAAGAGGGTAGCCTTTTGCAAGATGCTAGTGGAGAACAAAGTCAGTTTAATGACATGATATTCACTGATGAGTGTACCGTCCAGCTCCATCAAAATAAAGTTTACATTTACAGACGATTGGACCAAGTCAGACCATCACTAACAAAACCAAAACATCCTCTTAAGGTTCATGTGTGGGCTGGTATCAGCAAAAGAGGCGCTACACCCATTCTAATATTCGACGGGATTATGAATGGACAGTTCTTTACCGACCACATCCTGAGGGACACCTTCCTGCCGTACGTCAGACGGAAGTTTCCGGATCAACACCGCTTCCAAATGGACAATGATCCAAAACACATGTCCAACGTTTCCAAAAACTTTATGACGGCCAACGGCATTAACTGGTGGGATGTGTGGCCATCGGGTATGTATATTCAAATATGTTAGAATAACTAATCGTTTGATTGTTAATGCTTATTAGACAAATTTATAGGCGAAGAAAAGGAAAAAGAGTAATCCTGCTTTTAACAAAATTAACTGATTATATAATGATGACTAAAGTTAATTTGTAGAGACCATATAATGAGAAAGTTTTCGGACAGTTCCCCCAATTTTTTTTTGTAGTTAGATGTAAATACTGTTATAAATCTATTTATTGTCTTGAAGCGTCTCGAAAAAAGTTAAAAAATGACCTGAATTGTCCTTTAAAGCAGTCCTTAGTGTAAATAAATACTCTGCTTAATATTTCTAAACAATATATAAAAAGTTTAATTGTGATAATCTTTTTCAGAAAGCGCCGACTTGAATCCGATAGAGATGGTCTGGAGCCAGCTGAAGAGACATCTGTCTACAATCCACATGACGTCAAAAGAACTAGTTAACAACATCTGTCTCTTCTGGAGCACCTACATGACAAAACTGCAATGTGCCACCTACATCGACCATGTATACAAAGTCGTGCCAGTGTGCATTTTGATGAAAGGACAAGCTACCGGCAGCATCCCTAATAAGATCTTCAAGGAGCCATCCCATGGGAAGAGCATAACCTATTTCCAGACTTTGTTGTGGTCTCCAGATTATGATGATGTCCGTTAGAGACTTGGGTTTTAAAGACAGCAAGAACAATTTGACCAGACCACAAACAGCCGATCAATAAACGGCCCTTTTCAGGGCCACCAAATTTATTTAAAAAGAGTCAGAATTGTTGTATTAAAGTCCAAAAATTGCTTTTCTTTTCTCTTTTAATTACTCTCATTCTGAACACCCACATCAATAAAAATAATAAAAAGTCCCCGAATCGTCATTTCCTTTGTTGAGGAAGACAAAGGTGTAGAACTTTTCCCAACAAATAAAAAGTTCCAACAAATTCCGAAAGAAAACTGAATAAAGTAAAATTTCGCTCAATGTAAATCATGGCAAAAACATGTATCAAAATTAATAGAATCATCAAACATTCTAAAATATAGAATTTAAGTAAGTTGGCATAATTCAAATACAATGGATAGGAACAAAAATTTAGAATCAAACTGTAATTCTTTTCCCTTTTTTTGCTTACGAGGGTGATCCCACACTTTCAAGATTTTTGGTATCTTTTTCACCGCCCGTAGACTGCATGTAATTAATTTCTTTTTTTTTATAACATTTACTTGTATAAATAAGTCCGATAGAAATTCTGTTTCTGCACATCTCCAATATATGCAATACGCAGTTAAAGTATCGTGCAAAGAATTACAGTTTGATTCTAAATTTTTGTTCTTATCCAATAAACCCTCGTTTTCCATGTCAGTCTAACCTTTCTTACGACCATTAACCCAGTCTGCCGTTTTGACAGGACATATCGCATTTATTGTTAATTTGTTCATGTCCAGAACAGGCATGACATTTTGGCCAATGTTTTTTTAAGCAAACAACAATCAATCAGTCAGTTAACTGTTTATATTTTAATATGTTGTGTATTATTTTACGTTCCTGTAGGAAGTGCCAGATAACAAATTTAGAAGAACTTCCCCATTGATAATACTTGAAGAAACGGTATTTATTGAATTAACTTTTTTATCCCTTCTTCCACATTCAGTTTAGACCACCATCTGGTGTATTTTCGAACTGATATTTAGTGGACAAAATCAATTGAATCTCGAGTGAGTGTTGAATGATCTGACGGTTATTTAAAAAAATACACAGCAAAATCCAATTTTATAGTTTTAAATTTCTAAAAACGTAACATGTTTGCCCTCCAGCACCAAAAACAAAAACAAACAGGTTTTTCTTAACTCAAGAGTAATTTCTACTATAATTTTGGCTTAACGCTATGTCAGTACATGCACATCCCTGCTGATATGGAACAGTCTAGAGATGTTCCGAAATTTGGAAGGCACACACCAAATCATTTATTCTTAAAATAGAAAATCGGAAAACTTGAATACTTAACTAATCTTTCATTTCTTAAGTATAGGGGGTTATTAATTTATGTAAATTTTTGATCTTTTTCCCACCAATCTCAACCTAAACTGAAGGGTCTATATATTTCAACGTTAAGCTACACATATGTCCATGGTTGGGTTAGGGTTGAGCGCTCTCAAACATGTTAAACCATGACCCTTTCTTTATGAGTTCAGTGGTTGTCTTTGGTTCATGTATGTCATATTTGTCTTTCGTAAATTGTGTACACATAAATTAGGACGTTATTCTCGTTGGAATTAATCAGTTCCTTTTTATGTCCGGTTATTTCAAAGCTGACTTTATAGTATTTGAACTTTGTTGGATAGTTATCTCATTGACAATCAAACCACAACCCCTAGTTTTTGTCGTGTCTTAGACATCTGTACTTGGAGTTTTATGCGAATAAATATTATATGTATTATAATAGTCACAGCTCTGCCGAAATACGGATAGTGATCCAACTCGGCGGCGTTCACTACAAAATGTACAAATATGTACTTAAAAACTGTTTTTCTAACATATCTATTCTGGGCCATTCAAGACAGAAAAAAAAATATATAAATGATACAGTTTATTGATCAAGACAAGGCTTTTGAAAATTGAATACAGATATAATATTATACACAGACAAAACACATAATTATCCAAATGTAATTACACACTGAATTTCATAATATTTTGTATATACAAAGTAAAAGATTACCCAATTGACGACTACATATATATAAATAAACAAAATAAATGACTACAGATATATAAACAAACAAAATAAATGACTACAGATATATACACACATAAGGTTGAGACGGACAGATAAGTCAACTAGTAAAACTATTCTCATCAACATGTAATTAATTTGGATTTGGAGTGTCCCAAAAGACGACGGCGACAAGCCTTCACACTTGGGCGCCTCAAGGCCTCGTTTACCTTGTGCACAACAACGTTTCTGAAAGTATCCTCTTTCCGACACTCTGGGTAGTAATGAACAACGTACTGCCTAACGGCTAACATTGCCCGTGGGCACACTTCTCTTTTGGCATTTATCCCGCCCCCGTTCCAATTATACATGTTTCGTAGATTCTCCTGTCCAAAAAGATGGGGCATTAACTCCTTCAAAACTAGTAAAGCAAAGTTCCCGGCGGAATGGGCTCTCTTCTTAAGGATACAAAGTCTGTCAGCTGGAATTATCATGTCATCTGGGATAGAGTTTTCGTCATCAGTGTCATCATTACTAGTAATCGCCAGAAGTCCTGGTGTTGCCTGCCTCTGCGTTGTTAACATCTGTTCTAACTTATCTTGTTTGGCGTGAAGCTTGTCTTGTTTGGTTTCCATTGTACGGAGTCTCTTTTCGAATTTGCCATCATGGTGAACAGTCTGGATTGGCCTGATATCATTACATTAAACAATCTGTAGATACGGTGGTCGTCCGGGAAAATGTGGTTGGGTAGTGCAGGTGCTAGTGCTGATGCTGGTGCCTGTGGTTGAGGGGTTAATATTACTGGAGCTGGTGGTGGCTGTTCCTCGTCTGATGACGGAGGACTCCTGGTCAAATTAACATTTCCAGCTGTTGATTTCTGAAAACGAAATAAAAGTTTTACTGAAATGACTGTTATATTTTTTTAACAGTTGTACAATTCGTAATACTTCGACAAGGTCTGGGGGAATGTGGTGTATACGCAGCGATGTTAAGGCAATTTCGATAAGATTTTGTCAGGGGCAGATAACCCCGTAAGGACCTCATTATGTATTCATATATTCATTAATGGCGAAGATTCCGTAAGCTGCGTCTATCGATGAAACTGTATGAAATCAAATTACATACATGCCTGTTAACTAAAAACGGGTATACATATGATGTAATTTGTTTATCAAAACACGAATATTGTATGTTTGTGCTTTAATTATTATGGCAAACAGTTGCAATAGCTGTTTTTGTTGACGAGATTGTCGGCTTGTGGACCCCGCCTCCTTTTGCAGATTAACCAATCAGTAGACGATCGCCGTCAAATAGATGTTTGTAGTTTGCAGAATGGAAAGAACCTTGCAGCGAAAATTATTTTCACTTCTCTGTGAAAATCTAACCAGAAAAGTAAGTGTGAGCCTCCAAATATGTATTATTTATGAAACATACGTTGCTTGTTTTGTTAATCATTCGCTTCGGAAATAAAAAAACTGTATACTTATAGATAAAAACGAGTTCAGTTGTTGGCAAGCATGATATACACGTGGTCATGGTGGTCAAAACGAAACTAGACTGTAACAAATATCTGAAATTTGAATAATTTATCGAATCCCGTCAATAAATGAACAGAATATCGAATGAAACAAGATCCCTCCATTATACCGAGAGCCCATTATCAACATTTACCCTGAAATTCGTTTCTAATTTTCGTGAAGCAGGAACCTGCCATAATTTCGGGGAAAGAAAGGGGGGGTTCCCACCGCTCACTTCTCTCCGGCACCCACATTGCTGGAGCCATGACCCATACTTTCAAAGCATGGAGCTCTTAATTTGTAACACAGGGCACACAAACTTGCTCAAAAGGAAGCCTTGCAAGACGTCATAATTATTTGGACTACCCCCCCCCCCCCCCCTCTTTCCAACTTCTACTCCCACCATTTAATCAGTGTGAAGTCCATACTATATTATTTTCTGCTTAGTGCTGTTGGTATTAATCAACTTTGAATTTAAAAGGGCGGTAAAGGGTTAATTTTATGCAATGTTTTCTATTTACCCAGTGTTTATATTTTATTTCACTTGTTTTCGTGTTTTGATGTTTGACCTCTCAATACATGTATCTCGTGTTTGGTTCGATGTGCGTGCTACAAGTTTCCCCTTATTTATTTCCATGTTTCCTGTTGTACAATTTATTTCTCATGCTTGTCAAAAAGTTTTGCAATTCTATTGAATATTTATGGTTCATGTATCATTGTATGTGATAGCAACATGATTACATCTTTATGTCCATTAAAAATGACTGCAGAAGGCTGAGTATCTGGGTAATTATTTGGAAATATCCTGGACAGTATGTCTTTCTCTGGAAAAAGCCTGTGCACCTTGAATAAATTATCTTATTATCTGTGAACCAGTATTTTTCAAATCATTACCAAGTCAGAAATATCAAATATATATATAACCAATTGCAAGTTTATGTACTTAAATTGCTGGCTAAATAGAACAATTTTTAACATTTTTAATACATAGTCAAAATAATATTATAATTTCTTGAAAGGTTTTGTTAATGATTAACTGGGACGCCTTCCTCATGTTCCTATGACCGTCATTATAAGGAAGGAATCGCAGCAAAAAATTGAAGAAGCTTTTCATGAGACAATAATATTATACTAATTAATATGTAGTTTGCTCATCAAGACTGCCCACTTTGACATAATCTTTTTATATATATCATTATGTATGACTCTAAAGTGCGATGGTCATGCTAAGGTGCAATGATCTACGCTAAAGTGCGATCAGATGACACGCTAAAGTGCGATGGTTTTTGTTTTTTGCTGTTTTCATATTAGTTTTTCTTTTATTGTATTGTTTCTAAATCATGTCGTTGTTATTCTCTTTTGAATTGTTTTACACAAGTCATTTTGTGATTCTGTATAGCTTTCTATGCGACGTAAGCCAAGGCTACACATTGAAGGTCATAACGTTATTAGGTGCATACATCAAGGATATTTGGTCTTTGGTGGATATTTGTTCGTTGACAATTACACCACATCTTCTTATCTGTTTTTTTGTTTATTGTTTGTTTTGTATATTAATCAGTCCGTTATCTTTCTCGTTTGAATTGTTATACACTGGTTGTTTTGATACTCTTTGGTCGTTAAAAATACTATCTGCGGGGTTAGCCATACAGTATTCTAAAGTTAATTACATTAATGACATTAGCATTGGATAGCGACTTGTCGCATTGGCAATCATATTATGATACTACACCTCTGGTCGTTATGTTACTATCTTGTTGACGAGTATCCATCTCTTTTACAGACATGATGAACCATATTTAAAAAAATTGTTTTTACAAAATTATTCAATTAGAAAGTTAAAAAGTAGCTTTTATTTCATGCAAGTAAAAAATTGAAAACAAAACGTTTAATAATTTCATGCGTCCGAAGTGCTTTTCTGGATTTACCTTCATCAGGAACACTCAAAGCCAAACATTTGAAATCCAAGGATGTATAAGTACCGAAACAGTTGAAGAGCTATATGCTTTTCCAGTAAATGACATGGGACGAATTAAATACTTTGACACTTGGTGTATTTTGCCATTTTTGCTCTCTTTTATGGTATACACCTTCCCCTTTCTAACGTCAGTTTCAGTCTATGTTTATGAAAAGTATTTTTTTTCCAGTATACTGACAGAATCATGTTTGTCCCCGCCGACACAGCGTTTGTTTGTACAAACCGCTTGTAGCGTCATAATGCGATTTAACGTTGCAAACGTCAATACTTTCGGTAACAAACGCACTTTAGCGTATCGCGGCATCAGACTTTAGCGTGTTCCTTTAAATAGCACAGACTATCGCACTTTAGCGTATCAAACCATCTCACTTTAGCGTGACCATCGCGTTTCAGCGTCCCCATCTCACTTTAGAGACCTACATATATATATAAGTAAAACAGTATTTAAATTGAATAGAACTCTGCATGCATCATCGTTCTAAAAATAGAGTATTACATAAAATATCTGAACTGTATCCCTGTTGGCAGGAATTAAATCCATTACTCGAAGATATATCCCCGGTAAACAGAAGGGACCCATTTATAAAATTTTTCTTTGGGAGAGCACTTAAGTCAGAGAGGCAGAAAAAAGCCCCATTTGTAATAAAGTCATTTATTCTGTGACAACAGACCAGTTTGTGGAATCACTAAAGTACGCAAATCACATAATCAATTTATAAAAGGAAAAGGCCACAGCTCTGTAGGAACCCAAAGATTAAGGGGTCTCATATTCTTATTGCTCTGAAAGTAAGTCTACCACCAACCGCTGAGAAAAAAAAATTACGACATGTACAAGTGTTATGGACCAACTAGCGTAACGGTTAAAATGAACCAGACACCATGAACACAAATTAAACAAAAATTGATAATCATAAATTAAATAACAGCTATCACACATATTTGAAAGAAATATATTTTTATTTGGAGCAATGCCTTGCTGATGAATCATTCAGATGATAACTCAAAACAGCTTTCACCAATCTTCATGAAACTTTGGTGAATTGTTTAAATTTATCGACATAAGTTTCCTTTCCATTTCTATTAGATATTTTTGATACCTGGTTTTGGAGTATAGGGACTTTATTCATTATAACGGGTCGAAATTATCACGTTTTTTGGGACAATGTCTCAAAAACGCTTAAACACATTTTCATGAAACTTGCTGAAATGTAACGTAAGCTCCCTTACGATTTTTAATATATTTTAAATTATACTTATTCCAGTTATGGGATTTTATTCATAAGAATTATTCATGAATTGTGCCACTGTGCGCAAGTTTTTTTTTTTTTTAAATTTTTAAACCCCCACTTTTAGTCTTTAAAAAAGTGGGGGTGGGTATACTGTTTTACTTCTGTCTGTACATCCTCCAGTCAGTCTGTCCGTCCCATGAATATTTTTCTTTGCATCTTTCTCAGAAACATTACAAGGATTTCTGAAATTTTGTTTCAGGGTTTATATGTGTCAGCTATACCCGATAATACCGTGTGATGCTTTTTCAGATTCATCACTCAACAACCTTTGTTTACCTTTTACTTTAAGGGTATGGGGATATATTAGTAGCTCACAGATTCACTTGTTTGTTTTAGATTTTTTTTTGGGGGGGGGGGGGGGGGGGGGGCTGGCTTTTTTTTAGCACAGCTCTTTATTTAGCATAGGATGGGATGCAGCAATTCTAGAAATCCAAGAAAAAATAGGCATTCATATATCTATGGAGGAAATCCTGATATCAAATTAGGGTTGTGTGGCAGACGTAATTTCTTTATTTTAAAATTTATATGAATCATTATACATATGTTTATGCTCCTTATTTTAAAAAAAGTACCTATATGTAATTAAATAATTACTTTCTCTTATTTTTTTTAGCTCCCCTGTCAATTACAAGATAGAGTATGCCATTCCAGCTTTGATGAAATAAAGTAATGGTTTGATTTAGAGAGCTTTATTATTATAGACAGGTAAATTGTTTTATCCTGATATCAGCTAACTATTGTACAATGAGACAACTCTCCCCAAGAGTCCAAATGACACAGACATTAACAACTATGTGTCTTTGAATGGCCTTCTACAATGAGTAAAGCCCATTCTGCATATTTGGCTATTAAAGGCCCCAAAATCACAAATGTAAAACATTTCAAAGGAGAAAATTAATGGTCTAATTTATGTAAACAAAAATGAATGAAAAAGAAATATGTAACACAGCAACAAACGACAACCACTGAATTCCAGGAACATACATTGTACATACAGAATGTGGATGGGTTAAACATGTTAGCGAGCCTGGCTTTTCTTTCTGTTTTATAATTTGTGCAAATAAATTTCTGTTCTTACATCATGTACATTGTAAGAATATTGTATGATGTAAACTCAGAAATTATTGCAATGTTTTTATGAGGCAACTTTGAATATCGCAATAAAAGGAACTCACATTCTGCATGTTCTGAAATCTATACATATAACTGTACAAGTATTTAGATTTTTCTGAAATTGCAATTATAAATCTCACATTTTTGTCCATTCTTCAAAAATTGCAAAAATAAATGTACCCAATAATCATGATAATTTCTTAATTTAATCAATGTTAATGAAGACTCTTTACCAGCAATAAAATTTATTTACACAGACATGACAGATATTAATATAATAATATACTGAACTTGCTAGCAAAATTTGTTTAGCTGTGGATTACTGATATTGATATTGAAGTATTCCTGTCGGAAAAAGAGATACAAAACAAAGTAAATTAAGATAAATACATAAATTTAAATATTTATTACATACACATCTGGGTTTTTGTCTCGCCTTGACGGAGTCAAAAAGCGAGACATAGGTATGCTGTTTCTGGCGACGGCGGCGTCAACAATGTATTAGTTTGTGATTTAAGGTCTAGTTCATGGTGAACCACAAGTGGTAGGTCAATGATATTTGGTATGCAGTTGTATAAGCATTGGCATATCTCATTTCCATGGAGATTATTTGGCTCCGCCCCCGTTGTCATGGTCTAGAATTTGAAAATTTTGCTAAGTTAACATGTATTAGTTTGTGATTAGGTCAGTTCAAGGGGAACCATTAGTGATAGGCCAATGTTAATTGGTGTTCAGTTGTATAAGCATTAGCACATCTCATTTCCATGGAGAATATTTGGCCCCGCCACCTCAGTCATGGTCTATTTACTTTGAAACTTTTGCTTAGTTTACATGTATTAGTTTGTGATTAGATCAGTTTAAGATGAACTGCTAATGTTAAGTCAATGATATTTGGTATGCAAATTTATTGGCATTTGCAAGTATCGTTTCCATGGAGATTATATAGCCCCACCCCTGATCATGGTTCATTGATTTTGAAACTTTAACATAGTTTACAAGTTAATGTTTGTGTTTAAGTTTGTTTAAAGGGAAAAACTTATAATAAGTCAATGGTATTTGGTATGCAGTTGTATTAGCATTGGCACATCTCATTCCATGGAGATTGTTTAGCCATGTACCTTCAGTCATGGTTCATCGACTTTGAATATTTGCATAACTTACATGTTAAAGTATTGCTATTTTAATTTCAACATTTGCATTATCATGATTATCAAAATTACAAAAAGATGAGACATATCTCTGTGATAACAGTTTATTTTTCATTTAACTTTAAAGTTTTATAAAAGTACATGTAGTGCACCTTATTAAAATGTGTGTGGAAAATTAAATCCTTGTTCAAATGATGAATGAAGACATTATTAAATAAGGACAGGGAAATTATTTTGTTAGCATTTTAACAGTAACTTCTTGAAGAAATATGTTTGCACTAACTTTTGATTACTTTTCACATGTTGAAAATTTCATTTAATATATATTATATTTGCATTTTCATATTTCAGGGATGATGACCTGCAGTAGAAAGTTCCTTATAACTCATCATGGCCATTACGGAAGATCTGATTAAAATTTGTTTAGAAAGCCACCAAATATGTCCATGAAAAGTAGAAAAAAGACAGCAATTCTATATAATTTACATATATGTACTAAGCAGAAGCATTGACTGTTTCAAGACCAAATGAATTGGAATTTAGTGTTTTGATGCTGAGAGACAGAGGAAAATTATCTAGACAATTTAGCTTCTTTTATATCATCATGTATCACTGAAGTTGATGTTTACAATCTTAAAGAGCTTTTACCTCAGTTAAAATGAATTCTAAATACGGACAGTTTGGAGATTTGTGAATTTTCTTACAATTGGAGTTTCAAAAAAGGATTTCATTTAACAAAATTATATTTCATGGATGTAATTTGTCGTTTTTTTCATGAAATATTTGAAAAATCTGCAATACATTTGTATCTGACCAAGTGAGAGATCTACAAATAGACATATGATATTCAGTTGAACTGTAAAGAAGGAGATATTCATTTATAAGACTTATATGAGTGTTTTGTTATTTTTATGGCAATTACGGGGAAAAGATAGTAATTGATTTAAACATTAATCCTACCTAGATATAAACGAGATATACTATCATATACATGTAGGCATACAATTCACTGATGCACCACTAATGGAGTTACATGTAATTATAAAACTAAGAATATGACATATGATTGCCAATAAATTAACAACTCTTCATCAGAGAACAAATAGTCATATTATATATTGTCCACCAGCATGACCAGAGAACAAGAAGATCATATTATATCATGATTTACATTTCAATTTCATTTCATTTCATAACAGTTAACACAGAATAAAGGTATACAAAAAGTTCATAAGTATAAAAAAGTGTTTTAATTGCAGTTGTTGTTCATCTTAAAGTGACTTAGTCATATTGATGTTGGCCTTCAATACTGAGCAAGACCTCTGTAACAGCCACAGAATGTTTGAACAAAAATATTATCTATACTTATATATTTGTCTATACTTAGAAATCAGAATTTTTTTTCATTTCTTGTCTAAATTAAAATTGGTTATACAATTGTATACGTTTGGCAAAAAAAAATATAAATTTATTTAAATGATGGTATTATTTGTATCCAGGATTTTCTGAAACTGCAATAATTAATCTCGCATTTTTAATTGTCCTTACATTGTTCAATAATTAAAATTATCTTGGGAATAAATTTACTCAAAAAATTCTGAGTCTTTTTGAAGGATATATAAACTTGGAAACTTGTGATGGAATATTTTCACAGTTACTGTTTTAGAGATTCTTATATCTAGCATGTTTAGCAAAAGAAGTTAGGTATACATGTATGGCAATGAGACAGCATCCCCAAACCAACAGAAATTGCTTTGTTCTCAGTTTGAAATTGCACACATCATGCACATATTTTTGTATTACAGCAAGAATTTGATATAAAAAAAGATGATCTGGTATAATCATGATAATTGCCAATGAAGTTTTGATTTACAATTAAGTATTTTTTTTACTCTTGTGATTGGTTCAGGTAAACATGGTAAATATTAACCACTGATTGTACCCTTGTCAATGATATTTGTAGGCAGTAGTTTTATAAGCATTTACACATCATTTTAATTTCCATGCTGACTAGTTTGTCCTGTCTGCTATGTCATGATTAATTCACCTGACACTTCCTGAAACTTTTGGATTGTGTATATATGTATTAATTGTGATTGAGTTAGTCATTTCTGTGTATTTATATTATATATGGTACATAGAATTTCTTTTATTCTGACAGAAAAGAAATACCATTCAGTTGCCTCCAATCTCAGCAGGTGATGGGAAAAGTTTTCTGATTTTGACATGTTTGAGATGAACCTTAAAATATTATGGCACTTGATAATGAAAAAACAATTGATTAATTGTGGTGAATGTCATGTAAGCACTTTTGGCTATTTCTTGGCTGTCCATTTGTATTCTTGAACACTGGTAGGCAGGGATTTAATATGAAATGAGCAGCAGAAAAAAATAGGTCACTATTTCCAACTTCATGGTATAAATGTAAACTATAAGGTTGAGAAATTGAGATGATATATATGACAAGGTTGTTGATTGAATCATAGGTACATGTACATGTATCTGAAACTAATTGGATGTGGGTTTTTTTCACAGATGCGATTAAAATTAGTCGTGTATATATATGCATCCGATATTTGTCGAACTGGTTATCGCTTTATGATATAGTGTAAGCATAAGTAATGAGAGCTCAAGGTACATGTTTTTGAAGTATGGGGTACTCAATGACGTAGCTTTTTTATAAAAAAAAGCAAACCATACAAAATACTGGCCTGGTAACTGGTGAAAATTCATACCGGTATTCATTCATAGGCAAAAAAATTACCCTACCCCACCAGAATAAAATTCAAAAAGACCTCCCAATCATGATTCACAAGAGGTGGAATATACAAGAAGATGTAAATATTCTATTTTATGAAAGTCCAGCCTGCCACAATGAAAATTCCCTGAAAAAAAACCCAATACTGAATAGGAAGCTTCAATAAATTAATCAAGCAATAAGAGAATATTTGTTTATTCGCTCCAACATGACGTTATTATATGAAATGCTTCACGGTGAGTACAAAAAATACACCGAGTTTTTCCGTCAGCCGATCCGACTACTGCAGGGTCATTCAAACGTTTTTCTCTCGCATTTCAAGGCGATAATGCTACTTCATGCTAAATTAATTGAAAAGGGCAGGTGCAAGAGCTATACCAACCCACTTGATTCTGGTATTGGTAGAAAGGCCACATTTCAAATTTTTCAAAAAGTGCTGTGCCTAGTTATATAGCGTTCGTGTAAAAGAAATTTCACAACCCGAAGTGCCAAAAAGTCGATAAATCGAAAAAATTCTCCACGTTTTATTGTTTTTTATTTACAACACCTCTATTAAAAACTAGGCACAGCACTTTTCCAGTAAAATAAGTTATCCTGATTACAGGGAGCCAAAAACCAGGGCGATCGGATTTCATCTTGCACCTGCCCTTTTGACTTTTTTAGGAAATGTCCTTACTTTCAGTTTGAAGTCACGTGACACTAGTGTATTTATATTTTTCTATAAATAAAAGTTTGGAATGTGATTCAGAATAGACCCTTTTCCCTCTGTTTACGCTTTTGACGTGCATTTTAACCTTTAAGCAAAGAAAACTAACTTTGAGTTCAATATGATTTTTTTTGTGTATAAAAATGGGATATTTCTTGAAACGCCCTTAACGTCCCTGCGTATACATTTTTGTTTCGTTCTTCGCCACCATCCACACTTGCCAAAGTACATGTTAATATTGAAAGTCTTGAAACAAAATTAATTAGAATACGGAGAAGCTGACTTCAGGACTACACCATTTTTTTTTCTTTTTTTGCTAGACACTTTTAAAAGAAGAAAAATTGCAGGGACTATGAAGGAGTGTAGGACAGAAAGTCACAGCACAAAAAGGTCACAGTCAAAATTTAGGTTATTTTTCTTTGAACATAAAAACACTTATTTTAAAATCATTTTTTTTTTCTTGAACTATTAAATATAAAGAAACCTCTTAATTAAAATGTATTCAATAAGTATCAAGTATGATCAAATAATTGTTATGAAACCAAAATGTAACCGGGGCTTGATACTTAAATGGCTTCATGGTGACAAGAAATATATCCTATATATGATTAAAATTTGATTTTTTTTATTTATCAAGGCTTATGAACAATTTTCTTAACTTAAAAGGAATATATGTAATAAAAAGGAAATATTTCAAGATCTTTATCTTGTATATTCAAACAATTGTCAACACATTATTTGTGACTTTTTTTCTGCTACTTTTTGTCCTATCAAATTTGTGACTTTCTGTCCGTTTATTGTCAGTGATATTATGCTGGTTTCAAATTGAACTATGTTTATTGATTGCGAGTTCTCAGAACAAAATCGTTGAAGCACATCGATTGTGCTACTAAATTGTGTCTTCCTTAAATATTAAGTTAAATAATTAAAAGAATTTTTTTTAGAAATACTGCAATGCTATAAGAAAAAAGCCTCTGATTAATTCGGACACCTCTCCCTTGTTACAATTTATATTCATGTATACATGCTGGTTTCATTCTCCTTTGTTACAATTTATATGCGTGTATACATGCTTGTAAAAATAAAATAATGGAAGTTGCCATCTAACAGCCATCAAAACATATTAATGACAAAAGAAATTAAGACGTCATAAAATCTTGACTTGAACCTTGAACATGATTATGTGATTGAAAAAGTACATATTCGGTGCCATACACAGATTTCTTTGAAGTATTGGTGTTGCTCATTGTAAAAGGCCGTACGATGACCTCTAGTTTTATTCATTTGATCTATGGTGGAGGGTTGTCTCATTGGCAAACATACCTTAACTTGTGATCTTCATATATACTTAAGCAAGTAAATAGAGACTAGGCCATCATTGAAATCATAAATAACAATATTTCTATAAGTCCAAAGTTTAATCAAGTCACCAGGACATCCAACAGTCAAAGCTAGAAGAATTTATACTATTAATAAATAAATGGGGAATGTGTCTAACTAATGCTCCCAGCTTGCATATCATATGAAGTTATGGTGTAATAAGCATTGTGTCAAAACATTTGGTTGAGGCAAACTAAAATTAGAGAACTGAAACCAAAATTCTGTTTAAATAGTTAAAGTGACGACAACAAAATTCAAATATTTGTGTTTTGTGGTAATAAGCATTTTGTATAAGTTTCATAACATTTGGTTGAAGCAAACCTAAGTTAGAGAACGTAAACTAACTTTTGGACAGACAGGGGAAAAACTTTATGCCCCATCGCTACGGCTGGGTCATATTCATAAAAAATACACTTTAATAAGCATTTCGTATAAGTTTCATAACATTTGGTTGAAGCAAACCTACGTTAGAGAACTGAAACCAACTTTTGGACAGACAGGGGTAAAACTTTATGCCCCATCGCTACGGCTGGTTCATAATCATAAAAAAAATACACTTAAACCACTCCCCCCCCCCCCCCCCCCCCCCCCCCCAAATTATAGTAACTTTATGACGGGTTGGGTTGTAACAGGGTTATAACACATTGATCACTAATTCTTTCTCCGTTCAGTTGATTTACATTTTGTCACCTTGGGCTTTCTATACGACAAGGATTTTGCTCATTGTTAAAGTCTTTAGTTTACCAACAGTTTCGCCGTACACATCATTTTTACAGTTCACTATTTGTTAAAATGAAAACCAACCTTCTTTTGCTGTTTGTTGGTGTTCTTCCTTCGCCTTGCTGGTATACGTAGGGTTGGCATTTTGTCAGATGGTCTGTTGGATGAAGACCTAGGTGGTGGCGTTTGAGGACTAGGTGGTGGACTTGGTGATGGGGTTGTTGATCTATTGTCTTCTGAAATCTCTCTGTCAAGTTTTTTTGCCATCATGTCCATCTCGGTCCCACTGGCCAAAACAACTGCCGTTGCAACTTGCTTCTTTGACCCATACTGTACCTCGTACAACCCCAAGTCGGTTATCTAAAATTGAAGAGTCATACATTCAATTGTCTTATTGATTGATTGATTGATTGATTGTTGGTTGCTTTACGCCGCATTAGCACAACAAGGCTATATCGCGGCGAGAGCTAATTCGAATATTTTTTACAATTTAAAGCATATTTTTAAAATCAGACAAAAGGCCCTTCAATAAACTAAAATTCTAGATTAAGCAAATTGATTATTTACAAATAAAAATGAACATTAAGATAACGTGATAAAATTTAAAATCGTTTTAAATATAATAACATTTTTATATTTTAGAATATATTCCAACTTCTTTTAAGAATGAAACAATATTTGTAAATGGAACATTATTAAATAAATCATACATATTATTAACATTGAAATGCTTCTTACGAATATCAGCAAAGTCAATACAATTGATTAAAACATGTTTTATAGTATACTTGCAGTTACAAGGTATACATTGTGGTTCTACTTCATTTTTTAAAAGATATTCGTGTGTTATTCTAGTATGACCAATACGACATCTAGAAATAACACACTGATCTTTTCTGCACATAACATTATTGAAAGGTTTACCTAAATTAGGTTTAATTTCATGTAATTTATTATCATCTTTTTTACTCCATTCATTTTTCAATATATTAAAAACATATTCTCTAATATTAGATTTAAAATCGGTATATGGTATATCACAGTTAGATAAAGGGTCACCCAGGGCATTCTTTGCCTCAAGGTCTACAGCTGTGTTTCCAAGGATTCCAACATGACTCGGCACCCATAGAAATAATATTTCTTTACGAAGAATTTTTAAATTCCTCATTACATATAAAATTTTGAGAATTGTTGGGTTTTTAATTTTAGTATTTTGTATAGCTTGTAAGCATGAAAGTGAATCAGAACATATAATAAATTTGGATTTATCTGAAGAAGCAATAAATTTCAAAGCCAAAATTATTGCTTCTGCTTCAGCAGTAAAGATGGATGCAGCAGATGGCAAACGGAGAGTTGCAGCTCTGTCTCTGAAGACAGCAGCAGATGCAACTCTGTCACCATCTTTTGATCCATCAGTATAGACAGTTGAAAAATCTGAATAATTGGCTTTAATTTCAGCATAGTGTTGCTGAATTAAAAGAGGATTTGTTTCATTTTTATTGTGTTTACGGAGATCAAATATCATTTTTGGTTTGGGAAGTTCCCATGGAGGAAATTTGCAAGTTTCAACTTGAGCAACAGATTTTAAATCAAAAGTAGCTAAATGTGGTTTTAAACGTATACCTAACGGAGGAATTTTGTTTTCATGTTTTGCAAAAATATCTTCATAAATTGGATTAAAAACACAGCTGTAGGCAGGATTATCTGAATAGGCTTTTAGTTTGACAGCATATTGAAGTCCAGGCTTCAAACGTCTGTCAAAAAGTGAATGCTCATCAGCCTCTACATACAGACTCTCAACTGGTGAGGTTTTAAAGGCGCCAAGACAGAGACGCAAACCCTGGTGATGCACAGCATCGAGAATCTGTATGTAGGACTTCCGTGCAGAGCCATATACTATAGAACCATAATCTAGTTTGGATCTAACTAGAGATCTATATAAATTAAGTAAAATGTTGCGATCAGCACCCCAGTCGGTGCTGCCGACAACTTTTAAAATATCTAATGCTTTTAAACATCTTGATTTTAACATTTTGATATGGGGGAGAAAGGTTAATTTTTTATCAAAAACTAACCCTAGAAATATTATTTTCATCAACCATTTTAATTGGGTTTCCATATAAAGTGAGTTCAGGATCAAGATGCAATTTCCTTTTGTTACAAAAATGCATCCCGACCGTTTTTGAAGTAGAAAATTTAAAACCATTTTCCGAGGCCCATTTTTCAATTCTTCCAAGACATAATTGTAATTGTCTTTCTATGTTATTCATATTTTTGCCTCTGTAACATATTAGAAAATCATCAACGTACAATGAACCTTCAATATTACTTTTTAAAACTTCAACAAGGCTGTTGATTTTAAGACTAAATAATGTAACTGATAAAATACTCCCCTCAGGGACACCCATCTCTTGATCGTACAGATCAGACATGGTTGAATTTACTCTAACATTAAATTGTCTGTTAGACAGAAAATTCGAAATAAAATTTGGCATATTGCCTTTCAACCCCATATCAAACAGATCTTTTAAAATACCATACTTCCATGCAGTATCATAGGCCTTTTCAAGATCGAAAAAGACCGACACCACATGTTCATTTTTCGCAAAACCATTACGGACAAATGATTCGAATCGAACAAGATGATCAAGAGTACTGCGACCTTGTCGGAGCTAAAAGCCCATTTGATTCCAGGAACCAAACAAGGCGATCGTTGACCATCCGTTCTAGTGTTTTACAGACACAACTGGTAAGAGCAATTGGCCGATAATTAATAGGATCCGTGTGATCTTTACTTGGTTTTGGAATAGGCACGACGGTTGCAAGCTTCCAGATTGATGGTAAATCACCAGATTCCCAGATGTTATTCATGAGCTGCAAAAGAGCTTCCAGCGAGGAATCTGGCAAGTGTTTTAAGAGTTGGTAGTGAATATTATCAGGTCCACAAGCTGTATCATGGGCTTTTGACAGAGATGTTTTAAGTTCTTCAAGAGAAAAGAGTTTATTATAATTTTCACCATTTTTTGATTTAAAGTTCAACTTTATTTTTTCTTTTTGTTTTTTAACTTTTTTAAAATCTTCCCTGTAGTTGTTAGAAGAAGAAGATTTCGCAAAAGTTTCACCAAGCTTGTTGGCAATATCCTTTTCAGATGTTAATAAATCATTGCCATTTTTTAAATGTTTTACTGTGGCTTTAGAATTTTTACCTTTGATCTTTTGTATCATGTTCCATACTTTTGTCATCGGATTGCGAGATGTTATCCCCGAGACAAATTTCTTCCAAGACGTTCGTCGTGCTTGCCTACAAGTCCGACATGCCTTAGCGCGAAAAATACGGAAATTACTCAAGTTTTCCGTCGTTGGTTGTTGATTAAACCGTCTTTCAGATTTTTTACCGGTCATCTATTGCTTGATCACAAGCGTCATCAAACCATGGTTTGCTGGGATGTTTTGGATTTGCCGAGGTCTTAGGAATAGTTCTGTCAGCAATTGACGTTAAAACTGTATTAAAAGTTAAAATTGGATCTTGTACAGTCTCAAACATCTTTGACTGAAGTTCCGCTTTACAGAGATTCTCAAACAAGGGCCAATCCGCCTTGTCAAGTTTCCAACGTGGTACTCTCTGTTGAGCAGAAGTAAAAAGATGTCCAAGTACTATTGGAAAGTGATCACTTCCACATAGATCATCATGAACACGCCATGAATCATCCAGAAGAAGAGAGGGATCGCAAATAGTGATATCAATAGCAGAATAAGACCCGTTTCCAGGATGATTGATTGATTGATTGTTGTTTGCTTTACGCCGCATTAGCACAGAAAGGCTATATCGCGGCGAGAGCTAATTCGAATATTATAACAATTTAAGGTATATTTTTAAAATCAGACAAAAGGTCTTTCAATAAACTAAAATTCTAGACTAAAGCAAATTGATTATTTACAAATAAAAATCAACACTAAGATAACGTGATAAAAATTAAAATCGTTTTAAATATAACAACATTTTTATATTTTATAATATATTCCAATTTCTTTTAAGAATGAAACAATATTTGTAAATGGAATATTATTAAATAAATCATACATATTATTGACATTGAAATGCTTCTTCCGAATATCAGCAAAGTCAATACAATTGATTAAAACATGTTAAATAGTATACTTGCAGTTACAAGGTATACATTGTGGTTCTACTTCATTTTTTAAAAGATATTCGTGTGTTATTCTAGTATGACCAATACGACATCTAGAAATAACACACTGATCTTTTCTGCACATAAAATTATTGAAAGGTTTACATAAATTAGGCTTAATTTCATGTAATTTATTACCATCTTTTTTACTCCATTCATTTTTCAATATATTAAAAACATATTCTCTAATATTAGATTTAAAATCGGTATATGGTATATCACAGTTAGATAAAGGGTCACCCAGGGCATTCTTTGCCTCAAGGTCTACAGCTGTGTTTCCAAGGAATCCAACATGACTCGGCACCCATAGAAATAATATTTCTTTAAGAAGAATTTTTAAATTCCTCATTACATATAAAATTTTGAGAATTGTTGGGTTTTTAATTTTAGTATTTTGTATAGCTTGTAAGCATGAAAGTGAATCAGAACATATAATAAATTTGGATTTATCTGAAGAAGCAATAAATTTCAAAGCTAAAATTATTGCTTCTGCTTCAGCAGTAAAGATCGATGCATCAGATGGCAAACGGAGAGTTGCAGCTCTGTCCCTGAAGACAGCAGCAGATGCAACTCTGTCACCATCTTTTGATCCATCAGTATAGACAGTTGAAAAATCTGAATAATTGGCTTTGATTTCAGCATAGTGTTGCTGAATTAAAAGAGGATTTGTTTTATTTTTATTGTGTTCACGGAGATCAAATATCATTTTTGGTTTGGGAAGTTCCCATGGAGGACATTTGCGAGTTTCAACTTGAGCAACAGATTTTAAATCAAAAGAAGCCAAATGTGATTTTAAACGTATACCTAACGGAGGAATTTTATTTTCATGTTTTGCAAAAATATCTTCATAAATTGGATTAAAAACACAGCTGTAGGCAGGATTATCTGAGTAGGCTTTTAGTTTGACAGCATATTGAAGTCCAAGCTTCAAACGTCTGTTAGAGAGTGAGTGCTCATCAGCCTCTACATACAGACTCTCAACTGGTGAGGTTTTAAATGCGCCAAGACAGAGACGCAAACCCTGATGATGCACAGCATCGAGAATCTGTATGTAGGACTTCCTTGCAGAGCCATACACTATAGAGCCATAATCTAGTTTAGATCTAACTAGAGATCTATATAAATTAAGTAAAATGTTGCGATCAGCACCCCAGTCGGTGCTGCCGACAACTTTTAAAATATCTAATGCTTTTAAACATTTCGATTTTAACATTTTGATATGGGGTAGAAAGGTTAACTTTTTATCGAAAATTAACCCAAGAAATTTGGTTTCATCAACCATTTTAATTGGGTTGCCGTACAAAGTGAGTTCTGGATCAAGATGCAATTGCCTTTTGTTACAAAAATGCATCCCGACCGTTTTTGAAGTGGAAAATTTAAACCCATTTTCCGAGGCCCATTTTTCAATTCTTCCAAGACATAACTGTAATTGTCTTTCTATGTTATTCATATTTTTGCCTCTATAACATATTAAAAAGTCATCAACATACAATGAACCTTCAATATTACTTTTTAAAACTTCAACAAGGCTGTTGATTTTAAGACTAAATAATGTAACAGATAAAATACTGCCCTGAGGGACACCCATCTCTTGATCATATAGATCAGACATGGTTGAATTTACTCTAACATTAAATTGTCTGTTAGATAGAAAATTCGAAATAAAATTTGGCATATTGCCTTTCAACCCCATATCAAAGAGATCTTTTAAAATACCATACTTCCATGCAGTATCATAGGCTTTTTCTAGATCGAAAAAGACCGACACTACATGTTCATTTTTCGCAAAACCATTACGGACAAATGATTCGAATCGAACAAGATGGTCAAGAGTACTGCGACCTTGGCGGAATCCACACTGGATATTGGCTAAAAGCCCATTGGATTCCAGGAACCAAACAAGGCGATCATTGACCATCCGTTCTAGTGTTTTACAGACACAACTGGTAAGAGCAATTGGCCGATAATTAATAGGATCCGTGTGATCTTTACTTGGTTTTGGAATAGGCACGACGGTTGCAAGCTTCCAGATTGATGGTAAATCACCAGATTCCCAGATGTTATTCATAAGCTGCAAAAGAGCTTCCAGCGAGGAATCTGGCAAGTTTTTTAACAGTTGGTAGTGAATATTATCAGGCCCACAAGCTGTATCATGGGCTTTTGACAGAGATGTTTTAAGTTCTTCAAGAGAAAAGAGTTTATTATAATTTTCACCATTTTTTGATTTAAAGTTTAATTTAATTTTTTCTTTTTGTTTTTTAACTTTTTTAAAATCTTCCCTGTAGTTGTTAGAAGAAGAAGATTTCGCAAAAGTTTCACCAAGCTTGTTGGCAATATCCTTTTCAGATGTTAATAAATCATTGCCATTTTTTAAATGTTTAACTGTGGCTTTAGAATTTTTACCTTTTATCTTTTGTATCATGTTCCATACTTTTGTCATCGGAGTGCGAGATGTTATCTCCGAGACAAATTTTTTCCAAGACGTTAGTCGTGCTTGCCTGCAAGTCCGCCGTGCCTTAGCGCGAAAAACACGGAAATTACTCAAGTTTTCCGTCGTTGGTTGTTGATTGAACCGTCTTTCAGATTTTTTACGGTCACCTATTGCTTGATCACAAGCATCATCAAACCATGGTTTGCTGGGATGTTTCGGATTTGCCGAGGTCTTAGGAATAGTTCTGTCAGCAATTGACGTTAAAACTGTATTAAAAGTTAAAATTGGATCTTCTACAGTCTCAAACATCTTTGACTGAAGTTCCGCTTGACAGAGATTCTCAAACAAGGACCAGTCCGCCTTGTCAAGTTTCCAACGTGGTACTCTCTGTTGGGCAGAAGTAAAAAGATGTTCAAGTACTATTGGAAAGTGATCACTTCCACATAGATCATCATGAACACGCCATGAATAATCCAGAAGAAGAGAGGGATCGCAAATAGTGATATCAATAGCAGAATAAGACCCGTTTCCAGGATGAAGATAAGTATTAGATCCATTATTAAAAATGCATAATCCTTCTTGAGAGACAAAGTCCTCAATGATCTTACCTTTGATATTATGAGACTTGCTTCCCCACAAGGGGTTGTGTGCATTGAAGTCGCCCATAAGTATAAATGGTGAGGGTAATTCATCAGTGAGGTTTTTGAGTTTAGCTTTATCGATAATTGAATTGGGTGGAATATATATAGAACATAATGTAATTGTTTTATTCTAATGATAAACGAATTGCAACTGCCTGCAGATCCGTGGTGAGTTGGACTGTGCTATGAATGACGTTGTCCTTCACAAAAATGGATGATCCGCCTGCAGCACGTTCATCTACCTTAGAAAATGTGCTATACATGTTGTATCCTTTTAAAGATACATTGTCACTTTCTTTTAAATGAGTTTCTTGAAGACAAAATGCAGTTGGTAAAAAAGACTGAACTAGAAGCGTTAACTCGAGAAGATTTATTTTAAGACCTCGGCAATTCCATTGGATGATATTAGTCATGTTTTGTTAATAGACGGGCGAATGCTATCGAGTTTGCCAGCATTCTTATTTCGCTCACCCTGAGATTGTAATCTTTCGGGTGGCGGAACACTTTCGATTTCCATTTCTGATTCGTCGTTAAGTGTTGAAAATCTGTTGTGTGAGGAGAGTCGTCGATCTCCAGGACCATGCGCAGCTGGTTTTACTCCGCCTCGACCCCTACCCCGCGACCTCGAATCAGAAGACTTCTGAGAGGATGTATTTGCTGGCTTCTTTGGGACATCCTTCTGTTCTGGAGAACGAAGAGGAGACGGGGCTTTAGAAGACTTTGTACTAGATGCAGAAGATAAACTAGGTTTATTAGATGCAGATGAAGGAGGACTATTGGAGATGGAAGAATCATCAATGTCACTGGGAAGATCCCAGACAGATTCACCGCCCCAACTGTCTGATTTAACTGTATCTTTTTTATTTGATTTCTTTTTTTCATTTTTTTTAGATGATGACATTGAGCTCTGTAAGGAAGATTGAGTTGACTGAGTACTGGTTTTAGAAGGTGTTGGTTTTCTTGGAATTAATATTTTATCGTTAGGTTCTGTTTCAACAGGCAGCATTGTAAATGTCTCAGCATCAATTGGCCAGGTCATGCGAGTTTGTGTATGCTCGTGACTGAATGAGCGGACAACTTTGCTGGCGTACGATGGTCTGTTCGAAACAAGATCATTCGAAACAGAAGCTATCTGTTTAGCTTCTGGGTAACTGATGTTTCTTTCTGTTTTAATTTTGATAATATTTTTTTCTTTAAGGTAAACAGGGCAGTCCCTAGATGATGAAAAATGGGATTCACCACAGTTTACGCATTTAGAAGATTCAGAGCTACAGGTTGTTCCCTCGTGTCCTTCGTCAGAACACTTGAAGCATCTCTGCGTACCACGACATTGTTTGCTTCCATGACCAAACTTTTGACAAGTGAAGCATCGAATTGGGTTAGGGATAAACCTGTCAACTCTGATTCCGAAGCAACCTAAAGTAATAGATGGAGGAGGAGTTGGAGTTCTAAATGTCAAAAGATATGTATTTAATTTGATTATATTTCCATTCTTTTTTATTTGAAATCTAACAACATCAGTTACACCTTGGCTTGAAAGTTCCTCACAGATTTCTTCCACGGTAAGGTCACCAAGGTATTGACTTCTGTCTCGTATGATCCCCTTACAGCTGTTCAAACTGTTGTGAGGAGAGGCAGAAACAGGAAAGTTTGTAATTGTTGTCAGTGTAAGCAAATTTGTTGATTGACTTTTGTTGGAACATTCAACCAACAAATTGCCTGATCTCATTTTTGAAACTTTTTTTACAGTACCATCAACGTTTTGAATTTGTTTGTGAATCACAAAGGGAGATATTTTGGAAATTGGTTTTTCATCTGTTCCTTTTATTACAATAAATCTGGGCCAACTGTCATCTTCCTGACAGGGCACTGAATCATCACATTTTCTTTTTTTATGTATTTAAGCTGATTTAGAGGGTTGGTTTTGTTGTGCCGTAGGAAATGAGAAAGATTCACCATTCTTGTCATCCACCCACCTCGGAGTGCCTACAAGGGCGATGCTGTGTTTCCGTGGCGAGCCGGGGTCAAGTGCTAATGCTGAAAACGAGCTCCAAGTATAACATGTATAACGTAGCTGGTCCCCAAAATTAGCACCCAAGATCCACTGCGGAAAGCACCAGATGTTCCAAGAATGGTATACTCAAGCAGAGCGTATCCATCAAGCGAAATAGAAAGCGTACCACTTGATTGACCCATGAGCCATCGCCTTCTTCAGTTATCCGAAATATAAATAGCTTTATTTAAAACACATGTGTATATCATGAAAATTGTTACAAGAAAGCTTATTGTTGAGGATTAACTGAAGGGCTCGACATGACCAGCCGATTGATCGAACCGGGTCCATCCGACCTCCCGTTTAGATGATATTGGAGCCAAAGCAGCTTATTGAACTATAGTCTTGTCCGTCCGGGTATTTCCTGACCGTAAGGAGTCTGGCTACAGCCCTCATCCGCAAGGATCTCGTCAACCACCGACACGGGTAGCAACCCACGGCCAACGGGTTGGAGAGCCTATTTTATTCAAAACATCGGGCAACTCGTACGATGTTCGGATCACTTTAGTCTGGTCTCTACCCTTCGACCTGTCCAGCATGGGTAACCCTACCAGGAGACGAAGCTCCAACTGGCATAGCTCTTGGGGTCACTGAGACACGCAAGCCCCCCGACCACGGCAAGGATAGCGATCCACCGGGGGGGTTTCCAGGATGAAGATAAGTATTAGATCCATCATTAAAAATGCATAATCCTTCTTGAGAGACAAAGTCCTCAATGATCTTACCTTTGGCATTATGAGACTTGCTTCCCCACAAGGGATTGTGGGCATTGAAGTCGCCCATAAGTATAAATGGTGAGGGTAATTGATCAGTGAGGTTTTTGAGTTTTGTTTTATCTATAATTGAATTGGGTGGAATATATATAGAACATAATGTAATTGTTTTATCTAATGATAAACGAATTGCAACTGCTTGCAGATCCGTGGTGAGGTGGACTGTGCTATGAATGACGTTGTCCTTCACAAACATGGATGATCCGCCTGCAGCACGTTCATCTACCTTAGAAAATGTGCTATACATGTATCCTTTTACAGATATATTGTCACTTTCTTTTAGATGAGTTTCTTGAAGACAAAATGCAATAGGTAAAAAAGACTGAACTAGACGCGTTAACTGGAGAAGATTTAGTTTAAGACCTCGGCAATTCCATTGGATGATATTAGTCATGTTTTGTTAATAGACGGGCGAATGCTATCGAGTTTGCGAGCATTCTTATTTCGCTCACCCTGAGATTGTAATCTTTCGGGTGGCGGAACACTTTCGATTTCCATTTCTGATTCGTCGTTAAGTGTTGAAAATCTGTTGTGTGAGGAGAGTCGTCGATCTCCAGGACCATGCGCAGCTGGTTTTACTCCGCCTCGACCCCTACCCCGCGACCTCGAATCAGAAGACTTCTGAGAGGATGTATTTGCTGGCCTTCTGTTCTGGAGAACGAAGAGGAGACGGTGCTTTAGAAGACTTTGTACTGGATGCAGAAGATAAACTAGTTTTATTAGATGCAGATGAAGGAGGACTATTGGAGATGGAAGAATCATCTATGTCACTGGGAAGATCCCAGACAGATTCACCGCCCCAACTGTCTGATTTAACTGTATCTTTTTTATTTGATTTCTTTTTTTCATTTCTTTTAGATGATGACATTGAGCTCTGTAAGGAAGATTGAGTTGACTGAGTACTGGTTTAAGAAGATGTTGGTTTTCTTGGAATTAATATTTTATCGTTAGGTTCTGTTTCAACAGGCAGCATTGTAAATGTCTCAGCATCAATTGGCCAGGTCATGCGAGTTTGTGTATGCTCGTGACTGAATGAGCGGACAACTTTGCTGGCGTACGATGGTCTGTTCGAAACAAGATCATTCGAAACAGAAGCTATCTGTTTAGCTTCTGGGTAACTGATGTTTCTTTCTGTTTTAATTTTGATAATATTTTTTTCTTTAAGGTAAACAGGGCAGTCCCTAGATGATGAAAAATGGGATTCACCACAGTTTACGCATTTAGAAGATTCAGAGCTAAATTGTCTTATTGAAACAATGTCCATTTTTGTTTCAGGGTCAAAATTTAAGTTTTCAAATCCTACTCCATTATACCGAAATCATAATTTAAAAAAAAGTGTTTTACAAAGAGTTTAAAAATTCAATAAAAACAAAAAAGTTATGCCTCGATACGCGTTGTTGTAAAAGGTAATTTCTTACACATGATTTTATACATATAAACTAAAAAATTTACATTGCTAACCCAAAATATTATTGTTTCCCTGAAAAGTCAAAACGTAGCTGTAGTTCTATGAGAATGTAACTGTTGTTTAAAGGTAGCAACGCCCTTTACATTTCATTAAAAATATTAGTTTCTCTAAGAGCGTAAATTAAGCGGTCCCTATTAATACTTCGCAATGGAAATCCTTTGTGTACAAAGGACCACAAAGGAGCTAAGTTTTCTCGTTTGAATTGTATTACATTGTCATTTCGGAGCCTTTTATAGCTGACTATGCGGTATGGGCTTTGCTCATTGTTGAAGGCCGTACGGTTACCTATACACATCTTTTTTATATGGATTAATTGTTGATTGTTGCTTACTTAACGTCCAGTGGCAAATATTTCATGCATATTCAGGACGAGAAAAAATTAATAATAAATACAATAGGTAGGTTCTGTAATAGGGGCGTCCGGGATTAAGGTCGGAGAAATTTAGACTGCCACGGGAAATGAGGGTATATTGGATAAGGACAGAAATTTAGCCTTGCAACAGGTCACCTACGGACCCCTCAAAGAGTTGTTGCAAGGGTTCTTAAAGATCAAAGAGCGTGGCACTCTCTTCACACGAGGCATCGGATTTAACGTCCTAATTCTGACCGGGCGTGGCTGCAAATTTGTACATCCCGCACAGCCAAACGGACGCCCCACTTTAGCAAGGGTTTTACTGCCGGTCGGAAGAAGACCAATGGTGACCATACTTCTATTCCCCAGTCACCCGGGGGGGGGGGGGGGGGTCTTTTTATATTTATTAGAGCACAAAGGAATTTACTTTATTTATTTCACTTGACTGGTCGGGGTTTAACCCGTTCGCTCGTCATAGACTAGACCATCTATAGATAAGTATTTTGGGATAAACATATCAATGAGGTGTCCAATTATGGTCATTGTTCCGGTTGAAATTAATACTATATATGGTTCACTATAAATATAGTGTTAAAGACCGTACTTTGACCTATAATGGTTTACTTTTACAAATTCTGACATGAATGGAGAGTTGTCCAATTGGCACTTAACAACATTTTCTTATACCTATATATGTCGTTATTCTATATACTTTCATTTTTCTTCCCAGAGGTGGATTGAGGGGAGGCGCCCCCTCCTTCCCTTTATGGAAACAAAACTCCCTTTATGAACATTTCTGGTCCGCCACTGCTTATATTCAGTATGTTTTTAATCTTTTTTAGGGGGTTGGGGCAAGGGGATAAGTTACGAATATGATCGATCATAATAAAGGAAGGAATAATTGGTTAAAATATTTAGTGATTTATATATGATAAATCTCAATGCAGTTGCTTCCAATCTGTTACCAATAATTACACCAAGTCGTTAGTGATAAGTGCAATTTGTATGATTTTTGAATCTTTTTTTTACATTTTCCCTCAGAAATAACATTTGATTTCCTTGCAACTCATCAAATTAAACCCTCAATGAAGTCATTTTATAATACAAAATAAACTTCTAAAGTTGTGTTATATAAAAAAAAGAGATTGTCAATGAGACAAATCTCCACAAGAGACCAAATGACATAGAAATTAACAACTATATGTCACCGTAAGGTCTTCAACAATGAGCAAAGCCCATACCGCATAGTCAGCTATAAAAGGCCCCGAAATCACAATGTAATACAATTCAAACGAGAAAAATGTTTGTTATCTTTAAGAAGATTTGAGAAACTTGTACAAATTAATTCTTGTTATATGATATCATAGTAAATATCCAATACAAGCTATTTCTAGTATATTTATGTTTAGTTTAAACATATTTTATTTGCTGAATTAAAGCAAAATTGATTAGACAAAAGTAAATCATACTTATGAAGTCTACTCCATAATACAATATAAAATTACAATAATAGTATAATATAATGGACATGCATTTAAAGCAAACAGTTTATAGAATATAATAGTTATTAATACTAGCTTTCATAGGTAAGAAGAGGAGAGAGAAGAAAGTTTGAAAAGTCATATAATTCTGTGACGATGACGTGTGAATTGATGATGACGATGATGTTCCGTGCCAGTAACAATAACGCTCTATCAAGGCATAAGAAATCTGTTTGACCTTTTTATGAAATTTTGAACATGTTTGAAAATTTGAATATTTTGTTCATACGAAAGTGGAAGCGGAACATCGCAATTGCGTTAAGATATTTATGTTCATATACAGAGTAATGGCGAAAATAATTCAAATGTATTTAAGAAAATTAAATACGAGCAATTTTGGCAAAAAGGGGGAGGGCTAAAAGACATCTGTCTTGTCCCCCAAGTACCTTAAAAAATAGCTTTTACTCAAATTTCATTTAATTTTATTGGGACTTGACGAAGAAATGATTTTTTTTAATCGAAGTACCATATACATGTATATTGACGAAGAATGACAGTCATACAATGTTTACACATAAATGATAATTTAATTATAGGTCAATCACAAATTAAACATTATATATAATTACATTAAAACAGATATAAAATCTGTTTCCCACGAGACAAAATCGGACAATTGACAAAACTCTACTGGCTATATTTTCATACTATGAACTTGTATTTCTTTTCTTAACATGTTAAATGACTAATTTTTGTTTCCTGATTGAATACTATAGTATTGTCCAGTGCTTCTGTTTCAATATGTTAAAATAAAATGTCAATTTGTTTAGTTGTAAAAATAATTATCAAGTGGTAATCCATTTAACCTTAAATCGACAACTTTTTATAGATAATTGCATTAGAAGTAACCTTGAATCGGCCATTTTTATTGATAACTATATTACATTTGGCAAGATTCGACCACGACCACTTTAAATATATTATTTACTAGATGTTACCTGAAATCAATCATATTTTATAATTTTAGTAAAAATAACTTTAAATCAATGACCACTTTTTATAGATTATTGCCTTAGATGTAACCTAAATCGGTCATCTTCTATAGATTATTGTATTAGATGTAACCTTAAATCGGTCATATTGTTGACTGATAATTATATTAAGATTTACAAGATTCGACCACTTTTTAAAGATAATTGTATAAAATGTAATCTCAAATCAGTCACTTCCTTTATAGATAATTTGACATAGTTTTTTACAATAAATTCTACAACTTTTTTTTAATTATTGTAGTAGATTTAATCTTAAATCGACAACTTTTTAAAGATAATTGTATTAGACGTAACCTTGAATCGGCCATTTTTATTGATAACTATATTACATCTGACAAGATTCGACCACTTAAAATATATTATTAACTAGATGTAACCTGAAATCAATGATATTTTATAATTTTAGTAAATATAACTTTAAGTCAATGACCACTGTTTATAGATTATTGCCTTAGATGTAACCTAAATCGGTCATGTTTTAAAGATAATTGAATCCGATGTAACCATAAATCGGTCATATTTTTGACTGAAAATTATCTTTATTTTTACAAGATTCGACCACTTTTAAAAGATAATTGCATTACAGTTACCTAAAGTTGGTTATTTTTTTTTGAGATAATTGTTGAAGATGTAATCTTTAATCGGCAACTTTCCCTTTTGGAATTTTCATTAAATTTTACAATGAATTTGATCATTTCTTTTTAAATAATTGTATTAGATATAACTTCAAATCGGTCATATTCTTGATTTATAATTATAGTATTTTTTGCAAGATTCGAATACTTTTTAAAGATAATTGCATTAAATGTGACCTTGAATCGGTCACTTTCTTATCTGATTATTCTCCAATGTTTTTGATGAAACTCAACTAGTGCTTCTTGATTATTGTATTATATGTAACATTAAATCGACAATATTTTATCGATAATTGTATTAGATGTAACCTTAAATCGGTTATCTTTTATAGAGAATTGTATTAGATGTAACATTAAATCGATCATATTGTTGACTGATAATTATATTAAGATTTACAAGATTCCACCACTTTTTTAAGATAATTGCATTAAAGTTACCTTAAAGTGGTCATTTTTTCAAGATAATTGTTTAAGATGTAATCACTAATCGGCAACTTTCCCTTTTGGTATTTTAATAACTTTTTACAATGAAAATGGTCATTTTTTTTATAAATAATTGTATAAGATGCAACTTCAAATCGGCCATATTCTTGATTTATAATTATAGTATTTTTGCAAGATTCGAGTACTTTTTAAAGATAATTGTATTAAATGTGACCTTGAATCGGTCACTTTCTTTTCTGATTTTTTTCCAATGTTTTTGATGAAACTCAACTAGTGTTTCTTGATTATTGTATTATATGTAACATTAAATCAACAATACTTTATCGATAATTGTATTAAATGTAACCTTAAATCGGTTATCTTTTATAGAGAATTCTATTAGATGTAACCTTAAATCGGTTATCTTTTATAGAGAATTTTATTAGATGTAACCTTAAATCGGTCATAATTTTGACTGATAATTATATTAAGATTTACAAGATTCGACCACTTTTTAAAGGTAATTGTATAACTGGTAACCTCAAATCAGTCACTTTCTTTATAGATAATTTGACAGTTTTTTTCAATAAATTCTACAACTTTGTTTTTAATTATTGTAGTAGATTTAATCTTAAATCGACAACTTTTTATAGATAATTGTATAAGACGTAACCTTGAATCGGCCATTTTTATTGATAACTATATTACATCTGACCAGATTCGACCACTTTAAATAGATTATTTACTAGATGTAACCTGAAATCAATCATATTTTATAATTTTAGTAAATATAACTTTAAATCAATGACCACTGTTTATAGATTATTACCTTAGATGTAACTTAATCGGTCATGTTTTATAGATAATTGAATCAGATGTAACTCTAAATCGGTCATCTTTTATAGAGCATTGTATTAGATGTAACCTTAAATCAATCATAATTTTGACTGATAATTATATTAAGATTTACAAGATTCGACCACTTTTTAAAGACATATGTATAACAGGTAACCTCAAATCAGTCACTTTCATTATAGATAATTTGAGTTTTTTTTGAATAAATTCTACAAATTTTTTTTTTTTAATTTTTGTAGTAGATTTAATCTTAAATTGACAACTTTTTATAGATAATTGTATTAGAAACTAAATCTTGATTCGATCACTTTTTAAAGATAATTGTATTAGAAGTAACCTTGAATCGGCCTTTTTTATTAATAACTATATTACATTTGACAAGATTCGACCACGACCACTTTAAATAGATTATTTACTGGATGTAACCTGAAATCAATCATATTTTATAATTTTAGTAAATATAACTTTAAATCAATGACCATTGTTTATAGATTATTGGCTTAGATGTAACCTAAATCGGTCATGTTTTATAGATAATTGAATCAGATGTAACCATAAATCGGTCATATTTTTGACTGAAAATTATCTTTATTTTTACAAGATTCGACCACTTTTTAAAGATAATTGCATTAAAATTACCTAAAATTGGTCATTTGTTTTCGAGATAATTGTTGAAGATGTAATCTTTTATCGGCAACTTTCCCTTTTGGTAGTTTGATTACATTTTACAATGAATTTGATCATTTTTTTTTAAATAATTGTATTAGATGTAACTTCAATTCGGCCATATTCTTGATTGATAATTATAGTATTTTTTGCAAGATTCGAATACTATTTAAAGATAATTGTATTAAATGTGACCTTGAATCGGTCACTTTCTGATTGGATTATTTTCCAATGTTTTTGATGAAATTCAACTAGTGTTTCTTGATTATTGTAGTATATGTAACATTAAATCGACAATACTTGTATCGATAATTGTATTAGATGTAACCTTAAATCGGTTATCTTTTATAGAGAATTCTATTAGATGTAACCTTAAATCGGTTATCTTTTATAGAGAATTTTATTAGATGTAACCTTAAATTGGTCATAATTTTGACTGATAATTATATTAAGATTTACAAGATTCGACCACTTTTTAAAGGTAATTGTATAACAGGTAACCTCAAATCAGTCACTTTCTTTATAGATAATTTGACAGTTTTTTTCAATAAATTCTACAACTTTGTTTTTAATTATTGTAGTAGATTTAATCTTAAATCGACAACTTTTTATAGATAATTGTATAAGACGTAACCTTGAATCGGCCATTTTTATTGATAACTCTATTACATCTGTCCAGATTCGACCACTTTAAATAGATTATTTACTAGATGTAACCTGAAATCAATCAAATGTTATAATTTTAGTAAATATAACTTTAAATCAATGACCACTGTTTATAGATTATTACCTTAGATGTAACTTAATCGGTCATGTTTTATAGATAATTGAATCAGATGTAACTCTAAATCGGTCATCTTTTATAGAGCATTGTATTAGATGTAACCTTAAATCGGTCATAATTTTGACTGATAATTATATTAAGATTTACAAGATTCGACCACTTTTTAAAGATAATTGTATAACAGGTAACCTCAAATCAGTCACTTTCTTTATAGATAATTTGACAGTTTTTTTTTGAATAAATTCTACAACATTTTTTTCTAATTTTTGTAGTAGATTTAATCTTAAATTGACAACTTTTTATAGATAATTGTATTAGAAACTAAATCTTGATTCGATCACTTTTTAAAGATAATTGTATTAGAATGACCTTGAATCGGCCTTTTTTTTTATTAATAACTATATTACATTTGACAAGATTCGACCACGACCACTTTAAATAGATTATTTACTGGATGTAACCTGAAATCAATCATATTTTATAATTTTAGTAAATATAACTTTAAATCAATGACCATTGTTTATAGATTATTGGCTTAGATGTAACCTAAATCGGTCATGTTTTATAGATAATTGAATCAGATGTAACCATAAATCGGTCATATTTTTGACTGAAAATTATCTTTATTTTTACAAGATTCGACCACTTTTTAAAGATAATTGCATTAAAATTACCTAAAATTGGTCATTTGTTTACGAGATAATTGTTGAAGATGTAATCTTTAATCGGCAACTTACCATTTTGGTAGTTTGATTACATTTTACAATGAATTTGATCATTTTTTTTAAAATAATTGTATTAGATGTAATTTCAAATCGGCCATATTCTTGATTGATAATTATAGAATTTTTTGCAAGATTCGAATACTATTTAAAGATAATTGTATTAAATGTGACCTTGAATCGGTCACTTTCTTATTGGATTATTTCCAATGTTTTTGATGAAATTCAACTAGTGTTTCTTGATTATTGTATTATATGTAACATTAAATCGGTTATCTTTTATCGAGAATTCTATTAGATGTAACCTTAAATCGGTTATCTTTCATAGAGAATTCTATTAGATGTAACCTTAAATCGGTTATCTTTTATAGAGAATTTTATTAGATGTAACCTTAAATCGGTCATAATTTTGACTGATAATTATATTAAGATTTACAAGATTCGACCACTTTTTTAAGGTAATTGTATAACAGGTAACCTCAAATCAGTCACTTTCTTTATAGATAATTTGACAGTTTTTTTCAATAAATTCTACAACTTTGTTTTTAATTATTGTAGTAGATTTAATCTTAAATCGACAACTTTTTATAGATAATTGTATAAGACGTAACCTTGAATCGGCCATTTTTATTGATAACTATATTACATCTGACCAGATTCGACCACTTTAAATAGATTATTCACTAGATGTAACCTGAAATCAATCATATTTTATAATTTTAGTAAATATAACTTTAAATCAATGACCACTGTTTATAGATTATTACCTTAGATGTAACCTTAAATCGGTTATCTTTTATAGAGAATTCTATTAGATGTAACCTTAAATCGGTTATCTTTTATAGAGAATTTTATTAGATGTAACCTTAAATCGGTCATAATTTTGACTGATAATTATATTAAGATTTACAAGATTCGACCACTTTTTAAAGGTAATTGTATAACAGGTAACCTCAAATCAGTCACTTTCTTTATAGATAATTTGACAGTTTTTTTCAATAAATTCTACAACTTTGTTTTTAATTATTGTAGTAGATTTAATCTTAAATCGACAACTTTTTATAGATAATTGTATAAGACGTAACCTTGAATCGGCCATTTTTATTGATAACTATATTACATCTGACCAGATTCGACCACTTTAAATAGATTATTTACTAGATGTAACCTGAAATCAATCAAATTTTATAATTTTAGTAAATATAACTTTAAATCAATGACCACTGTTTATAGATTATTACCTTAGATGTAACTTAATCGGTCATGTTTTATAGATAATTGAATCAGATGTAACTCTAAATCGGTCATCTTTTATAGAGCATTGTATTAGATGTATCCTTAAATCGGTCATATTTTTAACTGATAATTATATTAAGATTTAAAAGATTCGACCACTTTTTAAAGATAATTGTATAACAGGTAACCTCAAATCAGTCACTTTCTTTATAGATAATTTGAGTTTTTTTTTGAATAAATTCTACAACATTTTTTTTTAATTTTTGTAGTAGATTTAATCTTAAATTGACAACTTTTTATAGATAATTGTATTAGAAACTAAATCTTGATTCGATCACTTTTTAAAGATAATTGTATTAGAAGTAACCTTGAATCGGCCTTTTTTTTTTTTATTAATAACTATATTACATTTGACAAGATTCGACCACGACCACTTTAAATAGATTATTTACTGGATGTAACCTGAAATCAATCATATTTTATAATTTTAGTAAATATAACTTTAAATCAATGACCATTGTTTATAGATTATTGGCTTAGATGTAACCTAAATCGGTCATGTTTTATAGATAATTGAATCAGATGTAACCATAAATCGGTCATATTTGTGACTGAAAATTATCTTTATTTTTACAAGATTCGACCACCTTTTAAAGATAATTGCATTAAAGTTACCTAAAATTGGTCAATTGTTTTCGAGATAATTGTTGAAGATGTAATCTTTAATCGGCAACTTACCCTTTTGATAGTTTGATTACATTTTACAATGAATTTGATCATTTTTTTTTAAATAATTGTATTAGATGTAACTTCAAATCGGCCATATTCTTGATTGATAATTATAGTATTTTTTGCAAGATTCGAATACTATTTAAAGATAATTGTATTAAATGTGACCTTGAATCGGTCACTTTCTTATTGGATTATTTTCCAATGTTTTTGATGAAATTCAACTAGTGTTTCTTGATTATTGTATTATATGTAATATTAAATCGACAATACTTGTATCGATAATTGTATTAGATGTAACCTTAAATCGGTTATCTTTTATAGAGAATTCTATTAGATGTAACCTTAAATCGGTTATCTTTTATAGAGAATATTATTAGATGTAACCTTGAATCGGTCATAATTTTGACTGATAATTATATTAAGATTTACAAGATTCGACCACTTTTTAAAGGTAATTGTATAACAGGTAACCTCAAATCAGTCACTTTCTTTATAGATAATTTGAGTTTTTTTCAATAAATTCTACAACTTTGTTTTTAATATTATTGTAGTAGATTTAATCTTAAATCGACAACTTTTTATAGATAATTGTATAAGACGTAACCTTGAATCGGCCATTTTTATTGATAACTATATTACATCTGACCAGATTCGACCACTTTAAATAGATTATTTACTAGATGTAACCTGAAATCAATCATATTTTATAATTTTAGTAAATATAACTTTAAATCAATGATCACTGTTTATAGATTATTACCTTAGATGTAACTTAATCGGTCATGTTTTATAGATAATTGAACCAGATGTAAACATAAATCGGTCATATTTTTGACTGAAAATTATCTTTCTTTTTACAAGATGCGATCACTTTTTAAAGATAATTGCATTAAAGTTACCTTAAAGTGGTCATTTTTTTTAATGAAAATTATCTTTACTTTTACAAGATTCGACCACTTTTTAAAGATAATTGCATTAAAGTTACCTAATATTGGTCTGTTTTTTTCGAGATAATTGTTGAAGATGTACTCTTTAATCGGCAACTTTCCCTTTTGGTATTTTGATTACATTTTACAATGAATTTCATCATTTTTTTTAAATAATTGTATTAGATGTAACTTCAAATCGGCCATATTCTTGATTTATAATTATAGTATTTTTTGCAAGATTCGAATACTTTTTAAAGATAATTGTATTAAATGTGACCTTGAATCGGTCACTTTCTTATTTGATTATTTTCCAATGTTTTTGATGAAATTCAACTAGTGTTTCTTGATTATTGTATTAGATGTAATATTAAATAGACAATACTTTTATCAATAATTGTATTAGATGTAACCTTCATTCGGTCATCTTTTATAGATTATTGTAGTATATGTAACCTTAAATCGGTCATATTGTTGACTGATAATTATATTAAGATTTACAAGATTCGACCACTTTTTAAAGATAATTGTATAAAATGTAATCTCAAATCAGTCACTTTCTTTATAGATAATTTGACATAGTTTTTTACAATAAATTCTACAACTTTTTTTTTAATTATTGTAATAGATATAATCTTAAATCGACAACTTTTTATATGTAATTGTATTAGACGTAACCTTGAACCGGCCATTTTTATTGATAACTATATTACATTTGACAAGATTCGACCAGCACTTTAAATTGATAGTTTACTAGATATAACCTGAAATCAATCATATTTTATAATTTTTAGTAGATATAACTTTAAATGAATGAGCACTTTTTATAGATTACTGCCTTAGATGTTACCTAAATCGGTCATGTTTTATAGATAATTGCATCAGATGCAACCATAAATCGGCCATATTTTTGACTGAAAATTATCTTTATTTTTACAAGTAACGACCAATTTTTAAAGATAATTGCGTTCAAGTTACCTTAAAGTTGTTTTTTTTTCGAGATAATTGTTTCAGATGTAATCTTTAATCGGCAACTTTCCCTTTTTGGTTTTATATTATATTTTACAATGAATTTGATCATTTTTTTTTTAAATAATTGTAGTAGATGTAACTTCAAATCGGCCATATTCTTGATATATAATTATAGTATTTTTTGCAAGATTCGAATACTTTTTAAAGATAATTGTATTAAATGTGAACTTGAATCTATCACTCTCTTATTTGATTATTTTACAATGTTTTTGATGAAATTCAACTAGTGTTTCTTGATTATTGTATAAGATGTTACATTAAGTCGACAATACTTTTTATCGATAATTGTATTAGATGTAAACTTAAATCTGTCATCTTTTATAGAGAATTGTATTAGATGTAACCTTAAATCGGTCATATTGTTGACTGATCATTATATTAAGATTTACAAGATTCGACCACTTTTTAAAGATAATTGTATAACATGTGACCTCAATTCAGTCACTTTCTTTATAAATAATTTGACATAGTTTTTTCAATAAATTGTACTTTTTTTCAATTATTGTAGCAGATTTAATCTTAAATCGACAACTTTTTATAGATAATTGTATAAGACGTAACCTTGAATCGGCCATTTTTATTGATAACTATATTACATCTGACACAATTCGACTACTTCAAATAGATTATTTACTAGATGTAACCTGAAATCAATCATATTTTATAATTTTGGTAAATATAACTTTAAATCAATGACTACTGTTTATAGATTATTGCCTTAGATGTAACTTAATCGGTCATGTTTTATAGATAATTGAACCAGATGTAAACATAAATCGGTCATATTTTTGACTGAAAATTATCTTTCTTTTTACAAGATGCGATCACTTTTTAAAGATAATTGCATTAAAGTTACCTTAAAGTGGTCATTTTTTTTACTGAAAATTATCTTTACTTTTACAAGATTCGACCACTTTTTAAAGATAATTGCATTAAAGTTACCTAAAATTGATCTGTTTTTTTTTCGAGATAATTGTTGAAGATGTACTCTTTAATCGGCAACTTTCCCTTTTGGTATTTTGATTACATTTTACAATGAATTTCATCATTTTTTTTAAATAATTGTATTAGATGTAACTTCAAATCGGCCATATTCTTGATTTATAATTATAGTATTTTTTGCAAGATTCGAATACTTTTTAAAGATAATTGTATTAAATGTGACCTTGAATCGGTCACTTTCTTATTTGATTATTTTCCAATGTTTTTGCTGAAATTCAACTAGTGTTTCTTGATTATTGTATTAGATGTAACATTAAATCGACAATACTTTTATCAATAATTGTATTAGATGTAACCTTAAATCGGTCATAATTTTGACTGATAATTATATTAAGATTTACAAGATTCGACCACTTTTTAAAGATAATTTTATAACAGGTAACCTCAAATCAGTCACTTTCTTTATAGATAATTTGACAGTTTTTTTTTAATAAATTCTACAACTTTTTTTTTTTGATTATTGTAGTAGATTTAATCTTTAATTGACAATTTTTTATAGATAATTGTATTAGAAACACAATCTTGATTCGACCAATTTTTAAAGATATTTGTATTAGAAGTAACCTTGAATCGGCCTTTTTTATTAATAACTATATTACATTTGACAAGATTCGACCACGACCACTTTAAATAGATTATTTACTAGATGTCACCTGAAATCAATCATATTTTATAATTTTAGTAAATATTACTTTAAATCAATGACCACTTTTTATAGATTATTGCCTTAGATGTAACCTAAATCGGTCATCTTTTATAGATAATTGTATTATATGTAACCTTAAATCGGTCATATTGTTGACTGATAATTAAATTAAGATTTACAAGATTCGACCACTTTTTAAAGATAATTGTATGAAATGTAATCTCAAATCAGTCACTTTCTTTATAGACTATTTGACATAGTTTTTTACAATAAATTCTACATATTTTTTTTAAATTATTGTAGTAGATTTAATCTTAAATCGACAACTTTTTATAGATAATTGTATTAAACGTAACCTTGAATCGGCCATTTTTTTTACTGAAAATTATCTTTTTTTTTACAAGTAACGACCAATTTTTAAAGATAATTGCATTCAAGTTACCTTAAAGTTGTCATTTTTTTCTCGAGATAATTGTTTCAGATCTAATCTTTAATCGGCAACTTTCCCTTTTTTGTATTTATATTACATTTTACAATGAATTTGAACATTTTTTTTTTAAATAATTGTATTAGATGTAACTTCAAATCGGCCATATTCTTGATATATAATTATAGTATTTTTTGCAAGATTCGAATACTTTTTAAAGATAATTGTATTAAATTTGAACTTGAATCTATCATTCTCTTATTTGATTTTTTTACAATGTTTTTGATGAAATTCAACTAGCGTTTCTTGATTATTGTATAAGATGTAACATTAAGTCGACAATACTTTTTATCGATAATTGTATTAATGTAACCTTGAATCTGTCATCTTTTATAGAGAATTGTATTAGATGTAACCTTAAATCGGTCATATTGTTGACTGATAATTATATTAAGATTTACGGACCCCTCAAAGAGTTGTTACAAGGGTTCTTAACGTGCAAAGAGCGTGGCACTCTCTTAACACGAGGCATCGGATTTAACGTCCTCATTCTGACCGGACGTGGCATCCCGCACAGCCAAACGGACGCCCCACTTTAGCAAGGGTTTTACTGCCGGTCGGAGGAAGACCAATGGTGACCATACTTCTATTCCCCAGTCACCCTTGGGGTTAATAAAGCATGAAGATACATGCAGAAATTGCCTTATAAAATATTGACTGGGTTGTTTTTAATGGTTTCATGTAATGATTTTGTTTATAAATGTATAAAATTTAAAAAAGGTGTTGATTGATCAAAATTTTCTGTTTTGTTTAATTGTTTCATTTTTTGTGGAAATTGGCTATGCTTGATTTAATTTATTTGAGGCATGAGATCTTGTATGTTTTTTTCTTTTTGTTGCCAATGTTTGTTATCATGTTGGGGTCTCTTTCAACCCAATGTCTCTTTTTATTCATACTTATTGACAGTTTTAGTTGATATTTTTTCGCAGTTATTGGCATACCAAAAAAGGTAGTGATTTTATTGAGTTCCTTGGTACCGTTTCACTAAGCCTTCTTTACTCTTCGTGTCATCGTTAGTCCTCGTAAATAAATTGTAGTCTTACAGGAACGGTGGCCAAGATTTCATAACTTAACATAATTTACTGAACACAATTGATTTTTATATTCAACATTCCGTGATAGCTTGACATATTAGTTTTGTTGTGAAATTACAACAACTTAACACAGTTGATTATTATACATTTTTTATGAGTCCTTGTATGAGAACCAATACATTTATATATATAAGTAGTTGATATGGCCTAATGTTAAAACCAAAACCATATATGCACTGTTTGATAAAGAAGACATTTTGGGTGGTTTTTATTGAGACGATAACCTATAATAACATTGAAAAGCAAACCATTGATCTGCGTATCATTAAACTTTATGGTTTTGTCTTTCCTTATTCAAGTCATGCTTACATATTAACAATTGTTAAATTTAGCAGTAAGGGCAGTTAACAAGACCATTAAAATGAATTCAAAACAATAGTTAAGTTTTTATTGTAGACTTTGGTTGAACTAATAATAACAAAAGTTTACTAAGAATTATATCAAAGATTAGTATTATTTTTGTCTGATGAACCAAGTAAGAGATAAATTGATAAATGATTCTTGTATAGCATGGGGCATTTATAGGATATGCACTTCCAACTAAGCCTTGGAAGGGAAGACAAAATGACTTGTGTACAACCGACTACCTGAAAGAAATAGTTGTAATCGATGATAAAGGTATTCTTAATATAGTAACTAACATCCTTTTATTTGTAAAATTTCTTAGGTTGGATAAAGGCATCAGTTACTTGTAAATTGACATTTGATAGGATTTAGAAAGACAGAACCAGAAATGAAACAAGTTTAAAATATACAAAACTTACAAACAATTCAAGATCACACATACACAAAGAGTAAAAGTTATATTCATTCACAGAAGTACAACAAAGAACCTGTATGAAAAGAGGTGTTGAGGATTTGAATTAATTAAAAAATTTTCTATAATCCCCGTAGAAGTCCAGTTGTTCAGTCATTTTATAATGATTTTTTCAACACTGAGGATTTGTATATCACAATTTTGCAAAGGGATCATTTGAGGGTAAAATTGCAATGATTTTTAATATTAGTTTACTAGAAATTATTTTCCGAACAACTACAGCAACCACTGTAAAAAAATATGACCATATTTTCAACAAAAGATGGGACACTAACGTATAATACACAACCAAAACAGGAATCAATTACCACAGATGCTTGCCCAATAAACTGTCCCAATCAAGAAGCAATTACTTGGGGGCCGTAATCAACCAATATACAAATAATCATCTATGTAGCAATAGGTAAGTACATTAACATATACATGCACACCATTGAAAACAAAGAATTGATTTAATACAATACAGCAAATAAGACAGTGAAAACAGAGGTCTACAAGCCATTTTGAATACACAATACGTGTATTAAACAAGACAATAAAACAAAAATATTGTTTTCTTCAAAAAAGTATGATGACTTCCTTTTAGAAAACAAAATTAATGGGCTTATCTTCATATCTCTTACAGACAGGGATTTCAAAGACTTGTTTCCTGATTTCATGATAAGAAAAAAGTATCAGAGATTTTCAAATTACTGAACTGTTATGGCTTGTTACAATATATTATAATTTTTCTTGTTGTTGAGTGTTTCATTTTTTTTTAAATTACATTTGATGCACTGAATACACGTTAATTTGTATGCCCTTCCTACTAAAGCGGAGGGCCATTATGTGTTCCAGACAGTATTCCTTTATATCATTGTTTTTTTACATGTTTGTAGTATTTATAGAAAGTTGTGCAATTAAATAATGATGAATGTTCAACTTAGGGAAACTTTGTGGAACATTGTCTAAATTAATAAGATCAAAAGTAGGACGCCCGTTCGAATGCGCGGGAAACACATCCGGCCATAATTGGATCGCAAAATTCGATGCCTCGTGAAGATATGATTGTTAAGCTTAGCGAGTGACTTGTTGCAAGGCTAAAATGATGTTCCCATCCAAACCATCCTCATTTTCCGACCGGCAATTCTAGGCTAGTGACAATTTTCAAAAAGACGCCTAGTTAACGACTTTAATGCACCCACCTAACATACGGCTATATTATATATCATTCGAAAGCTTATTACCTGTACTTTCTGATTTGCCCGGTCGTCAATAATTCGTACGGTGCAATTTCTGTCAAATCAAGGTCAAAGGTTAAAATTGAACATTCCTAAATTTTGCCACAATTATACAAAATGCCATTTCCTGGTACTTGTATGGATTTTTTTTTCTAAAATATTTTAAACCTTATAAAACAAATTACCATAATTTCAAATCAAATGCAAATTTAAATGATGATTGCGCTTTATATACAAAAAATAGGCATTTATAAAAAAAACTTCCAAAAATCATAATATTGCAATAAAATAAAAATATTTTCTGAAGTTTGAATATTTATATGTCAAATATACAATAGATTTATCGTTTATAGGCCGAGGAAATTTTTTTCATCATTTTAAACTGCAACTAATATGATTTAGGTCAAAATGCAGCCTTATAATGAGGCTTTTGCAGTTACCCTTAAAAACACCATCTGTAAATGGGGATCATTTTGCTTTTATTGGCTTGATAATATTGCTAATATCGGCAAATAATGATCAACCATATTCAAAAGAAAAGGTAATGGAAGAACTTTAAGGAACAAAAAATGTATATTTGGTAAAAAAAATAGTTTTCCGATGTGGAAAGACATGTAACTAAGTTTATTCTCGTTCAATGTTTGAATGCAAACTGTTTGTACCATGCGCTTTTCAATATCAAATCCGGCGAATTCCTTTTAATGTTAGACTATTATTATATACTTTACTAATTATTTTATTAAATTTTACTGAAAATTAATTATTCAGATTAATTAAAATCAAATACCCTTCCTGAGCAACTGTAATCACCATACTGGTTTAAGTAGGGTTCGCACATTTCGGTATATATTGTTTTAAGAAGTTTTGTGTGTCTGTCCTACTTTTTCGCCTTTGTCATGCTGTCATCTGTTTTTCTTCGACTATAGTTTGAGACTGCCTCCTTGTCATTTTATTCCTTCTTTCAACCGAAGAAAAGAAAACCATAAGGTTCAAAGCTGAGTGAAACAAAGACAACATAACTTAAAACTCACGATATTGATGCAAAATATAAAAAATTATAAAAATTACCGAACTCCAAGTGGAAATTCAAAACGGAAAGTCTCTTATCGAATGACAAAACCAAAAGCTGAAACACATCAAACGATTGGATAACAAAAAATTGTAATGAGCAATATATCTCTAACATTGCTTGGTAGAATTAAGGAAGTTCAAAATGCACATATGGAGGTTATACGTGAAGGAATTTGTTTCATAATAGACATATTCAAATAGATTTAAAAAAAGTTTTCAAAATTTACCATAACATACCTAATTTCAGGCAATCTCATGAAGTTAAACCCAATCTTATTAAAATGTAGATCTCTAATTTCGTTATTCTCATACAATAAATGTGCAGGCGAGTCGTGAACGATCTGAATTTTAGTCAGATTGTTTTAACCCATGTTTTTAACACTTATACATAACATTTTGTACGGTTTCTTCATGAACTTATAAATCACCTATTATTGTTGTGAGATCTTCGCACCAATAGAAACCCGAACGGAAAAACATGCAAATAAAGTGAGAAAAGCACCAAAAGTCTCTGTCAGATCAACAACAGAGGACTCAGTACACAATAGATGTCCACAAACATAATTTAAGATTAGATGACATAAAACAAATTAAAAAACTGGATAAATAAAGGCAACAGTAGTATACCGCTGTTCAAAAGTCATAAATCGATTGAGAGAAAACAAATCCGGGTTACAAACTAAAACCGAGGGAAACACACATCAACAATAAGAGAAAAAAACAAAGAAACAACAGAAACACTGAAGTGCGACAAAAAAAAAAACAACAAAAAAAACGACAATGCAACATACATAGAAACGAATTATTAGATAACAACTGCAACTGGATAAATTCTCACAATTGTATTGATATTTTAAAATAAAATAACTTCATTTTAACCATATGTATTCTTAATGTACATGTAATATCTTTAGGTTAATATGCCAATGTCCAACAAATGCTTAACAGATGATCTACTAGAATAGTGCTATTTTTTCTAAATGCCTTAAAATATTGTGTGGCACATCTAATTCGAAATTTTAATGCAAAATCATGGCCAATTAAATTTGAAACAAAAGTGGTTCAAATGCATTTACATTTCTGTTTCTATTACGCAACATTACTTGTAACATTAGCTGAAGTAAGACAGAGACGCAAACGGGTATTTGCGCTAAAACACCAATTGATGCCGTCGAAGCTTAAAATACAAATCGGTTATCTCCTGATTGTTTTAAACATCCAACACATGAACATCAGATTAATATGCAATACTACTCAATTGATTAAAAAACATGTTGACGGACAGACACTCGATGTGATGTATTATTATACCATTCCATTGCTTGTGGTAGAGTAAAAAATTGTATCGGGTTAGCATACATTATCTTTTTTTTAGCAGAAACTCTACTGCACTTGTCTGCAGGTCTGACTGATCTTTTGCAATCTTTATCTTCTGTAATACTTTCAGAGGAGGGAGTGGCATTTCCCTTTTCTTGTATAATTTTAAACCTTGCATGACTTGGGTGGGGTTGAGATAAAATGTTGAACTTTATTCTAAAAATGTATTAGAAAACTACACAACAGTTATTTAGACTGGCTTTGTTATAAAAAATTTGAAAATTAAAACATTTTTGATAAAATAAAATGTACAAGTTTGAGAATATAAAGGGGAGATAATTCAATCATTTATAACATAGTTAAAATCTTCAAAATTACAAAAAAAAGTATTTGTTACCTAATTAATTGACTTAAATTATTTACAAATAAGGTTTCTTGCATTTACATAACATACTAAAGCAAATAGTTTTGAAACCTTTTCGCTTTTTGGATTGAATTGTTATATTGTAAGTATGTGTTGTAGGCCATAATTTGACATACAATGGTTACTTTTTATAAACTGTGACTTGGATGAAGAGTTGTCTCATTGGCACTCCTATCATATCTTCTCATATTTATGATAATGTGCAGTATACATGTACTGAATGAATTAAAGTGTTAATAACATGCTGTTCACGTTAATGAATAAATTTGAATGACAACGTGCATTTTATCATGTTATTAATTTACTTGTTATTGTAACTAGCTAAGTTATTTTATTTGAATTTTCACCATATTATTCACAGATTGTATTATTATCTTAATATTTGTGTTCAGCGGTTTTATATGGTTATTCATAATATAATATACATACACTTTTTTATAATACATGTATTACCTTAAAATTCTCTGATGAAGAATTCCATTTGAAGGTCTATTTCAATGTTGGTGTTGTTGTCACCTTTCAAATTCACTGTTCTATTCCACACTAATTGATGGCCTAGTCTTTCAGATACACCTCCACTGACATCCGTGATCAAATGATGAGCACTTAAATAATATTTGGTGTGATGCCTTTCGTAAAAGTCAAATAAATCATTTTCCCAAAAGTCTTTCATATTTGAACCATGATTATTTCTAATTGCATTGTGATGAGCAATTTCTTTAAGTCCTCTAAGTAGAAGTATACATGTATATTCAAATATGGAATCAATTTTACTAACTGTTATACTCCTTTTGGACGTACCTCGGCAGCCCTCACAGCAGAACCACATTCTTCCTTCATTTTCTAGATCTTCTGCTTCTTGTTCAGTCATGCCCATACAAGAAAAATGGAACCACTTTCCTTTATTGAATTTTTTGTTGTCACAACTGCTCATGCCTTCATCGATGTCAACTTTTCAAACACAGTATTTATATGTTTCTTTGTTTATTGTGCTTTCATTGATGACAAGTGCTGTGTTAGGTGGTTTGTAGCACATATCTACAATATGACGAGCAACATCATGAAACAAATTTCAAGCTGTGCTTGGTCAGTTGGGAAGTCTTCTGGCATGTCGGAGTATGTTCTGCATTCCATATGTGATAAAGTACTAGCAAGCTAATAACTGGTTATGGAAAATCTCAGCAATTCAGTAGTGTTGTACATCAGCTTTAACATTAATGTGGCGATATGTGTTGCGAATGTGAGATAATGTTCCAACACTCCTTGAACTTTTGGAGAAAAACAGAACTTTGTATGTGTCCTGAAAATAAAAAAAAAAATATAAAAAAAATAATCTATGATTGGTTTGATGAATAAACATTTTTTGAATTAATCCTTTAAAAATTGAGTTTCAGTCTGAAATGGCTGGGTTGTTTTAGTGATGTGTGAGAGTAAGTTTTTAGTTGATAATTGTTTGGGGAGATAATTACTGTGTTAATGTCTGTTTGGCTGTCTAAACATTAACCAGAAACAAAAGTCTGCAAACAATATTAGAGTGTGAACAACTTTAACAAATATTGCAAATTAAAATTCATAACCAAAAATTCACATGTGATATATTACATTTACATTAACAATGTATACATTTGTCCTCCGACAACTCCTGCTGATTTCCTTGTAGCGAACCAACCTCTTCAAACTGATCTTAGCTTCAGCTCGCCACAATTTCGTTGTAGTATCAATTTGAAGAACGTACGATAAGACTGTCACAAATACTCAAGAAATGAAATATAATTGATGAGTGTTATGAAAATAAATGGCATGGAACGGTTTGAACATTTAGTCAGAAACAGATATGCGACAATAAATAAACAAACAGACTATAAATATACAAGAAACATCAATACGATTATCGGTGATTGAACTAAATGTCGATTTTATTAAAGTAGGAAAGAAAAACCGCAAAACGAAAATTTCGAATTAAGGGACAGGAAAGTAGATATACAAACTCAATGAGAGACAATTTAATTAATATTTCATACCACTTGACTGAACTATGAGCCATGGCATTTTTAGTTTTCTTAAATATGAATAGCTTAATTTAAATTTGCTCAGTCTTTAAGTTTTCTATGTTGTTTCTTGTTTACTATTTGTCTGTTTGTTTTATTCATTTTTAGCCATGACGATGACCGTTCATTTTCGATTTATGAGTTTGACTGTCCCTCTGGTATATTTCACCCCTCTTTTAAATACCTATAATGTATATAATGTACATATTTCGTATGAAATCTTATTGTTGAGGATTTACTGAAGGGCTCTTTTTTGTAGATATGGAGCAGTAAATAATAGCAATACTCAGAGAAAGAAATAATCTGTCAGTGACAATCTTATTTAATGTTTCAGAATAATATTTACTTACCGAATTCAAGTACTTAAATCCATGTTTCTCATTTAAGGTTTACGCAGCAACATCTTGCGTGGTGGAAAGGTCATCTGGATACATTCAGTCAAAGAAAAGCCCGACCTAATTCGACCAAATTTTTAAAGGTTCAAAAATCGAAAGAAACAGACACAAACTTTGCAGTCAAATACCACATATGCCTTATCCTCTCCGTTCACATAATAATATATTTTCCTCAAAGATATAATGATTGCTATGTCTTCATATAACGATGTTATTTTGGTTATTGACTGTTTCTATGTGATGTTGTTGGGACTTCGGTGGATGATTGTGCCAGATACATCTAACTGTTGCCCCATACTATCATGTTGAGTCATTGTTGTTTTCATCTGGTAATTTCTCATTATCATCAAATGTATAGCTCGTCAATTAGATCAGAAAGAGTATTATCCTCAATGAGATCTTCATAATGTGATGGTTGTTGAGTCTTGTCACCTATAGGATATTCCATTGCAATTCTAATTGATTTAACTTTATCAAAACCATTATTTTTTCTGATGGCATTGATAAATTTTGTGCTAAATCAATTATCTTTTTAAACTGTTTCCGAAATTTTACAAATTTACAGTAACCAAAGGAATAACAAGACTTTCAGATGAGGCCAGGTTCTTGCTTGATGTCATAAACTCTTCTTAAAATCGGGGCCCCAAAGGGTGACTGGGGAATAGAGATCACTTGGTCTTCTTCCGACCGGCAGTAAAACGCTTGCCAAAGTGGGGCGTTCGTTTGGCTGTGCGGGATGTATCAATTTTGCAGCCACGTCCGGTCAGAACGGGGACGTGTAAAGAGAGTGCCACGCTCTTTGCACGTTAAGAACTCTTTGAGGTGTCCGTAGGTGGCCTGTTGCAAGGCAATATGTCTGTCCCTGTCCACTATACCCTCATTTTCCAGTGGCAGTCAAAATTTCCCCGACAATCATCCCGGACGGCCTCCTCTATTACACGACCTACCTTTTGTATTTATTGTTAACTTGTTCTCGTCCTGAAATGCATACAATATTTGCCACTGGACGTTAAGCAACCACCAATCAATCTTAAAATCGGGATCTTCCTCTGAGGGAAATTAAATTAAATAATATTGTATGGCAAGCTATATGGCATGAGTAATATTACTAGTTGTAGACGGCTCACCGGTGACGTGACGTTTACTTACAATAATTTTACATTTGGTATCTGGAATGGCAAATTATACCACATTTTCTGATCTTTAAATAGACCATGTTTAATGTTCTCAGTCTTCTTACAACAGCCGCTTTTGCATATTCTCTAATGAGAACAGAATATATACCTCCATTATGAATATTACGTTCTTCAGGCTTTAAGACATGACATTCCTGAGTTTGTATTCCCTGAGCCGAAGTATCGAGTTTATTTCTTATAAGTTATTAGTATAGATATTTGTTCAGGGGCCAGCTGAAGGACGCCTCCAAGTGCGGGAGTTTCTCGCTGCATTGAAGACCTATTGGTGACCTTCTGCTGTTCTGTTCTATGGTCGGGTTGTTGTCTCTTTGACACATTCCCCATTTCCATTCTCAACTTATTGTATTCAATTTGTACTACCGGTACATTTAAAAAAAAATCATAATTCCACAACTAAACTTATTTTCATGCTTTCCATTCAGATGAAGTAGACCAATCTGAATACATTTAAATAAAAAGAATATATGTAGGTGTTAATATAAGAAAGTTTTATCACAATTTGATGCTGTCAATATTGTAAATTTGTGTTTTTCTCCGTTAAATAAATATCGGACTTTTATAATTATGACAGTCCGGTTTTCTTAATTTCTATTACGTTATAAGAGATATCCGGTTTTCGAATTTAGAAAGGATCTTTCTGATGCATCTATAAAATTAAAGATATCTTATGAAATGTTGAAGTTATAAAAAAATGTTTGCAACCCATTACTGTGTAAAATACAAAACATATAAAAAATTTATCATCATTTTGATAGAAATATTTTATTTCAATCAACAAGATCATCAGCTGGGTCCAACACATCACAGTCAAGAGCAGTTTTTGAAAAATAGAAACAATGTAATGAGAGGACATGGACACATGTGTTTGCAATGTTGAAAGTTGAAAACGAATGTTGAATGTGGAAACCAAATGTTGAGTGTTGAAACTAAATTTAAAATGTTGAAAAAAAATATTTTTAAAAACCCGTTTACAACGCGTATTTAGAACTGTCAAGTTAGCTTGGAAGTTTTGTATGCAGCTTTTTAATGAAGATAATTTAAGATATGTTTGGTTGAATATATCTCGGGAGAGGTAGTTGCCGTATTTTGTGTCATTGTCGAGGTAATGGAAAAAATAAGGAAAATAAAATTGGTTTAGTTCATTAAAGAGTTTAAGAGCAATATGTTTTTGTTAAATGTGTCTTTAAATGTACAAGTTAGTTGTATCCTTAATTTACGGCTAAGACAGTCCGCATAGCACGATCTTTAATTGCTTTTGTTAATGTTTTTGTAATTTTCAATACTACTTTAACTTTAGCGATGGCTTATGTGTTGAAGCCTAATTGCTCCATAGTGGGGAAATGTTTAATCCTTATCATTTAAAGATAGAAACCGCAGATGCTGAAGCGATTTTAGAATTTTCCAGACTTAAAAAAGTTGAACCACTAGAACGTCTAACAAAGGTTGGATTGATTGCTCAATTTGAAAGGCTGACGGGTTATTAATAGTTAATTACGTTTTTCACGAAAAATACTGGTAAACTGAACATGACTGTGAAGAATACATGTGATAATATAGTGCATACTTAATAAACTGATTGTGGTGCCTTTAGGTTTTTAGCTCACCGGTTGTTTGGTCTGGTATAAATGTCTAGGTAAGTTGTTCAGTAAAATCAGTAGACGAAATAATTACGATTGACATATTAGGATATGATTGCTATTGCTATGGATGATTCCGACAACACAAGTAGGCGTGTTATATACCATTGTGTAGATAAATCAATTTAGATTTACAACATAACAAGTTTTAGTAGGGTGGACAACCGAGAAGTCGGCATATAACGGAATTTCGTGACCGACTGACAATTTTTCAAAAATGCGAGTTAAGTACCCTGTGATATATTAAGGTACTAGTATATAGGATTGATTGATTGATTGTTGGTTGCTTAACGTCCAGTGGCAAATATTTCATGCATATTCAGGACGAGTATATAGGATTGATTGATTGATTGTTGGTTGCTTAACGTCCAGTGGCAAATATTTCATGCATATTCAGGACGAGTACATCGCTAAAGTTAAAGCAAATATTTCATGCATATTCAGGACGAGAACAATTTAACAATAAATACAATAGGTAGGTTCTGTAATGGGGGCGTCCGGGATTAAGGTCGGAGAAATTTAGACTGCCTCGGGAAATGAGGGTATATTGGATAGGGACAGAAATTGAGCCTTGCAACAAGTCACCTACGGACCCCTCAAAGAGTTGTTGCAAGGGTTCTTAACGTGCAAAGAGCGTGGCATTCTCTTTACACGAGGCATCGGATTTAACGTCCCCATTCTGGCCGGACGTGGCTGCAAATTTGTACATCCCGCACAGCCAAACGGACGCCCCACTTTAGCAAGGATTTTACTGCCGGTCGGAGGAAGACCAATGGTGACCATACTTCTATTCCCCAGTCACCCTTGGGGCCTAGTATATAGGAAAACAAATTTCTGAGACAAGTGCATGTGGACTTGGTTTAGCACACACTACTTAGGTTATAATGAATATTTTGGGCAAACATACTAGTCCTCAAAATGTGTCAAAATTGAACTAATGATAGATACCAGGATAAAAATTTGTATTTACGCCAGACGCGCGTTTCGTCTACAAAAGACTCATCAGTGACGCTCAAGTAGAATTTTCATGGAAAGAGATAAGTTAAATGTCGAAAAAGTGGCCAAAAGTACGACTGATTAGTTGAATAGGTCAAAGTAAAAGTTGAAAAGGTTTCAGATAAAAAAGAAAATGCAGTAAAATATCTTAGTTTTAACATAATTATTAGTCATCCAGTAATGAACTGTCATTAGATTTATTAATTTTTATAATCTCAAATATCCCTGAGTTACAGGAATGAATTGTTCCATGCCACATTTCATCTTTTCCGTTGTCTGTCAAAATGTGTTTAAAAATTTTCCCAACTAGTGACTCTGGTTGTTCGAAAATGTCTATTTTTGTTTTGCTACTCTGAGTTGATGGTGACGGAATAATTTGCTAGTTTTGGATGAACATTTTTGCTAAGTTGAGTGACATCAAATTGTATCCCTTACTACTAAATTGTAATAGATGTTTCTGAGTGGAATCCACCGGAAATATTTGCCCTTTAAGTGTCGATATTTTGTCCTTTTTTATCATTTTTTCTAATTTTAAGTGCTTTCTACATCTCCTCAGACTGCTTAGCTTGCCTGTTTGACACATTGATTTGCCTCTGTCTTATTGTTTCCAGATTCTTATCAAACAGATCTTTCTTTCTGGATTTAACTTCAGTAATAAACTTTGACTTTTGACGTCTAGCGTTTGAAATTATAGTATTTTGAATGATGCACATTTACACCCCAATGGGGTTGAAGGCATACATAATCAACAAATTAATATAATACATCATAAAAACAATAAAAGAACAAAACATTATATACATTTATCTATCATCATGCAGTTGTCGAGTCCACCCTCCTCAGGGACCATGACTTTTTTAACAAATGGAGCAGCAAACTGCATAATTGACGGACACGAAAGACATAAAACCAATTTTTGAAAATTATCTATATTTTCTATATCAGAATAGATATTTTTAACTTTCTGTAAAAATGCAAATTTCAAATCCTGATTTTTTTGTACATGTAAATAAAAAATGTTTTTCGTCATCAATTTTATTTAGACAACAAATGTTGACATAAACGTTCTTCTCTTATTATATTTTTGTATCTGCCCCTTTCAATTTCCAAAAATATGGTCACTAACCCTTCATTTAGTAAATAAGGCTATGTTTCATATTTCTTTTTTAATTTACTATAGATAATATTTATTATTTTCTGTTAAATGAATTTATTTTTTTAAAGAACAGCTTTTTATAATTTTCTTGCATAATCTCTTTCATGTGTATATTCATTTTATATTTTTCTTTTATAAAGTCATTATTTTCAATATCAGATAATTTTAATTTATTTTCATTAGTTATATTTTTTACAAAGGTAAACCAAGAATATGTTCCTGTTCATCCAACAGTTTGGTTGTGCAATATGCATCATATAACAACGGATTAATTTCTGTGTTAGATATTCTTGCCATATATTTAAGAATGCCCCTGCCTCATCACATGGCCCTTTCCCGTGCCTAGATCCATAAAAATGTCAATAATAAAGCCATAATCCTGGATCGAATAGGAAATATCACACAACGGGATAATCGACTTATATTGACTTGAGCAGTCATCGGAAAACTGAATTTCATGCTGAATGTTGATCATTCTTTTCTGTTGTAAGTGTTCGTTTGTCATCGATACAAACTTATAGACCGCATGAGCATCATGCGTTAAGTCATCACTGATGACTAACATAGTCTCTTGAACTGTTTCTTGGCATTGATGACAATTGTAATACGCTACAATGGGGTGAATCGTTACTTGTTGATGATACCAATGTGCAGTTTGTATCTTCATCTGACCTACACAAGCATAGTCTGTATCAGACTTGGGGTCAATTACATTAGAATGTAATTATTTAAATTACACATTACATTGCACAAATGAGCTATTACACTAATTACACATTACAGTTTTTAAATTGTAATTAATTAAATTACAATTACTTTACTTAAGTAATTAATTAAATTACAATTACTTTACTAAAGTAATTAATTAAATTACAATTACTTATTAAAGTAATTAATTAAATTACACATTACATTTCATAATAACTTCTTTTAAACAATATACATCATTTATATATAGCATGCGTAAAATATTCATGTAAGCAAACAACATAGTCTTAGCATTGCATTTGATCATCATTATAGTATTATTAATGTTTTGTCATTAGTCTGAATCTCTCTGGTCTTAACACTTAGTTTCGACAGGAGCTGATGTGGCAGGTATTGCTTAATCATAAGATGTGTTTATAGAAGAGGGAATGTGTTCCTATTAACTTGCCAATACATTAAGGAGTATTTTGACAACTCAGAAATGAAGCCATTTAATTAAACACAATATAGATAAATAAATTAAAAATTTGTCCATGTTTTTTTTTATTTACAATTATTCAAAAGTATGTTTGACACTAGATTGAAAATAACGTATAGTACAAACAATGTTTATTATGTCTAAATATTAGCATTTTTTGGTTAATTAGATAACATACATGTAATAGTGGCATTGTCCCTAGGCTGTTTTATTACTCATTTAGTCTGATTAATTGCAATTTGTTTTACAGCTGATAATTTTATTATTTCTATAATCCTTTTGTGTATACTAATTTGACAAAATGATTGTGTGCAGTGATTTTAAAATTCTTAATGAACTGTCTAAGAAAGATTTACACATTTGTTTAATGATACATACATGTATTGATGGAATGTATATACATGTTATCAATCTATTTTGATAAAGATCTTTCTTAAAAAATGAATAACACCAATATATATATGGTTCTCACATTTTTTTTAAGTTATAAGACTATTTAGCAAACATTTCTGTATGCTATTAAAATAAATAATAGGTAAATTAACACAATTTCTTATCATTAACACCATAAAAGTACTTGTAATTGAAATGTAATTTAAGAGTAATTTAGCATTACATGCTTTTGTCATTGTAATTAATTAAATTACCATTACATGTCATAAAAAAATGCTCAATTACACATTACATTCAATTACATGGAAAATTGTAATGCATTACACTTAATTACCATTATATTTTCAATTACCCCATCCCTGGTCTGTATTGTGCAGAAATTCCACCATAGCACCATAACAGACCAGGCGATGTAGCTTGTCATCAGCTTTAATGTTAAATCTCATTTTTTTCAGTATTGAAAATTTTGCTTTAATTTTTTAGTTATTGCATTTTATGGTTACTGCATCGCGATGTATCATGTCGGCATGTTTGTCACAGCATGGATATTTGGTCTTCTGAGTGCAAAGCACTTGGATTGATTGATTGATTGTTGTTTGCTTTACGCCGCATTAGCACAGAAAGGCTATATCGCGGCGAGAGCTAATTCGAATATTATAACAATTTAAGGTATATTTTTAAAATCAGACAAAAGGTCTTTCAATAAACTAAAATTCTAGACTAAAGCAAATTGATTATTTACAAATAAAAATCAACACTAAGATAACGTGATAAAAATTAAAATCGTTTTAAATATAACAACATTTTTATATTTTATAATATATTCCAATTTCTTTTAAGAATGAAACAATATTTGTAAATGGAATATTATTAAATAAATCATACATATTATTGACATTGAAATGCTTCTTCCGAATATCAGCAAAGTCAATACAATTGATTAAAACATGTTTAATAGTATACTTGCAGTTACAAGGTATACATTGTGGTTCTACTTCATTTTTTAAAAGATATTCGTGTGTTATTCTAGTATGACCAATACGACATCTAGAAATAACACACTGATCTTTTCTGCACATAAAATTATTGAAAGGTTTACATAAATTAGGTTTAATTTCATGTAATTTATTACCATCTTTTTTACTCCATTCATTTTTCAATATATTAAAAACATATTCTCTAATATTAGATTTAAAATCGGTATATGGTATATCACAGTTAGATAAAGGGTCACCCAGGGCATTCTTTGCCTCAAGGTCTACAGCTGTGTTTCCAAGGATTCCAACATGACTCGGCACCCATAGAAATAATATTTCTTTAAGAAGAATTTTTAAATTCCTCATTACATATAAAATTTTGAGAATTGTTGGGTTTTTAATTTTAGTATTTTGTATAGCTTGTAAGCATGAAAGTGAATCAGAACATATAATAAATTTGGATTTATCTGAAGAAGCAATAAATTTCAAAGCCAAAATTATTGCTTCTGCTTCAGCAGTAAAGATCGATGCATCAGATGGCAAACGGAGAGTTGCAGCTCTGTCCCTGAAGACAGCAGCAGATGCAACTCTGTCACCATCTTTTGATCCATCAGTATAGACAGTTGAAAAATCTGAATAATTGGCTTTGATTTCAGCATAGTGTTGCTGAATTAAAAGAGGATTTGTTTTATTTTTATTGTGTTCACGGAGATCAAATATCATTTTTGGTTTGGGAAGTTCCCATGGAGGACATTTGCAAGTTTCAACTTGAGCAACAGATTTTAAATCAAAAGAAGCTAAATGTGATTTTAAACGTATACCTAACGGAGGAATTTTATTTTCATGTTTTGCAAAAATATCTTCATAAATTGGATTAAAAACACAGCTGTAGGCAGGATTATCTGAGTAGGCTTTTAGTTTGACAGCATATTGAAGTCCAAGCTTCAAACGTCTGTTAGAGAGTGAGTGCTCATCAGCCTCTACATACAGACTCTCAACTGGTGAGGTTTTAAATGCGCCAAGACAGAGACGCAAACCCTGATGATGCACAGCATCGAGAATCTGTATGTAGGACTTCCTTGCAGAGCCATACACTATAGAGCCATAATCTAGTTTAGATCTAACTAGAGATCTATATAAATTAAGTAAAATGTTGCGATCAGCACCCCAGTCGGTGCTGCCGACAACTTTTAAAATATCTAATGCTTTTAAACATTTCGATTTTAACATTTTGATATGGGGTAGAAAGGTTAACTTTTTATCGAAAATTAACCCTAGAAATTTGGTTTCATCAACCATTTTAATTGGGTTGCCGTACAAAGTGAGTTCTGGATCAAGATGTAATTTCCTTTTGTTACAAAAATGCATCCCGACCGTTTTTGAAGTGGAAAATTTAAACCCATTTTCCGAGGCCCATTTTTCAATTCTTCCAAGACATAACTGTAATTGTCTTTCTATGTTATTCATATTTTTGCCTCTATAACATATTAAAAAGTCATCAACATACAATGAACCTTCAATATTACTTTTTAAAACTTCAACAAGGCTGTTGATTTTAAGACTAAATAATGTAACAGATAAAATACTGCCCTGAGGGACACCCATCTCTTGATCATACAGATCAGACATGGTTGAATTTACTCTAACATTAAATTGTCTGTTAGATAAAAAATTCGAAATAAAATTTGGCATATTGCCTTTCAACCCCATATCAAACAGATCTTTTAAAATACCATACTTCCATGTAGTATCATAGGCTTTTTCTAGATCGAAAAAGACCGACACTACATGTTCATTTTTCGCAAAACCATTACGGACAAATGATTCGAATCGAACAAGATGGTCAAGAGTACTGCGACCTTGGCGGAATCCACACTGGATATTGGCTAAAAGCCCATTGGATTCCAGGAACCAAACAAGGCGATCATTAACCATCCGTTCTAGTGTTTTACAGACACAACTGGTAAGAGCAATTGGCCGATAATTAATAGGATCCGTGTGATCTTTACTTGGTTTTGGAATAGGCACGACGGTTGCAAGCTTCCAGATTGATGGTAAATCACCAGATTCCCAGATGTTATTCATAAGCTGCAAAAGAGCTTCCAGCGAGGAATCTGGCAAGTGTTTTAACAGTTGGTAGTGAATATTATCAGGCCCACAAGCTGTATCATGGGCTTTTGATAGAGATGTTTTAAGTTCTTCAAGAGAAAAGAGTTTATTATAATTTTCACCATTTTTTGATTTAAAGTTTAATTTAATTTTTTCTTTTTGTTTTTTAACTTTTTTAAAATCTTCCCTGTAGTTGTTAGAAGAAGAAGATTTCGCAAAAGTTTCACCAAGCTTGTTGGCAATATCCTTTTCAGATGTTAATAAATCATTGCCATTTTTTAAATGTTTAACTGTGGCTTTAGAATTTTTACCTTTTATCTTTTGTATCATGTTCCATACTTTTGTCATCGGAGTGCGAGATGTTATCTCCGAGACAAATTTCTTCCAAGACGTTCGTCGAGCTTGCCTGCAAGTCCGCCGTGCCTTAGCGCGAAAAACACGGAAATTACTCAAGTTTTCTGTCGTTGGTTGTTGGTTGAACCGTCTTTCAGATTTTTTACGGTCACCTATTGCTTGATCACAAGCATCATCAAACCATGGTTTGCTGGGATGTTTCGGATTTGCCGAGGTCTTAGGAATAGTTCTGTCAGCAATTGACGTTAAAACTGTATTAAAAGTTAAAATTGGATCTTGTACAGTCTCAAACATCTTTGACTGAAGTTCCGCTTGACAGAGATTCTCAAACAAGGACCAATCCGCCTTGTCAAGTTTCCAACGTGGTACTCTCTGTTGGGCAGAAGTAAAAAGATGTTCAAGTACTATTGGAAAGTGATCACTTCCACATAGATCATCATGAACACGCCATGAATAATCCAGAAGAAGAGAGGGATCGCAAATAGTGATATCAATAGCAGAATAAGACCCGTTTCCAGGATGAAGATAAGTATTAGATCCATTATTAAAAATGCATAATCCTTCTTGAGAGACAAAGTCCTCAATGATCTTACCTTTGATATTATGAGACTTGCTTCCCCACAAGGGGTTGTGTGCATTGAAGTCGCCCATAAGTATAAATGGTGAGGGTAATTGATCAGTGAGGTTTTTGAGTTTAGCTTTATCTATAATTGAATTGGGTGGAATATATATAGAACATAATGTAATTGTTTTATCTAATGATAAACGAATTGCAACTGCCTGCAGATCCGTGGTGAGTTGGACTGTGCTATGAATGACGTTGTCCTTCACAAAAATGGATGATCCGCCTGCAGCACGTTCATCTACCTTAGAAAATGTGCTATACATGTTGTATCCTTTTAAAGATACATTGTCACTTTCTTTTAAATGAGTTTCTTGAAGACAAAATGCAGTAGGTAAAAATGACTGAACTAGAAGCGTTAACTCGAGAAGATTTATTTTAAGACCTCGGCAATTCCATTGGATGATATTAGTCATGATTTGTTAATAGACGGGCGAATGCTATCGAGTTTGCCAGCATTCTTATTTCGCTCACCCTGAGATTGTAAACTTTCGGGTGGCGGAACACTTTCGATTTCCATTTCTGATTCGTCGTTAAGTGTTGAAAATCTGTTGTGTGAGGAGAGTCGTCGATCTCCAGGACCATGCGCAGCTGATTTTACTCCGCCTCGACCCCTACCCCGCGACCTCGAATCAGAAGACTTCTGAGAGGATGTATTTGCTGGCTTCTTTGGGACATCCTTCTGTTCTGGAGAACGAAGAGGAGACGGGGCTTTAGAAGACTTTGTACTAGATGCAGAAGATAAACTAGTTTTATTAGATGCAGATGAAGGAGGACTATTGGAGATGGAAGAATCATCTATGTCACTGGGAAGATCCCAGACAGATTCACCGCCCCAACTGTCTGATTTAACTGTATCTTTTTTATTTGATTTCTTTTTTTCATTATTTTTAGATGATGACATTGAGCTCTGTAAGGAAGATTGAGTTGACTGAGTACTGGTTTTAGAAGGTGTTGGTTTTCTTGGAACTAATATTTTATCGTTAGGTTCTGTTTCAACAGGCAGCATTGTAAATGTCTCAGCATCAATTGGCCAGGTCATGCGAGTTTGTGTATGCTCGTGACTGAATGAGCGGACAACTTTGCTGGCGTACGATGGTCTGTTCGAAACAAGGAGATCATTCGAAACAGAAGCTATCTGTTTAGCTTCTGGGTAACTGATGTTTCTTTCTGTTTTAATTTTGATAATATTTTTTTCTTTAAGGTAAACAGGGCAGTCCCTAGATGATGAAAAATGGGATTCACCACAGTTTACGCATTTAGAAGATTCAGAGCTACAGGTTGTTCCCTCGTGTCCTTCGTCAGAACACTTGAAGCATCTCTGCGTACCACGACATTGTTTGCTTCCATGACCAAACTTTTGACAAGTGAAGCATCGAATTGGGTTAGGGATAAACCTGTCAACTCTGATTCCGAAGCAACCTAAAGTAATAGATGGAGGAGGAGTTGGAGTTCTAAATGTCAAAAGATATGTATTTAATTTGATTATATTTCCATTCTTTTTTATTTGAAATCTAACAACATCAGTTACACCTTGGCTTGAAAGTTCCTCACAGATTTCTTCCACGGTAAGGTCACCAAGGTATTGACTTCTGTCTCGAATGATCCCCTTACAGCTGTTCAAACTGTTGTGAGGAGAGGCAGAAACAGGAAAGTTTGTAATTGTTGTCAGTGTAAGCAAATTTGTTGACTGACTTTTGTTGGAACATTCAACCAACAAATTGCCTGATCTCATTTTTGAAACTTTTTTTACAGTACCAGCAACGCTTTGAATTTGTTTGTGAATCACAAAGGGAGATATTTTGGAAATTGGTTTTTCATCTGTTCCTTTTATTACAATAAATCTGGGCCAACTGTCATCTTCCTGACAGGGCACTGAATCATCACATTTTCTTTTTTTATGTATTAAAGCTGATTTAGAGGGTTGGTTTTGTTGTGCCATAGGAAATGAGAAAGATTCACCATTCTTGTCATCCACCCACCTCGGAGTGCCTACAAGGGCGATGCTGTGTTTCCGTGGCGAGCCGGGGTCAAGTGCTAATGCTGAAAACGAGCTCCAAGTATAACATGTATAACGTAGCTGGTCCCCAAAATTAGCACCCAAGATCCACTGCGGAAAGCACCAGATGTTCCAAGAATAGTATACTCAAGCAGAGCGTATCCATCAAGCGAAATAGAAAGCGTACCACTTGATTGACCCATGAGCCATCGCCTTCTTCAGTTATCCGAAATATAAATAGCTTAATTTAAAACACATGTGTATATAATGAAAATTGTTACAAGAAAGCTTATTGTTGAGGATTAACTGAAGGGCTCGACATGACCAGCCGATTGATCGAACCGGGTCCATCCGACCTCCCGTTTAGATGATATTGGAGCCAAAGCAGCTTATTGAACTATAGTCTCGTCCGTCCGGGTATTTTTCTGACCGTAAGAAGTCTGGCTACAGCCCTCATCCGCAAGGATCTCGTCAACCACCGACACGGGTAGCAACCCACGGCCAACGGGTTGGAGAGCCTATTTTATTTAAAACATCGGGCAACTCATACGATGTTCGGATCACTTTAGTCTGGTCTCTACCCTTCGACCTGTCCAGCATGGGTAACCCTACCAGGAGACGAAGCTCCAACTGGCATAGCTCTTGGGGTCACTGAGACACGCAAGCCCCCCGACCACGGCAAGGATAGCGATCCACCGGGGGGCAAAGCACTTGGAACAATGCAACCTCCAATAGTAGTGACGCTAGCGGTTAAAAGAATATATGAAACGTCATCAGTGCTGTCGTCTATAAGCAGATAGATCTTGACCTGATGAATATTTTTACGCCATGTCAATGCTATTAAGGCATCGTCTTTTTATGTAACTATGTCGGAAGGAAGCACAGACGGCGTCGGAAAAAACTGCCTAGTTGTGTCCCGATATGTGAGGTATCGTGAACCTATCACAACTTTTCTATGTAATCTTCATCTAAATTGCTATCACAATAGCAAATTAAGGAATTCTGATTGGAAATGTTTCTTTAGCCACTGACGGCGCAGCAGTTATGATGTAGCATAATAGTGGGGGAGGTGTGCAGATTCAGAGCAAACAGGCACCAATTTGTTTTCAAACACACTGTGTCGCACATCGATTGATTGGTTGCTTAACGTCCAATGGCAAATATTTCATGCATGTTCAGGACGAGAACAAGTTAACAATAAATACAATAGGTAGGTCCTGTAATAGAGGTCGTCCGGGATGAAGGTCGGGGAAATTTGGACTGCCACGGGAAAATGAGGGTATATTGGATAGGGACAGAAATTTAGCCTTGCAACAGGCCACCTACGGACCGCTCAAAGAGGTGTTGCAAGGGTTCTTAACGTGCAAAGAACGTGGCACTCTCTTTACACGAGGCATCGGATTTAACGTCCCCATTCTGACCGGACGTGAATGCGAACTTGTACATCCCGCACAGCCAAACGGACGCCCCACTTTAGCGAGGGTTTTACCGCCGGTCGGAGGGAGACCAATGGTGACCATATTTCTATTCCCCAGTCACCCTTGGGGGGTGTCGCACATCGACTCGATCTGGCTGGTGTTGAAAAAAACCGTTTGGTCAAATTTAGACAAATGCACACATTTTTTCGATTTTATTACTGCAACAGGTAATCGTGTTTTCGCCTTGAAAAATATTTTGTCGTTGTTAAATTAACTAAAACTTTCAGTTAAAGATGCCCGATGCCCATTTAGTAAGGTGGCAAGACCTAAAGATATGCAGTTGAACCGTTTTTGAGTCTTACCCCTCAATTGTAGCCACATTATGCAAATTTGCAGCATACGCGGGGAAGAAAATCGGACAGGGAGTGGGATTGAATTATTCGAGTTAAATCTGATGTATTACATATTGCCTCTATCGACTCAATGCAGTGATTTAGGTCCAGACTATTAGATTAGAAGACACACAGACCGTTGAACAAGTGTTTATATTATGCCATTTTCTTATATAGGGGTACCCATTTTGTATCCATAAATCTTCCTAAACCACTAATGATAACTTCAAGAATATTTCTCAAGTTACCGGTATAATGCCATTGTGCACCTCCTATTCTATTTCATGGTTAAATTATTTTTTAGGGTTTTAAATGAACTTGCAAGAGGCGGGCGGTATTGCTTTGTGGGCTCTGCTCACAGTACCTCTAGTTTGAATTTACTATCCGATACCGTTCAACGATATCTCCTTCAAAGATGCAAGTTTATGGAGCCGCCTTTAATTGTAACATTAAACCATGAAAGTTAAATGCAAGACTTGGTTGGGCTATTCAATACATTACGACAACGCTCAGTCAGATCTGAGACTACCAAAGACAAAGCAGGAATTTTACCTATTGCTTTGTACCGCAATCACACATCCGATACCACAGTATTCCAGGAGATAAAGGTTCGTACTACACAATTACAATATGAATCCGAATATGAAGAAAGTTATTTGTCTATAAAGTCTTAATTAAGTAAACGGTGCCAATTTTCTGCAATAGATCAGTGTCTCTTCACTGATGCTCGAGTCCAAAATATTTGAAAATCTAAAGAAAACAAATGAATGTAAACTGAACTGAGAACAGGAATTTACAATACTGCCGGTTAATCTTCACAATTTACACCTTTAAGGGGACGGGCACATATCATACAATGTAAATTTTACTTTTAAGGTGTTTCCTCCAGAACAGATATTAGCAGCATATTGATGTATTTCCTTCTGAAACATGGCAGGTTGAAACTAGACCACATGCCTTAAAAAGATGGACAATCTTGTTGAATTAACATTGAAAAGGTTAGTTTCCCTTCATTGAACATAAAAAAACTGATACCTAATATTTGTGTCCGATTACTATTGAGTAATACAATATATTTCAGTAATTTAGGTAAAAGCAATAAAATATATGTTTAAAACGATAATGGTTCATTGTCATAATAAAAAAAAATATACATGACTCTTGCCAATTCTGTACAGTTGTAGATAGTAGCATATCATATTTAGCATTTTTTTGCCTGTCAAAATCATTGTTCGACTGCTTCAAAGAGTTATTGGCCGTTAATAACAATGCATTGTGTGTACTTTATTTGTTTAGTCTCTTAAAAGTACTTATAGATTGAAAAAAAAATCCAAACAATTTTAATCATGATAAGGATAACTAGGCATACACACTTGGCAATATGGCTTAAATCAGATACTTACTCCTAAAAGGGGTTGAAGCATAAAATACATGTTTTTCTATTACTTCATGTTATGCTCATTATTATGTATTAATATAAAAACTTAGAATAGAAAAATGTGCATCTCCAATAAATGAAATACAGTTAAATATTCTCATCTTTTTTTTAATACCTTAGAAAGATTTTCTCTTAATATTTCATTTTGCAGAAAACTTTCTGAGTGGTCTCAGTTCACAGTTATTTGCCAACAGAAGATACTATTAATCATCGGAGGTTGGAAGCATTTCGGTTATGGCAAATAGGTAATTTTAGTTTAAAGAGATAGGATAACATTTAAAACTTATAATCTTTAGAAGTATTCAGGTCAAAAGTCATATTATTAAAGTTTACGTTCCGGTTTCAATATAATAATACTTTCATTTATTAAAATATACCATAAGACATGTCGACTAAACAGGATGTTCTGCTTACACTGGGCTGCACGTGTTCATGGTTACCCTGTCCTCAAAGGTTGACTGAATTGTATCCCTTGTAAAAGAGGAATTTGATGAGAGTGGTAATGTTGGTTACAATGATGCCTGATGTATGGATGTTGAAACCTGAGTGGCTGGTGTGGTGTTAGCTTCTGGTAACTAAAGGGAAGATCAGTCCACTGAAGTACCATCTCAAAACACCTATTCACTCTGTTAGCCAAACATCACAATTTTATGGTGAAATGATGGCAGATGAGGCAATAACTGCTGTATTAAATGCTATTGCACCAGGTCAGAGTAACACATTGCTTGCTCGTATCTTGAAAGGTAAACAAAAAGCAGAAAATAATCAAGGCTCTAAGAAAACTACTTCGATGAGATATTTGACTCACTTATGATTGATTGATTGTTGGTTGCTTAACGTCAAGTGGCAAATATTTAATGCATATTCAGGACGAGAACAAGTTCACAATAAATACAATAGGTAGGTTCTGTAATAGATTAAGGGATTAAGGTCGGAGAAATTAAGACTACCATGGGAAATGAGGGTATATTGGATAGGGACAGAAATTTAGCCTTGCAACAGGTCACCTACGGACCCCTCAAAGAGTTGTTGCAAGGGTTCTTAACGTGCAAAGAGTTGTTGCAAGGGTTCTTAACGTGCAAAGAGCGAGGCACTCTCTATACACGAGGCATCGGATTTAACGTCCCCATTCTGACCGGACGTGGCTGCAAATTTGTACATCCCGCACAGCCAAACGGACACCCCACTTTAGCACGGGTTTTACTGCCGGTCGGAGGAAGACCAATGGTGACCATACTTCTATTCCCCAGTCACCCTTGGGGGGGACTCACTTATGAGACTGATAACAATATTGTAAAGGAACAGTTATTGTCAATTATGACATCAATATCAACAAGTGTACAACTTTTAACCAAACTTCCAGTAACAAAGTATAGAGTTGACAAAGTAAAGATGATGAATTTTCAGTCAATTTACAACCTCCTGTAAAAATATCAAGAATGCACCCTGTAAAACTTGAACATGCATTGTCTTTCTTTTTTTAAACCTGCATTTCATCAAATTGTTTCCTATGGCACAAGATATATAAAATTGAAATCTGTTGAAGTAATAACAGAACCAGAAGTCATTCAACCTTGATCGAGATGTATATTTCTTACAGTGAAGAAAACGAATTTACTCCTTTGCGCCATTATATCATTATATATTAAATGTATGTTCTAAATCAAAGCGCCGAAATCTTTATGATCCTGAAGTTGTGACTGATGTCATAAAAATAGCCAGAGATATGCATTCAGTGCATGTTATTCAAGACTGTAAGGATGGGAGGTGCACTTTGAAAGAAGGTTCAGTATTTAGCAAAGTGGAACAGGAGATGCAAAATACGAAATGTCATTTCATTAAACACTCGACCCTTCATAATATTTTTTTCTCCAATAAGGGGGTCAACGTTGTGTTGTCTTTATCACTATAATGCAATAAAATATTTTAACAAAGAAGCACAACAAGACATATAGAGAAAGCCCATTAGCAAAAATGAAAAACCAAGAATAAAAAAATTTACAATAGCACAATAACATAATGACGAGATTTATAAGTACAGAGCCACGTCATAAGTATCTAAGAAACACAAAAAGGTAGGTAGACTAAGCACATTAGAAAAAATGAGAGACAAGAATGATTGTACATCCAAACAACAAAAAGACATTTACTACAGATCAGAGTTACCGACAGCTAGTTCAAATCTAATAACGACAGGGGGACTAATAAAATTGATTGATTGTAGGTTGCTTAACGTCCAGTGGCAAATATTTCATGCATATTCAGGACGAGAACAAGTTCACAATAAATACAATAGGTAGGTTCTGTAACAGATTAAGGGATTAAGGTCGGAGAAATTTAGACTGCCACGGGAAATGAGGGTATATTGGATAGGGACAGAAATTTAGCCTTGCAACAGGTCACCTACGGACCCCTCAAAGAATTGTTGCAAGGGTTCTTAACGTGCAAAGAGCGTGGCACTCTCTTTACACGAGGCATCGGATTTAACGTCCCCATTCTGACCGGACGTGGCTGCAAATTTGTACATCCCGCACAGCCAAACGGACGCCCCACTTTAGCACGGGTTTTACTGCCGGTCGGAGGAAGACCAATGGTGACCATACTTCTATTCCCCAGTCACCCTGGGTGGGAGGGGGGGACTAATAAAAAAAATCACGCATCTGAGACATAATTATCTATCAATGCACATTCACCATCTAAATGATAAAATGTAAAAAAAAACGTCTTAAGGAGGCTTGAGGGTACAAAAAATTCAGCAAAAATTCATACATTTTATTTTCCAATACAAATTTTATTTTTTACACTATTAGTTGTTACTTTAAGATTTGGTACAAAAATCAACAAAAATAAAGGCAACAGTAGTATACCGCTGTTCGAAATTCATAAATCGATTGAGAAAAAAACAAATCCGGGATAAAAAATCAATTCGTTTTTGCCCCAGATCACTTTTAAAATGTTTATATCATTGAAAAAGCTCTAAGTCATTTCCATTTGGTGAAAAATGCCATTTTTTGCATGAAAATTAAAATATCTTTTTTAACTCATCGGTGACCTATATTTTTTATTACTTTTTTTCGAATAAGGTGTTCTTAAACTTAACTATTGTAAAATTTAGGCGATTTCTGTACTTTAGTTCTTTTTTTAGTTCAACAGAAAAAAAGTACCTCAACAAAAATATATGCTTCTTTCAAAGGCAGATTGTGAGATAAACGAACGGTGACCACATTGACCCCATATTTTCATTTTAATTTTTTTATTTAGTATAGGATGAAAATTGGCCGGCAGTGGCTTTAATTTGAGAAAGAAAGGGGCATGTGGTGTAGCCTCTGTGAGGAAAATGAAGATATATTAAATCATTTAATAACCAACAAAACAATGATTGAAGACTGCGATTTAAATAAAACAGATGGAGAAATTGTGGAAATTAGTGCTAATTACTAAATTCATTAATATTTGAAATATCGTACGATATTATTTTATATTTATAAAACAAGACCTCGAATGGATGTTAACCGAGGTGAAATAACTACATTTTTAAATTTTCTTTAACTCATTCATCACATAGGTAACCAGTAAATTTACATAATCCTAATTAAACCGCCTCCAAGGGTGACTGGGGAATAGAAGTATGGTCACCATTGGTCTTCCTCCGACCGGCAGTAAAACCCGTGCTAAAGTGGGGCGTCCGTTTGGCTGTGCGGGATGTACAAATTTGCAGCCACGTCCGGTCAGAATGGGGACGTTAAATCCGATGCCTCGTGTAAAGAGAGTGCCACGCTCTTTGCACGTTAAGAACCCTTGCAACAACTCTTCGAGGGGTCCGTAGGTGACCTGTTGCAAGGCTAAATTTCTGTCCCTATCCAATATACCCTCATTTCCCGTGGCAGTCTAAATTTCTCCGACCTTAATCCCTTAATCAATTACAGAACCTACCTATTGTATTTATTGTGAACTTGTTCTCGTCCTGAATATGCATGAAATATTTGCCACTGGACGTTAAGCAACCAACAATCAATCCTAATTAAACCAGTTACATGCAGAGTTATCGAACATAATTATGACTTGAATAGTTGCATATGATGTTATATTAATATTATCAATTTTGCTTGGATTATATACTGCCCGACAGCATTTTGTTCCATAGAGTGGTCTGTAAGACACTTGGTAGTCTACTTCAAGTTTCTGTAAAATAATGCATCACGTCAGAATGAATATAAAATATTGTAAAATACGTCAAAAGGTCATTTGTAAACGGAATTTAACTGACATACCAAAAGTGTAAATATGTTTACTGATACATGTTTAAGTGAGCACCGCACATGTTTTAACAATAAGATATCAGTAGTACAGCAATTGAACATAATTTTAAATAATGCACTACATGTACTGTATACCAAGCAATAAGGAGTCCTTTTCTTTTCAGACGAACACATTAGAAAAGTTGACAGAGAGGTCTGCACCGTTCACGTCGCCAATTAAAGTCAAGATAGTGGCCAGAAGTCAGCTGATAACATCCAAAGCTCGAAATCAATACATGACCATGTCAATGGCTGACACATCCGGTATAAAGAAGGCTGTCCTGTATGACTTATCTTTGGCTGAAAGAATGGCTGAAGGAAAGTAATACTTATCAGGAATTACAGTGTCAGAAATGGTAGTGTAATGATCAACAATAAATCAAAACTTTCAAACACAAGTGAGGTGTCAGTAGACAGAGAAAAGGAAAGGCAGGCCAGATAGTTGATATACACGCCGACAGCTACATTCATGACGATAAGAGAGGCACTTACAGTTCCAGTTGGTAGCATGATATCTACTAAAGGACTAATAGTACAGGTATGCTTTGTGTTTTCTATCTAAATACAAACCATACAAAATAGTTCATACGAGTTACTCGTTTTTATATAGATTAGACCGTTGGTTTTCCCGTTTGAATGGTTTTACATTACTTATTTTTGGGGCCCTTTATAGCTTGCTGTTCGGTGTGAGCCAAGGCTCCGTGTTGAAGGCCGTACCTTGACCTATAATGGTTTACTTTTGTGAATTGTTATTTGGATGGAGAGTTGTCTCATTGGCACTCATACCACATCTTCCTATATCTACATTCAAAATATGTGTTCGTATATTGGTATCTGCTTGCTGTTATTGTCTGTAGAAATCCGGTTTGCATTTACATCTTGCATGGTAATACGAAGTTTATTGTTTCATTACAAATGGCACAAAAGGTAGCACAGTGTTGCCTTTCCTCCATTTAGTGTTTTTTGTTGAAATCATTCGTGAATCAGCAAGATTAAGAATGACCCATGTTTCTTGTACGATATGCAGAAACTGTAGCACTGCACCCCTTCGTACTAGAAAAGACAAATGTATTTTCCATTTCCTGTGTGACGTACAAAAAGTAACTAACTTATTGACCTATAATTTGTTGTCCTACATTCTCTCGTCTACATTCAGGGAAAACTAAAAACGAATACGTACGGGATACATGTCCGATTCGTCATATATAGAAACAGATGAGTAAGAGGACTCATAAGTGCATCATGGGATTTGTGACCAAACTGATGATGTGTTACCAACACCAAGTATGCCATCCACATGTGTCTAACAAGCAAAATATCCAGAATAATGTCTGTTCGTCTCCTTCAAATTTGTCACTACTATTTACTACCAAAATAACTGCAGAACAACAAGATTTGATACAAACTTTTAAAGAAAAAAAAAAGATCGCTTCGGGTTACCTATAGGTTACCTCTCAACCAAATTAACTGGACCATTGATGGCTATGTATAACTGGTGTTACTCCCGCCGACTTCGATTGATTGTTGGTTGCTTAACGTCCAGTGCCAAATATTTCATGCATATTCAGGACGAGAACAAGTTCACAATAAATACAATAGGTAGCTTCTGTAATATATTAAGGGATTAAGGTCGGAGAAATTTAGACTGCCACGGGAAATGAGGGTATATTTGATAGGGACAGAAATTTAGCCTTGCAACAGGTCACCTACGGACCCCTCAATGAGTTGTTGCAAAGGTTCTTAACGTGCAAAGAGCATGGCACTCTCTTTACACGAGGCATCGGATTTAACGTCCCCATTCTGACCGGACGTGGCTGCAAATTTGTACATCCCGCACAGCCAAACGGCCGCCCCACTTTAGCGAGGGTTTTACCGCCGGTCGGAGGGAGACCAATGGTGACCATACTTCTATTCCCCAGTCACCCTTTGGGGGGGGGGGGGGGGGGGGCCGACTTCGAGGATGATACCATCGAAGAAATAGACGAAATAGAAGATGTGTACTACGTGGCACTTACACCCCGGGAAATGGCACAACGACAACGAGAGGAGTATGTGAAGAAACATCCCACTTAAATGAACTGGACACTCCAGACAAACTTGCGTCACGGGATCCTGTGGCAACATTCTACGATGTCGATAGAAAAACCAGCATGTCGGTGTTAACTAACTCAAACTTTAAAATGTGACTTTAGTTTTCTTTATATATTCAAATGTAAACATTTGTTTTTTAAGTTGGGGAAATGTCGCGGAATCGTTTTTTTATAAATTCAAAATCGTGTGTAGGATGGCTGATTTCTATTTCTATTTTATTTTCATGATTATTATTTTGCTTACATGTTCGTATCCGGGTAAACTAAAAAATTAAGTTGATTTTTATTGGTTAATCAGTAAGGACTCTCGATGTTTTACATAATATAAATAATTAAAAGTTATTCTTTTCTTCTTTGTAGTAATCAATAGTTGATCAGATTAAAGTATTATCGAGTGCACCTTTACATACAAGTAAGAATAGAAGTACGCGGTTGGTTTAAGTTGTTATTTATTTACGTTTGTTTATATTATTCAGGGCTTACGGATGTATTATATCCCGATGTCTGAATAAGACACTGCAACTTGGTTTGTGTAAAACCGATATGCTTTATTCCTTAGGGTGATTCTTCCGTTTCTTTATCTTGTCCTGTTTTATCTAAAAATAAATAGTCTTATTCCACAGCGTGTTTTTGGTAATAATTGATTTAGAGAGTTTTTATATTTCGGGGTTTTAAATTTAATATTTAATGAGATTACGATACAGTTTAATAGTTTACGGTATAATTCCGTTTGTTTTTACAAGAACTTTTACATTAATTTACAATGCAATATTTTGATAGACTTATTTGAGTGCTCTTTGTACGGGAACAGTGTTGACTTTGATACTTCATAGTGTTATTGCAATTTACATGTGTTGATATTTTGAGAGACCTTATTAAGTTATAATATTGATTGATTGATTGTTGGTTGCTTAACGTCCAGTGGCAAATATTTCATGCATATTCAGGACGAAAACAAGTTCACAATAAATAAAATGTCTGTCTATGTTGTGATGTTACACTATTGTTTCAGAAAAAGGGTGAAGGTTTGGTACCATTAAAACGTTTAAACCCGCTGCATTTGTTTGCACCTGTCCTAAGTCAGGAATCTGATGTTCAGTAGTTGTCGTTTGTTGATGTGGTTCATAAGTGTTTCTCGTTTCTCGTTTTTTATATAGATTAGACCGTTGGTTTTCCCGTTTGAATGGTTTTACACTAGTAATTTTTTGGGGCCCTTTATAGCTTACTGTTCGGTGTGAGCCAAGGCTCCGTGTTGAAGACCGTACTATGACCTATAATGGTTTACTTTTATAAATTTTGACTTGGATGGAGAGTTGTCTCATTGGCACTCATACCACATCTTCTTATATCTATAATAGGTAGGTTCTGTCATAGATTAAGGGATTAAGGTCGGAGAAATTTAGACTGCCACGGGAAATGAGGGTATATTGGATAGGGACAGAAATTTAGCCTTGCAACAGGTCACCTACGGACCCCTCAAAGAGTTGTTGCAAAGGTTCTTAACGTGCAAAGAGCGTTGCACTCTCTTTACACGAGGCATCGGATTTAACGTTCCCATTCTGACCGGACGTGGCTGCAAATTTGTACATCCCGCACAGCCAAACGGACGCCCCACTTTAGCACGGGTTTTACTGCCGGTCGGAGGAAGACCAATGGTGACCATACTTCTATTCCCCAGTCACCCTTGGGGGTCTTCTTGGAAGACATTTTGGTTGAGAAGGAATAAACTGTATTACAATTTTATTTGTGTTTAGAGCTTTCGATTAGACATCTGCTCTGTTTCTACTCATGAAGCATTTCAAGCCAAATGAAGATTTCCTGTATACTTCTCTCATCAATATAGAATAAGACAATTTAAGTATATACATTTATAAAAATATCAAAACTGTGATTAACTGTTGAATTAATTAAACATCATGCTATTATTATGAAATAAACACATATCACGATAATATTCAAGTTATTTTGTGGTCAACTTATTGTCCATTTGAAAAAAAAAAAATCGTCCACATTCATATACTCATTGTGTACATGATCTGATTTATATATTTACTTCAAATTTCAACACCTTGGAAAAGAAAGAAACGCAGCTTTGATTCGTGTTAAAATTTTAGTGCTTAATCTTGTATTACTGCCTGAACTCTGAATATCATCATGATTAGTGTAGAGGGTTTCAATTGCAAGAATAAATTGAAACTAATTGTCTTTGATTGTATCATTGTAATAAACAAATGGAAGAAAGGGGGAGTCGTGCAGTTTCATTCCCTTGACCCACAAACCGACGTCTGTATCCAACAATGGTAGCCCAATTTAATACACTTCCGAAACAAGAAACCGTTATGTTTAAGTCAAAACGTACATATACATAAAATAAATACAATAATTGTTTTTTTTTTCAATATTTAATGCTAATTAGTTAATTTTCCCGTAATTGCTGTGAGAAAAAACTCATCATAGATACCAGGATTAAACTTTTATGTGTACGGCAGACGCGCGTTTCGTCTACAACAGACTCATTAGTGACACTCAAATCAAAAAATGTTTAAAAGGCCAAATAAAGTACGAAGTTGAAGAGCATTGAGGACCAAAAATTCCTGAAAGTTTTGCCAAATACAGGTAAGGTAATTCCAACAATGCGACACAACACTTCTAGAATACACTTCCGACACTGCCTTATATTTACATGTAGATATCGTTAGCTGCACCTATTCATACTGTAAACGTCAAATATTTTTCCATTACCTGTGTGACGTAAAAAAAAATAATTGTCACTTCATGTCCGGTAATTACTGTCTTAGTGCGTGAACCCCTGAGAGTTCACGCACATTTATTAGTTAGAAATATAGTCTATGGAGGAATATTCGGAAGCTAAATTATTGTTCATTCGGAACACCTATTTATCTTATCTGTATTAGCTTCCTGCAATTAAGAGCATCTCCATACGGTGTATCTAAGATATTTAAAACATGGCAATAAAGAATTTTCACAGATCGCTAATTCACTTATCTGATATATGATAATAAACAATCTATAGATCCTTTTCAAACATGTATATTTATTGTAAAGCTACATTTTATGCATTGCAAGGGTTTACTGACTTGGGCAAAGTTGACAGTTGTACCCTTTGATAAACAAGTGAAAGTAACGGTTAAATGGTCAAGATTTAATTATAACGACCTATGGTATCAAACATCTGTGTCTAGATATTCACAGAGAGATATTTTAAAATAGCGCTGTGGTTTCTACATAATGAGTTATAGCTATAGTGGGCTTTTGGGATTTGATTTGTAACAATAAAATCATTATGCACACTTGTCATTTTGACAAATCAGATAAAAAAAAATCTGTTTCAGATGAAAATAAAACAAGTAAAATAAAGACTGTTCGTTAATATACATTTTTACAACTTTTACTGTTTCCTTTTTACAGTATTCTCTATTAATTAAATTATGTTGTAAGTTAATTAAATGTTTATTTAATTCATTGATGTCACTATTATTTCAGTGACCGCTGCAGAAAGTCTTGACTCGTTCAAGAGACTACTGCATGCACATTAAATTTCAAGTCCCATGTTTTTATTTGCACCATGTATAAATGTTATGTACAGCACAAATTATTTCAATCATTTTTGGACTTGTTAAGTATGCAAGCGCACACCAAACAGTGACAGGATAGTCAACCAAATGACGGTGGTCACTTAGTGGTAGAAGTAGAAATTTCTTATATTATTCACACACTGTAATGCTCTTAAATTTATGTGTATTTTGGATATGCACTAGTGATTGTTAAATATTGATACGTTTCTGTGTTTTTAATACATGTGACTTAACATCAAGAATTCCATTATTATGGAATCAATCACTTTTGTACACTTCGGTATCTAAATAGAGGATGGTAAAAGGGAGGGTCTGAACACGGAAACACGTGAAATAACAAATCGCAAAAACGTTGCACGGAGAAAAAAAAACACTCTTGAAAAACGAAGCCAAGGAATAAAATCGTAAATATTAAGGAAAAAAGTACCAACAGTTTTTACTCAGCCGTTCTTGGAGATCATGAAGTCATTATAAATGGACATGGCGACATGCATGTGGTCCGTTAGTTGCAACCGATTTATCATAGTAATATAATAGGCTATTAATAAATATCTTGGGACCAGTTATTTAGTTTATAATTTAAAACAATAATTGGGCTGACTTTGAATTAGTCCCGGTTTACTTTTTAATCAAATGCGGGACAAGCACGAGAAAATAAGAGTACCGACACGAAACACGGAAAATAATTAAGGGAAAACACGAAGCTCGCACATCGAACCAAACACGAGAAAACGAGAAATAAAACGTCGAAACACGGAAACACGTGAAATAAAAAGGCCGAAAACGTTGCACGAAAATAACCCTTTACCACCCTCTAAATAGGCCATACTTGATGTCGACACCTCATATTAGAACTTAAGTAGATGGTCAATTTCGTTTGCAAGGTTAAAGAAATCTTCAACTTGCTCTAATTTGCCTGTGAAGACCATAAAACCGTCATCCCTATTGATAGTGTAATTTGATGTTTTCTCTCCATTGGAACTTATCTAAGATTTTAATGAGTACAAATTAATAGGACTGGTTGGTACGCTCCTATAGTGTGTTTGTATAACAGTCCATTAAACTCAAATTCATTGTTTCTAAGAATTAATTTAACAAATGCAATTACATCTATTTTGTTGAGCATCTTTAACGTATATTCTCCTATGTGTCAATAAATTCTAATGCCTTGATAACAATTTCTTCTAAATTGTCAATGATCATATTTGTTTACATTGACGTACATCATAGGCAATAAGAATGCATACTTTTTTTACCTCGTGTGACTCTATTTTATTAATGATTTTTTTTGTATCTTGAATGTAAAAGTTATGCCTCTTCAATAATTGGATGTTGGATGTGTACTAATTGATAATTTAGACTTAGATGCATGATTTTTTAAATTAGTTGCTAGTGGCTTTGAACTAGCTGTCAGTAACTGCGAGTACTCTCAGATCTGTGCTTAGTGTCTATTTGTTGTTGGGATATACAAGTACCCGGCCACGTCCACTCTGTGTAGTATTTCTGTTTGTATCTATCTGATGAGTTAAGCCTTTTTCAACTGATTTTTATAGTTCGTTCTTATGTTGTACTGTTACACCACTGTCCCATGTTAGAGGGTGGGTTGGGATCCCGATAACATGTTTAACCCCGCCACATTCTGTATGTATGTGCCTGTCCCAAGTCAGGAGCCTGTAATTCAGTGGTTTTCGTTTGTTGATATGTTACATATTTGTTTTTCGTTCATTTTTTGTACATAAATTAGGCCGTTAGTTTTCTCGTTTGAATTGTTTTACATTTGTCATTTCGGGGCCTTTTATAGCTGACTATGCGGTATGGGCTTTGCTCATTGTTGAAGGCCGTACGGTGACCTATAGTTGTTAATTTCTGTGTCATTTGGTCTCTTGTGGAGAGTTGTCTCATTGGCAATCATACCACATCTTCTTTTTTATATTTATAATTAGATCAAGTAAGTATCTCTCGCGGGAGAGTTACACTTATTGATGATTGGTCGGTAACGAACATTAGTGTGTCCTGCTAGCTGACCAGTTCGCAATGCCTCATTACTTATTTCTAGATTAATTTAATGAATTTTTGGAAGAAGGTACATGTGTCCTCCATGTTTTGAATTATTATTATTCTTTAAGAAATTATACGTCTGGGAATCTTTTTTTTTTCTCTCCTTGCTTTGAATTTAACACTTCTCTCAACATGCCAAAATTGTAATGATTTATAATAAAAAGAAAATATTATCCTCCACACACATGGCCAAGATAACACTGATATATAATTTCTTATTCAGTTGAATTAATAATTAGAATAAATAAGTTCTAAGGTTCACGTATTGTCTTTTTTTTTTTTAAAAGAAACTTGTATATAATTTCGTCAGATATATTAACACGATCAACATTAGAGAAAATCGTTAGAGATACGTTCCTAAAGTGTTAAAAGTTGCAGAAAATTACCTATCTTTGCCTTCATTCACTCATAACAAATAGTTTACTTTTAAAAAAAAAAACCATCAACATTATGAAGATGACTTTCCGGCGCATGTGAAAGTGAGGTTGCTTTTAACAGCTTAACAATTTTATTGCACTATATCCTTAACGTATTCGTAAATTTTGACCTCGGTTCCTTACCTTTTTTTATTTATCTTCTAATTTAGATTAAATCATTTCTGAAAATTCCAAAATTATTAACTAAATCATAATGAAATTAAAGTTGTTTTTTTTTGTCGCATATAAAGTCTTAATTTACCTAACTGACATCTCTTATTAAGATTAAAAGTTTCTGATCATTTTTCAAATTGTATGGTCTTGAATTTGAACTGAACATTAAAAAATGCCAAAAATTAGTGATTTTCCATTTTTACTGATGGTTGCCATGGCAACAAATATGCAAATTAACTGCAATTGTTTAAAATGTTATATATATAATATATGGTCTTACATGTATGGAAGGTATAACAAGTTTCTACAAACAGGTCTGTTGTATCATGTATATATATGGTTCAAAATTTGAAAAAAATGTAAAAGAGAGAGTTATCTCCCTTTTTGGAAAAATGCCAACTATTTTTAATGATATACATTTTTTGTCTTAACTAGACGGTGACATGTTGATTTTATTTTTTATTATGTAAAAAGACTATTTAAGCAACGGAAAAAATACAAACATTAAAAAAATCTTATATTAGGTTTCATGAGAAATTCTTCATAAAAGGTAGCTTTGCATTCATTTCCCTATCATTTCTATAGTAATCTTGAATGAAAACAAATAAACTTGAACCCTTCAAAAAAAATTAACTAGACGGTGAACCCATTTTTTAATTTTTATTTTTCACTTAACATATAATAAAGTTCATTTATTAAAAAAAAATAGCCAATTCCTATATTAGATATTTATACCACCCAGCCACTTTAACAATAGGAAATGAAAAATCGTCTCTTTTGTCGTAAATTTTAGCCTGGAGTTTCCCTTTAGAAATTGAAATGTCTAAATCTAGAAAAGGGCAACAGCTGCTGTTTATGTGAGATTTAGTTATAGTAAGTTTTTTTGGTAAATTTCGGAAGTATGTTTAGAGAACTCTGGATTATTTAACGAAAAAATATCATTCAGATAACGGTAGGTATTGTTGAATGTATCAACCAAATGTAACAATGATGGGTCTTTACTGAGTTTGGTCATAAACTGACATTCATAGCAATATAGGAATAAATCTGCTATTAAAGGGGCGCAGTTAGTGCCCATAGGAATACCTACTACCTGACGATACACTTTATCGCCGAAACGTACATTTATGTTATCTAGCAGAAAATTTAAAGCTTCAATCATATCCTCACATTTCCAGTAAGTGTATCTAGCATACTTTCCTTTTTCGTAACAGAAAAAGGCTTTAAACGAGTTACAGCAAATAAAATTACAATGAGATTTTTCGAAAAACCATTTTATTAAATACGAAAACTTTTTCTTTATAAGATTGTGTGGAAGTGTAGTGTACAGATTGAAAAATCATAACTGTCAACAGAATTAAAAGGACCATCAAAAGCATGTATTTTATCTAAAACCTCTAAAGAATTTTTATCACTCCAAAAATAATTAATACCATTATTTTCATAAGCTTTATTACAAAAGCTAATAACCAGTTCTTTGATAGTAGGAAGGGAGGTAGTTAGAAGCACTGATAGATTAATAGTAGAACACTTACTCGATGCGGAGATGAAACGGAATTTTAATGGGTTTTTTTTGCGTAATTTCGGTAACCAGTTCATGGTCGGGACTTTCAAATGTTCGGAAGAGGCTTTAAGCTTGGAAGTGGCAGTGATATGCTTGTTAACGATTAGACTCTCTGTGGTGCGTACGGACCTGAATGTAGAGGAATTGATAATTTCGTTTTGAAGAACTTTCGTGTAGTATATGCGTCATACCACCACTACATTATTGGCCGCCTTGACTGCCGGTACGACCACAAACCGCTCTGCCAGTACTTTTTATTTATTCTAGAAATTGGAATATCATGGATCCTATTATTAATTTCAGAATTGTTTTCTAATAAGATATTCGAAATTAAAAGTATTCATAAGTTATTCAAATAACTCGAGATTTTTTTATCAGATTTATCACGTTTGCACCAATTTTTACAGAAGGCACACAGAGCGTCTTTAATGACCTGACGACACTTGTTTCCAATATATTATAGATGGAGGACGGTATTTCGGTCCTTTCTTTAGAAAAGATTTGACCTCACGGTCTTCGACGATGTTGAGGTCTCCTTTAATAACATGACCACAGGGAACATATCTAAAACTAGTTGTTTCGCAGTCTCAAGTGGAAGGAACAATATTTTCTATATTGACGTCTGATGTAACTGACGTATAATTAAAATTCAAACTTCTGCTCGGATTTTTATAAGAATGCGAAATAATGTGTGGTTCTATATTATCTATTTTAAGTTCACAAATCGAATCTTCTCTCAGGTCCAAAGTTCTTAAATTATCAACAATATCCTCCCATGACTTATCTGGTAATGATATGAAATAGAGTGATTTAATCTCAACAAATGAGCAAGTGTATTGTTTAACAATCTTGTTCTCATTGATGTCTTGATTATCTTCAGGTGGCTCAAGAGGAGTTTCAGACTCCAACTCTTGCGCAATAAGTACTAACTGATGTTGTTAACCGGTTAACACATCTTGAGAAAGTTTCTCTGGATTTTTTTTACATGTTGTAACACTGAAATCCTCTGCGGACGCTATTGAGTCACAATCAGCATTTAGTTCTTGTTCTAATGTAGATAACTGTTCCCAATCCACTTGCATATCCTGCATCCTTTCCTTAGAAATACCTTCGCACAAAAAATGTTATGCCCCATTGACTGTGTATTCTGGTCTGTGTGTCCGTTCGTTTGTTCGTCTGTCCCGCTTCAGGTTTAAGAGGTAGTTTTTGATGAAGGTGGAGTTCAATTAACTTGAAATTTAGTATAAATGTTCCCTTTTGATATGCTCTTTCTGATTTTAATGCCAAAGTAGAGATTTTACCACCATTTCCTTGGTCCACTGAACTGGTTTGTTCTCGTCCGAAAACAGGAAATTTTATAAAATTCTGTTCTTGCTTATATTATCTCTGTATATCAGGGGATTTATTACAATACGATGAATGGAAGAACTAGTAAATAATGGACCCGCTTCCTGTAAGGCCTAAAATAAATTCCATTTATTTGACATTGCCGGCTGACCCAATAAAAAAAAATTACCGCCCGATTTAGTTTTTTTATTTTGAAAATCGGAATCGAACCTGAAAATTTGATCGTATCCGCGGATTTGTTCCGGACTTTATTTATTTCAAGTCACGATCATAAAAGCGTTTACTGTACAATGTATGAAGAGCAAACGTCTCAATGAAATAGAACAGTAAAAAAAACGTCTGCCAAAGTAAACATGTCAAAAAGGCCGGCAGTGGAAAGCATCCCATTATGCTGCAATGCCTCAGTAAAAGGGAGTGAACATTTAATGTTAAATAAGATATTCAATTGTTCTATTGATTAAACATGGGAGGACGTTCTGAATGACCTTTTAGAGGAATTTTATTTCAGTTTTGGTAAAGCAGACACTGTTGGTGTAGCTATAAATGCATCTCACAGTAAAACGTGCTCACATAGTCTAATCCTATATGAAAGGACATACAGAAATAACACCCGTTATTAGTGAAAAGGTGTAATCAATTATCATCTTCTTCCCGCCTGACCACACGTTCCAGGAATTACTTTTCAAACTTTAAGAAAAATGCTCCCTTATGGAAAATTGCATTATCCTGGAGGGTAGTTGGTAACATTTAGGGTATGACAAATCATACACGTTTTATGTTACAACAAGTAGTTGTAAGAGATGTTAGAGGTCTATTCCTACTGATTTTTCAAGTTCATGTCCTACCATATAAGAATTGTTAATATAATCATCTTCGTAGTTAAGCTTTCATAATTAACGTAAAAGGAGCGCACGGTTTTAATATTGACAAATTGTAATTTTGTTATTATTCTAAGTGTCTTTGAAGTTGAAGCCGATAAAGAACGTAAATTTTCATTTCCGCAAAATATTATAAGGTAAAGGTCCATTATCCATAAAAATACTCACTTGTTTATACAGCTGCTTGTGTTGTTGGAATAGTTTCCGACACAGTTGTTGGTTCACTTGTTTCAGTAGTCCTCATCATTCTCATCATTACCATTGGTATCACGAGTAACGCTATGGCCAAAAAGGAATAGGAGGGAGTCCGAAATTTGATCCTGTGCAAAATTCAGAACCATCCACAAATGAAGATATGATTATTTTATGTAACGCCAAGATAAATTAATGATTTTTTTCTTCATTTTATCTCCTTACCCTTTCTGAATACTGTGAATTACCCGAGTTTTTGTAAGGTTCATGCGTGTTTCTTGGTCTTTTTTTTTTAAATAGTTTGTCTTTGGTGTATTAGTTTTATCAAAGGTACTTTGATGATATTATTTAATTCATATAAGAAAAAAATTAATGATAATGATTTATTTGATATTTTAGTCTCATATATGGTGTTGTTAGATTCAAGAAAAATAATAATGTTCACAAGATATCTTTGCGAATCTTTTTCTTTACCTGAGTTACCACGCTGATTGCAAATTCGTACTCCATTGCACGCCTACTCCTAGTAAATCGTTGAGGCATGTATTTACTTTGGATATGCTCATTCATAATGTATGTGCGTCGGATCTTTTGATTTTCGCCCGTCGTGAAATGAGCACCACATATATTAATATGTTCTGTCACTGTCAATTCTCCATTTGTCTCTTCCTGTATTTATGATCCACGCGTTTCGTCTGAAATTTGACACAGAAGGTACCCAATTTAATGACTGAAGAAGTAGAGAAAGATGGAAAAGTTGTTTCCAGATTTTTAAGATTATATATGTTAGTGTTGATTTTTTATTTGTAAATAATCAATTTATTTTAGACTAGAATTTTAGTTTATTGAATGACCTTTCGTCTAATTTTAAAAATATACTTTAACTGGAAAAAATGGTGACTGGGGAATAGAAATATGGGCACTTGGTCTTCTCCCGACCGGCAGTAAAACGCATGCCGAAGTGGGGGAGTCCGTTTGGCTGTGCGGGATGTATCAAGTTCGCAGTCACGTCCGGTCAGAATGGGGACGTTAAATTCGATGCCTCGTGTAAAGAAAGTGCCACGCTCTTTGCACGTTAAGAATCCTTGCAACAACTCTTTGAGGGGTCCGTAAGTGGCCTGTTGCAAGGCAAAATGTCTGCCCCTATCCAATATACCCTGATTATATTGTAATGGTTATTAGGTGTAACTATATCAAAAGTTTGTTCACCGAGAACTGTTGGCTGTTGTTAATCATTTACAGATTGATAAAACTGTGCTATAGTTCGCCGGGTTTTTCTCAACTTCTGATGACTGAACATTGTCATATGGAGTTTCCTCTTGTAGAAAAGCAGAAATTAAATCTACTGAAGGTTTTGGTTCTTAATTCTTTTCTAATAAGCTGATGATCCTGTCCAATTTATGTTGTGTAGTCTGGAACGTATTATCATTTGTAGCAACGGTGTTGTCTCTTGTTGTTGTTGTAAGTAAAATATCTAAAGAATCTTGATCATCATTTGTGGCAATTTGTTTGTCTTGTGTTGTTGTCGTTCTATGATATAAAATGTCTATTAAATATGTATATTCATTTGTGGCATTGAAGTTGTCTTGATGTTGAATTGTTGGTTTCTCGTTGACAATATTAATGTCTAGGGACATTGGATACAGCTGTCTTCTGCTTCTGATGGATACGTCTTTGGGGCTAGTCAGGTCTTGTCCTAAATCATCTGTTTGTTGAGCTGATGTTTCAACTAAATTATCTGTTTGTTGAAATGATGTTTCAACTAAATCATCTGTTTGTTGAGCTGATGATGTTAGGTCTGGGTGTAAAGTTTTGAGTCATTGTGGATATTGTTGATGATATAGCCTTTTTACTTTCCTGCCACTGGTGAAATGTTATTGCCTCATCGTCTGATGATATTATTACAACAGTGTCTGTCTGTACACACATGATCATCAAATTCCTGCTGGTGATTGCAATTTGCTATTGATGCCAGTTAGTGTCTAAAACCGGTAACCCGAACCAATGCAAATGACTGCATTACCGTCGCGACCGTGAGAACATTTGTCAGCTGATTACCTTGAACCACTTCCACTAGGAAAGAGAATTAAAACAAAGGGAAAATGATTCGTCTTATACTATTTGTAAATGAGGACAAAACTTTTGTTTATACATATCCACCACTTGTCTTTGTTAATCACTTCAAATAAAAAAAAAATATTGTTTAATCAGTTGTTATGTAAGTTTGCTTATGTCAATCGAACAGAAAATCCTGCACGTCCCAAATAATGTTCAATTACTCATATAATGGTGGTTCTTTTTCATAAAATTCGGAATTTGTGTTTTGAACATCAATCTTAACATGATATGAAAACAATGTACAAGTAACAGCATCCCTTCTAATCGTTAGCGCCCCCAAGGGTGACTGGGGAATAGAAGTATGGTCACCATTGGTCTTCCTCCGACCGGCAGTAAAACCCGTGCTAAAGTGGGGCGTCCGTTTGGCTGTGCGGGATGTACAAATTTGCAGCCATGTCCGGTCAGAATGGGGACGTGGCAGTCTAAATTTCTCCGACCTTAATCCCTTAATCTATTACAGAACCTACCTATTGTATTTATTGTGAACTTGTTCTCGTCCTGAATATGCATGAAATATTTGCCACTGGACGTTAAGCAACCAACAATCAATCAATCAATCTTCTTTATTATATTCGTCCTAAACATGCATGTAATATTTGTTACAGAATGTTTACTTGACGTTAAGCAACCAACAGTCAATCAACCAATTCTGTATACTTCATTTCATCTTTATTCTGTTATTTCCTTTTTTGCTTCTGTAACCCCATTCATACCCTCTCAGATTATCACCCATTCATAGCCTCATACATGTGCACCGGGTAGTTGAAACAGGAAAAATATATCGATATATATTAATGTCAGCTTGGTCTAAATTGGCTTTTACTTGTTTTATACGTATGATGCAAAGGAGTAATGCATTCAGCCGAAATGCAAAAAGTAAAATCACAAAAATACTGAACCCAGAGGAAAATCAAATCGGAAAGTCCTTAATCATGGCAAAATCAAATGACAAAACACATCAAAAACGAATGGACAACAACTGTCATATTCCTGACTTGGTACAGGCATTTTCAAATGTAGAAAATGGTGGACTAAACCTGGTTTTATAGCGCTAAACCTCTCACTTTGTACGACAGTCTCGTCAAATTCCGTTATATTTAAAATGATGCGTGAACTAAACAGACAAAATAAATAGAATAGTCAAAATATGGGTACAGCAGTCATCATCGGGTTACAATTTTAAAAGAAACAATTTAACAATTTTAAGTTACTCGCTTCTAGTTGTGTAGTTCACCTTCCTATCAAGTCTTGCAGGTTTCCGAAAGAACAGATTGAAAATATTGTTTGAAAAACATGAATGACCCTTCCGGCAGCAAGATGGTTATCCATGGGTTGGGCTAATTCGACTAATTCAGTGCCCTCTATTCACTACCGTTTCTCGATGATTTTGCCATGCATTATTATATATGTTTACTACACCAAACATGTAATCTAGCAACAGGTCAATTTAAAAACCCTGTGTTGAAATATGAAAATCCTAAAAGTGACAATTTTATGTAAATTATTTATATATTTATAATTATATATTGTCTCTTTGTCTCTCATAACTCGTAGCAATTATTTTATGTTCACAATTGTTAACTGCTGTCCAAAATTCTGTTCCAGTTGTGCCTTCTAATTTCACTTGCATCTGCAAAATAATGACAAATCCAAGTTTATATCCGTATTTCAAACCGAGGATAGTATAAATACATCCACCAATATAGATAAGTTAAAAGTTATGTGTTAATGATATAATGACAACTACACTGTACAAAAAATAGGTGTGCATGTGCAGTTTTGCTTATTTTAACTTGTACAAGTTATCCCGAGTCCTTCTTAAGCGAACCATGAGGTTTTCGTTATTTTTTACATAATAGTTCATTTTTGGGTCTATTCCACCGGTTGATAAGATAAGTTTTTGAAAAAAACAAGAATGTGTCCATAATAGACGGATGCCCCAATTGCACTATCATTTTCTATGTTCAGTGGACCATGAAATCGAGGTCAAAACTGTTATGTGGCATTAAAATTAGAAAGATCATATCATAGGGAACAAGTGAACTAAGTTTCAAGATGATTGGGCTTCAACTTCATCAGAATCTTTAACATTTTAACAAGATGCGGGACAGATGGACGCACAGTCCGAAAAAAATAATGCCCATAAATGGCGCATAAAAACAAAAGCCAACAATTTGGAATAATTGCATTACATGTTTGTTTCACGAGAATCCGTTACTTTGATTGGCTAACAAAAATCGCTGGTCATTCAAAAATTTAACTTATCAAAATGCTTCATTGATTCATGATGACACGTGCTTCGAAAAAAATAGTGCAAAGGTAAATAAGAGGGGACAAAAGAATAAACTCTTATCACAGATATATGTTACGCTTTTAAGTAATTTCGATAATTAAAATGTTGAAATCAATGTGTTGAGATGTGCCAATGTTAAAACAACGCAAACCAAATACCATAGACTTATCATGAACAGTTCCCTTTAAACAAATCTAAACACATCTTAAACATGAAAACTAAGCAAAGGTTTCAAAGTCAATAGACCATGACTGAAAAAAAGGGGGGGGGCAAAAAATCTCCATGGAAATAAGATTTGCCAATGCTTATACAACTGCATACCAATTGTCATTAACTTACCAGTAGTGGTTCCCCATTAACTGACCTAATCACAAACTTAAGCAAAAATTTGAAGTCAATCAACGAGGACTGAGGTGGAAAGGCCAAATAATTTCCCAAGGAAAAGAGATATACCAATGCTTATACAACTGCATACCAATTATCATAAACTGACCTAATCACAAACTAATACAAGAAAACTAAGCAAAAGTTTCAAAGTCATGGTAATGAGATGTGCCAATACTGGTACAACTACATACCAAATATCTTTGACGTGCCACTAGTGGTTCACCATAAACTAGACCTAATCACAAACTAAAACATTGTTGACGCCGTCACATCAAACATGAGTAAACGTGGTATAAAACATTTGAAATGAAAGGGCCAGCAATATTGCATGAAAAAAAAACTTACTCATTACACCCTAGAGAACTCTGGAAATGAAAGGGACGACAACATTGCTCCAAAATAACTCATAACCACCCTCTTATAATAATGAAATACATTCAACTGACGTTTATCTCTTTTCAGTTACTGAGTTAAAACTACGAAACATTAATTGCTTCTTTTTGTGAGTTATAACATTGTAAGTATTTTTCATTTATTATATTTTTTTAACATCAATATCCTTTGAACTTTAATGTTCCTTATCTCATACCTATAACACTTCTATTGCATGTCACAAGATAAACTTGAACTCAGTTTATATGCTGTTCTTTTTTCTCCAACTCTAACAGAACACAGTCACACTTTGATGTCACAAGCAAAACATTGACCACTCTACTGTTACATGGTTGGCATTTATAAATTTTATTGGAAATGCAATGGCTTTGCAACATGTAAGCACATATTCGCGTGGATCATTAATCAGGCCCTGCAAGTGTTATGCAACCTGAGGGTTCCACTAGTGCTATAAATTGTATTTTACTTAACTCTATGTATAAAATTGAGACAAGTTTCATATATTTTTAGTTTATTTTTCATTATTTGTAATTTAAGAAAAATGAAAAAATATGTCGCGGCACAGAACACTGTTAAGTTTTTTTTTATTTAACAACGCGTTTAACCTTAGAATATTTAAATGTAAATCTCATTTTTAATGTTAGAACTAAACAATGTCCACATGCATTAGATACCAATATTCAGTAGTTAAATAATCGCTTTATCTTTAGGTACATCAGTACAAATTATTATGAAGTAGTAGTGGTTCTTTCAATGTTTGCTATGTTATTTTTAATTGATATGTAATTATGTAAGTTCAGCATTTAATGCTGTCATGAAAAACGTAACACATGCCTGGGGTTCAACTTGACATGAAGTGTACAAGAATGTGCAGGTCCGATACAATGGATAAAACTGTCTTTTAAATAACTTTGAATTGACTACTTTTTAAATTAATAGTTATACAATTTTTCACAATCTTGAAGCAAATTTCCTTGCCATCATTATCACACGGGACAACTTTTAAAATTCTTCAATTTAGACGAACAAAAAATTGATAAAAGGATGGACTAGATGAGAGAGTGGGAGGTTTCAGATGGTTGGAACAATTGGGACAGTAATCTGATGTTACGTTGGCTTCTCTCACTTATTAGATGAAAAAATTCACAAACAACGCAAATATAACACAATAAATATGGGATCTGGTTTGTCGAGAGACGACATATACTATGTTTCTTGTACCAGAATTTCCATTTATGAGTATATTGGTATGGTCGGCGATGTGAAAAATGTCGACACCACTGAATTTATGCTTAAGTAAAGCATAGATTATCTGAGCTTTTGTCATATTGTCCCTCCTAGAAATGTGATGCATTTGAATAGTTGGCATTCAGCTGATACATCAGATACAACATGAAAAAGTCTACAGACGCACTGTGTTGGTCGCCGTGATTCTGGTTAATTTGTGAAGTCTGTAGCATAATGTAACAGTAGATGCCTAGTTACATAATTACCTTTTTTATATCTGCAGCTTGTGTTAATTGTTTCTTCATGTATTCACCAACATGGAGTCCCCAAGGGTGACTGGGGAATAGAAGTATGGTCACCATTGGTCTTCCTCCGACCGGCGGTAAAACCCTCGTCAAAGTGGGGCGTCCGTTTGGCTGTGCGGGATGTACAAATTTGCAGCCACGTCCGGTCAGAATGGGGACGTTAAATCCGATGCCTCGTGTAAAGGGAGTGCCACGCTCTTTGCACGTTAAGAACCCTTGCAACAACTCTTTGAGGGGTCCGTAGGTGGCCTGTTGCAAGGCTAAATTTCTGTCCCTATCCAATATACCCTCATTTCCCGTGGCAGTCTAAATTTCTCCGACCTTAATCCCTTAATCTATTACAGAACCTACCTATTGTATTTATTGTGAACTTGTTCTCGTCCTGAATATGCATGAAATATTTGCCACTGGACGTTAAGCAACCAACAATCAATCAATCAATCAATCACCAACATGGACATCTAAAAACGGATCAAAGTTCTTTGGTTCCCCAGTTTTAATTCAAGGCACGATTCCCCAACAAACATCGTAGGATGTATTTTATTGGAATTGGTTAATTATGCCATGTTAACACCCATACACACATTAAATTATGTGTTGCCATACTTTCATGTGGACAGAAACCATAAAACAATAATGCTAAAGGCACAATACAATATTCCTCGGTATCTTCAAAAACCCGTCCTTTCTAAAACTTTTATTTATCAAATTTGCCAGCAACAATATCGGAAAATTTCCCATTCCTCAGATTTGGTCTTGTAAACAAGTTTTCTAACATTATCATCACCATTTATCTTGCAATTGTGTGTCTTACAGATACAGCCCTACATATATCGCTATGCTGTATCTGTATTCTATACAGATAACGATGTAAAGCTCCGCATACTGCCGTTTGTGTATTGCTGCTGACGAGTGTAGTATGAACCTGCGTCACCTTAGAATGTGTATTGCTGTCGTATAACAATGACGTATTAATTGACCTTATGCGAACTTACGATTACTTTTGATACGTTATGTTTGTTTTTAAACACTTCTTTAGAGCAATAGGAATTCAACCAATTTTCTGATAACAGAAAAATATGAACGGCAATATTAACTACGACGACAATCATCGATTTCAAAACATGAATGTGTACATGTGTGACAAAATCAAACATGTCAATTTCAGCATGCATGTTAGTGAATGTCAAGTTCAGGTCAAAATTCTGAAGCGTAGGACAACTCGTACGCTTCTGTTTCAAATTGTACAATGTTTTGTTATTAAATTTTGTGTTTATTGTTGAAATTAGTTGATATGTTAAAAGAGATAATCAATCACCTTGAGCGATGTATTATTGTTGACCAATCGAGATTCTTTTTATGCGAACCCGTCTTGAGCTAACTGTGATTCTAATATTACTACGCGGGCCTCAATGGATTTAAAATTTAAAATTAATGCACAATTTGTGTTTTTGTGTCTTTCAAAGCACAAATAATATACAAAATAATTGCAGGATAAAGACCATAACTGTTTAGTGTCTCTAAATATCAGCTGTATTTGTCATCAGCTCGAAACAGGAATAATAACTTGCTAAAGCTCGCATTACACCTGTTTCTTAGCCTCGAAAAAATACAGCTGATATTTAAAGACACTAAACAGTTATTATATGCTTTCTCTGTACTATGGTTGATGTTTTCACTCTGTAACAAGTCTTTGTCAAAACTGGTTAATTTGCAAACAATGGAATGGAAAGATAATTTCCTGACACAAATAGCAAATAAGAAAACAATAATATTTTGGAAAATAGATCACAAAGGATATGTACCTATTGTTGAGGCCAAATGTACATGTACATTACATCCTTGTTTTATCAGAAGAAATGCGTGTGTGTCAAATTGCGCCCTGTTGCGCCACAGAACCATTTCACGTACTATAAAATTTCAAAACATTTGACTCGGAAAACCGATTGAAACATCTGCAAAAACGCGGTTTGAGAGCTGCAACCACTAATGATTTATTTTATTAAAATACCATTACCTTTCTTTCTTGAAAACGAGAAGACCGTAGGGCTTTTAGTTGGTGGTTAGGTATCAACTAAATTCTATCCTTCTTTATATAACCTTTGACAAAGGCATACGCAGTACTTTCATTTATGTCTGAATCAATTATTGCAGTAAAGAAAAGAACTTTCCTGTAGTAAATTTCTCTATTCTCTGAATATGACACTGTGTAGCAGTTTCTTTTTTTTAACTTTACTGTATTCCATGCTATAAACCATGTGTCCTTTGACTTATGCTCTTTTAAACAATTCAATATTTCCGTGATGAAATGGGACAACAACATTTATGGCTGAAAAGAATGCTTCATTTGATTATGTTTCTTTTTCCTCATCTACTTCATCCAGAAAAACGCCTAGTTTTGTTTCTGTTGATAAAACGATAAAATGTTAAAAAAATTTATAAAAATACTTTACAAGTATATCCTGCTTACAAGGGATATTTGCAAGCCGAATTTAAGTTGTATTTTAAATATTTTTACTCATGAATCATGGCATTGTTAAATTTATTTTTAATATGATTTGTTCGGGCAGGTAACTTTCTTTAATCCTTTGTTTTTTTCTGGTGTGCACTACAAGGCAGCAACTGAAGTAGGTCATGATGCTTTATTACAAATGTGTGATAAAATACTGCAAGAAGTATTTTTTCGTTATTTCCTTCTTCATATGATTGTACTACTAGACTCGCCTATTACCCAACTTGTTTGAGTGGTTCTGGAGGGGAGGTCACCTGATGCTGTCTAAGTCTTTGGTAAAATTGAATGCATGTTATTATCAGCACAAAAATTGTCTGAATCCAATCTACAATTATAATTAATTACTAATATTAAAGAGGTATTCATTAAATGTTTCCTGACCTGTAATGAGCTCAATCTCCCCCCTCTGATCCTCATTCGTAGCTTCTTATTGCTGATTTTCTGACTGAATACTGGTCCAACTTTTATGCTTCTTAGAGGGTAATATATAACTAAAAAACGTATTTAATACGTTCCCTGACCGATATATTTTGGATTGGAAAACCCGTTTTCTTGAATCCGAAACTCTAAGCAAAAGTAATAACTCTATTTCAATCTGTTAACAGTTATGACATTTTGTTTAGATTATAAAATGTGCTACCTCTATGAGTATATTGATTTGGTTAAAGTAACAGGCCTTTACAATTTGACCACAATGATGTCTTAATAGGCGGTAGTTCATAAATTAACGCTTGACTAGAGGCATCGGCATCACGTTATACTTTTGGTTCAGGTGTCAGACCAAACACTTTTTCGCCTTTTTTCTTAAAAATCAATTATTTAATATAATAACCACTAAGATTCTTAATATCTTACTCATTTAGAACTTTAATCACGACCTGCAGGATAAATCTCATCATCAATTTGCTTTCGTCTATCATGTCTACTAGTGAAAATATTATTTTCCCACTATTCAGATTCTTAACATATTGGCTTTTAGGCTAGCTAAATTTTCTGCATGACTAAATTCTAACCTATTTCTGACTTGCAAAGCCTCAGAGGGACTGTCCCATTTGGAAAATTAACGTTGATGAATTATTGTCTAAATTAAATCAATATTTTTCTCAACACCTTGGTTCGAAAACCTTTTCAAAGAACTATATTTTAAATTAAATAAGGTACATGGTAGATAACAGTGCATATATGGTGTTACATTACATTTTAGATGAACAAAAAAAAAGTTCAATCCAACTCTAAATTTTACAAAATATATCATTTTCAGTTACATTTTCACATTCTTTGCAACATACAAATAATTACAATTTTAAAAGAAACAATTTAACAATTTTAAGTTACTCGCTTCTAGTTGTGTAGTTCACCTTCCTATCAAGTCTTGCAGGTTTCCGAAAGAACAGATTGAAAATATTGTTTGAAAAACATGAATGACCCTTCCGGCAGCAAGATGGTTATCCATGGGTTGGGCTAATTCGACTAATTCAGTGCCCTCTATTCACTACCGTTTCTCGATGATTTTGCCATGCATTATTATATATGTTTACTACACCAAACATGTAATCTAGCAACAGGTCAATTTAAAAACCCTGTGTTGAAATATGAAAATCCTAAAAGTGACAATTTTATGTAAATTATTTATATATTTATAATTATATATTGTCTCTTTGTCTCTCATAACTCGTAGCAATTATTTTATGTTCACAATTGTTAACTGCTGTCCAAAATTATGTTCCAGTTGTGCCTTCTACTTTCACTTGCATCTGCAAAATAATGACAAATCCAAGTTTATATCCGTATTTCAAACCGAGGATAGTATAAATACATCCACCAATATAGATAAGTTAAAAGTTATGTGTTAATGATATAATGACAACTACACTGTACAAAAAATAGGTGTGCATGTGCAGTTTTGCTTATTTTAACGTGTACAAGTTATCCCGAGTCCTTCTTAAGCGAACCATGAGGTTTTCGTTATTTTTTACATAATAGTTCATTTTTGGGTCTATTCCACCGGTTGATAAGATAAGTTTTTGAAAAAAACAAGAATGTGTCCATAATAGACGGATGCCCCAATTGCACTATCATTTTCTATGTTCAGTGGACCATGAAATCGAGGTCAAAACTGTTATGTGGCATTAAAATTAGAAAGATCATATCATAGGGAACAAGTGAACTAAGTTTCAAGATGATTGGGCTTCAACTTCATCAGAATCTTTAACATTTTAACAAGATGCGGGACAGATGGACGCACAGTCCGAAAAAAATAATGCCCATAAATGGCGCATAAAAACAAAAGCCAACAATTTGGAATAATTGCATTACATGTTTGTTTCACGAGAATCCGTTACTTTGATTGGCTAACAAAAATCGCTGGTCATTCAAAAATTTAACTTATCAAAATGCTTCATTGATTCATGATGACACGTGCTTCGAAAAAAATAGTGCAAAGGTAAATAAGAGGGGACAAAAGAATAAACTCTTATCACAGATATATGTTACGCTTTTAAGTAATTTCGATAATTAAAATGTTGAAATCAATGTGTTGAGATGTGCCAATGTTAAAACAACGCAAACCAAATACCATAGACTTATCATAAACAGTTCCCTTTAAACAAATCTAAACACATCTTAAACATGAAAACTAAGCAAAGGTTTCAAAGTCAATAGACCATGACTGAAAAAAAGGGGGGGGGGGGGCAAAAAATCTCCATGGAAATAAGATTTGCCAATGCTTATACAACTGCATACCAATTGTCATTAACTTACCAGTAGTGGTTCCCCATTAACTGACCTAATCACAAACTTAAGCAAAAATTTGAAGTCAATCAACGAGGACTGAGGTGGAAAGGCCAAATAATTTCCCAAGGAAAAGAGATATACCAATGCTTATACAACTGCATACCAATTATCATAAACTGACCTAATCACAAACTAATACAAGAAAACTAAGCAAAAGTTTCAAAGTCATGGTAATGAGATGTGCCAATACTGGTACAACTACATACCAAATATCTTTGACGTGCCACTAGTGGTTCACCATAAACTAGACCTAATCACAAACTAAAACATTGTTGACGCCGTCATATCAAACATGAGTAAACGTGGTATAAAACATTTGAAATGAAAGGGCCAGCAATATTGCATGAAAAAAAAACTTACTCATTACACCCTAGAGAACTCTGGAAATGAAAGGGACGACAACATTGCTCCAAAATAACTCATAACCACCCTCTTATAATAATGAAATACATTCAACTGACGTTTATCTCTTTTCAGTTACTGAGTTAAAACTACGAAACATTAATTGCTTCTTTTTGTGAGTTATAACATTGTAAGTATTTTTCATTTATTATATTTTTTTAACATCAATATCCTTTGAACTTTAATGTTCCTTATCTCATACCTATAACACTTCTATTGCATGTCACAAGATAAACTTGAACTCAGTTTATATGCTGTTCTTTTTTCTCCAACTCTAACAGAACACAGTCACACTTTGATGTCACAAGCAAAACATTGACCACTCTACTGTTACATGGTTGGCATTTATAAATTTTATTGGAAATGCAATGGCTTTGCAACATGTAAGCACATATTCGCGTGGATCATTAATCAGGCCCTGCAAGTGTTATGCAAACCTGAGGGTTCCACTAGTGCTATAAATTGTATTTTACTTAACTCTATGTATAAAATTGAGACAAGTTTCATATATTTTTAGGAGTTTATTTTTCATTATTTGTAATTTAAGAAAAATGAAAAAATATGTCGCGGCACAGAACACTGTTAAGTTTTTTTTTATTTAACAACACGCGTTTAACCTTAGAATATTTAAATGTAAATCTCATTTTTAATGTTAGAACTAAACAATGTCCACATGCATTAGATACCAATATTCAGTAGTTAAATAATCGCTTTATCTTTAGGTACATCAGTACAAATTATTATGAAGTAGTAGTGGTTCTTTCAATGTTTGCTATGTTATTTTTAATTGATATGTAATTATGTAAGTTCAGCATTTAATGCTGTCATGAAAAACGTAACACATGCCTGGGGTTCAACTTGACATGAAGTGTACAAGAATGTGCAGGTCCGATACAATGGATAAAACTGTCTTTTAAATAACTTTGAATTGACTACTTTTTAAATTAATAGTTATACAATTTTTCACAATCTTGAAGCAAATTTCCTTGCCATCATTATCACACGGGACAACTTTTAAAATTCTTCAATTTAGACGAACAAAAAATTGATAAAAGGATGGACTAGATGAGAGAGTGGGAGGTTTCAGATGGTTGGAACAATTGGGACAGTAATCTGATGTTACGTTGGCTTCTCTCACTTATTAGATGAAAAAATTCACAAACAACGCAAATATAAAACAATAAATATGGGATCTGGTTTGTCGAGAGACGACATATACTATGTTTCTTGTACCAGAATTTCCATTTATGAGTATATTGGTATGGTCGGCGATGTGAAAAATGTCGACACCACTGAATTTATGCTTAAGTAAAGCATAGATTATCTGAGCTTTTGTCATATTGTCCCTCCTAGAAATGTGATGCATTTGAATAGTTGGCATTCAGCTGATACATCAGATACAACATGAAAAAGTCTACAGACGCACTGTGTTGGTCGCCGTGATTCTGGTTAATTTGTGAAGTCTGTAGCATAATGTAACTGTAGATGCCTAGTTACATAATTACCTTTTTTATATCTGCAGCTTGTGTTAATTGTTTCTTCATGTATTCACCAACATGGAGTCCCCAAGGGTGACTGGGGAATAGAAGTATGGTCACCATTGGTCTTCCTCCGACCGGCGGTAAAACCCTCGTCAAAGTGGGGCGTCCGTTTGGCTGTGCGGGATGTACAAATTTGCAGCCACGTCCGGTCAGAATGGGGACGTTAAATCCGATGCCTCGTGTAAAAGGGAGTGCCACGCTCTTTGCACGTTAAGAACCCTTGCAACAACTCTTTGAGGGGTCCGTAGGTGGCCTGTTGCAAGGCTAAATTTCTGTCCCTATCCAATATACCCTCATTTCCCGTGGCAGTCTAAATTTCTCCGACCTTAATCCCTTAATCTATTACAGAACCTACCTATTGTATTTATTGTGAACTTGTTCTCGTCCTGAATATGCATGAAATATTTGCCACTGGACGTTAAGCAACCAACAATCAATCAATCAATCAATCACCAACATGGACATCTAAAAACGGATCAAAGTTCTTTGGTTCCCCAGTTTTAATTCAAGGCACGATTCCCCAACAAACATCGTAGGATGTATTTTATTGGAATTGGTTAATTATGCCATGTTAACACCCATACACACATTAAATTATGTGTTGCCATACTTTCATGTGGACAGAAACCATAAAACAATAATGCTAAAGGCACAATACAATATTCCTCGGTATCTTCAAAAACCCGTCCTTTCTAAAACTTTTATTTATCAAATTTGCCAGCAACAATATCGGAAAATTTCCCATTCCTCAGATTTGGTCTTGTAAACAAGTTTTCTAACATTATCATCACCATTTATCTTGCAATTGTGTGTCTTACAGATACAGCCCTACATATATCGCTATGCTGTATCTGTATTCTATACAGATAACGATGTAAAGCTCCGCATACTGCCGTTTGTGTATTGCTGCTGACGAGTGTAGTATGAACCTGCGTCACCTTAGAATGTGTATTGCTGTCGTATAACAATGACGTATTAATTGACCTTATGCGAACTTACGATTACTTTTGATACGTTATGTTTGTTTTTAAACACTTCTTTAGAGCAATAGGAATTCAACCAATTTTCTGATAACAGAAAAATATGAACGGCAATATTAACTACGACGACAATCATCGATTTCAAAACATGAATGTGTACATGTGTGACAAAATCAAACATGTCAATTTCAGCATGCATGTTAGTGAATGTCAAGTTCAGGTCAAAATTCTGAAGCGTAGGACAACTCGTACGCTTCTGTTTCAAATTGTACAATGTTTTGTTATTAAATTTTGTGTTTATTGTTGAAATTAGTTGATATGTTAAAAGAGATAATCAATCACCTTGAGCGATGTATTATTGTTGACCAATCGAGATTCTTTTTATGCGAACCCGTCTTGAGCTAACTGTGATTCTAATATTACTACGCGGGCCTCAATGGATTTAAAATTTAAAATTAATGCACAATTTGTGTTTTTGTGTCTTTCAAAGCACAAATAATATACAAAATAATTGCAGGATAAAGACCATAACTGTTTAGTGTCTCTAAATATCAGCTGTATTTGTCATCAGCTCGAAACAGGAATAATAACTTGCTAAAGCTCGCATTACACCTGTTTCTTAGCCTCGAAAAAATACAGCTGATATTTAAAGACACTAAACAGTTATTATATGCTTTCTCTGTACTATGGTTGATGTTTTCACTCTGTAACAAGTCTTTGTCAAAACTGGTTAATTTGCAAACAATGGAATGGAAAGATAATTTCCTGACACAAATAGCAAATAAGAAAACAATAATATTTTGGAAAATAGATCACAAAGGATATGTACCTATTGTTGAGGCCAAATGTACATGTACATTACATCCTTGTTTTATCAGAAGAAATGCGTGTGTGTCAAATTGCGCCCTGTTGCGCCACAGAACCATTTCACGTACTATAAAATTTCAAAACATTTGACTCAGAAAACCGATTGAAACATCTGCAAAAACGCGGTTTGAGAGCTGCAACCACTAATGATTTATTTTATTAAAATACCATTACCTTTCTTTCTTGAAAACGAGAAGACCGTAGGGCTTTTAGTTGGTGGTTAGGTATCAACTAAATTCTATCCTTCTTTATATAACCTTTGACAAAGGCATACGCAGTACTTTCATTTATGTCTGAATCAATTATTGCAGCAAAGAAAAGAACTTTCCTGTAGTAAATTTCTCTATTCTCTGAATATGACACTGTGTAGCAGTTTCTTTTTTTTAACTTTACTGTATTCCATGCTATACACCATGTGTCCTTTGACTTATGCTCTTTTAAACAATTCAATATTTCCGTGATGAAATGGGACAACAACATTTATGGCTGAAAAGAATGCTTCATTTGATTATGTTTCTTTTTCCTCATCTACTTCATCCAGAAAAACGCCTAGTTTTGTTTCTGTTGATAAAATGATAAAATGTTTAAAAAAATTATAAAAATACTTTACAAGTATATCCTGCTTACAAGGGATATTTGCAAGCCGAATTTAAGTTGTATTTTAAATATTTTTACTCATGAATCATGGCATTGTTAAATTTATTTTTAATATGATTTGTTCGGGCAGGTAACTTTCTTTAATCCTTTGTTTTTTTCTGGTGTGCACTACAAGGCAGCAACTGAAGTAGGTCATGATGCTTTATTACAAATGTGTGATAAAATACTGCAAGAAGTATTTTTTCGTTATTTCCTTCTTCATATGATTGTACTACTAGACTCGCCTATTACCCAACTTGTTTGAGTGGTTCTGGAGGGGAGGTCACCTGATGCTGTCTAAGTCTTTGGTAAAATTGAATGCATGTTATTATCAGCACAAAAATTGTCTGAATCCAATCTACAATTATAATTAATTACTAATATTAAAGAGGTATTCATTAAATGTTTCCTGACCTGTAATGAGCTCAATCTCCCCCCTCTGATCCTCATTCGTAGCTTCTTATTGCTGATTTTCTGACTGAATACTGGTCCAACTTTTATGCTTCTTAGAGGGTAATATATAACTAAAAAACGTATTTAATATATACGATATATTTTGGATTGGAAAACCCGTTTTCTTGAATCCGAAACTCTAAGCAAAAGTAATAACTCTATTTCAATCTGTTAACAGTTATGACATTTTGTTTAGATTATAAAATGTGCTACCTCTATGAGTATATTGATTTGGTTAAAGTAACAGGCCTTTACAATTTGACCACAATGATGTCTTAATAGGCGGTAGTTCATAAATTAACGCTTGACTAGAGGCATCGGCATCACGTTATACTTTTGGTTCAGGTGTCAGACCAAACACTTTTTCGCCTTTTTTCTTAAAAATCAATTATTTAATATAATAACCACTAAGATTCTTAATATCTTACTCATTTAGAACTTTAATCACGACCTGCAGGATAAATCTCATCATCAATTTGCTTTCGTCTATCATGTCTACTAGTGAAAATATTATTTTCCCACTATTCAGATTCTTAACATATTGGCTTTTAGGCTAGCTAAATTTTCTGCATGACTAAATTCTAACCTATTTCTGACTTGCAAAGCCTCAGAGGGACTGTCCCATTTGGAAAATTAACGTTGATGAATTATTGTCTAAATTAAATCAATATTTTTCTCAACACCTTGGTTCGAAAACCTTTTCAAAGAACTATATTTTAAATTAAATAAGGTACATGGTAGATAACAGTGCATATATGGTGTTACATTACATTTTAGATGAACAAAAAAAAAGTTCAATCCAACTCTAAATTTTACAAAATATATCATTTTCAGTTACATTTTCACATTCTTTGCAACATACAAATAAATAATAAATAAATGCCATAAAACCCCTGCCATACTTTTTTCTTTTGAATTAGGTTTCAAAACATCTGAATTCAACAATTTGTCTGGCAAATATTTTAACAATTATTTTTTTTTCACCACCAGATAAGCTGGTTCATTATAAGTCATTGCTACCCTTTGGTGTCCAAATATGGAATACAATACCACAACTTTGTACTCAATCTTCAAAATTGTAAATATTTACTGCCTTACAACCACTTTTGATTTCCTTTTTGATTTTATCATCTTTGTTTTTGCAATCATCTTTCAAATTTCTTAATAAAATGTCAGTTACACTTATCATCAGATGCAATTTATCTAGTACTCAAAGAGCAACACCAATTTCTAACAATGGTCTATGCTTGACACCAATCTGACTATTGCTCTGACAACTCAGTGTAACATTTTCATTTATTGAACGTAACATATCTACATTATGGTAAACATCACATGCTTTGGAAGTGTCAAATATGTTGTCTTTGTGATTTTTTTTTCACCAAGGACAGGTAAAATTGACTGTTGACCCACATAAAACAAGCCAAATTTGAATAAATTTCATCTCCCCGCCAACAAAAATTCCTTATCAATATTCTGTTTATCAACATAAATGTCTTTTTCCTTAGCTGAACACTTGGCTGTTCAACAAAAAGAGGTTTACAAGTAGACCTAAGGGTTTACATGATTCGCACTACATTTCAACTACAGCTACTGTACTTAAATTATTACAAAGATAAGCTACATATACAATCACTTCATAAAACCTGAACAGAAAAAAATACAAAGTTCGAAATTCTGCTCACACGAGCAACATCACCAATATCTAATTTGTTTATATGCATTTAGAAGAAAGTATGATGAACTCAAATGTTACAATATTAAGTTTGTACTTTAAGATTTAATTACGAAGAACATTTTACTTTGAAGACCAAACTTTTTCCTGAAAACGGTGGATCTCTCAGAAAATCGGTCAAACTGACATACAATAGCAATATAAAATGCCTCATATAGCTAACTCCCAGTTTTAACCCTTGTTAGTCGCAAAAATTGACAATTGTTTAACAATTTAAAGTTATGTAACTATGATAATTCCGAGAAGTGCTCTGTAAACAAATTTAAAAACATGCATACAAAGTGTCCGTCGAGTAGTTAGTATTTCAATGTCAAAGTTTTTACCAAACATCCTTTTTTTAATAAATCATCACAATAATGACTGGTTTATCTTAGTAACATCTTGTTATGATTTCATTTTCAAGTTATGCCTCAAATGCCTTATCTCTGGTAAGAGAGACCTGGTGAACAAGGACTACTTAAGACATATCATTGTTAGTTATTTATATAAAAAAAAAATAACCACACAACCGCTATTTATCTCATGGTCGAGAGGCTTGCGTGTCTCAGTGACCACACGAACCAACTGGAGTCCTGTCCCCTGATAGGATCATCCAAGCTGGACAGGTCTAAAGGTAGAGGAATATTGTCTCTTTATGAAATCGTGCTGCTTGAATGAGTTAAAGTTACCAACGTCTAATAAAAGATGCAAGGCAATGCTATTGGTAAAAGTATTTGAAGCAATATCCTTGAACAGATAAAAAATCTTCGTACCGATTTATTATCTTTCGAGCATCACATGAATCTTTAAATAATTAAATCAAGGAACTGTTAATATTTGGTTATTTTTTTGGAAAAATGTTTCACATCATTCGCAATCTGTTTTATTTTTTTATGTCCCACCGTAGTGGAGGGGGCTTCTAAGATTTATTCTTGTCCTACTGTACGTCCGTATGTCCTATAGTTTATTTCCGTTCTGTATCTTTAGTTTGCCTTCACCAAATGTTATGTAACTTATACACCATAAAACACAGATCAAGTTTAAATTTTTGGTTGAGTCACATTTACCGTTCTAGAGCTATGCCCCTTTACAAATGACAAATTTGCAAAAAAATCGGTTCCGTTCTCTTACTTTAATGTTCCTCAACAAAATATTATGAACAATGCTCCTTACCACAAAGTACAGACTTTTTCGTGGCGTCACTTTTACCGAAATGAAGCTTAAATCAAGTAATGTCAATCTTATATATGAAAATTCATGAGAAAATTCTAAACTTCGTTTTCAACTTTCAACACTTTTTTTTTTAATTTTCAACACTACTTTCAACATTCGACTTTTAACTTTCATTTTTCAACATTCGTTTTCAACATTAAACATTTGTTTTCCACCTTTAACTTTCGTTTTCAACATTCGATTTTCAACTTTCAACATTCAACATTCGTTTTAAACATTCAACATTCGTTTTAAACATTCAACATTCGTTTTCAACATTCAACATTTGATTTCCAACTTTCACCATTCGTTTTCGACATTCAACTTTCGTTTTTCAACATTCGACATTCCTTCTTAACATTTAACATTCGATTTTCAACTTTCAACATTCGTTTCAACATTCAACTTTTGTTTTCAACACTCGATTTTCAGCAGTCAACACTATTTTTCAACTTTCGTTTGCAACATTCAACATTCGGTGTCAACATTCAACTTTTTTTTCAACTTTCAACATTTAACTGTCGTTTTCAACATTAGGATGAAAACTTCAGTATTTGCTTTCGACATTCAACATTCGTTTTCAACATTCGAATTTCAACTGTCAACATTTGTTTTCGACATCCACCATTCGTTTTCAACTTCGATTTTCAACATTCGTTTTAAAATTTTCAACACCCAACATTCGTTTTTAACATTCAACATTTGTTTTTAACATTAGTTTTCAACATCTGATTTTCAACTTTCAACACTATTTTTTTCCTTTTCAACATTTAACATTCGAGTTTCAACTTTCAACATTCGTTTTTAATATTCAACATTCGATTTCCAACTTTCACCATTCGTTTTCAACTTCGATTTTCAACTTTGAAAATTGTTTTCGACATTTTACATTCGTTTTAACATGTTCGACATCCAACGTTCGATTTTAACATCCAACATTTTTTTTAACATTCGTTTTCAACATCTGTTTTAACATTCGTTTTCAACATTCGATTTTCAACTTACAACATTCGTTCTCAACATTCAACATTCGTTTTAAACATTAAACGCTTGTTTTGAACATTCGATTTTCGACATTCAATATTCGTTTTCAACATACACTATTCGTTTTCAACATTCAACATTCAATTTTCAACATTCAACATTCGTTTTCAACATTTAACGCTTGTTTTGACCATTCGAGTTTCTAATTTCACCATTAGTCTTCAACATTCGTTTTCAACATTTGTTTTCAACATTCAACATTTGATTTCCAACTTTCACCATTCATTTTGGACATTCAACTTTCGTTTTTCAACATTCGATATTTCCTTTTTAACATTTAACCTTCGATTTTCAACTATCAACATTCGTTTCAACATTCAACTTTCGTTTTCAACATTCAACATTCGGTGTCAACATTCAACTTTTTTTTCAACTTTCAACATTTAACTCGTTTTCAACATTAGGATGAAAACTTCAGGATTTGCTTTCGACATTCAACATTCGTTTTCAACATTCGAATTTCAACTGTCAACATTTGTTTTCGACATCCACCATTCATTTTCAACTTCGATTTTCAACGTTCGTTTTAAAATTTTCAGCATCCAACATTCGTTTTTAACATTCAACATTTGTTTTTAACATTAGTTTTCAACATCTGATTTTCAACTTTCAACACTATATTTTTCCTTTTCAACATTTAACATTCGTTTTCAACATTTAACATTTGTTTTTAACATTGAACTTTCGAGTTTCAACTTTCAACATACTTTTTTAATTATCACCATTCGATTTCCAACTTTCACCATTCGTTTTCAACTTCGATTTTCAACTTTGAAAATTGTTTTCGAAATTTTACATTCGTTTTAACATGTTCGACATCCAACGTTCGTTTTTAACATTCAACATTTGTTTTTAACATTCGTTTTCAACATTTGTTTTAACATTCGTTTTCAACATTCGATTTTCAACTAACAACATTCGTTCTTAACATTCAACATTCGTTTTAAACATTAAACGCTTGTTTTGAACATTCGATTTTCGACATTCAATATTCGTTTTCAACATACACTATTCGTTTTCATTCTCGATGCTGTGCATCATCAGGGTTTGCGTCTCTGTCTTGGCGCATTTAAAACCTCACCAGTTGAGAGTCTGTATGTAGAGGCTGATGAGCACTCACTCTCTAACAGACGTTTGAAGCTTGGACTTCAATATGCTGTCAAACTAAAAGCCTACTCAGATAATCCTGCCTACAGCTGTGTTTTTAATCCAATTTATGAAGATATTTTTGCAAAACATGAAAATAAAATTCCTCCGTTAGGTATACGTTTAAAACCACATTTAGCTTCTTTTGATTTAAAATCTGTTGCTCAAGTTGAAACTTGCAAATGTCCTCCATGGGAACTTCCCAAACCAAAAATGATATTTGATCTCCGTGAACACAATAAAAATAAAACAAATCCTCTTTTAATTCAGCAACACTATGCTGAAATCAAAGCCAATTATTCAGATTTTTCAACTGTCTATACTGATGGATCAAAAGATGGTGACAGAGTTGCATCTGCTGCTGTCTTCAGGGACAGAGCTGCAACTCTCCGTTTGCCATCTGATGCATCGATCTTTACTGCTGAAGCAGAAGCAATAATTTTGGCTTTGAAATTTATTGCTTCTTCAGATAAATCCAAATTTATTATATGTTCTGATTCACTTTCATGCTTACAAGCTATACAAAATACTAAAATTAAAAACCCAACAATTCTCAAAATTTTATATGTAATGAGGAATTTAAAAATTCTTCTTAAAGAAATATTATTTCTATGGGTGCCGAGTCATGTTGGAATCCTTGGAAACACAGCTGTAGACCTTGAGGCAAAGAATGCCCTGGGTGACCCTTTATCTAACTGTGATATACCATATACCGATTTTAAATCTAATATTAGAGAATATGTTTTTAATATATTGAAAAATGAATGGAGTAAAAAAGATGGTAATAAATTACATGAAATTAAACCTAATTTATGTAAACCTTTCAATAATTTTATGTGCAGAAAAGATCAGTGTGTTATTTCTAGATGTCGTATTGGTCATACTAGAATAACACACGAATATCTTTTAAAAAATGAAGTAGAACCACAATGTATACCTTGTAACTGCAAGTATACTATTAAACATGTTTTAATCAATTGTATTGACTTTGCTGATATTCGAAAGAAGCATTTCAATGTCAATAATATGTATGATTTATTTAATAATATTCCATTTACAAATATTGTTTCATTCTTAAAAGAAATTGGAATATATTATAAAATATAAAAATGTTGTTATATTTAAAACGATTTTAATTTTTATCACGTTATCTTAGTGTTGATTTTTATTTGTAAATAATCAATTTGCTTTAGTCTAGAATTTTAGTTTATTGAAAGACCTTTTGTCTGATTTTAAAAATATACCTTAAATTGTTATAAAAATTTCTGTGCTGATGCGGCGTAAAGCAAACAACAATCAATCAATCAATCAATATTCGTTTTCAACATTCAACTTTCGTTTTTCAACATTTAAAATTCGTTTTCAACATTCAACATTCAACATTCAATTTTCAACATTCAACATTCGATTGCAACTTTTGTTTTCAACATTCGTTGTCAAAGTCGACTTTCAACTTTGAACATTCGTTTTCATCATTCAACATTCGTTTTCAACATTTAACGCTCGTTTTGAACATTCGATTTTTGTCTTTCAACATTCGTTTTCGACATTTAACATTCGTTTTTTTTTAATTTTCCTAACATCCAACATTTGTTTTTAACATTCGTTTTCAACATCTGATTTTCAACTTTCAACACTATTTTCTGCGTTTTAAACATTTAACACTCGTTTTCAACATTTAACATATGTTTTTAACATACAACATTCGAGTTTCTAACTTTCACCATTCGTCTTCAACTTCGATTTTCAACTTTAAAAGTTCGTTTTCGACATTCAACATTCGTTTTAAAAGTTTCAACATCTGACATTCGTTTTTAACATTCAACATTTGCTTTTAACATTCGTATTCAACATCTGATTTCTGCTTTCAATACTATTTTTTTTTTCGTATTCAACATTTAACATTCGTTTTCAACATCTGATTTTCAACTTTCAACACTTTTTTTTTTATTTTCAACATTTAACATTCGTTTTTAACATACAACATTCGAGTTTCAAACTTTCACCATTCGTTTTCAACTTCGATTTTCAACTTTACAAATTCGTTTTCGACATTCAACATTCGTTTTAAAATTTTAAACATCCAACATTCGTTTTTAACATTCAACATTTTTTTTTAACATTCGTTTTCAACATCTGATTTTCAACTTACAACACTACTGTTTTCGTTTTCAACACTATTTTTTCTTTTCGTTTTCAGCATTTAACATTCGTTTTCAACATTCGTTTTAAAAATTCAACATTTGTTTTTAACATTCAACATTTGTTTTTAACATTCGTTTTCAACATCTGATTTTCAACTTTCAACACTATTTGTTTCGTTTTCAACATTTAACATTCGTTTTTAACATACAACATTCGGGTTTCAAACTTTCACCATTCGTTTTCAACTTCGATTTTGAACTTTAAAAATTCGTTTTTGACATTCAACATTCGTTTTAAAATTTTAAACATCCAACATTCGTTTTTAACTTTCAACATTTGTTTTCAACATTCAACATTCGATTTCCAACTTTCACCATTCGTTTTCAATTTCGATTTTCAACTTTTGTTTTCAACATTCGTTGTCAAAGTCGACTTTCAACTTTGAACTTTCGTTTTCATCATTCAACATTCGTTTTCAACATTTAACGCTCGTTTTGAACATTCGATTTTCGTTAATCAACATTCGTTTTCGACATTTAACATTTGTTTTAAAATTTTCAACATCCAACAGTAGTTTTTAACATTCGTATTCAACATCTGATTTTCACATTTCAACACTATTTTCTTCGTTTTCAACATTTAACATTCGTTTTCAACATTTAACATATGTTTTTAACATACAACATTCGAGTTTCTAACTTTCACCATTCGTCTTCAACTTTAAAAATTCGTTTTTGACATTCAACATTCGTTCTTAAATTTTCAACATCCGACATTCGTTTTTAACATTCAACATTTGCTTTTAACATTCGTTTTCAACATTTGATTTTCAACTTTCAACACTATTTTTTTCGTTTTCAACATTAAACATTCGTTTTTAACATACAACATTCGAGTTTCAAACTTTCACCATTCGTTTTCAACTTCGATTTTCAACTTTAAAAATTCGTATTCGACATTCAACATTCGTTTTAAAATGTTAAACATCCAACATTCGTTTTTAACTTTCAACATTTGTTTTCAACATTCAACATTCGATTTCCAACTTTCACCATTCGTTTTCAACTTCGATTTTCAACTTAAAAAATCTGTTTTGGACATTCAACATTCGTTTTAGATTTTCAACATCCAACATTCGTTTTAACATTTAACATTCGTTTTCAACATTCGATTTTCAACTTTCAACATTCGTTCTCAACATTCAGCATTCGTTTTCAACATTCAACTTTCGTATATCAACTTTCAAAATTCGTTTTCAACATTTAACATTCGATTTGCAACATTCAACATTCGTTTGCAACTTTCGTTTTCAACATTCGTTTTTAACAGTCGAATTTCAACTTTCAACATTCGTTTTCATCATTTAACATTCTTTTTCAACATTTAACGCTCGTTTTGAACATTCGAGTTTTCGAAATTCAACATTCGTTTTTAACATTTAACATTAGTTTTCAATATTTTAATTCGTTTTTAACATTTGGAGATCAACTTTCAACATTCACTTCAACATTCAATATTTGCTCGTTTTCAAAATTCAACATTCGTTTTCAATATTCAACATTCGTTTTTTTCACATTAGCTCTCAATATTTTATTTCGACTTTTAACATTCGTTTTCAACATTCGAGCTTCGTTTTTCAAATCCGATTTTCAACTTTCAACACTATCTTTTTCCTTTCAACATTTAACATTTGTTTTTAACATACAACATTCGAGTTCCAACTTTCAACAATCGATTTCCAACTTTCAGCATTAGTTTTCAACTTCGATTTTCAGCTTTGAAAATTCGTTTTCGACATTCAACATTCATTTTAAAATTTTCAACATCCAAAATTCGTTTTTAACATTCAACATTCGTTTTACATATTCAACATTCGTTTTTCACAATTTGGATTTCAACTTCAAACTGTCGTTTTCAACATTCAACATTTCTTTTCAACATCCAACAGTCCTTTTTAACATTCAACCTTCGATTTTCAACTATCAACATTCGTTTCAACAATCAACAATCGTTTTTGACATGGAACATTCGTTTTCAACATCTGTTTTTAACATTTAACATTCGTGTTCAACATTCGATTTTCAACTTTTAACATTCGTACTCAACATTCAACCTTCGATTTTCAACTATCAACATTCGTATCAACATTCAACAATCGTTTTTAACATGGAACATTCGTTTTCAACATCTCTTTTTAACATTTAACATTTGTGTTCAACATTCGATTTTCAACTTTCAACATTCGTACTCAATATTCAACATTCGTTTTCAACATACTACGATTGTTTTGAACATTCGATTATCTCCATTCAATATTCGTTTTCAACATACACTATTCGTTTTATAAAGTCAACTTTCGTTTTTCAACTTTCAACATTCAACATTCGATTTTCAACATTCAACATTCGTTTTCAACTTTCAACATTCAACATTCGATTTTCAACATTCAACATTCGTTTTCAACTTTCGTTTTCAACATTTAACATTTTTTTTCAACATTCAAGCTGTTTGAAGCTGTTGAAGATCTAATTTTAACTTTTAATACAGTTTTAACATCAATTGCTGACAAGACAATGCCTAAGACCTCGGCAAATCCGAAACATCACAGCAAACCATGGTTTGATGACGCCTGTGATCAAGCCATAGGTGACCGTAAAAAATCTGAAAGACGGTTCAATCAACATCCTACGGCGGAAAACTTGGGTAATTGCCGAATTTTTCGCGCTAAGGCACGGCGGACATTTCAACTTTCGACATTCCTTCTTCAAATTTAACATTCGATTTTCAACTTTCAACATTCGTTTTCAACATTCAACTTTCATTTTTCATGATCCACTTTTAACATTCGTTTTCAACATTCGATTTTCAGCAGTCATCACTATTTTTCAATTTTCAACACTTATTTTTCAACTTTCATTTTCAACATTCAACATTCGTTGTCAACATCCAACATTCGTTGTCATCATTCAACTTTTTTTTCAACATTCGTTTTCAACATTCAACATTCGTTTTCACCATTAGGATAAAAACTTTCATTATTTGTTTTCAACATTCAACATTCGTTTTCATCATTCACATTCGTTTTCAACATTCAACACTTGTTTGAAACATTCGGTTTTCGACATTCAATATTCGTTTTCAACATACACTATTTGTTTTATAGATTCAACTTTCGTTTTTCAACTTTCAACATTCGTTTTCAACATTCAACATTCGATATCCAACATTCAACTTTCGTTTTCAACATTCGACTTTCAGCTTTCGACACTAATTTTTCGTTTTCAACTTTCAACATTCGTTTTTAACATTCAACATTTATTTTCAACATTCAACTTTTGATTTCCAACTTACACCATTCGTTTTCGACATTCAACATTCGTTTTTAACATTTTTCATTCCTTCTTAACATTTAACCTTCGATTTTAAGCTTTCAACATTCAACTTTCGTTTTTCAACTTTTAACATTCGTTTTCTACATTCAACTTTCGTTTTTAACATTCGTTTTCAACTTTCGATTTTCAGCAGTCAACACTTATTTTTCAACATCGTTTTCAACATTTGTTGTCAACATTCAACTTTTAATTCACCATTCGATTTTCAACTTTCAACATTTGTTTTCAACATTTAAATGTCGTTTTCAACATTCAACATTTGTTTGCAACATTCGAATTTCAACTTTCAACATTCGTTGTCGACATCGAACATATGTTTTCAACATTCAACTTTCGCTTTTCAACTTTCAAAATTCGTTTTCAACATTCAACATTCGATTTTCAACATTCAACATTCATTTGCAACTTTCGTTTTCAGTTTTCAACATTCGTTTTCAACAGTCGATTTTCAATTTTCAACATTCGTTTTCATCATTCAACATCTTGGAATCTGGTGATTTACCATCAATATAGAAGTTTGCAACCGTCGTGTCTATACCAAAACCAAGTAAAGATCACACGGATCCTATTAATTATCGGCCAATTTTTTTTCCAGTTGTGTCTGTAAAACACTCGAACGGATGGTCAATGATCGCCTTGTTTGGTTCCAGGAATCAAATGGCTATTAGCCAATATCCAGTGTGGATTCCGCCAAGGTCGCAGTACTCTTGATCATCTTGTTCAATTCGAATCTTTTGTCCGTAATGGTTTGCGTAAAATGAACATCTGGTGTCGGTCTTTTTCGATCTTAAAAAGGCCTACGACACGGCATGGAAGTATGGCATTTTAAAAGATTTGTTTGATATGGGGTTGAAAGGCAATATGCCAAATTTTATTTCTAATTTTCTCTCTAACAGACAATTTAGTGTTAAAGTCAATTCAATCATATCTGATCTGTATGATCAAGAGATGGGTGTCCCTCAGGGTAGTATTTTATCTGTTACATTATTTAGTCTTAAAATCAACAGCCTTGTCGAAGTTTTAAAAAGTAATATTGAAGGTTCATTGTACGTTGATCACTTTTTAATATGATATAGAGGCAAAATATGAATAACATAGAAAGACAATTACAGATATGTCTTGGAAGAATTGAAAAAAAGGCCTGGGAAAATGGTTTTAAATTTTCCACTTCAAAAACAGTCGGGATGCATTTTTGTAACAAAAGGAAATTGCATCTTGATCCAGAACTCACTTTGTACGGAAACCCAGTTAAAATGGTTGATGAAACCAAATTTCTTGGGTTAATTTTCGATAAAAAGTTAACCTTTCTACACCATCTCAAAATGTTAAAAACGAGATGTTTAAAAGCATTAGATATTTTAAAAGTTGTCGGCAGCACTGACTGGGGTGTTGATCGCAACATTTTACTTAATTTATATAGATCTTTAGTTAGATCTAAACTAGATTATGGCTGTATAGTGTATGGCTCTGCAAGGAAGTCCTTGCAGACAGATTCTCGATGCAGATTATCGATGCTGTGCATCACCAGGGTTTGCGTCTCTGTCTTGGCGCCTTCAAAACCTCACCAGTTGAGAGTCTGTATGTAGAGGCTAATGAGCACTCACTCTCTAACAGACGTTTGAAGCTTGGACTTCAATATGCTGTCAAACTAAAAGCCTATTCAGATAATCCTGCCTACAGCTGTGTTTTTAATCCAATTTATGAAGATATTTTTGCAAAACACGAAAATAAAATTCCTCCGTTAGGTATACGTTTAAAACCACATTTAGCTACTTTTGATTTAAAATCTGTTGCTCAAGTTGAAACTTGCAAATGTCCTCCATGGGAACTTCCCAAACCAAAAATGATATTTGATATCCGTGAACACAATAAAGATAAAACAAATCCTCTTTTAATTCAGCAACACTATGCTGAAATTAAAACCAATTATTCAGATTTTTCAACTGTCTAACTGATGGATCAAAAGATGGTGACAGATTTGCATCTGCTGCTGTCTTCAGGGACAGAGCTGTAAATCTCCGTTTGCCATCTGATGCATCCATCTTTACTGCTGAAGCAGAAGCAATAATTTTGGTTTTGATATTTATTGCTTCTTCAGATAAATCCAAATTTGATTCACTTTCATGCTTACAAGCTATACATAATACTAAAATTAAAAACCCAACAATTCTCAAAATTTCATATGTAATTAGGAAATTAAAAATTCTTCTTAAAGAAATAATATTTCTATGGGTGCCGAGTCATGTTGGATCCATGGAAACACAGCTGTAGACCTTGAGGCAAAGAATGCCCTGGGTGACACTTTATTTAACTGTAATATACCATATACCGATTTTAAATCTTATACTAGAGAATACGTTTTTAATATTTTGAAAAATGAATGGAGTAAGAGAGATGGTAACAAATTACATGAAATTAAACCTAATCTAGGTAAACCTTTCAATAATTTTATGTGCAGAAAAGATCAGTGTGTTATTTCTAGATGTCGTATTGGTCATACTAGAATAACACACGAGTATCTTTTAAAAAATGAAGATGAACCGCAATGTATACCTTGCAACTGCAAGTATACTATTAAACATGTTTTAATTAATTGTATTGACTTTGCTGATATTCGTAAGAAGCATTTCAATTTCAATAATATGTATGATTTATTTAATAATGTTCCATTTACAAAGATTGTTGCATTCTTAAAAGAAATTGGAATTTATTATAAAATATATAAAAAATATTATATTTAAATCGATTTTAATTTTTATCACGTTATCTTACTGTTATTTTTTATTTGTAAATAATCAATTTGCTTTAGTCTAGAATTTTAGTTTATTGAAGGACCTTTCGTCTGATTTAAAAAACATGATTTAAATTGTAAAAATATTTAACGCTCGTTTAGAACATTCGATTTTCGACAGTCAACAGTCGTTTTCAACACTTAACATTAGTTTTCAATATTCTAATTCGTTTTGGAGATCAACTTTAAACATTCGTTTTCAACATTAAACATTTGCTCATTTTCGCAATTCAAAATTCGTTTTCAACATTCAACATTCGTTTTTTTCTACATTCGTTCTCAACATTTTATTTCAACTGTTAACATTCGTTTTCAACATTCGACATTCGTTTTTCAAATCCGATTTTCAACTTTCAATAAAATTGAGAATGGAAATTGGGAATGTGTCAAAGAGACAAAAACCCGACCATAGAACAGACAACAGCAGAAGGTCACCAATAGGTCTTCAATGCAACGAGAAATTCCCGCACCTGGCGGCGTCTTTCAGCTGGCCCCTAAACAAATACATACTAGTATACTAGTTCAGTGAGAATGAACGCCATACTTAACTCAAAATTATACACAAGAAACTAAAATTAAAAATAATACAAGACTAACAAAGGCCAGATGCTCCTAACTGTGGACAGGCGCAAAAATGTGGCGGGTTTAAATATGTTTATGAGCTAGTTTCAACACTGTTTTCAACATTTAATATTTGTTTTTAACATACAACATTCGAGTTTCAACTTTCAACATTCGTTTTCAACATTCAATATTCGATTTCCAACTTTCACCATTCGTTTTCAACTTCGATTTTCAACTTTAAAATTTTCAACATCCAGCATTCGTGTTTAACATTCAACATTCGTGTTCAATATTCAACATTCGTTTTTGACATTTAGATTTCAACTTTAAACTTTCGTTTTCATCAATTAACATTTGTTTTCAGCATTCAACATTCCTTCTTAACATTCAACCTTCGATTTTCAACTTTCAACATTCGTTTCAACATTCAACAATCGTTTTCAACATTGAACATTCGTTTTAAACATCTGTTTTTAACATTTAACATTCTTGTTCAACATTCGTTCTTACCATTCAACATTCGTTTTTAACATTCAACGCTTGTTTTGAACATTCGATTTTCGACATCCATTATTCGTTTTTAACATACACTATTCGTTTTTAATATTCGACTTTCGTGTTTCAACTTTCAACATACGTTTTCAACATCCAACATTCGATTTTCAACATTAAACATTCGTTGTCACCTTTCGTTTCAACATGCAACAGTCGTTGTCACATTTCGTTTCATTATTTGTTTTCAACAGTCGATTTATAACATTCAACATTCGTTTTAATCATTCATCATTCGTTTTCAACATTTAACATTCGTTTTGAATATTCGATTTTCGACTTTCAACATTTCGTTTCCAACATTTAACATTCGTTTTCATTATTCTAATTCGTTTTCAACATTTGGCTATCAACTTTAACATTCGTTTTCAATATTCTAATTCGTTTTCAATATTTTGCTCTCAACTTTAACATTCGTTTTCAACATTCGAAATTTGTTCGTTTTCAACATTCAACATTTGCTCGTATTCAAAATTCAACATTCGTTTTCAACATTCAAGATTTGTTTTTTTCACATTCGTTCTCATCATTCTATTTTAACTTTTAACATTCTTTTTCAACATTCGACATTCGTTTTTTTCAATTTTCAACATGTTTTTCAACTTTCAACATTCAACATTCGTTTTTAACAGTCGATTTTCAACTTTCATCATTCGTTTTCATTATTCAATATTCTTTTTCAACATTTAACGCTCGTTTTGAACATTCGATTTTCGACTATCAACATTCCTTTTCAAAAATTCAACATTCGTTTTCAACATTCAACATTCGTTTTTTTCACATTTGTTCTCAATATTTTATTTCAACTTTTAACATTCGTTTTCAACATTCGACATTCGTTTTACAACTTTCAATAAAATTGAGAATGGAAATGGGGAATGTGTCAAAGAGACAACAACCCGACCATAGAACAGACAACAGCAGAAGGTCACTAATAGGTCTTCAATGCAGCGAGAAATTCCCGCACCTGGCGGCGTCCTTCAACTGGCCCCTTAACAAATACATACTAGTATACTAGTTCAGTGAGAATGAACGCCATACTTAACTCCAAATTATACACAAGAAACTAAAATTAAAAATAATACAAGACTAACAAAGGCCAGATGCTCCTGACTGTGGACTGGCCCAAAAATGTAGCAGGGTTAAACATGTTTATGAGCTAGTTTCAACACTGTTTTCAACATTTAATATTTGTTTTTAACATACAACATTCGAGTTTCAACTTTCAACATTCGTTTTCAACATTCAACATTCGATTTCCAATTTTCACAATTCGTTTTCAACTTCAATTTTCAACTTTAGAATGCTCTAATCCAACTTTCGTTTTTAACATTCAACATTCATGTTCAATATTCAACATTCGTTTTTAACATTTGGATTTCAACTTTAAACTTTCGTTTTAATCATTCATCATTCGTTTTCAACATTTAACACTCGTTTTGAATATTCGATTTTCGACTTTCAACATTTCGTTTCCAACATTTAACATTCGTTTTCATTTTTCTAATTCGTTTTCAACATTTGGCTATCAACTTTAACATTCGTTTTCAATATTCTTATTTGTTTTCAACATTTGGCTATCAACTTTAACATTCGTTTTCAACATTCGACATTTGCTCGTTTTGAACATTCAACATTTGCTCGTTTTGAACATTCAACATTTGCTCGTTTTCAAAATTCAACATTCGTTTTCAACATTCAAGATTTGTTTTTTTCACATTCGTTCTACACATTTTATGTCAACTTTTAACATTCTTTTTCAACATTCGACATTAGTTTTTTTTAATTTTCAACACTGTTTTTCAACTTTCAACGCTTTTTTATATTTTTCATTACTACTTTCAACATTCAAAATTCGTTTTCAACTTTCGTTTTCAACATTCAACATTCGTTTTTAACAGTCGATTTTCAACTTTCATCATTCGTTTTCATTATTCAACATTCGTTTTCAACATTTAACGCTCGTTTTGAACATTCGATTTTCGACTTTCAACATTCGCTTTCAAAAATTCAACATTCGTTTTCAACATTCAACATTCGTTTTTTTTTCACATTTGTTCTCAATATTTTATTTCAACTTTTAACATTCGTTTTCAACATTCGACATTCGTTTTACAACTTTCAACACTATTTTTCAACTTTCAACACTTTTTTTTTATTTTCAACACTACTTTCAACATTCAACATTCGTTTACAACATTCAACATACGTTTTCAACATTCAACATACGTTTTCAACATTCAACATCCGATTTTTAACTTTCAACTTTGAACATTCGTTATCAACAAGAAACATTCGTTTTCAACCTGTAATTTTCGTTTTCAACATCCGATTTTCAACTTTTAACACTATTTTTTTCGTTTTCAACATTCAACATTCGTTTTCAACATTTAACGTTTGTTTTTAACATACAACATTCGAGTTTCAACTTTCATCATTCGTTTTCGACATTCAACATTCGTTTCAAAATTTTCAACATCGAACATTCGTTTTTAACATTCAACATTAGTTTTCAATATTCAAAATTCGTTTTTAACATTTGGATTTCAACTTTCAACTTTTGTTTTCAACATTCATCATTCCTTCTTAACATTCAACCTTCGATTTTTAACTTTCAACATTCGTTTAATCATTCAAAAATCGTTTATAACATTGAATATTCGTTTTCAACATCTGTTTTTAACATTTAACATTCGTGTTCAACATTCAATTTTCAACTTTCAACATTCGTTCTCAACATTCAACATTCAACGCTTGTTTTGAACATTCGATTTTCGACTTTCAACATTTGTTTTCGACATTTAACATTCGTTTTCAATATACTAATTCGTTTTCAACATTTCGATTTCTTTTTTAAACTTTCGTTTTCAACTTTCAACATTTGCTTTCAACATTCATTCTTAACATTCAATCTTCGATTTTCAACTTTCAACATTCGTTTTCAACATCTGTTTTTAACATTTAATATTCGTGTTCAACATTCGATTTTCAACTTTCAACATTGGTTCTCAACATTCAACATTCGATTTCCGACATTTAACATTCGTTCTCAACATTCAACATTCAACGCTTGTTTTGAACATTCGATTTTCGACTTTCAACATTTGTTTTCGACATTTAACATCCGTTTTCAATATTCTAATTCGTTTTAAACATTTCGATTTCTTTTTTAAACTTTCGTTTTCAACTTTCAACATTTGTTTTCAACATTCCTTCTTAACATTCAATCTTCGATTTTCAACTTTCAACATTCGTTTTCAACATCTGTTTTTAACATTTAACATTCGTGTTCAACATTCGATTTTCAACTTTCAACATTGGTTCTCAACATTCAACATTCGTTTTCAACATTCGATTTTCGACATTTAACATTCGGTTTCAACATTTAACATTCGTTTTTAATATTCTAATTTGTTTTCAATATTTTTTTATCAACTTTAAACATTCGTTTTAAACATTTAACATTTGCTCGTTTTCAAAATTCAATATTCGTTTTCAACATTCAACGTTCGTTTTTTTCACATTTGTTCTCAACATTTTATTTCAACTTTTAACATTCGTTTTCAACATTCGACATTCGTTTTTCAACTTTCAACACTATTTTTCAACTTTCAACACTTTTTTTTTTTGATTTTTCAATACTACTTTCTACATTCAACTTTCGTTTCCAACATTCAACATTCATTTTCAACATTGAAAAACATATAGTGAAAATTGGGGCTTCAGATTCTCATCAGCAAAAAGCGAAGTACTGAAATTTTGTTCTTTAAAATGTGCTACCATCAGTCAACCATTAAAACTTTACGGAGCGGACATTCCAGTAGTAATATCAACCAAACATGTTGGAATTATATCGAATGCCGAATTTAAGAGCATGTCCAGAACTTTAAATGCATGCCGAATTTTGCGTGCAACTGAGCTATCTGTAATACAATCCGGAATACACCCATCCTTCTTTAATCCATTAACGTGCTCCAAAATAGTATTTCAGATGTGTTATCCAAAGGCAATGTTTGCTTGTGAGCTTTGGTATGGTCTTTTAAATACTGAATTAACAATGTTAGAACGTTCTCACAAACATATATCTAAAGAATTCAATGGCTTCCTGCAAGAACACGATCCGACAAGTGCACAAGCCTACTCGGTTGACTTCCTGTGGAGTGCTATATTTACAAGTGTAAGTTACAATTTTTTGGAAGATTATGTAGGATGGACAATTACTTGCTACCAAAACGTATGCTATAACTACGACTTTTAGAATTTAGAAACGAATGTTCCAAAAAGCAAGATGGTTTTGTACCAGATTTATTCAGAATAGCCGTTAAATATGATTTGATCAATTTTGTTAAAGATTTCATGAAATCAGGCATCTTCCATAGTAGGGCGGTATGGAACAGACATATTTCCACTTCCATAGCGAACTCTGAAAACAACAGATAGCAACAAAGAATATCAGTTGATAGTGACTTTGACATTTATTTGTACAATTCACAAACACATTGTACCACACAGAGCTTGGGTTATTGCTAAAAATAATCCTAATTTCAGAGAAGGAGCTAAATATATTGTTGACCTATGTTCCGTCATCCGAACAAAAGAGTCGCCTCTCTTATGTGACAAATGTGGACAGTTTTTTTTATAACGTTATTGAAAATATCATGCGTATGTGCGATCGTCTATTAAACTTAAGAGCAAAGCTTTGAGAGGATTTAATTAAGTATTAATCCGATTGTGTTCAGTGTGTATCTAGACAATGTAACGTCATCCACATTCACAACAACACTTTTGTCATGTAATTCGGAATACGATTTGGATAATGATAACAGTATTTATTTCTCAAAAATTTGTATTACACATGTTCATCGAATGTGCAGTGTTTTTTATAACAGTTAACTTACCTTCGGAAAAATTATTATTTGCTTTAGAGTGACATTCAACAGATTCAATCACTCTAATTAATATGTGACATTTAAATCATTCAATCACTCTAATGTCCTGATCAATATGTAAATATTATTATTGTACAAAAATTGTTTTATACTTGCAAAATCTTCGATAAGAAGGAAATAAAGTTAATATATATACAACATTCGGGTTTCAACTTTTAACATCAATTTTCAACATCCAACATTCCTTTTTAACATTCAACATTCGCTTTCAATATTCAACCTTCGATTTTAACATTTGGATTTCAACTTTAAACTTTCGTTTTCATCATTCAACATTTGTTTTCAACATTTAACATTCCTTCTTAATATTCAACCTTCGAATTTCAACTTTCAACATTCGTTTCAACATTCAACAATCGTTTTTAACATTGAACATTCATTTTCAACATCTGTTTTTAACATTTAACATTCGTGTTTAATATTCGACATTCGTTTTTCATCCTTCAACACTATTTTTCAGTTTTCAACACTTTTTTTTAAATTTTCAACAATAATTTCAACTTTTAACATTTGTTCTCAACATTCAACGCTTGTTTTGAACATTCGATTTTCGACATTCAATATTTGTTTTCCACATACAATATTTGATTTTCCACATTCAACATTCAACATTCGTTTTCAACAGTCGATTTATAACTTTCAACATTCGTTTTCATCTTTCACCATTTGTTTTCAACATTTAACTCTCGTTTTGAACATTCGATTTTCAACTTTCAACATTCGTTTTCAACATTCAACATTCGTTTTCAACATTTAACATTCGTTTTTAATATTCTAATTTGTTTTCAACATTTGGATATCAATTTTAACATTCGTTTTCAACATTCAAGATTTTCTTTTTTATTAAATTCGTTCTAAACATTTTATTTCAACTTGTAACATTCGTTTTAATATTCGACATTCGTTTTTCAACTTTCAACACTATTTTTCAACTTCCAATACTTTTTTTTTAATTTTCAACACTTCTTTTAACATTCAACATTCGTTTTCACTATTCAACAGTCGTTTTCGTTTTCAGCATCTGATTTTCTACATTCAACATTCATCATTCGTTTTCAACATTCAACATTCGTTTTCAACATTCAACATTCGTTATTCAACTTTCACAATTCGATTCCTAAATTAAACATTCGTTTTCAATATTCAATATTCGTTTTCAACATTCGGATATCAATTTTCTGCATTCGATTTGCAACATTCAACATTCGATTTTCAACTTTCAACACTCGTTTTTGACATTCAACATTCGTTTTCAACATTCAACATTCAATATCCAACTTTCACCATTCCTTCTCAACATTCGATTTTCAACTTTAAAAATTCGTTTTAAACTTTCAACATTCAACATTCAAAATTCGTTTTCAACATTCAACATTCGTTTTTAGTATTCAAAATTTATTTTTAACATTTGGATTTCAACTTTCTACTTCCGTTTTCAGCATTTAACTTTCGTTTTCAACATCCGATGTTTAACTTTCAACACGTTTTTTTCGTTTTTAACATTCAACATTCGTTTTCAACATTCAACATTTGTCTTTAACATTCAACGTTCGAGTTTTAACATTCAACATTCGTTTTCAACATTCATCATTCGTTTTTGATTTTCAACATTCGTTTTTAACATTTGGATTTCAACATTCAACTTTCGTTTTCAACCTTCAATTTTTGTTTTAAATATTCTATTTTCAACCTTCAACACTGTTTTCAACTTTAAACTTTCGTTTTCTTTTTTTTTTAGCACTCTAATTGATTTTTTATTGCACATATTGCTGTTTAACAATTAAACTTGGTATACAGCATTTCAACAAATTTCCCTGTTTGATTACCACTGAATACCCAGGGAGAATATTCAGAAAAATTAACTAATAAAATACATTTGTTTAATTATCTGAATACATTAAACTATTATTATAGTTATAACAAATAGTCTTTGCTACTTCACAAAAAATATTTTCGGATATATAAACTTTCGTTTTCAACAATCAACATGCGTTTTCAACATTCGATTTTCAACAATCAACATTCGTTTTCAACACCCGATTTTTAACTTTAAAAATTCGTTTTCAACATTAACATAATAACTTTCATTATTTGTTTTCAACATTCAACATGTGTTTTCAACTTTCGAACTTCAACTGTCAACTTTCGTTTTCAACATTCAGCATTCGTTTTCAACATTAAGCATTTGTATTTAACAATCAACATTCGAGTTTTAACTTTCAACATTAGTTCTGAACATTTTATTTCGTTTTTTAACATTTGTTTTCAACATTCGACATTCGTCTTTTAATTTTCAACACTATTTTTCAGTTTTCAACCCATTTTTTCAACTTTCAACACTTTTTTCTTAATTTTCAACACTACTTTCAACATCCAACATTCGTTTTTCAACATTCAACATTCGATTTTTCACTTTCAACTTTCAACATTCGTTTTCAACTTCCATTTTCAACATCGGATATTTAACTTTCAACACTACTATTCAGTTATCAATATTCAACATTCGTTTTCAACATTCAACATTTGTTTTCAAAATTCAACCTTCGATTTTCAACCTTCCACTTCGAAATGTTGAAAAATGTTGACAGTCGAAAATCGAATGTGCAAAACGAGCGTTAAATGTTAAAAACAAAAGTTGGAAGTTAAAAATGAATGTTGAATGTTTAAAATCGAACGCAGAAAGTTGATATCCGAATGTTGAAAACGAACATTGTATGTTGAAAACGAATGTTGAATGTTGAGAACTAATGTTGAAAGCTGAAAATAGAAAATATAAAACGAATGTTAAATGCTAAAACAAAAGTTGAAAACGAATGTTCGATGTTGAAAACGAATGTTGGATGTCGAAAATGGATGTTGAAAAATAAAATTCGGATGTAGAAAACGAATGTTGAATGTTGAAAAAAAATCATGAGAGTTTTTATCCTAATGTTGAAAACCAATGTTGAAAACGACAGTTGAATGTTGAAAACGAATGTTGAATGTTAAAAGATGAAAATGATTGGTTGAAAAAAAAAAATGTTGAATGTTTAAAATCAATGTTTAATGTCGAAGTGTTGGAAGCTAAAAAAATAGTGTTGAAAGTTGAAAAATAGTGTTGAATGTTAATATCGGATGTTGAAAACGAAAGTTGAATGTTGTAAACGAATGTTAAATGTTGAAAACGAATGTTGAGTAGTGAAAACGAATGTTGAAAGTTGAAAAACGAATATTGAATGTTGAATGTTGAAAACGAATGTTGAATGTTGAAAACGAATGTTGGATGGTGAATACGAATGTATAATGTTGAAAACGACTGTTGAATGTTGAAAACAAATGTTGAATGTTTAAAGATGAAAATTGAATGTTGAATGTTGAAAACGATTGTTGAATATTGAAACGAATGTTGCAAGTTGAAAATCGATTGTTGAATGTAGAAAAAACAAAATGAATGTTGAATGTTGAAAAAAATGTTGAATGTTAAAATCGAATGTTGAATGTTTAAAACGAATTTTGCAAGTTGACAATGTATTGTTGAATGTAGAAAAAAAGTAATGAATGTTGAATGTTGAATAAAAAGTTGAATGTGAAAAACGAATAATTAATGTTTATAACGAATGTTGAAGGTTGAATGTTGAAAACGAATGTTCAATGTTGATAACGAAAGTAGAAAAATAGTGTTGAAAGTTGTAAAATAGTGTTGAATGTTAATATCGGATGTTGAAAACGAGAGTTGAATGTTGCAAACGAAACTTGAATGCTGTAAACGAATTTTGAATGCTGATAACGAATGTTTAAAGTAGAAAAACAAATGTTGAATTGTGAAAACGAATGTTGAAAGTTAAAAAACAAATGTTGAATTGTGAAAACGAATGTTGAAAGTTAAAAAACGAAGAAAATTGAAAAAACGAATGTTGAATGGTGAAAACGAAAGTTGAAAGTTGAAAAACGAATATTGAATGTTGAAAACGGATGTTGAACGTTGAAAACAAATGTTGAATGCTGAATACAAATGATAATGTTTAAAACGAATGTTGAATGTTGAAAACAAATGTTCAGTGTTTAAAGATGAAAATCGAATGTTGAAAAAAATGTTGAAAGTTGAAAACGATTGTTGAATGTAGAAACAAATGTTGAAAAATGAAAATCGATTTTTGACAAAATGTAGAATGTTGAAAACGAATGTTGAAAGTTAAAATTCAAATGTTGAATGTTGAAAACAAATGATGAAAGTTGATAGTTGTAAACGAATGTTGAATGTTAAAAATCAAATCTTGAAAGTTGATATCCGAATGTTGAAAACAAATATTGAATGGTGAAAAACGAACGTTGAATGTTAAGAACGAATGTTAAAGTTGAAAATCAAACGTTGAAAACGAATGTTAAATGTTAAAAACGAATGTTGAAAATGAATTTTGGATTTCGAAAACGGTTGTTAAAAGTTGAAAAACAAATCTTAAAAGTTTTTATCCTAATGTTGAATACAAATATTGAATAAATACGAATGTTGAATGTTGAAAACAACAGTTGAATGCTGTGAACGAATGGTGAATGCTTAAAGATGAAAATCGAATGTTGAAAACGAATGCTTAATGTCAAAAACAAGTGTTGGAAGTTGAAAAATAGTGTTAAAAGTTGAAAAATAGTGTTGAAATATAAAAAAAATAGTGTTGAAAGTTGAAAAATAGTATTGAATGCTAATATCGGATGTAAAAAACGAAAGTTGAATGTTGAAAACGAATGTTGAATGTTGAAAAAGAATGTTGAAAGTTGAAAAACGACTGTTCAATGGTGAAAACGAATGTTGAAAGTTAAAAAACGAATGTTGAATGATAAAAGCGAATGCTGAATGTTGAAAACGAATGTTAAAAGTTGAAAATCGAATGTTGAGATTGAAAAATGACTGATGAATGGTGAAAACGAATGTTGAATGCTGAAAACGAATGTTGAATACTTAAAACGAATGTTGGATGTCGAAAATGGATGTTGAAAGTTGAAAACGAATGATTAATGTTGACAATAAATGTTGGATGTCGAAAATGGATGTTGAAAGTTTAAATTCGAATGTAGAAAACGAATGTTGATCATTGAAAAAGAATGTTGAATGTCAAAAATGGATGTTTAAAGTTGAAATTCGAATGTAAAAAACGAAAGTTGAAAGTTGAAAAACGAATGTTGAATGTTGAAAACGAATGTTGAATGCTGGAAACGAATGTTGAATACTGAAAACGAATGTTGGATGTCGAAAATGGATATTCAAAGTTGAAAAGGAATGTTAAATGTTGAAAACGAATGTAGAAAACGAATGTTGATGGTTGAAAAAGAATGTTGAATGTCAAAAATGGATGTTTAAAGTTGAAATTCGAATGTAGAAAACGAATGTTGAATGTTGAAATCATGAAAGTTTTATCCTAATGTTGATAAAAAAAATTGAAAACGACAGTTGAATGCTATTATAGAATGGTGAATGCTTAAAGATGACAATCGAATGTTGAAATCAAATGTTTAATGTCAAAAACAAGTGTTGGAAGTTGAAAACAAGTGTTCGAAGTTGAAAAACAGTGTTGTAAGTTGAAAAATAGTGTTGGAAGTTGAAAAATAGTATTAAATGCTAATATCGGATGTTGAAAACGAAAGCCGATTGTTGAAACCGAACGTTGAATGTTGAAAACGAGTATTCACAGTTGAAAAAAGACTGTTGAATGTTGAAAACGAATGTTGAATGTTAAAAACGAATGTTGAAAGTTGAAAATTGAAAATCGAATGATAAAAGTTGAAAAACGACTGTTGAATGGTGAAAACGAATGTTGAAAGTTGAACCACGAAAGTTGAATGTTGAAAACGAATGTTGAAAGTTGTAAATCTAATGTTAAAAGTTGAAGAACGAATATTTGAATGTTGAAAACGAATGTTGAAAGTTAAAAATCGAATGTTGAAAACAATTGTTGAATATTGAAGACGAATGTTGAATGCTGAAAACGAATGTAGAATGTTGAAAACAATTACTGAATGTTAAAAACGAATGTTGAATGTTTAGAGATAAAAATTTAATTGTAAAAAAAATGTTGAATATTGAAAACGAACGTTTAATGTCGAACACAAGTGTTGGAATTTGAAAAATAGTGTTGAATGTTGAAAAATAGTGTTAAATGTTTATAGCGGATATGGAAACGATGGTTGAATACTGAAAACGAATATTAAATGTTGAAAACGAATATTAAATGTTGAAAACGAATGTTGAATTTTAAAAACGAATGTTTAAAGTTGAAAAACGAATCTTGAATGGTGAAAACGAATGTAGAAAGTTCAAAAATTCGTTTTCAACATCTGATTTTTAATTTTCAACACGTTTTTTTTCGTTTTCAACATTCAACATTAGTTTTCAACATTCAACATTTGTCTTTATCATTCAACATTCGAGTTTCAACATCCAACATTCGTTTTCAACATTCATCATTCGTTTTTGATATTCAATATTCGTTTTTAACGTTTGGATTTAAACATTCAACTTTCGTTTTCAACCTTCAACTTTTATTTTAAATATTCTATTTTTGAACCTTCAACACTGTTTTTAACTTTAAACTTTTGTTTTCAACAATCAACATTCGTTTTCAACATTCGATTTTCAACTTTAAAGTTTCGTTTTCGACATTCAACATTCGTTTTCGACATTCAACATTCGTTTTCAGCATTCAACATTCGATTTTTCACTTTCAACTTTCAAAATTCGTTTTCAACATACAACATCTATTTCAACATTCAACCTTCGATTTTAAATATTCCACTTTCGAAATGTTGAAAACAAATGTTGACAGTCGAAAATCGAATGTTCAAAACGAGCGTTAAATGTTAAAAACGAAAGTTGAAAGTTAAAAACGAATGTTGAATGTTGAAAATCGAATGTTGAAAACGAACATTATATGTTGAAAACGAATGTTGAATGTTGAAAACGAATGTTGAATGTTGAAAACGAATGTTGAAGGTTAAAAACGAATGTTGACAGTTGAAAATCGAATGCTAAAATTTGAAAAACGACTGTTGAATGGTGAAAACGAAAGTTGAAAGTTAAAAATTGAATGTTGAAAACAATTGTTGAATGTTGAAGACGAATGTTGAATGCTGAAAACGCATGCTGAATGTTGAAAACGTATGCTGAATGTTAAAAACGAATGCTGAATGTTTAGAGATAAAAATTTAAATGTAAAAAAAATGTTGAATATTGAAAACAAATGTTTAATGTCGAAAACAAGTGTTGGAAGTTGAAAAATAGTGTTGAAAGTTGAAAAATAGTGTTAAATAATTATAGCGGATGTAGAAACGATGGTTGAATGTTGAAAACGAATATCAAATGTTGAAAACGAATGTTGAATTTTAAAAACGAATGTTGAAAGTTGAAAAACGAATGTTGAATGGTGAAAACGAATGTAAAAAGTTTAAAAATGAATGTTGAATGTTGAAAACGAATGTTGAAAGTTAAAAATCGAATGTTGAAAACGACTGTTGAAAACGAATGTTGAATGTTGAAAACGAATGTTGAATGCTGAAAACGAATGTTGAATACTGAAAACGAATGTTGGATGTCGAAAATGGATGTTGAAAGTTGAAAACGAATGTTAAATGTTGAAAACGAATGTTGGATGTCGAAAATGGATGTTGAAGGTTGAAATTCGAATGTAGAAAACGAATGTTGATGGCTGAAAAAGAATGTTAAATGTCGAAAATGGATGTTTAAAGTTGACAATCGAATGTTGAAATCAAATGTTTAATGTCGAAAACAAGTGTTGGAAGTTGAAAACAAGTGTTAGAAGTTGAAAAACAGTGTTGTAAGTTGAAAAATAGTGTTGAAAGTTGAAAAAAAGTATTAAATGCTAATATCGGATGTTGAAAACGAAAGTCCATTGTTAAATCCGAACGTTGAAAGTTGAAAACGAGTATTCACATTTGAAAAACGACTGTTGAAAGTTGAAACACGAACATTGAATGTTGAAAACGAATGTTGAATGTTGAAAACGGATGTTGAAAGTTAAAAATCGAATGTTGAAAGTTAATAATCGAATGTTGAAAACAATTGTTGAATGCTGAAAACGAATGTAGAATGTTCAAAAAGCATTCTGAATGTTAAAAACGAATGTTGAATGTTGAGAGATAAAATTTAATTGTAAAAAAAATGTTGAATATTGAAAACGAATGTTTAATGTCGAAAACAAGTGTTGGAAGTTGAAAAATAGTGTTGAAAGTTAAAAAATAGTGTTAAATGTTTATAGCGGATATGGAAACGATGATTGAATGTTGAAAACGAATATTAAATGTTGAAAACGAATGTTGAATTTTAAAAACGAATGTTGAAAGTTGAAAAACGAATGTTGAATGGTGAAAACGAATGTAGAAAGTTGAAAAATTCGTTTTCAACATCTGATTTTTAATTTTCAACACATTTTTCGTTTTTAACGTTTGGATTTTAACATTCAACTTTCGTTTTCAACCTTCAACTTTTGTTTTAAATATTCTATTTTCAACCTTCAACACTGTTTTCAACTTTAAACTTTCGTTTTCGACAATCAACATTCGTTTTCAACATTCGATTTTCAACAATCAACATTCGTTTTCAACATTCGATTTTCAACTTTAAATATTCGTTTTCGACATTCAACATTCGTTTTCGACATTCAACATTCGTTTTCAGCATTCAACATTCGATTTTTCACTTTCAACTTTCAAAATTCGTTTTCAACCTCCGTTTTCAACATCGGATTTATAACTTTCAACAGTATTATTCGGTTATCAATATTCAACATTCGTTTTCAACATTCAACATCTATTTCAACATTCAACCTTCGATTTCCAACTTTCCACTTTCGAAATGTTGAAAACAAATGTTGACAGTCGAAAATCGAATGTTCAAAACGAGCGTTAAATGTTAAAATAGAAAGTTGAAAGTTAAAAACGAATGTTGAATGTTGAAAATCGAATGCAGAAAGTTGATATCCGAATGTTGAAAACGAACATTATATGTTGAAAACGAATGTTGAATGTTGAGAACGAATGTTGAAAGTTGAAAATCGAAAATTTAAAACGAATGCTAAAACAAAAGTTGAAAACAAATGTTGGATGTTGAAAACGAATGTTGGATGTCGAAAATAGACGTTGAAAAATAAAATTCGAATGTAGAAAACGAATGTTGAATATTGAAAAAAAATCATGAGAGTTTTTATCCTAATGTTGAAAACAAATGTTAAAAACGACAGTTGAATGTTAAAAACGAATGTTGAATGTTAAAAGATGAAAATGATTGGTTGAAAAAAAAATATTGAATGTTTTAAATCAATGTTTAATGTCGTAGTGTTGGAAGCTAAAAAAATAGTGTTGAAAGTTGAAAAATAGTGTTGAATGTTAATATCGGATGTTGAAAACGAAAGTTGAATGTTGTAAACGAATGTTAAATGTTGAAAACGAATGTTGAGTAGTGAAAACGAATGTTGAAAGTTGAAAAACGAATATTGAATGTTGAATGTTGAAAACAAATGTTGAATGTTTAAAGATGAACATTGAATGTTGAAAAAATGTTGAATGTTGAAAACGATTGTTGAATATTGAAACAAATGTTGCAAGTTGAAAATTTATTGTTGAATGTAGAAAAAATCAAAATGAATGTTGAATGTTGAAAAAAAAGTGAATGTTGAAAACGAATGTTGAATGTTTAAAACGAATTTTGCAAGTTGAAAATGTTTTGTTGAATGCAAAAAAAAAAGTAATGAATGTTGAATGTTGGAAAAAAAGTTGAATGTTGAAAACAAATAATGAATGTTTAAAACGTATGTTGAAAGTTGAATGTTGAAAACGAATGTTCAATGTTGAAAACGAAAGTAGAAAAATAGTGTCGAAAGTTGAAAAATAGTGTTGAATGTTAATATCGGATGTTGAAAACGGGAGTTGAATGTTGAAAACGAAACTTGAATGCTGTAAACGAATTTTGAATGCTGATAACGAATGTTGAAAGTTGAAAAACGAATATTGAATGTTGAAAACGGATGTTGAATGTTGAAAAGAAATGTTGAAAGCTAAATACAAATGATAATGTTGAAAACGAATGTTGAATGTTGAAAACAAATGTTGAATGTTTAAAGATGAAAATCGAATGTTGAAAAAAAAATGTTGAAAATTGAAAACGATTGTTCAATGTAGAAACAAATGTTGAAAGTTGAAAACGATCTGAATGTAGAAACAAATGTTGAAAGATGAAAATCGATTGTTGAAAAAGTGTAGAATGTTGAAAACGAATGTTGAAAGTTAAAATTCAAATGTTGAATGTTGAATACAAATGATGAAAGTTGATAGTTGAAAACGAATGTTGAATGTTAAAAATCAAATCTTGAAAGTTGATATCCGAATGTTGAAAACAAATATTGAATGGTGAAAAAACGAATGTTGAATGTTAAGAACGAATGTTAAAGTTGAAAATAGAACGTTGAAACCAAATGTTAAATGTTAAAAACGAATGTTGAAAATGAATTTTGGATTTCGAAAACGGTTGTTGAAAGTTGAAAACAAATCTTGAAAGTTTTTATCCTAATGTTAAATACAAATATTGAAATACTACGAATGTTGAATGTTGAAAACGACAGTTGAATGCTGTGAACGAATGGTGAATGCTTAAAAATGAAAATCGAAAGGTTGAAAACGAATGTTTAATGTCAAAAACAAGTGTTGGAAGTTGAAAAGTAGTGTTAAAAGTTGAAAAACAGTGTTGAAAGTTAAAAAAAAATAGTGTTGAAAGATAAAAAAATAGTATTGAATGCTAATATCGGATGTAAAAACGAAAGTTGAACGTTGAAAACGAATGTTTAATGTTGAAAACGAATGTTGAAAGTTGAAAAACGACTGTTCAATGGTGAAAACGAATGTTGAAAGTTAAAAACCGAATGTTGAATGTTAAAAGCGAATGTTGAATGTTGAAAACGAATATTAAAAGTTGAAAATCGAATGTTGAAAGTTGAATAACGACTGTTGAATGGTGAAAACGAATGTTGAAAGTTGAAAAACGAATGTTGAATGTTGAAAACGAATGTTGAATGCTGAAAACAAATGTTGAATGTTGAAAACGAATGCTGAAAGATTTATTCTTATGTTGAAAACCAATGTTGAAAACGACAGTTGAATGTTATTAACGAATGGTGAATGCTTAAAGATGAAAATCGAATGTTGAAAACCAATGTTTAATGTCAAAAACAAGTGTTGTAAGTTGAAAAATTATGTTAAAGTTGAAAAATAGTGTTGAAAGATGAAAAATAGTGTTGAAAGTTGAAAAATAGTATTGAATGCTTTTATCGGATGTTGAAAACGAAAGTTTATTGTTGAAAACGAATATTGAATGCTAAAACATGTGTTGAAAGTTGAAAAACGACTGTTGTATGGTGAAACGAATGTTGAAAGTTGAAAAACGAATGTTACATGTTGAAAACGAATGTTTCATGTTGAAAATGAATTTTGAATGTTGAGAACGAATGTTGAATGCTGAAAACGAATGTTGAATACTGAAAACGAATGTTGAATGTCGAAAACAAGTGTTGGAAATTGAACATCGAATGTTGAAAACGAATGTTGAATGTTGAGAACGAATGCTAAAAGTTCAAAATCGAACGTTGAAAATGAATGTTAAATGCAAAAAAAACAAGTTGTAAGCGAATGTTGGTTGTCTGAAATGGATGTTGAAAGTTGAAATTTGAATGTAAAAAACGAGTATTGAATGTTGAAAACAAATCATGAAAATTGATATCCGAATGTTGAAAACGAACATTGAGTATTGAAAACGAATGTTAAATGTTGAAAACGAATGTTGAATGTTGAAAACAAATGTTGAATATTGAAAACGAATGTTGAAAGTTGAAAAACGAATATTGAATGTTGAATGTTGAAAACGAATATTGAATGGTGAATACGAATATATAATGTTAAAAACGAATGTTGAATGTTGAAAACAAATGTTGAATGTTTAAAGATGAACATTGAATGTTGAAAAAATGTTGAATGTTGAAAACGATTGTTGAATATTTAAACAAATGTTGCAAGTTGAAAATTTATTGTTGAATGTAGAAAAAATCAAAATAAATGTTGAATGTTGAAAAAAAAGTGAATGTTGAAAACGAATGTTGAATGTTTAAAACGAATTTTGCAAGTTGAAAATGTTTTGTTGAATGCAAAAAAAAAGTAATGAATGTTGAATGTTGGAAAAAAAGTTGAATGTTGAAAACGAATAATGAATGTTTAAAACGTATGTTGAAAGTTGAATGTTGAAAACGAATGTTCAATGTTGAAAACGAAAGTAGAAAAATAGTGTCGAAAGTTGAAAAATAGTGTTGAATGTTAATATCGGATGTTGAAAACGGGAGTTGAATGTTGAAAACGAAACTTGAATGCTGTAAACGAATTTTGAATGCTGATAACGAATGTTGAAAGTTGAAAAACGAATATTGAATGTTGAAAACGGATGTTGAATGTTGAAAAGAAATGTTGAAAGCTAAATACAAATGATAATGTTGAAAACGAATGTTGAATGTTGAAAACAAATGTTGAATGTTTAAAGATGAAAATCGAATGTTGAAAAAAAAATGTTGAAAATTGAAAACGACTGTTCAATGTAGAAACAAATGTTGAAAGTTGAAAACGATTGTTGAATGTGGAAACAAATGTTGAAAGATGAAAATCGATTGTTGAAAAAGTGTAGAATGTTGAAAACGAATGTTGAAAGTTAAAATTCAAATGTTGAATGTTGAATACAAATGATGAAAGTTGATAGTTGAAAACGAATGTTGAATGTTAAAAATCAAATCTTGAAAGTTGATATCCGAATGTTGAAAACAAATATTGAATGGTGAAAAAACGAATGTTGAATGTTAAGAACGAATGTTAAAGTTGAAAATAGAACGTTGAAACCAAATGTTAAATGTTAAAAACGAATGTTGAAAATGAATTTTGGATTTCGAAAACGGTTGTTGAAAGTTGAAAACAAATCTTGAAAGTTTTTATCCTAATGTTAAATACAAATATTGAAATACTACGAATGTTGAATGTTGAAAACGACAGTTGAATGCTGTGAACGAATGGTGAATGCTTAAAAATGAAAATCGAAAGGTTGAAAACGAATGTTTAATGTCAAAAACAAGTGTTGGAAGTTGAAAAGTAGTGTTAAAAGTTGAAAAACAGTGTTGAAAGTTAAAAAAAAATAGTGTTGAAAGATAAAAAAATAGTATTGAATGCTAATGTCGGATGTAAAAACGAAAGTTGAACGTTGAAAACGAATGTTTAATGTTGAAAACGAATGTTGAAAGTTGAAAAACGAATGTTCAATGGTGAAAACGAATGTTGAAAGTTAAAAACCGAATGTTGAATGTTAAAAGCGAATGTTGAATGTTGAAAACGAATATTAAAAGTTGAAAATCGAATGTTGAAAGTTGAATAACGACTGTTGAATGGTGAAAACGAATGTTGAAAGTTGAAAAACGAATGTTGAATGTTGAAAACGAATGTTGAATGCTGAAAACAAATGTTGAATGTTGAAAACGAATGCTGAAAGATTTTATTCTTATGTTGAAAACCAATGTTGAAAACGACAGTTGAATGTTATTAACGAATGGTGAATGCTTAAAGATGAAAATCGAATGTTGAAAACCAATGTTTAATGTCAAAAACAAGTGTTGTAAGTTGAAAAATTATGTTAAAGTTGAAAAATAGTGTTGAAAGATGAAAAATAGTGTTGAAAGTTGAAAAATAGTATTGAATGCTTTTATCGGATGTTGAAAACGAAAGTTTATAGTTGAAAACGAATATTGAATGCTAAAACATGTGTTGAAAGTTGAAAAACGACTGTTGTATGGTGAAACGAATGTTGAAAGTTGAAAAACGAATGTTACATGTTGAAAACGAATGTTTCATGTTGAAAATGAATTTTGAATGTTGAGAACGAATGTTGAATGCTGAAAACGAATGTTGAATACTGAAAACGAATGTTGAATGTCGAAAACAAGTGTTGGAAATTGAACATCGAATGTTGAAAACGAATGTTGAATGTTGAGAACGAATGCTAAAAGTTCAAAATCGAACGTTGAAAATGAATGTTAAATGCAAAAAAAACAAGTTGTAAGCGAATGTTGGATGTCTGAAATGGATGTTGAAAGTTGAAATTTGAATGTAAAAAACGAGTATTGAATGTTGAAAACAAATCATGAAAATTGATATCCGAATGTTGAAAACGAACATTGAGTATTGAAAACGAATGTTAAATGTTGAAAACGAATGTTGAATGTTGAAAACAAATGTTGAATATTGAAAACGAATGTTGAAAGTTGAAAAACGAATATTGAATGTTGAATGTTGAAAACGAATATTGAATGGTGAATACGAATATATAATGTTGAAAACGAATGTTGAATGTTGAAAACAAATGTTGAATGTTTAAAGATGAACATTGAATGTTGAAAAAATGTTGAATGTTGAAAACGATTGTTGAATATTGAAACAAATGTTGCAAGTTGAAAATTTATTGTTGAATGTAGAAAAAATCAAAATGAATGTTGAATGTTGAAAAAAAAGTGAATGTTGAAAACGAATGTTGAATGTTTAAAACGAATTTTGCAAGTTGAAAATGTTTTGTTGAATGCAAAAAAAAAAAAAGTAATGAATGTTGAATGTTGGAAAAAAAGTTGAATGTTGAAAACGAATAATGAATGTTTAAAACGTATGTTGAAAGTTGAATGTTGAAAACGAATGTTCAATGTTGAAAACGAATGTTCAATGTTGAAAACGAAAGTAGAAAAATAGTGTCGAAAGTTGAAAAATAGTGTTGAATGTTAATATCGGATGTTGAAAACGGGAGTTGAATGTTGAAAACGAAACTTGAATGCTGTAAACGAATTTTGAATGCTGATAACGAATGTTGAAAGTTGAAAAACGAATATTGAATGTTGAAAACGGATGTTGAATGTTGAAAAGAAATGTTGAAAGCTAAATACAAATGATAATGTTGAAAACGAATGTTGAATGTTGAAAACAAATGTTGAATGTTTAAAGATGAAAATCGAATGTTGAAAAAAAATGATGAAAATTGAAAACGACTGTTCAATGTAGAAACAAATGTTGAAAGTTGAAAACGATTGTTGAATGTAGAAACAAATGTTGAAAGATGAAAATCGATTGTTGAAAAAGTGTAGAATGTTGAAAACGAATGTTGAAAGTTAAAATTCAAATGTTGAATGTTGAATACAAATGATGAAAGTTGATAGTTGAAAACGAATGTTGAATGTTAAAAATCAAATCTTGAAAGTTGATATCCGAATGTTGAAAACAAATATTGAATGGTGAAAAAACGAATGTTGAATGTTAAGAACGAATGTTAAAGTTGAAAATAGAACGTTGAAACCAAATGTTAAATGTTAAAAACGAATGTTGAAAATGAATTTTGGATTTCGAAAACGGTTGTTGAAAGTTGAAAACAAATCTTGAAAGTTTTTATCCTAATGTTAAATACAAATATTGAAATACTACGAATGTTGAATGTTGAAAACGACAGTTGAATGCTGTGAACGAATGGTGAATGCTTAAAAATGAAAATCGAAAGGTTGAAAACGAATGTTTAATGTCAAAAACAAGTGATGGAAGTTGAAAAGTAGTGTTAAAAGTTGAAAAACAGTGTTGAAAGTTAAAAAAAAATAGTGTTGAAAGATAAAAAAATAGTATTGAATGCTAATATCGGATGTAAAAACGAAAGTTGAACGTTGAAAACGAATGTTTAATGTTGAAAACGAATGTTGAAAGTTGAAAAACGACTGTTCAATGGTGAAAACGAATGTTGAAAGTTAAAAACCGAATGTTGAATGTTAAAAGCGAATGTTGAATGTTGAAAACGAATATTAAAAGTTGAAAATCGAATGTTGAAAGTTGAATAACGACTGTTGAATGGTGAAAACGAATGTTGAAAGTTGCAAAACGAATGTTGAATGTTGAAAACGAATGTTGAATGCTGAAAACAAATGTTGAATGTTGAAAACGAATGCTGAAAGATTTTATTCTTATGTTGAAAACCAATGTTGAAAACGACAGTTGAATGTTATTAACGAATGGTGAATGCTTAAAGATGAAAATCGAATGTTGAAAACCAATGTTTAATGTCAAAAACAAGTGTTGTAAGTTGAAAAATTATGTTAAAGTTGAAAAATAGTGTTGAAAGATGAAAAATAGTGTTGAAAGTTGAAAAATAGTATTGAATGCTTTTATCGGATGTTGAAAACGAAAGTTTATTGTTGAAAACGAATATTGAATGCTAAAACATGTGTTGAAAGTTGAAAAACGACTGTTGTATGGTGAAACGAATGTTGAAAGTTGAAAAACGAATGTTCCATGTTGAAAACGAATGTTTCATGTTGAAAATGAATTTTGAATGTTGAGAACGAATGTTGAATGCTGAAAACGAATGTTGAATACTGAAAACGAATGTTGAATGTCGAAAACAAGTGTTGGAAATTGAACATCGAATGTTGAAAACGAATGTTGAATGTTGAGAACGAATGCTAAAAGTTCAAAATCGAACGTTGAAAATGAATGTTAAATGCAAAAAAAACAAGTTGTAAGCGAATGTTGGATGTCTAAAATGGATGTTGAAAGTTGAAATTTGAATGTAAAAAACGAGTATTGAATGTTGAAAACAAATCATGAAAATTGATATCCGAATGTTGAAAATGAACATTGAGTATTGAAAACGAATGTTAAATGTTGAAAACGAATGTTGAATGTTGAAAACAAATGTTGAATATTGAAAACGAATGTTGAAAGTTGAAAATCGAATGTTGAAAGTTAAAAAACGACTGTTGAAAGTTGAAAAAGAATGTTAAATGTTGAAAACGAATGTTGACAGCTAAAAATCTAATGTTGAAAATAATTGTTGAATGTCGAAAACGAATGTTAAATATTTATCACCGTTGACATAGCAAGTTATTGACTTCTATTTCAACAACTGAAATTCCTGAGTGATGTTAAATTCAACTATAACACGATTATGGAGGGACTTAATCTGGCTAAAAAGTCTAAAGCCTTACCCCCATATATGAACATAATAGTTAACTTTACACCTAGAATGCTACAACATCAAACAAAAGATGGTGTTAAAGATCAAGTCCGGGAACTAAATGCCAGAATCAAAACGGAAGTGCTTTCCTCCCTGTCTGGCATTACTGCAAAAGCCATTACGGAAGTTGGCAAAGAGATGGACAGCATCGTCCAAGAGGTAGATGACCAGTTCATAAAAGGTGAACAGTTTGAAGAAAGAAACAGGTTCTTTAAAACAGCTAATGAAATCAAGGAAGAATATGCCATCAAACTGGCTAAATACAAAGAATGTCTGCCAAGAAAACAAACATTTAGCAGTGGTTTCAAGCCAAAGGACAAATATAGAAAATTTTAAGATTTTGTTTCACATACAATAATTTGATTAGTAGCGTAGTGTAGGATTTTAGTTACTATAGTTCAGTGAAATCTTCTAAGGATTTTAATCTCTAGGTTGTCAGTTATGTGTGCGTTATCTCACTTGGATTTGTTATAATATTGGAATATTATGTGTTTATTTTATCATTGGAAATATTAAATCATTTCATTCACCTGTGTGTTATCGTTTGTTAAGCTTCTATTGGATAATAGTTTTTTGTGCACTGAGCATGCGTGCCATATGCTGCCTTTCCTTCTGCAAACAGTCTTACCAATTTACTCTTACTGTAAGGATGGTTTGCAGAAGATTTAAGAGTTCCTGTAGATATAGGAACAAAAGAAAACGGGAAAAACTTAAAACTTAAAACCCGTAAACTAAATAACAAGTATAAATCAAGAAAGATTCGAGAAGAATCTTGCAAAAAGTTTGTGTTGAACTTGTCAAGTAGACTACTGACAAACGAGGAATACTCTTGGGAAAAGGGATGAGGTTTATTCCTACTCCTAAAGTTTCAGGTACTTACATACGTAAACAAATCATGATGGATTTTCTTGAACTAGCTAGAAAATTGAGATGTAGATTTCACTACTCTACGAACACAATTAAAGAAATCCATCCTTTATACTTACAAACAGGGCATATTCTACCTAACGGAAACAATGCCCTTGAATGTTACATAACTGATACAAAACTTGAAATTTCTAGATTAAAGGTTAAACAGTTCAAACACAACCTAACACTAGCAGAGCGTAAAGCTTTCAATTATCTTATAAAAGATGACAGCATCTATATATCTAAGGCAGATAAAAACAACACAACTGTGGTCGTAAACACATTAGATTATATTAATGCAGGAACTAATCACTTAAACAGTGATCATTACATGAAAATAAATCACACAAACACAGAGATTATCACTAGATCTATTTCAAAGATTGTAAATAAACTATTTGCAAACAAAGAAATTGATGAGCACACTTATAACTTCTTAAGTGACTGCAAGAATCCTAAACATGGATACATGTACCTTCTTCCTAAAATACATAAAATTCGGCAAGACTCATTAGAAGCAATCAAAATAGATGGGTATAAAAGAGGAGAATTAGCTGTGCCTTTCAGGCCTATAATCAATAAATGCAATTCTCCAACTAGAAGAATTGAAAAGATTTTAGAATTATTATAAAAAACTTTATTGAGGGAACTAGAGTTTTACATTCAAGACACAAAAGATTTTATCAATAGGATAGAGTCAAAGACCTGTGTACATAACTGTACACCTATTGCCTATGATGTAACTTCAATGTATACAAACATGAACATTGATAATTTACTTGATACAACCAAGAATTTCTTAGATCAAATTGATCGAACAAAGTATAAGTTTAAAGTACCAAACAAATTAGATTTAATATCTTTTGCAAAAATTATATTGGAAAACAATGAGTTCCAATCTAATGGGACTTTATATAAACAAGTTATACGGGCGCCACAAGGTGGAATATTATCACCCACTGCCACCGATCTGCATCTGTCAACAATACTTACACAAATCTTAGACAGATTTCAATTTAAAAATAGCATTAGTATGATTTGTCAATATCGTGACGATGGTTTCATGATTACAGAGTGCAACAAATCACAAATTGATGAGTTCTTTGCAATTGCAAACAACATTGACCCTCTACTTAAGTTTACGTATAATTTCTCCAATACAGAAGTGACGTACTTAGATACTGAGGTGTACAAAGGGGAGCGTTTTAAATCGAGTGGTGTCCTTGACATCAGGTTACATGTCAAACCAACTGAAACTTATCAGTATCTCCCAATTACAAGTGCACATCCTAAACATACTTTTAAAAGTATTATAACAGGTGAAACAATTCGTCACATAAGAAACAATAGCAACGAAACTGATCTTAACAAACATCTTCTGACCTTGGAGAATAAACTTATAGATAGAGGCTATGATAAGTTGGAAACTGCAAAAAACATAAAAGATGTGAAATACAAGATTAAACGATGCAGATTTAGAAAAAGGGAAATCCCACTTACACTAGTAACTAAATATAACCCCACAGTTACAAATCTTAACAGAGCTATTAAGAAACATTGGCAAATTTTGCAAAGAGATGAATATTGTAAAACAATATTTAAACAGATGCCTATCATTGCTTATAAACGCAGTAAAAATTTAAAAGAGCACCTAGCAAAAACAAGACTTTTAAATAGGGAGACTTTTGAGAAGGGACCCTTGCTAAAATAGAACTTAGCTAAAAAATCCTGAAACACCGTTAATTAATTATATATATATTTCTAGTAAAAAGGCAATTAGTCATTACGACCCTGTAAAAACGGTGTCAAGTCTTGAGGTTTAAGTATGTATGTTGGCGATGGGAATCTATGCATTTGTGGAAAGTTTTACCCAAATGTTTGTAAAGGTGAATGATAAATACGAATTTTGAATGTTTAAAGATGAAAATTTAGTTGTAAAAAAAAATGTGGAATATTTAAAACAAATGTTTAATGTCGAAAACAGGTGTTGGAAGTTGAAAAATAGTGTTGAAAGTTGAAAAATAGTGTTGAAAGTTGAAAAATAGTGTTAAAGGTTTTTAGCGGATGTTAAACACGAAAGTTGTATGTGGCAAACGAATGTTGAATTTTGAAAACGAATGTTGAATTTTAAAGGCGAATGTTGAAGTTGATTGATTGATTGATTGTTGGTTGCTTAACGTCCAGTGGCAAATATTTCATGCATATTCAGGACGAGAACAAATTTACAATAAACACAATAGGTAGGTTCTGTAATAGGGGCGTCCGGGATTAAGGTCGGAGAAATTTAGACTGCCACGGGAAATGAGGGTATATTAGATAGGGACAGAAATTTAGCCTTGCATCAGGTCACCTACGGACCCCTCACAGAGTTGTTGCAAGGGTTCTTAACGTGCACAGAGCGTGGCACTCTCTTTACACGAGGCATCGGATTTAACGTCCCCATTCTGACCGGACGTGGCTGCAAATTTGTACATCCCGCACAGCCAAACGGACGCCCCACTTTAGCAAGGGTTTTACTGCCGGTCGGAGGAAGACCAATGGTGACCCTACTTCTATTCCCCAGTCACCCTTGGGGGGTGTTGAAGTTGAAAAACGAATGTTGAATGGTAAAAACGAATGTTGAAGGTTGAACGAGTGTTAAGTGTAAAAAACGAAAGTTGAAAGTTGAAAACGAATGTTGAATGTTAAAACTCGAATGCTGAAAGTTGATATCAGGATGTTGAAAGCGAACATTGAGTGTTGAAAACGAATGTTAAATGTCGAGAACGAATGCTGAAAGTTGAAAATCGAATGAAGAAAAGGAATGTTGAATGTTGACGTTTTATTCTTATGTTGAAAACAAATGTTGAAAACGACAGTTGTATGTTATAAACGAATGGTGAATGCTTTAAAAGCTGACAATCGAATGTTGAAAATTAATGTTTGATGTCGAAAACAAGTGTTGGAAGTTGAAAATAGTGTTGAAAGTTGAAAAATGTTGTTGAAAGTTGAAAAATAGTATTGAATGCTAATATCAGATGTTGAAAACGAAACTCGAATATTGAAACCGAATGTTGAATGTTGAAAACGAGTGTTGAAACTTGAAAAACGACTGTTGAATGGTGAAAACGAATGTTGAAAGTTGAAAAACAAATGTTGAAAGTTGAAATAAATGTTGAATGTTAAAAACGAATGTTGAATGTTAAAAACGAATGTTGAAAGTTGAAAATCGAATGTTGGAAATTGAAAAATAGTGTTGAAAGTTGAAAAATAGTGTTGATAGTTAAAAAATAGTGTTGAAAAGTTGAAAAATAAATAGTGTTGAAAGTTGAAAAATAGTGTTAAATGTTTATAGCGGATGTTGCAAACGAAAGTTGTATGTTGAAAGCGAATGTTGAAAATGGAAAAATGAATGTTGAATGGTGAAAACGAATGTTGAAAGTTGAAAAAACGTTGAAAATGAATGTAAAATGCTAAAGACAAAAGCTGAAAACGAAAGTTCAAAATCTGATGTTGAAAACAATTGTTGAATGTTGAAAACGAATGTTAAATGGCTGAAAACGAATGCTGAATTTTAAAAACGAATGTTGAATGTTTAAAGATGAAAATTTAATTGTGAAAAAATATTGAAAACAAATGTTTAATGTCGTAAACAAGTGTTGGAAGTTGAAAAATAGTGTTGAAAGTTGAAAAATAGTGTTGAAAGTTTAAAAACGAATGTTGAACGTTGAAAACGAATGTTGAAAGTTAAAAATTTAATGTTGAAAACAATTATTGAATGTTGAAAACGAATGTTAAATGCTGAAAACGAATGCTGAATGTTAAAAACGAATGTTGAATGTTTAAAGATGAAAATTTAATTATAAAAAAAATGTTGAATATAGAAAACAAATGTTTAATGTCGAAAACAAGCGTTAAAAGTTGAAAAAAGTGTTAAAAATTGAAAAATAGTGTTGAAAGTTGAAAAATAGTGTTAAATGTTTATAGCGGATGTTGGAAAACGAATGTTAAATATTGAAAGCGAATGTTAAAAATAGAAAAACGAATGCTGAATGGTGAAAACGAATGTTGAAAGTTGAAAAACGAATGTTGAATGTTGAAAACGAATGTTGAAAGATGAAAATCGAATGTTGAAAACGAATGTTGAAAGAAGAAAATCGAATGTTAAAAACGAATGTTTAAAGAAGAAAATCGAATGTTGAAAACGAATGTTGAAAACGAAAGTTGAAAACGAATGTTCAATGTTGAAAACGAATGTGGGATGTCGAAAATGGATGGTGAAAGTTGTAATTCGAATGTAGAAAACAATAGTGTTGAAAGTTGAAAAATAGTAATAAATGCTAATATCGGATGTTGAAAACGAAAATCGATTGTTGAAATCGAACGTTGAATGTCTGTTGAAAACGAGTGTTCAAAGTTGAAAAACGACTATTGAATGTTGAAAACGAATGTTGAATGTTAAAAACGAATGTTGAAAGTTGAAAATCGAATGCTAAAATGTTGAAAACGGATGTTGGATGTCGAAAATGGATGTTGAAAGTTGAAATTCGGATGTAGAAAACGAATGTTGATGGTTGAAAAAGAATGTTGAATGTCGAAAATGGATGTGTAAAGTTAATATTCGAATGTAGAAAACGAATGTTGAATGTTGAAATCATGAAAGTTTTTATCCTAATGTTGAAAACAAATGTTAAAAACGACAGTTGAATGTTATAAAAGAATGGTGAATGCTTAAAGATGAAAATCGAATGTTGATTGATTGAATCATTGTTGGATGCTTAACGTCCAGTGGCAAATATTTCATGCATATTCAGAACGAGAACAAGTTCACAATAAATACAATAGATAGGTTCTGTAATAGATTAAGGGATTAAGGTTGGAGAAATTTAGACTGCCACGGAAAATGAGGGTATATTGGATAAGGACAGAAATTTAGCCTTGCAACAGGTCACCTACGGACCCCTCAAAGAGTTGTTGCAAGGGTTCTTAACGTGTAAAGAGCGTGAAATCAAATGTTTAATGTCGAAAACAAGTGTTGGAAGTTGAAAACAAGTGTTGGAAGTTGAAAAAAAGTGTTGTAAACTGAAAAATAGTGTTGAAAGTTGAAAAATAGTATTAAATGCTAATATCGGATGTTGAAAACGAAAGTCGATTGTTGAAACCGAACGTTGAATGTTGAAAACGAGTGGTCACAGTTAAAAACGACTGTTGTATGGTGAAAACAAATGTTGAAAGTTAAAAAACAACTGTTGAATGTTGAAAACGAATGTTGAATGTTGAAAACGAATGTTGTTTGTTAAAAACGAATGTTGAAAGTTGAAAATTGAATGTTAAAAGTTGAAAAACGACTGTTGAATGGTTAAAACGAATGTTGAAAGTTGGAAAACGAATGTTGAATGTTGAAAACGAATGTTGAAAGTTGTAAATCGAATGTTGAAAGTTGAAAAACAAATGTTGAATGTTGTAAACGAATGTTGAAAGTCAAAAATCGAATGTTGCAAACAATTGTTGAATGTTGAAGACGAATGTTGATTGCTGAAAACGAATGTTGAATGTTGAAAACGCATGCTGAATGTTAAAAACGAATGTTGAATGTTAATAGATGAAAATGTAATTGTAAAAAAAATGTTGAACATAGAAAACAAATGTTTAATGTCGAAAATAAGCGTTGAAAGTTGAAAAATAGTGTTAAATGTTTATAGCGGATGTTGAAAACGAATGTTGAATGTTGAAAACGAATGTTGAATTTTGAAAGCGAATGTTTAAAATTGAAAAACGAATGCTGAATGGTGAAAACGAATGTTGAAAATTAAAAAAAAACAAATGCTGAATGTTGAAAACGAATATTGAAAGAAGAAAATCGAATCTTGAAAACGAAAGTTGAAAACGAATGTTCAATGTTGAAAACGAATGTTGAATGCTGAAAACGAATGTTGAATGTTTAAACAAATGTTGAATATGGAAAATAAATGTTGAATGTCGAAAACGAGTGTTGAAAGTTGAAAATCGAAAGTCGAGAACGATTGTTAAATGTTACAAACGAATGTTGAAAGTTGAAAACGAATGTTAAATGTTGAAAATCGAATGCTGAAAGTTGATATCCGAATGTTGAAAACGAACATTGAGTGTTGAAAACGAATGTTGAATGTTGAGAACAAATCTTGAAAGTTGATAATCGAATGTTCAAAACGAGTGTTAAATGTAAAAAAACGAAAGTTGAAAGTTGAAAACGAATGTTGAATGTTGAAATCGAATGCTTAAAGTTCAAAAGAGCTAAATATGATCACTGAATTGGTTGAAAAAGACTCTGTGAGAAGTTTTCTCTCAAACAACGACGTCTTGTGGCTTTTTAATCCTCCACACGCCTCCCACATGGAAGGAGTGTGGGAAAGGATGATTGGTGTTTCACGAAAGATTTTAGATTCTATGTTACTACGAGAAGGTTCAAAAACTCTTACTCATGAAGTACTTACTACCCTGTTATCGGAGGTAACAGCAATTGTAAATGCGAGACCCTTGGTTCCGGTGTCAGCTGACCCAGAATCACCATGTGTACTTTGTCCAGCAATGCTTCTCACACATAAAATAAATCAGGACAATGTATCGTTTCCAACATTCGGAAATAAAGACATGTTGAAATCTCTATGGAAGCACACTCAGGTTCTAGCAGAAGAGTTTTGGAACCGCTGGCGTAACGAATATTTAAACCGTCTACAAACTCGACAAAAATGGACCCGTGAGTACAGTAATATGAAGGAAGGCGATTTAGTACTCTTAAGAGACCGTGAATGTGCTCGCAACTATTGGCCAGTCGCAATTGTTGAAAAGACATTCTCTAGTTTTGATCAGAAAGTCAGAAAGGTTCAAATTCGTGTTGTGCGTGATGGGAAAGCAGTTAGTTATGTTAGACCAATCAACGAACTAGTAATGTTGGTAGAGCATGTGGAACTAAAACAAAGTGAAACAGATTAATGATTATAATTTTAACTCGTTGAACCTTCGGATAGTCAGAACATTTTATTACAGTTATTACATTTTGCATTGATAATTTGTTCATGTTATTTTCAAATTTGTTTATGAATTGGTGATTTTAGTTTTGAAATCAGAGGGGGAGTGTTATGTCACACTCCGGAAATTACGGATCTGTCCGTCATTATGTCGAATTTTATTTTTGATGTCTGCCACACGGCAAAGATAAACAAACTTTTCTTTGGTATTCAACCCTCCACAGGGTGAGTTTTTGTTATACTGTAGTTTATAACCTTCATTTGTATGCCCGATATACGTATTTAAAGTCTAAGGTCAGTCCTTTTGAATTTAATTGTGATTTCAAACGATTCTCAGGAGTCATATCTCATGTCACACTTATTTTGTATTTTACATGTTAAATTAAGCTTTCCGATGTTTATATGATGGTTATTTTTATTCCTGCTTTTATTATACACCAGTCCTAGTCAATTTAAGCTTCTTAATTCTCGATTTTTGATATTACTCCGTCAGTTTGTCAAAATATTTTTTGTATGGAACGCCAATAGAGCCATATATTTCGGCGTACGTTTTTTCTTAAAACAGTATGTGTATAGAACGCTTTTCGTGTTATAATTTTGTTATCTAAGATGTAATTCTATGGCACTTTTTGATCATTTTTTGGTTGTTTCATAAGATAGACATATTTTTCAATGTATGGAGAACATTGTTGATATTAATTGTACCATTATTTTGTGAACATTGTGCTTATTAGATTTCATTTTTGTATATTTTCAGTTTTTTACCCTCTCTGGAGGTCTGCAATAAAAGATAGTAACTCAGGTTTTAGCGTATCTTTGATATTACAGATAGCTTACAAAATCTTTTAAATATTTCAGTCGATTCCGTTAACTCAGAAAATGATTTGCTTTTCTCTAATTCCAATGAATGTGTTCCTGAAATGAGTCTGTCAATAAAGATGACATTGGCAGTTATATAAGTATGGAGTCACCTGAAAAGAAAAAAAAAACGATTCTGAAAACAAAAGATAGCAATGATGAAAGAGAGTCACGATCACAATGGATTGATTGATTGTTGGTTGCCTAACGTCCAGTGGCAAATATTTCATGCATATTCAGGACGAGAACAAATTAACAATAAATACAATAGGTAGGTTCTGTAATAGGGGCGTCCGGGATTAAGGTTGGAGAAATTTAGAATACCACGGGAAATGAGGGTATATTGGATAGGGACAGAAATTTAGCCTTGCAACAGGTCACCTACGGACCCCTCAAAGAGTTGTTGCAAGGGTTCTTAACGTGCAAAGAGTGTGGCACTCTCTTTACACGAGGCATCGGATTTAACGTCCCCATTCTGACAGGACGTGGCTGCAAATTTGTACATCCCGCACAGCCAAACGGACGCCCCACTTTAGCACGGGTTTTACTGCCAGTCGGAGGAAGACCAATGGTGACCATACTTCTATTCCCCAGTCACCCTCGGGGGTCTATTATTTAGATTCACAGAATTTATATTTACAAGAATATAATATCAGACTACAGTAAGGAAGGTCTGCTGCAATAAAAAAAAAATCATTTTTTATTTGGTTTTTCTTCTTCTGCAAACTGGCCAGGTGTGTCTGCTCCCTCAAGTTAAACCAACAAATTAAAAACCTGCGGCCGTATGAGTAATAAAAATTGCGTTTATTTGTCTTGTTAATTTGCCTGCTTTGTAAATGATCGAATTACAATGATTATGATTAATTAATTGTTTTTGCAGAGAATGTGAACAGTAATCCTGCAAGAACTAATCTTACCTACGCAGAAAAAAGGAAGAGGGTAATGGGACTTGTTGAGATACAAGCTCATTGAAACCAGGTTGGAGGAACAGTCCCCAGCAACTCATTCTTGTTGCTTTTGTCAATGAACTGTTGATGATGTCATAGTTTGTCAGGATTGTGGTCCCTCTGCATTGTGATGCTTGCTGTAAGAGGATACATCAGAACATCCTGTTCCATAAGCCACACCAGTGGAAGGTAACATATTGCCACAATATATATAAAAAAGATGTGGTATGATTGCCAATGAGACAACTCTCCACAAGCATACAAGAGACCAAATGACACAGAAAGTATTAACTATAGGTCACCGTACGGCCTTCAACAATGAGCAAAGCCCATACCACATAGTCAGCTATTAAAAGCCCTGAAATGACAATGTAAAACAATTCAAACGAGAAAACTAACAGCCTTATTTATGTAAAAAAATGAACGAAAAACATATATGTAACACATAAACAAACGATAACCACTGAATTACAGGCTCTTGACTTGGGACAGGCACATACATGTAGAATGTGGCGGGGTTAAACATGTTAGCAGGATCCCAACCCTCCCCCTAACCTGGGACAGTGGTGTAACAGTACAACGTAAGAACGAACTATAAAAATCAGTTGAAAAAGGCTTAACTCATCAGGTGGATACAATTACAAATACAAGTGGACGTTGCCGGGTACTTGTACATCCCAACAACAAAAAGACACTTAGTACAGATCTGAGAGTACTCGCAGTTACTGACAGCTAGTTCAAAGCCACTAACAACTATAACAAAATTCATGCATCTAAGACTAATGTCATTTGTTCATGTGTTTAGATGTAGTTTTAAAACTTTTCTGAAAACCAGGATAGAAAAGCAACATTGCAGCTTTTAGAAATGTTTAAAAACTGATATACTTTGCAATGCTTTGTGCGGTTATCAAATGAATTTCATAAAATCGTTGATAGTTTTCAAAATTTAGAAATTATTACTGACTATTTTCAATAAGAATGTTCAAATGCTTAAAATGTACACACACACAAAAACCATGAAATTAATTGAAAAATTGTAAAGACGAGATTGTTCTTAACAGCCTACAAGATACAATGTATATTGATCCAAAGAATTTTTTCAATCTCTAACTTTGTCCTATCAATATATTTCTTTCAGGTTTATATATGATCATATTAACATCATACATTAATACTTTAATTATATACATACTTTACCTCTATTACAGCAAACCATGTATGTACCTATTCACATGACAAATGAACTTGCCAGAAAGACCACATTTGTGAATCATCATACTCTACTTCCATATATGCTGTTGATGTAAAGGGTAAATATTTTTTATGCTGACCCCCCAAATAAATGTTCCAAACAAACGGTTTTTGTATGATTACTTTAGTATCCTCTTTTTCTTGGTTGAAATTAACTTTATACAGATGGAAAATATTTGGAAGGGGAAGAAACTGAATTTACTACTCTTTAGAGCCTCTAGTTTTTCTTTCTTTAATATGTTATTCTCATATTGCAGGTTTACAACATACATATAAAAAACCAGCTATGTAGATGTGAAGATCCTGCAGTCACCTTTATGCGTTACAGCTTATGGCCAGCTTCACCTACAAGCCCTAAAATTGGCTTTGATCTCAGATTCATGGAGCTATTGTCTGTTCTGCAACTTGAGAGCTGTTTATCTGCAAAATCTGTTTGTGATGCTTTAGATGCTATGCACTCGGACTACATTAAATGAATCTCCAACGTTGCAAGTAAATTTAAACAGTTTTCCAATGTCATAAAGTGTTCTCTCATTAGGCATTTGTTAGAAATACATCAGTATAGACAAAAGAATGTTAAAAGATTTTTAAAATATTTGTTGTCACAATGTGCTGTCTAGATTTAGACAAAAATAAGAAAAAAGATTAGAATTGTGGTTTTGTGCTAGAATGTAAAGATATTTGGTGCTTATCTTGCAAATTTAGTTTGTAAAAAAATGCTGGAATACTCGAGGTCTATTTTGTGCGTATATTAAGATTTGTTAATATCAGATATGGTCAAAGTTGAAGAAAAAAACAAATTTCACCAAGCTTCAGCTTACTTCAGATCAAGGACAACTGCTTTTAGAATCAGCTCAGACAAAGAGAAAAAACGCCTGTCTAGTTAAATTAAAGGAACTTGCAACTGACAGGCAATATTTATCTAGCTTGAAGAAATATGCAGGTATGAAAATGTATAACAAGTATTATATACTTAAGAGCTGTTCCATTTAAACTTACATGGTACCAAGGGCAGACAATTTAAAACTTAATTAATCACCCATAGAGTCAAATTTATAATTTCAATTCAATTTTCAATGGATTTCATAACAATCTTTAAAATGGTTGTTATGTTTTATGGAACAGCCCTAATTTTTGTAAATTGGGATAAACTGATTTTGATTCAGGCTTTATAAGTCAACCTATACAATGTGATAAATATTAAGGTTTACCTCTCAGCAACTATTTGTAAATAGCCATGTAGGAATTGTTTGTTGCATTTTTCTCGATAACTACAAATGAGTCCTTCGAAATTCAGAATCAAGTGTCATATAACCATGCTTTTCAGTGTGAATTGTTTTCATATACATTTCTTAACAACTTTCTATTTACATTAAACCAATAAATATAATTAATTTGTTATATTAATTTTGCAGAGGGTCAAGATATTGGAATCCGAATAAGCAAACAGTTCTCCAGCAACTTTATAAAGATAAAAAAAGAAGTGGACAAACTGAATGCTATTTCCCGCACAAATTTGGATTCCAAACAGTTTCTGTCTTTAGAATCAGAAATATATGATCAGTTGGAAACGAGAAAGATCTCTGAAAACCAACAAAAGGCTGTTCAGTCCAAATGTTTGATTGACCATGCAGAAGGAGAAAGTACTAATATTGACATTGAAATAAAAAAGTATTTACTTTATTTAAGTAAACAGAGTGAAGAAATAATTGACACAATCAACTGTCTTTTACCTTTAGAAGGAAACAGGTTCCATTTAGGCAAAATTAATTACCTCTTAGTGGAACATTTTAATATTGAAACTGTTTTTCATTCGTGTTTCACATTATTTGAACACACTGTTACAGATGTTTCTATTGTACCAAGAATAGTTCATGATAAATTGAATACAGAATTGTCAAGATCCTTAAATTTACCAGCCGAAGAAGAAATAACAACAATTTTTCAGGAAATTGAGCAGTTTGAAAATAATGAATTGAACCGTATTTATATGGAAAAGGAGAGTGACGAGGGAGGATTGATTGATTGATTATTGGTTGCTTAACGTCCAGTGGCAAATATTTCATATTCAGGACGAGAACAAGTTAACAATAAATACAATAGGTAGGTTCTGTAATAGAGGCGTCTGGGATTGAGGTCGGAGAAATTTAGACTGCCACGGGAAATGAGGGTATATTGGATAGGGACAGAAATATAGCCTTGCAACAGGTCACCTACGGACCCCTCAAAGAGTTGTTGCAAGGGTTCTTAACGTGTAAAGAGCGTGGCACTCTCTTTACACGAGGCATCGGATTTAACGTCCCCATTCTGACCGGACGTGGCTGCAAATTTGTACATCCCGCACAGCCAAACGGACGCCCCACTTTGACGAGGGTTTTACCGCCGGTCGGAGGAAGACCAATGGTGACCATACTTCTATTCCCCAGTCACCCTTGGGGAGACGAGGGAGGAGATGACGATGATATTAAAATTGATAACAATGAAATTTTGTGTTGATGACACAATTATTCGATCGATTAAAACAGGAAAAGCTTAAACAATGTCAGAAAATAGCACCCGGTTATAAAACTCAATTTTTACGAGGGTCAAGCCATTGAAATCCGAATAAGCAACCAGTTCTCAAGCAACTTTATAAAGATAAAAAAAAGAAGTGGACATACTGAATGCTATTTCCCACACAAATTTGGATTCTAAACAATTTTTGTCTCTAGAATCAGAAATATATGATCAGTTGGAATCGACAAAAACTGTATGTTTATATGTACCACATATGAAGGTATATGACATGCAGATAGCTTGGTATTTCCTCAATAAGATTGTATTATGATATGGGGAATTTTGTCACTCCCTGATTTAAATTTGATAAATAAATACACAGAACAAAAAGAAATGCAATTGGAAAACACACTTCCCTTTCATCAGAGACATATATATATATATGTATATATCTGCTTTCATCAATATACATTGACATTGGACTCCTTGTAACACATTAATTAAAACAGCAAGAATTAATACAAGTTAATGAAACGATCTGCATACATGGTTAGTATTATACTATAGAGTAATGTCATTGTTTGTTTCTCGATTTTTGGTAAGAAAAAAAAAACAGTATTAATTCCAATTTTTATTTTAATTTTTTTTTTTTTGACCTCCTACCCTCCCTTTTTTTTTAGAAGAATCCTGTAAAGCAACTTATAAAAAAGTGGCCCTATTTTCACCAAGTCAGGAATATGACAGTTGGTGTCCATTCGTTTGATGTGTTTTATCATTTGATTAGGGGCTTTCCCACAAAATATTGAAAATCAATTTAATGATGGGACAGTGGAATTAGCTTCTGAATTAAAGGGGGAAAGAATCTATATACAAAACACACAACTTAGTACGTTGAAGCTGTATAAATGCTTAAAGATACTCCTCTAACAATTCTAAAATACAATTATATTTCAAAGTCTTATTGATTTTCAATATTTTGTGGGATTAGATCTTTCTCAATCCACTGGCGATGTTCAGCCAACTCATCCTTTTGGATCTGATTGCCAAGTGTCCTTTTTGGAGAAGTCTGAAACTAGCCTTCAAACAGGTTTATACGTGATGTCCAATGTCAATTTATAGTCTTTGAATTTACTGGACTGCCGGGATGGTTGATGAGTTATGACACATGAACCCGTCTTGGACAATCTCCTCATCTGATGACAAGAATGAAGGTTTCATGACCTCATCAATCTTAGCCTTCTTCGTCACACTCAGCTCCATTTTGTCCAGTGCACTTAGTCTCCTTTTTGCTTTCAGAAAAGAAATACGTTTATGGTTTTATTATCATAGTTCCAATTGCTATAAATCGTAATAAAGGTATTGAATAGTGAATATGAATGGTTTGATTTAAATAGCAAGAATAAAGTTTTATGTCCTGAGTTTTATTTCTCTGATATATTATTAGGAAGATCAGATAAGGAAAATTGCACACTCAAAATATCCTACGGTAACCAAAAGAGTAAAATATAGACGGTTGGATGGACATGCGTAACACACAATGCTCCCCACGCCTAAAGCTGGGGCATAAAAATCTTTAAAAGTATATGATGCAAACAGCCAACTCACAACAAATGACACCCCAAGGGTGACTGGGGGATAGAAGTATGGTCACCATTGGTTTTCCTCCGACCGACAGTAAAACCCCTGCTAAAGTGGGGCGTCCATTTGGCTGTGCGGGATGTACAAATTTGCAGCCACGTCCGGTCAGAATGGGGACGTTAAATCCGATGCCTCGTGTAAAGAGAGTGCCACGCTCTTTGCACGTTAAGAACCCTTGCAACAACTCTTTGAGGGGTCCGTAGGTGACCTGTTGCAAGGCTAATTTTCTGTCCCTATCCAATATACCCCCATTTCCCGTGGCAGTCTAAATTTCTCCGACCTTAATCCCGGACACCCCTCTTAGAGAACCTACCTATTGTATGTGTTGTTAATTTGTTCTCGTCCTGAATATGCATGAAATATTTGCCACCTGACGTTAAGAAACCAACAATCAATCAATCACAACAAATAACAGATGCAATGTGATGGCTAAAAGCTTAATGAGACATGTAGATTCAATTACCTGGTAATGTTTTCAGGTTTGAATGATGGAGGTGGTATTTCGTTTATGTCTTCTTCCTTCAATTCACAAAAGGGCTGCATTTGATTCATAAGTTGTCCCTTCTCTAATTTCACATGCAGATGTTTTCTGATTCCTCAACTTCAAAGAAAAACATATAGTTAATTTTTAATATGAATTTACATTGTTTGATGCTCTGTGGGTTTTTGCACGGAATGCTTGTGTCATCCGGTCTGTTTGTACAAAGCAAGTGCTTCATAGCTTGTCACTTTGGGTTATTCCTTGTCATTAATTCCGTATTTTTCGTCAAATTTTTGTTTGTACAAAGCAAGTGCTTTAGAGTTCTGTCCCATTGGGTTTTTCTTCATCTTTAATACCACACGCGCATTGTACACTTGTTTCATGACCACAATTTTTTCTGCCAACAGTTCAACATCGTCCCAACTTAAATCATCAGCAGCCATTAGATTTACCATTTTACTTGTAAATCCCGCGCAGCGAAACGGATGAAACATTTTGACAAGTGTTTAACTATCAGTCAGAATATGATCTGTAGTGACCATATTTCTATTCTCGGTCACCTTGACGGGCGAAAGGTACACGAATGCTAAGTGTTTTTGTTTTGGCAGACACTGTGCATTATGAGTTTTTCTGCCTGTGCCTGTTGATTTAGGAAAACTCCATTGGGACTGCAAATATTATTCTAATTTGATGTTCTCTGAGAAATAAATAATTCAACTACAACTTTAAAGGCTCATATAAAATTCGTAAGCAAAAGTTGCAGGATGTGGATATAGTCGCGTGACTGTCGCTGGAGATAAATTTAGCAACTTTACATTAGTGCAACTTTACAATAGTGCATTGACGGTGGTATTAGGAGTATGAATAAAAAGAAAACATCGTGCGATCATCACCGAACAAGAGTAAATGAGACTGGACCAAAGATGCATTTAATATGTTAACTGTTGCTTAACATTGTTTATATCAATTTTCCAATTGATGTTGATGGCAAAGTATCAGTGACATGTATGTTGGTATAGGCAATTTTGAAAACTAGATACTTTAAGCTCTATTTTTAACAAACAATTATTAAGATATATACTTTTAGCTCCATTTTAACCAACAATTATTAAGATATAGAATTTTAACCATAGATATCCAACATTAATTCTGACAGCAAACTGTGTTTACGTAATTTATTCAGCAATATAGGAATGTCAAATTCAGCAATGTCCGAATAAAATGGATTTCATCTTTAAAGTGATGAAATCAATGAATTCAAGTACAACAATATGTATATCTTTGCTGTCAACTGGTTTACCATGGTCACATCTGACCACATCAATCCTGTTGTTTCTGATACTTTGGGTGAAAGTGATTCCGTAGGTGATATGTATTGATTGAATATATTTGTACCAACAAATGCAGCTAGCTGAGTTATAACCGACATCCTTGCTAATCCTGGAATAAAAAAAAACAACAATTACATAAACAATTAAAGTCAAGTAAGTTAAACTTATTCAACTACTAGTAATCTGTAAAACTATGCTTTTGAAGAATATGCGTGTTCAAAATCTTTAGCGACATATATTTGCACTCGAAATTATCTCCCATGATCTAACTAATTACAAAACTTATTCCGAAGTACTGATTCTAAATTCCGTAATTGAGCAGTGTTCTCTGTTAAAAATTCAACCCTTTAAGTACATTTAAAACTGATATCATATAAAATTATAGTCACTCCTAATTAACATATAACTTGTGTATAATTTATTTTAACATTACAAGACTTATTAAAGGATGAGAATTAAGGAAATAATTTATTGCCACTGGAAAATGAGGGTAAATTGGGTAGGAACAGAAATGTAGCCTTGCAACAGGCCACCTACAGACCCCCAAAGAGTTGATGCAAGGGCTCTTATTGTGGAGAGAGTGTGAACACAATTGAATTAAAACAGACCATTGGAAACCAACAATATAAAGTGTCGAACGAAACACTACAGAATATTTATTACTAATAATACAACAAGTATACGTACAAACACATACGATACATGTTTAACCAGTTCCTTGAGACAAACAACCCGATACACAAAGGATTGAAGAGAGCATATTTATTCATATTTATTGACTGCATACGAATAGAGTTATTCAACCGTGTCTCTACATGGTGTAATAAACAGATTTTCTAGTTGGTCAGTGGGTATTAATGATTTAATAATTGGATTACAATAATCCAAACAGAATAAAACAATTTATTTTGGAAAAGCACAAGATGAATGCTCGATGCTTTATTCTAAAATGCAAATTTGGGATATTGTGGTCACTTGCCTAATAACATAAGCATTGCATGATTGGAAAGCATTTTTATAATATGAAAATAACTCAATTTGTCTCTCGACAAGTCCAGCACACAATTCAATTATTTGATTTAGTTCGTTCCTTTGGTGTCTCCATAAAGTTCTAACGACCCTAAATGTCTTCAAACGCCTTATTGCGTGTTCAACATATACACGACACTCAGACATTCTCTTATTGAATTTCTTACATTTCTCTTTTTCCCTCAGCGTTTTCCATCTTAGTTGATGTCTCTTATATGGTGTAACTATTGGTGCTCGGTTTGCATAAATCTTATCAGCTAATATAACGTAATTTGGAGGGAAATCTAACTCCAAATTAGTCCCAATACTAGGCAGCAGATTGAATTGTTGAGCCTCGTTTTGGTGTCCAAGAAAACCGTTTTTAACAAGGCGTATATGATTTTCATTGTCAACTACAATTTGTGTGTGTGTATACAATGTACATGGCGATGTCCGGAGTAATGTTCTTCCTGTGGTTCAACCTGAGGTCTATATATGGCATGGGACATGCTTTCAATGGCTGCCAAAGCAGTTGGAATTTTTTACCAGTTCCCATGTAACTGAAGCCATTATTGACGACTAGGCCATACCATATTTGGTGAATATATTTGCAATAAAAATTGGTTTGAGGGCATTTATTTGAGTACATATATTTTAAGACGAAACATTAGTAAATTAAAAAGGTTGTAACAAGGATAACTACGAAGCCATAACAGAACTAACAGTGAACGAGTGATACGCAAAAGTCTGTGAGGTCTTCCAGTAGGACTATCGTGTATTCTTGGTCCAACTGTTCTCAGCATTTGCATTATCGTTTCTGGTGTTTCCCCACAAGAACGATAAAATGCTTAACGATGATTTGAAAAAAAGACAAACACATCTCTACCATGCCACATCTCATTTCTTCCTTCAGAAGCACGATGATAAATATCTAAAGTTGGTTCTGGAGGAGGACGAATTAGCAGCAAAATTAAGGTGAAAGTATTCTCAAATATTTAAGACGGATCCGACGGTGGAGTTACCAAATACTGAATTAAAGCTGATATACTTTTATACATTGTGACTTGGGTGGAAAGTTGTCTCATTTGCACTCATACCACCTCTTGCTATATATATGATATAGTTGCAATATCCATAATGACCTGAAAAAATTGTAGTAAATTAAAAAAAAAAAGTAAAGAAACAAAGCTACATTTATTCGGAACTATAAGACTAACTATGGAGAAGAAAACAAACTCGTATTTTCCTTACCCAGATATAATGCTATGCCTAATTAAAAATCATTTTAAAAGAAATTGAAAATGAACAGTACATAAGATTTATTATATTCCTACTTACTGAAGGCTTTAAAAGAGTTAGAAATTGAAATCATCCCTTCTTCAATTTTACGGACATCATCACGAGATGGTTGACTGTATCCGTTCCTAATGTCGTAACTACAATCCTGTCCCATTTTCACGAAAGTGACCTACCCAATAAGACTTATAACCGGGTTTGTGCTAACATTACAACATCACGGGTGCCACATGTAGATCTCCTTATCCTTCCGGAGCAATTTTTGGTGAGGTTCGTGTTGCTCAGTCACTAATTTTCTATGATGTATGAGGTGTACAGTTGTTCTTTTCTTTTTTTAGTGTTGTCAATTAATCAATTATGTAGAAAAATGGTGAATTCAATCTGGTTTTAGAGCTGCTGTAATACAATGTAACGATGACATGGTAGGATTTGGGAAAACTTTAACTTGTTTTTCAACGGCATTTTTGTTATTTTTATCGCTAATATTCCCTCTGTTATCTCATCCGTTTGTATTAAGATGTTCAAAATAGTATGTGCATGCTCGTTTAAACACTTCAAAACTAGACGTGCTGAAAAACAGCCGTAGGCCACAAACGGTCAATTTATAACTTCATTGTTCTTATCTTGTTGCACCCAAGGGTGACTGGTCATTGGTCTTCCTCCGACCGGCAATAAAACCCTTGCTAAAGTGGGACGTCCGTTTGGCTGTGCGGGATGTACAAATTTGCAGCCACGTCCGGTCAGAATAGGGACGTTAAATTCGATGCCTCGTGTAAAGAGAGTGCCACGCTCTTTGCACGTTAAGAACCCTTGAAACAACTCTTTGAGGGGTCCGTAGGTGACCTGTTGCAAGGCTAAATGTCTGTCCCTATCCAAAATACCCTCATTTCCTGTGGCAGTCTAAATTTCTCCGACCTTAATCCCGGAAGCCCCTATTACAGAACCTACCTATTGTATTTATTTTTAATTTGTTCTCGTCTTGAATATGCATGAAATATTTGCCACTTGACGTTAAGCAACCAACAATCAATCAATATACCCTCATTTTCCATGGCAGTCTAAATTTCTCCGACCTTAATCCCGGACGCCCCTATTACAGAACCTACCTATTATATGTATTGTTATTTTGTTCTCGTCCTGAATATGCCTGAAATATTTGCCACTGGACGTTAAGCAACCAACAATCAATTAATCTTATCTTGTTGCATCTTGTTTCTTTATTAAGGCCTTCGATTTATTTAAAGTATAGTCTCTTGACATATTTTGGTTTTGTTATTGTCTGCCCTTTGATGTTTTTTATCATGGAAACAAGAAGGAAGGACAAATTGATAGGGACAGAAATGATATATTAAAAGGAACATTGGGGGTCCGGTGCGAAACGGCTAGAAGGAACGAGGGGAAAATGCTTATGACCAAAAAAATTGGAATAGAGTAAAGCTGAATGAAGCAAACGAAATGATTTAACCTTCGACAAATTAATCATTCAAGTTTTCTGGTGTGTACCATTATTTTTCCTTAAATATACATAAAGTATGTTTATATAAAGGCTTACTTCATCGATGAATACCTCTTTTGACATTTACCTTTACGTTAGCTATTTATGTATATGTATCTAAATATAAAATTACTCAGTTTTCTTGCCATAAAAAAGACATGTGAACACAATGCAGTCAAAATTTTAATGTATTTAATTATTTATTTTTATGGTTTTTCATATGTCGACTCAGGCTCGACCGGTAACCAAAGGTCGTGTTGCACACGGAACATCTGTATGGGTTATCTCCACTATGCGAATTCATGTGATCCTTAAGGCTGATAGAGTCTTCAAATGAACTACCGCACTTATCACATTTATGCTTCAGTGATTTTCCTCCCTCCGTTTCATTGTGGCGCTTCAAATCCTCCTCAGAATAAAACATTGTATTACAACTATCACATTTAAACTGGACGTTAGGCAACCAACAATCAATCAATCAATGCGGATAAATTACAAATATTGTTTCATTCAAAAAGAAGTTGGAATATATTATAAAATATAAAAATGTATAAAATTAAAATGATTTTAATTTTTCTTGATTTAGACTTGAGTTTTTTTAAAAATATACTTTAAATTGTTAAATATTTGAATTAGCTCTCGCAGCGATAAAGCCTTTTTGCGCTCATGTGTTGTAAAGCAAACACCAATCAATCAATCAATCAATTAATGCGGATATGTATTCAATGCCGCTGGGTTAATTGGTCACATATTTGCGTTAAATGGTTACAATGTTCCCATTTTTAAGTATAAATTTTGTTTATTTAAAAGTTCTAGAAAAATTACAAAAATTATTTTGACATGTTTTTAAAAAAAAAGAAAAAAACTCAAAACTGAATAGTGAATATTTGTACCGTGACTTTCTATCCAACATTCGACATACTCATCATGAGTATGTTGCTGGGATCTGATATAACGTTTGAATGTATGATACATATAACAATATTTTTACACAAGGTCCAAGGATTATGATAATCATATATACTTATATACTGATTTCCATTTTAAAATTTTGTTTGATGTTTAGGTAAAGAACCTTATTGGACTAACTTGGTATCTTAATCTCCAAGTCTAATTACTACCTTTTTGATACACAAAATATAGTGCATTGATCATAACATTCTATATCCTATCCATGAACATTTCCAGATATTTATCTATGTAATATATGCTCTAATATTCAGGGCACACAATGATGTTACACTTGTCAAGAAAATTACATAACTTTTGCATGGTGCGGGAATCTAATGGCTGTTCTAAAAATATAAATGATGTTACTGTTAAAGTCCTCTTAAAAATATGGAATTCCCTTCTTTTGTTTAGAATTGCTGATAAATCAACAACAAAATGTACAACCAATGCAATAATAAATTTTACTTCCCACTAATAAATTGAAGCAATTTCTACCCGTCTTCAGTGCTCCGTTTAGGTTAATTACAAGTCTATCTAGTATTTCATTTTTAATGAAGTAGCTTGATCAAGTGGTTGAATCTTTTAAAATGATTGATTGATTGTTGGTTGCTTAACATCCAGTAGCAAATATTTCATGCATGTTCAGGACGAGAACAAATGAACAATAAATACAATAGGTAGGTCCTGTAAAACAGGTCAACTGGGTTGCAGGTCGGGGGAATTTGGACTGCCACGGGAAAATGAGGGTGTATTGAATAAGAACAGAAATTAAGCCTTGCAACAGGCCACCTGCGGACCCCTCAAAGAGTTGTTGCAAGGGTTCTTAACGTGCAAAGAGCGTGGCACTCTGACTGCTTACTTATACATCCCGCACAGCCAAACAGACGTCCCAATTTGGCAAGGGTTTTACTGCCGGTCGGAAGAAGACATGTAGTGAACATATTTCAATTCCCCAGTCAACCTTGGGGATCTTGTTAAATTTAATAAAATTATCAATAAAGAAAGTGGCCAAATAAAAGTTACATCTTACGCAATTCACTTTAAAAGGTGGCCTATTCAATTTAAATTATAATACGTGTATTAATACAAACGCGTTCGATTTAAGGTTACTTCTAATACAATTATCTAAAAAAAAAAAGATTTAATGTTACATCTTATACAATAATAAAAAAGTGGTCGAATTTATTTAAAATATAGTAAAATAATCAATCAAGAAAATGACCGATTTTAGGTCTAATACATTTATCTTTAAAAAGCGGTCGAACCTCGTAAAATGTAATAAAATTATCAATAAAGAAGTGGCAGACTTAAGGTTACATCAAATACAATTATGAAGAAAAATTACCGGAATAAGGTAAAATATAATTCAGAAATAAAAAAAAATGGTCAAATTTATTTTAGAATCTTGGTAAAATAATCAATAAAGAAAAATACCGATTTAAGGTTATATCTAATACAATTATCTATAAAAAAGTGATGAAGTCTTGTTAAATGTAAAAAAAAAATATCAAAAGACAGATTTAAGGATACATCTTATACAATTGTGAAGAACAAAATGACTGGATTAAGGTAACATCTTTTACAATCATCGAAATAGTGGTCATATTTACTGTAAAATGTCATAAAATTATCGTTAAAGCAGTGGCCAATTATATGTTAAATTAAATACAATTATCTAGAGAGTCTAACGGACTTAAGGTGACATCTACAATTCCAATATAAAGTAGTTGAATCTTATAAAATGTAATAGAATTATAAATAAAGAAACTGACTGACTTAATGTAACATCTTATGCGGTTATCTTTAAAAAGTGGTTGAATCTAGTAACATGAAATGGAATTATCAATAAAATAAGTGGCCGGTTAATTTGGCATCGTTTACCAACTTAGTATGTAGTTTACTCCTTTCATTGTTATTGTTTTCTACAAGTTTATGTCGTACCTATTTGTTTTTAATAGTTCGTTTAAAGCGTCTGGCCATGTTGATTGTAAAGTAGTGAATTGATTCGGTGCACGTGCTATGTGAACCGCATTTCTCGTATTACACAGCGATCACCTGCAGATAATGTTAGGGTCAGATTTGTGATAAAAATAGAATGGCTTGTCGAAAGTTAATAAGGTGAATAGTTTTGTAGTTTGTGGTTTTGCTTAATATAAAAATGTATAAATTTAACATTTTTCTGCACATCCCTGAATAATGGAATACTATACAATTGGTACCGTTGATTTTATTACATTGTAAAGTGTATAGATATTTGTTTGTTGTAATCGTTACTGAAATATTGTTTGTTTACATGTCTTAAGGTAGATTCATGGTATACCGCCATCTTGGATTGTATCTCAGTACAAAATAGGTCTAGTTATTTGCTCAAATCTGCAAATTTGGAGACAGATTTGCAATTTTAACGGTTAGACTGTTTATTTATATAAAGAAAACTTGGTGATTTATTGTATTATTCAAAATATTTAAACAAATATCAAATTTTGTGTTTTTAGAATCATTTTTTTCAAGTAAGCCATTTAAGGGGAGATAACTCTATTAGTAAAAAATTTATACTGGACTGATAGGGAAATTTTTAATTTTTACTTGTAGCAAGAAAACAAGTTCGGTGACACCATTTTTTCTTTATTTTCTTAAAACATATTATAAAACCTATCTTTTTACAATTTATTTCAAAATTCTATCTCATAGAATTTTTGTTATGCACACAAATGTGTTTTTTCATGAACAATCTAACTAAATTTAGGCAATTTTCAACGACTCATTGCTTGGAAAATAGCACGGTGACCCATACTTTTTATTATATTTTTGAAAAAAGCATAGTAAAATCTTCCTTTTGGCAAAGTATAAGAAAATTCTATCTCAAAAAGTATATACTTATGATCTACCTTAAATGGTATACTATGCATCATAGTTAATGTGTGCAAGATTGAGAGATATTATATCGTTTCGTTTTAGGAGTAATAAATCGGGTTTTTATTAAAATATGTACAGTGGTAGTTGATAGGGCCAATATTTATATAATTTTCTCCAAACATTGACTAGCCAGTCGTAGTAAATTAAAAATAGAAATAAATACCAGCATCTATCGTATAAAAGTTTAGTGTTTTAATCTGGAGATAGACTTACATTTGTATAGTGATATAATAGTCCAAAAACTAAGTAAGAACAAATAGCGTAATATACTCAAATGCACAGTTTATCTTCTGATTAAATTGCCGATAGATTCGTGTCTGTTTTAGTAAGGGCGGTTTCGATCCCTATTAAACTTGGTGATGTTACCGGATGTTTAGTTCATTCTCTTAACACATGTTCTGTATTCTTCCGTCCACTTGTTTGAACTCGGTGATAGCCTTGTTACCACATTCAGAACACGAGTTTAGTTCTTTGAACAGCTCCAGTTTAAGTTTATCAGCATCTACGGTAAATTTGGTAGTAAACTCCTTGCAGGATGCGGTTAATTTTTCCATATACTGGTCGGATTCTTATCGTATAGCCTTTAATTTCCATACGCAGATGTCTTTAGCTTCATTCGATCCATAAAATGGTATAAAGTCAATGTTCGTATTAAACGATATGGGTGTTCTTGTTGATTCTTTTTTCATTGTGTATTCTAATGTAAGAATATGATGTCTTTTCTCAAAGATGTTGTTAATGGCTTTGATTGTTGCTCCGACTGTTGGTGTTGTATGTTGCATTGGAGATGTAAAGTCGATGTCAAAAAAGTTTACTTGGTTATCATTTTTAGTGGTATCCAAACTAAGCGATTCTGGCAAAGACATGTCCCTCTGGGTTAGATGTTCTAATGTAAAGTTTTTGTCACTTTGGTCCATGTTGAATTTTCCCAAATGTTCTACTGCTACTGCTGTTTCTTTTTCTGCTTGAGTAAAATAATAATTTTAAATACCTTTTAATGTCTGTCCTAAGTGTGTTTCAGATAACTGGCCACCTGGCATGCCAACAACTTTTGTGGTTGGAAAAACCCATTCAATATCAATTTGAAGCAACATGATTTTGTTTTTCCCTTGAAGCTGCCCTTTTTTGCAGTCAGCCACCTGACAGGGACATATATTGGATGCCCTTCCGAGAGTGGAACATAGCCCTCTGGAATCGTTTCTGTATCCTGATTCATTATCTGCACAAATAATAATAATAATTATTTCTTCAAGTTGTACTACATTTAAAATATTAAATACTACCAGTACATTAGGTTAAAAGATATATTTGGATTGCAGATTTCAGAATTATGGTCGTCTACATTTTTATGCCACGTATAAATGATTAATATGTCTTTAACTGTGATAATTTTTTTATAAAGAATTTTGTATTAATTGTAAAAATGAAGAAGTGAATGATTACCTATGAGAGAACTGTTCACAAGAGACCAATTGATACAGAAATTAACATTTATAGATCACCCTATGGCTTTCAACAATGAGCAAAGTACATACCGCATAGTCAGCTATAAAAAGTTGGTTTTGCATCATTATACAAAATTTAAGAAATAAATTCAATTGAACATCATAAGTATTTATTTTGAACATATTTATCATAAATGAATAGAAAACAAACCAAATATGAATAGCTGATTGATAGCCCCCCCCCAAAAAAAATCAATATATTCACAAGTAAATTATGAAACTTTTTACCTTGCATAGTCTCACTTATTAATACGCATTCCTCTCCTCGAAAGATAATGTCTTTCATTACTGTTTAAAGCCATTTTTAAGAGATTAGCTGGGCCTGGTTGTTAAATGTTGTTTTCTTGACTTTTTTCTGTAATAAAATTGAGAATGGAAATGGGGAATGTGTCAAAAGAGACAACAACCCGACCAAAGAGCAGACAACAGCCGAAGGCCACCAATTGGTCTTCCATGCAGCGAGAAACTCCCGCACCGGAGGCGTGCTTTAGCTGGCCCATAAACAAAAATGTATACTAGTTCAGTGATAATGGACATAATACTAAACTCCGAAATATACACAAGAAACTAAAATTCAAAATCATAAAAGACTAACAAAGGCCAGAAGCTCCCGACTTGGGACAGTAGAAAAATGCTGCGGGGTTAAACATGTTTTCTGAGATCTCAACCCTCCCCTATACCTCTAGTCAATGTAGATAAAACAAACACACAACAATACGCACAGTGAAACTCAGTTCAAAAAAGGTCCGAGTCCGATGTCAGAATAGATAACAAAGGAAACTAAACAAAATGACAATCTATACTGTTAAACGAGAAGACCTCATTTTGTGTGTCGCTTCTCTTCCTTCCCCAATAAATTAATCATCATGCCTCGGTGTCCTTTAGGTATCATGCATATTCGCATTTGTCATCCTCGCTTATGATTATTCAGTTTGGTTTATTTTGGGAGGAAAACGAAAATAAAGGCGTCCGGATATTGTTTCCGTCATCGGAATTCATTGAAAAGACTTCCGTTTAGGACTGCTTTAAAATTACACATAATTTTCATAAGTACTTGGGGACAGGACAATTATTTTCGCGTTTTTCTGTATACTATTTATACATATACTATAAATAAAGTGTATTTGTTATTTACTATGAATTCCAAGTTTACTATCAACGGCAGTACTCTCTATATAATATTTCAGTGACCGCCGTGGATAGTCTCCTAGTCTATATAATATATCAGTGACCGCCGTGGATAGTAAACTTGGAATTGATAGTAAATAGCAAATATACTTTATTTAAAGTATATGTATGTTCATAGTATACAGAAAAAAAAAAAAAAAAAAAAACGGACTGTGGAAAAAGGGGGAGGGCTAAAAAAATTGTCCTGTCCCCAAGTACCGATGACTTTTGATACCTTTCCTAAAATTCTCTAGTCATAAATCTTTTACAAAAATTCATCCTACAACAGTTTACATACTTTCAATTACGCTCGAATGCCCGCGATTTCGCGGGTGTGTTCTAGTAATACATAAATTATCAAAGGTCTACTAGCAGTTTACTGCCTTGCCAGATCCAGACCCCAATTAAACCGATTGCAAGATTATGTCTTTACCATATGAATATTGAGTACAATCCCATCCGTTATGGGTTTAGTATTATTTCATCATAAAATATGAGACCATAACCTGTAGCATGCCAACAACTGGTTTTAGAATAAAAAAGCTTATTTCCGATGTAAAGACCCTATAAGTGAATCAATATTAAAGCCAAAATATGCAATCTTTAATGACCTGACAACAGTATCGTAACTATATCCCTTCTTAATAAGTCTGTTTAAAGGTTTTGTTAGCTTTTGAGGTGAATGCCGACAATGTTGTGCTTTGTAAAGAATATTACCATAAAAATTGGATGCGAAATGCCTGAACGTATAAGATGTCTGCATGTTGAATTATATTTACGAATGATGTCCTTGTACCGATGATAACATTTAGTAAATGTTTTGACTAGTTTGTGATATCGAAAACCCTGGTGTAATAATTTTTCAGTAAAACACAAATTTCTCTCGCTAAAATCTAAAACGTTGTTACATACACAAGATATAAAATACATGAGAACCTAAGTTTTCCATCTATTAATATAAAAATATATTATATAAACGATTGAAATACAATTCCTAAATAATGGGGGGAAATAAGGTCAGTTGGATAACTACATGTGGAACAGTGACTATTTTTTGTTTGTTTGTTAATTATAATTATATATATAAGATGTTGAATAGATTTTAAAATGAGTGACAATTGCATATAGCTGGGTGTTTTGTCTGAATTATTAGCACTATTGACTATTAAGATAACAATTTGCAAACTTAAGTTGGTAAATCTTTCTTTTTATGATATAAGAAAAACAAATTAATGGAAAATCATGATAATTTAACATCATCAAAGTTGTCTTTTAATGAGGTCACAATGGCACTGCAGAAAACCAAAAAATGATTCTTTATTGACAAATTAGTGTTGTGCAGTGCAATTTTGAAAGCCATACAAAGGCATTTTTTTATTCAATATGAGATAAGCCTCAACATTCTCAAGTGTTGTTGAATAAACCTGAAGTGTTGTAGGATACAAAACTGTGTTAAAAAAAAATCCGAAATAATCCCAAGTAAAAAATCTTTGCCAAAATAAAAACAAATATGTCAAAATGCACAGTTGCATAAATGCTTTTAAATCCTAGTATATAGGAAAAAATTAGATACTGAAATTGGAAGAAAATGTCTTCCTTTTACTATAGGTAAGACATCATCAAAATCTTTGAGACTAGCATATTGATCGTCTTTCAGAATGCACTATCTACATTCGGTGTCCATTGCCCTTAAAAGGCTAGCACTGTTTGGTGTAGGCTCTTGAGACTGATATTCACTTTCAATACTTGAGATGTGCACCTCTGAAATGTTGTCACCATCAAAGCGAGTAGATCTTCCAAGGAATTGTTCATCGTATCCAGGCATGAGGCAGATGATTAATGACCTCTTGTAACGAAATCCCACAGGCTCAGGACACAGTGGTGCAACTGATGAAAAAATAGCAGATTCTGAAAGCGAGGATGACCTGGATGTTAATGTTAATAAACTAAAGAATATGAAGAATAGGAGATACATAATCGCATGTTGCCGCATCAATACTGAAAAAGTTATGTAATATAACCCATTATTCACAAGGGGAAGACCATTGATGGGTGCACAATCCATCATCTCACAAAGTTATATTAATTATAATTGTATTAGTCCCCTACCGACGAAGTAAATTCGAAGATGACTTTAGGTTTGCACTCCGTCCGTCTGTCTGTCTGTCCATCCGTCAGTCCGGCAGTTGTTCGCACATTTTCCGTCATGCTTGCCGATATTGATTTGATAATTGTATATAGTTTTATCATGACGAGTAACGATTAAAGTTGGAATTTTGATCCGGTCTTGTGATTTAGGTGCAGAGATAGGTCCTTGGACTTTGAAAATTCACTGAAATAGTCAGTTTTCCGCACTTTTTTCGTCTTGCTTGAAGAAATTGATTGGCTAATTGGTATATAGCTTTATTTTGACAAGTTACAGATCAAGTTACATTTTTTGTTCTGGTCTGATGATTTTGTTATGGTCCCTGGACTTAGAAAATTCACTTTCTTCGTCATGCTTGAAGATATTGACTTGATATTTGTTATATAGTTTACGGTCAGACATTTTATGAACATTTTGCAAGAAACAAAATCTACCATATTTGTTATTTTGAAACCCTTGTCAATGGACTACAATTTCCTTGAACTACAATGAATGTAGTTTGGCTCGATACAAAACATTTTACAACCACTGCGACATGTAATATTGATCTATTCATTTAGAAACAGGAACACGTATTAATATTTCTTTTGTAGGTATATCATCCCAGTTAGCAGTGAAAAGTGCAGGACAATCCTTTTGCAGATTTGTTCTACCCCAGCACCAAGTAAGACTCAGGGCGGTAGAAATTACAGGAATGAGAATTGAAAACGGATTTATTATCGAACGGAATTGTGTTACCAGTTGTTCATATCAAAAAATGCCTCGCTGGTTCTCTTTCTTAAAAAAAACTAAGAAAAGGTTTAGATAGGCCATAGTGTTCAAATCTATTGTACACCTCAATACAGAAATGTAATTTGCTTTACAAATTTAAGACTACAGTGATAGGTTTTATTAACACATTGTTTTTATTTAAAATGTCCCATCCTGATCGGAACTCACATTCACCGACAGAAAAATTTGATACGATGCTCACATGGCTGATGAAGATGTTGATGCACTTAGCACACTTGTAGATAAACATGTCAAATAACACATATTTGTTTCGCAATGTTGACTGTATTTTTATTTAAATGTATTTTGTCTTTTTTATGTAGTCACTGATGTCCACTTCGATCGTTTGTTAAATATATCCGCCATCTCAATCCAAAGTGTGATACACTTTTTGAACGGCCAAAATCAGCAGCTCAAGAGGGAATCTATGACAACACTCCGCTTGGACATAACAAGCTGGGCAACTACATGCATGAAATAAGTAAGGCAGTCAATCTATCAAGAGAGTATACCAACCATTCTTGTAAGACCACATATTTTAGATGAGGCACAAATTCCCCGTCGACACATTATAAATGTCACTGTGCATAAAAATATGTGGCTTCTGAAAGGCATACAGTGGTAAAAATACAAAATTAAACTTTTAAGAGTATTGTCAGAAACATGGATGGAAAGAACACTATGCAACACATCTAAAGTTTCAAAACCGGACACTTTGTTAAGTATTAAAATTGAGAATGGAAATGGGGAATGTGTCAAAGAGACAACAACCCGACCATAGAGCAGACAACATTGAATATTTGTGTCTTTCACAAACAAGTGTGATAGTCGAAACTGAAGCATTGTAAATTGCCTCATTTGGCTCTTTCAATTTACAGCTATTGCAGGACTCCAAAACTCAAAAAACTAATTATGATATTTCTTGATGATCAAGATAATAGTACGGATGAATTGTTGAAATCTTGACGACTCTGCATTCTGTTTTGAATGTTATAGATGATTAAAGTTACCTTCGCTCTCCTAACCTGGGACCATGGGAACATATAACTTGAGTCTGTATCGACCTTTCCGAATTAATTTTCTTGACACTTAATCTGAAACAATGATGCATCTTACAAATGATACACATTGATTTATTGTTGGTTGCTTAACGTCCAGTGGTAAATATTTCATGCATATTCAGGACGAGAACAAATTAACAATAAATACAATAGGTAGGTTCTGTAATAGAGGCGTCCGGGATTAAGGTCGGAAAAATTTGGACTGCCACGGGAAATGAGGGTATATCGGATAGGGGCAGAAATGTAGCCTTGCAACAGGTCACCTACGGACCCCTCGAAGAATTGTTGCAAGGGTTCTTAACGTGCAATAAGCGTGGCACTCTCTTTACATGAGACATCGGATTTAACGTTCCCATTCTGACCAGATATGGCTGCAAGTTTATACATCCCGCACAGCCAAACGGACGCCCTACTTTGGCTAGGGTTTTACTGCCAGTCGGAGGAAGACCAATAGTGACCATACTTCTATTCCCCAGTCACTCTTGGGGAGCAAATGATACACAATGGAAGCTGCTACTGTAATAAAAATCAACACTACTGTTGAGTCAATAATATTCGTTGGATACCAATTTTCGTGGAATTCGTATGTACAGGTTAACCATGAATTTAAATGTTCAACTATTTATAAATTTTCTATATGGTTTATATGCAGAGATTGGCAAAACCACGAAATCAAATATCGACGAAAATGCAATTTTCCGTCAATCCACGAAAACTGATACCCACGAAAATAAATGAATCCTCAGCAATAAGGCCAACGTACAGTTTAACCCCTCTTTACATGAAATTTCGAGATTTAAATTGAATCTTGTTACTTAAGCCTATATTTATTAATGAAGTTCCTGGCCATGGTTTACGGATAATTAAGACAAACTAATTAAAAATCAAATTATTGATTGATACTACCAAGATGAATGTTAAAGTGTAGCCACAAGTAGAAGACACTAGTGAGATAGTTCCATTGCAGATTGTCACAAAGAAGAATATTAAAGTGTAACCCCAAGTAGTTGTCAGTAGTGATATATATGCATTGCATATTGTCAACAAGACGAATGTAAAAGTGTAGTCACAAGTAGGTGTCACTAGTGATATATATGCATTGCAGATTGTCACCAAGAAAAATTTTGAAGGTGGCCACAAGTAGATGTCACGAGTGAGATGGATTCATTGAAGATTGTCAGGAGACTAACTGTGGGCTTCGTAATGTTGAAGATACATCTTACAAACGTGATATAAGTGACTTGCTTTAAAATCGTAATTTTGAACGGTATATGTTGAAATATGGAAGAGGAATAGAAAGAAACAAATACAAAACCAAAGTCATTGGGGATGTAAAGGTCCAGTCATCAATAAATACAATAGGTAGGTCTTATAATAGAGGACATCTGGGATGATGGTCGGGGACATTTTAACAGCCACTGGTAAATTATTGAATAATGGATAGGGACAGAATTGTTGCCTTGCAACAGGCTACCTACCTCAAATACTTGTTGCAAGGAATTTTAACGTACAAAGAACGTTAACTCTCTTTACACGAGGCATCGGATTTAACGTCCCATTCTGACCGGACGTGGCTGCAAACTTGATCCATCTCGCACAGCCAAACGGACGCCCCATTTTGGCAGTGTTTTACTGCCGGTCGGAAGAAGACCGACCAAATGACCATATGTCTATTCCCCAGTCACCATTTAGGGGTCTTGAACAGAAAATGAAAATACTTAATCAGAATCTGCTACTGAACTTGACGGTGAAAGAAGTACTGAATCAGTAGATTTACATGAGATATGGAGGAAATGTTACAAAAGAAATGAAAAAAATGGGGAAGGCAACCAATGCCTAGAAATAATTTTATTCATTAATAAAGGACACAGCAATAGCTGCTAAATTGTGGAAAAATCCTAAATTATTAGATGAATAAGATCTAATGAAGAAACCCCCAAGGGTGACTGGGAATAGAAGTATGGTCACCATTGGTCTTCCTCCGACCGGCAGTAAAACCCGTGCTAAAGTGGGGCGTCCGTTTGGCTGTGCGGGATGTACAAATTTGCAGCCACGTCCGGTCAGAATGGGGACGTTAAATCCGATGCCTCGTGTAAAGAGAGTGCCACGCTCTTTGCAAGTTAAGAGCCCTTGCAACAACTCTTTGAGGGGTCCGTAGGTGACCTGTTGCAAGGCTAAATTTCTGTCCTTATCCAATATACCCTCATTTCCCGTGGCAGTCTAAATTTCTCCGACCTTAATCCCTTAATCTATTACAGAACCTACCTATTGTATTTATTGTAAACTTGTTCTCGTCCTGAATATGCATGAAATATTTGCCACTGGACGTTAAGCAACCAACAATCAATCAATCTAATGAAGAAAGCAAATTTCTTAAAGATATGCACGGAAAAGGTGCCCTTGTTAAGTAAAAAAAGTAGTATGGGGGAGACTTGGTTAGCATCTGCAAATATATATAATTAAGCTACGGGAATTGGAGCAGTTTTGTCGCAAGTTCAAGAAGGACATGAAAGAGTGACAGGATACACAAGCAAAACATTTAACAAACCTAAACGGAATTATTGTGCAACACGAAACGAACTGTTAGGTTAAGTAAAAAAAGTAGTATGGGGGAGACTTGGTTAGCATCTGCAAATATATATAATTAAGCTACGGGAATTGGAGCAGTTTTGTCGCAAGTTCAAGAAGGACATGAAAGAGTGACAGGATACACAAGCAAAACATTTAACAAACCTAAACGGAATTATTGTGCAACACGAAACGAACTGTTAGCAATAGTTTACTTTATTAACTATTTTAGATTTTATTCGTCAATAATCCTGAAAGGAAGAATTGTAGCATATTATTATTGTCATAGTCTAAGCAGTCGTAGCACAATGGATCTGACTAGAACTTATATACAATGTTTGGTAGGTTTGGATCAAGACAGTGACATCTGTAAAGTCATGGTTACCATTCTTGATTAACAACAAAAGGTCTAAAAATTAAGGCATTCAGTTGAGCACATTCTGGTTAACATCATGTAACATATTGATCTTATTCTTTTTTACCCGATAAAAGTAACATACTATTTCTGATTTGACAAAAAATGATTCAGACAACAGTTAAACCAAAGTCAAAGGGATGATTTAGCAACATGATGGTCAATTTCATCTTTTTTTTTAACCCGGATTTGTTTTTTCTCAATCGATTTATGAAATTCGAACAGCGGTATACTACTGTTGCCTTTATATTTCGCAACTCGGTTTCAACATAAAATTTGGAACTGTATGTATATAAATAAAGGATCCAAAAATAGCAGAAAAGGAAAGGTCTGTGTGCTTTTTTTTTTAGATAAAAGCAGTTAAAATTTAAGTCAGGAAATGATTCTGTTTAGATTTTACATCCATTTAACATTGGTACCTTTTTTCTTTCAAATGCGATGAAAAACTAACAAGGATTATCAGATTTTCAAACTAAGATGACATTTTGAACTGTATGTAATCATTTTATGGAAAAAAAAGTAGGGATAAGAAGGCAAAATTTATGAGCATAAAAGAGTACAAAAACTACCATTTTTATAGGATAACTTCATACTGTTTAAATATGATTTTTTTTAATTTTAAGAAATTTTTATATATATTTCCTCCATACAATTACTTATATGAAACGTTCGATAAAAAAAATATTACATTGTAAACTACACAATGTAGAAATCAGTTGACTGTATGGTGCATCTTTTTCCCATGGACTTTCCTTTTGTTAGGCCAATTTCCCTCATTACCTTATTAGAATGAAAAGTTAATACCTCAGTATTGAAACTTAATACTTACTTTTATTGAATGATAAAATAATATGTTGCAATTTCAATTATAATTGATAAATTACAGGATGCTTTTCAAAATGATGAGGATTTTGCAGATACTCAGAATCCCTGCTGGAAACGGTTTATCTGAAGATGGCACGATAGGTATGTTCCCGCTACTCCAAATAAGAAATAAGTTGAAATGCATACAGTGTGATATGGTATTAAATTCTTATTTTATTTTTTCATATGTACATGCATATACTTTGTTGTCAAGTAACCATTATTGCAAAATAGATTTTTGATACTTCTTGTATAGTTTTGTTGTGTTTCTGAAATTATACCAAAACTTATATCCCAATTCATGGCTAAATTAAATCATTTAAACGGTAGTCTTGTATATATATATATATTGCTCTGAATGTTAGTCTCCAGCAAGTCGTCAGACAACAAAATTGCAACATGTATAAGTGTTTATGACCACAAAGGGACCAACGTTTTCAGCTGACAGCAGTGACAAGACAAAATGAGAACGCTGAACATATGGATAACATCAATAAAAACTTACATATTGTCAAAGTTGGCTCTGGTATTGTGAATGATTATAATGAAGCAAAACCATTTACCATACTTGCATAGCTTGCAAAGAGATATGTTATGTAAAGGCATGTCAACAAGAACTTTCAAATATAACAGAATTGATTTCGTCAGCATGATACTTGAAATTGGTATGGCTGTTTTGAATTTATTGCACATTAATTATATATTCATTATTAGCTTGGAAATTTTGACAAAAGCAACATGGCAGTTTTGTTTAAATTATTTCTCTTCATTTCTAGTTATTATCAAACAGGAATACGGCTATATCACATTCACCTTGTCCACTGAACAGTATTTATGACTTCATATTTGGAAAGCAGCTTTACGTATGTAAATTTTTACCTGCAAATGTTTCAAATCTGTCAGACACATTGAATTGCAGGTTGTAATATAATTACATGTGTGTGTTCTTGTTTACAAACTGTTATGTTTTCCTTTTTGATAATTTTTTTCATGAACTTGTTTTTCCTTGCATCAATTTTATTCAAAGTATTTAGATTTTTTGTTTATTTGATCACATATAATTGTGTGTGAAACACCATGGGAAATAAAATTAAGTTTAGCCTCCATGTTTTATAATTTTAGACATGTACAAGGAAACACTTAGCCCACAGTTGGTGTTCATAGCCTATTTTCAACAGGAGGCTTCAAAGTGGAGCATTGTTGTTTTCCCCAGCTCTGTTACAGTCAGCAAGAAATTATCAGAAGATAAACCTGTTTGTCAAATTTCTGAAACTTCCAATTCACTCATCAGTTTCCTATTTAAAGATGCAAAGAACCTATTTTATTCCAACAATTGACGAGATTTGGGCAAATGAACAAAATCAACTTTTTGAAGATTTTCATAATCAAAATCTTATTGTATTAGGTAAGTTCTTAATGTTATAATAAACGACTAAAAGGAGATATTGAGTATCTCTGAAATATACAGCAAACATACGAAATGAAAAAGTAAAAAATATGATGAAGATTTTTTTTAAATTGTTTCATGCAAATTAACATATCTTCTCATTTGTGGACAGCCTATTTTAAAGCCCAATTTATGGGCACATGTTTTTGGTCTGTATCTCATAAACTTAACTGCGATAAATATTCTGTTACCATGTAAATACTATACTCTACATGAATTCTATAAATAGTAATAAACCAAGCAAAACAGTAAAGCATATAGTATCTACATGCAGCAACTAAGCAAAGTAAGGTAAGCAAAATAAGCAAATTATTAACTAAATTATAAAACAACATAATACAACTCTTTGCTTACCTCAAGTGCTAATTTGAAGGTCACAAGACTAACATCATATGTGTTTGGCTACATCAAATAATAACCTGAAGATAAATATGTGAATTTACCCCCCGAGAGTGACTGGGGAATAGAAGTATGGTCACCATTGGTCTTCCTCCGACCGGCAGTAAAACCCTTGCTAAAGTAGGGCGTCCGTTTGGCTGTGCGAGATGTACAAATTTGCAGCCACGTCCGGTCACGTTAAATCCGATGCATCGTGTAAAGAGAGTGCCACGCTCTTTGCACGTTAAGAACCCTTGCAACAACTCTTTGAAGGGTCCGTAGGTGACCTGTTGCAAGGCTAAATTTCTGTCCCTATCCAGTATACCCTCATTTCCAGTGGCGGTCTAAATTTTTCCGACCTTAATCCCGGACGCCCCTATTACAGAACATACCTATTGTATTTATTGTTAATTTGTTCTCGTCCTGAATATGCATGAAATATTTGCCACTGGACGTTAAGCAACCAACAATCAATCAATACATATAAATTTATTACTAATGTGTTCCATGTCTACATTATGACTTCATAATATGAAGACATACCAAAAATAAGAAAATATGTTCCCTTAGATACTTAAACATGATAAAGGTTTAAAATGAATATTTAACTATTTATTTACTTCTTACTTATACACATGAAAACTCTTTCTTTCTACTAAATATCATTTCACTCAAATACTCCATTATAATCTATTATTTAAGATTATTTAATATTTTAATCATTTATCAATCTTTCATTATTTAAAGCATGTTATGGGTTAATTAATTGTATTTATCATTCATAAAGGTCAGATTCACACTACAGGTTCATTTCTTCATCCAACCAATCAATCTAACCAAATCTTGCATACTCTGTTAAAAACTCTAGGACTATTTAAATAATGTGAGAAAAGTATATACAACTGACCTGTAAAGTAGTAATAAAGATTCCCAAACATTCAGCGAGAAATATAAAGAAATATGCCAATATATAAACTCCAGAATTGTGAAATATAACAGGTCAGTAAGACAGCTGAAATAAGAGTGTCCAGAACACGAGAAATTCCCCTCCAAAAAGAAAATGTGACCAAAATCACTATTCATAAAGAAATATAGTCTTAATTAAGATTCTAAATATAGATGGAAATTACTACAACATATTCTACCTACAAAGAAACTTTTATGCAGGTGGAAAATTGTAAACAATAGTTCTTGTAATTTTTGTACACAAGAAGAGGATTATGATCACTACTTTATACTGTGTCCGTATTTAAAACTTTTTTGGAATAGAATAAATGAAGTTTTAAAGAACAGTAAAATAACTTTTAAGATAAATCTAAGACACTTGGTATTTGGATATAAAACTTTTGACGAAGAATATTTTGACTTTAACTATTTTTTAACGATTGTTGGCTTTTCAATTTACAAAGCCTATTACATATCTGATCAAAAGACAAAAAATGTCAATGTTTACTTAATTTTTCTCAATGAGTTCAATAGAAGAGTATGTTTGAAAATTAAAAGTAATATTTTAGCAACTATTAGAAAACATATGAATAGTCATATTAAGTGATATTATTTAATATATATTTGATGTACAAATGTAATATGTATTTTACAACTAATCACTACCCTGAGTGATTAGTGGATTGTAACAGGGAACATCAGGAGGAGCTTGGACTCCTGAAGGATATTGTAACAAGCCAATATTTGAAATAAATATTTAATTATGTTAAAAAAAAAAAAAAGATTCTAAATATAGAAATCAAGGTAACATAGACAAACAGGTAAACTGGTCAATATAACAGTATTCAGACTAAACAAATTAAATATAGGCTGTCCAACTATTCACATGGGAGATAACTCTAGAATACCGGAAGTTTGGATTTGAGCCAAATATCTCGTGAAATTCGTGTGGTAAAGTTGGAAAATAATTTGCAAGTGAAGAAAGACATATCGTAATAAGGTATTGATGGTAAAAAGGGAAATTCCTAATCAAAATTGTAGTGAAACAGTATGAAAACTGAAGAAACATGACCATATAAGAGAAGAAATTTTTAATTATATTAATGCTCTGAACAACTCTTTTAATTGTTTACAGTTAATTCTGACAAGTTTGATTTTATTATGAACTGTGATGATACCCATGTTTTATTAGCCAAGACATTGCATCTTATGTTTAAACGTAGGAAGATAAATTTGTAAATTTTTAATCTTTAACAAATGTATAAATGAATTTTAACGAATATTTAGAATTTTCAGTATCATATGAAAAGTTGTATTACTTAATTGTTCATTTTACATAATAGCATATACTTTTATTTTGAAAAGGATGAAAGTGTCTCATATGTCCTAAAGGCAGGAATCTAATATTGTTTTAAAGATTTTTATATTGTAAATGATGATGTATATTAGATTGTGACACTATAATAAACTATTTTCTTACTTATTGTTTAGTTTTTGTTAATTTGCAAATCAATCACTTTTAACATTTTTTTCTTAGCAACTTAGATATTAAGGTTTTAAACTCAAAGACAGCAAAAACAAATCCTGAAATCATGGCGCATCAACATATGACAAGCTAAAATATTGAGTCATAACACTTTAATATATAATATATAAATGTTGCTACTCCAGAGAGGTGGTAAAAATGTTCTCACTTGATTTTATCTATTTACTTTATTACTATTCATTTGTTTCTTTTGATATATACAACTGTATCCATATTTAATTCGCTTTTTACTTTTTTTATAGACACAAATCTCTGTTGTCAAACAGCCAACACAAAGTTTATTCTTCTGAAGAACATATTTTCAATTCACAAGAGACACACATTGCTCCTCTCATTCACAAAATAAGCCCGATTGCAAAAACATAATTATGTTGTTTATTAAAATATTTTAGCCAGTAGGCCGAGATTTAGTAGGATGGCAAGGGCACATCTATATGCTCCTTGGACTCTCAACTATCAAATCATTGGTTAAAAAAAATTTAGATCACAGATGCATTTTCATAATCAAATATTTTTTAAAAATTTTTTAAAAATATTATATTCTTCACTTATGCTATTTTTTTTAACAGACCAACTCAAGATATTCAAGCCAATGTCTCTGAAGAGACTAAAAAAATTAAATGAAGCAATCATGGTAAATCTGTCTTACAAATTCTTATTGAAAGTCAAAGTACATTAGTACATGTACCTGTAGTAAGACTGGACACTGATGTTTGTTCCCCAGCTTGTAACCAACTCAGACTCTTTCTGCACTTTACACATAAACCTGTCAATATAGATAAAAAGTAATGTTAGTACTATATTACATAATTTCATTCAACTGCATTACTTTGTTTTCTGGCCTAATCATGCTTATTAAGATGATGAATGTCCTTCGCTTTGCAAGCTATCACAGAATATGCATGTGTACTCATACTACATGTATTTTAATAAATATTTAAATTAATGTTGCTTGCAAAGCTAAGGACATTCATTATCTTAATACCCCCCAAGGGTGACTGAGGAATAGAAGTATGGTCACCATTGGTCTTCCTCCGACCGGCAGTAAAACCCTTGCTAAAGTGGGGCGTCCGTGATGTACAAATTTGCAGCCACGTCCGGTCAGAATGGGGACGTTAAATCCGATGCCTCGTGTAAAGAGAGTGCCACGCTCTTTGCACGTTAAGAACCCTTGCAACAACTCTTTAAGGGGTCCGTAGGTGACCTGTTGCAAGGCTAAATTTCTGTCCCTATCCAATATACCCTCATTTCCAGTGGCAGTCCTGAATATGCATGAAATATTTGCCACTGGACGTTAAGCAAACAACAATCAATCAATCAATTATCTTAATAAGCATGTTATAGTATATACAAGTTAAATTTTCTAACTTGATTTTGTTTATCAAAGATGAAGTTTTCAATTTCAATAACCAAAACAAAGAGCATAAATGTTGTGTACAAATTGTAATATTGTACAAACTATAATTTGTACAGAATTTTCTACAAGTTATCAGTGCTTTTTGAATCTCCTAACACAAATTGATAGTACAAGCACACAGTCTTTTGTTAAGCATATATCTGTTATTTTCTATGACTGCATATGATACAGTCTTATACTCAGCAATGAAACAAACAAATTAAAAAAAAACTATATGCCTTATATGAGGTCTATCAGTATTTTCAATAATTATCATCAATATTTTTAGCCTTCTGTCAGTACAATCACCAGTGATTGTCATAATTAGACATAAACAGGCTAGCAGGGTATGGGGCAGACACCCCCCCCCCCCCCCCCAAAAGAATAAAAATAAATAAATATTAGACAGGAATTTGGGTCATGTCACAAAAACAACAAACTTTTTTTGTTTGCCATTGTCCAATTGTAATTATGTTTATTAACTGCCCCTTGTTATAGCGTTATATCTGTCTGATTGTACTAATAAACCTTTAAACTTGTTACTAATTCCACTTACTTTTAACGTTGCAATTGATAAGATCAGAACCCCTACCCATCCCCCCCCCCCCCATAAAGGCTGAAATGACAAGTCCAGACTTAAAAAAAAATTTGGCAGCCCTTCCCTTAGGAAATGAGCCTTTTCAACCCCAATCCCTGACCATAAAGTAGGGAATTGAGAAACAAATCAAGAGGTCAGGTGTAAGAGGTCAGGTGTGAGAGGTCAGGTGTGGAACAGTTACATTGATTAAAGACATGAACCATATCCCACCTCAAGTGATGCCTATTGTAGAAAATTAACTGTATAGAAAATCTATAAACCTTACACAATTAGCAGTCTGATATCCACTCAGAAAATATGAATTTGGTCAACAAAAAGTTGAAAACAATTTTAAATAGTCTGTCCCTTGAAAATTGCCCCTCCCTCTTTTTCACTTGCCTCAGAAACAGATGCCTGTCCCCAAACCACCAATTTAAATGTGACAGAAATTATATTGGGGGACTTGTAGTAATATCATATATTTTATCTGATCCAACCGGGACTACACAGCCAAATGTTTGCAAAAGATGTAGACTTGCAGCTACAGTAACACCTTGTCTGTTTCCTTCTGGTTTCACTTTGCCCGTATGTTCCGGATGCGTTCATTTTGAAAGTCTTTTCCAATACACACCAAGAGAGTATCTATGATGTGGACACACAGAATAGCTATCAATCTCAGAAAATATGCCAACACGGTGACACATGAGATTACACTCCGTGCTAATATCATCATTGATATAATAAGAAGACAGGTGTGATTTTAAATTTCTCTGGCAATATTTCAATAACAGGACTTCTGTCTCTTTTGGAAAATAGGGTGTCAAACCACATTTGGTATTTGTGAAAGTTGAAAAGCTGCATACTAAAGATGTATCAGTTGAAGTTGCTGCCATCTAGTTGTTTACATTGTCATGGCTGCAATTGGAGTAGCCTCCCTTCCAATGGAGAGTACAACAAAGGGAAATAACTGTTAGTCAAAAGTCGTTTCAGAGGGTATGATAACCCTAAATTAACAATTTTTTTGACTAGATCCCAAAATTTTAAGTATTGAAAAATAAAGTTTTGTTGGTATTACTTTGTTGAAAATACAATTCATTCAGAATTAATTTAGTTAAATAAATTTACCTAAGGATAATTTTCCCTCAATTTCTATAGAAATGAACAGGGAAAAGACACAAAATCAAATTCATATTTTTTCAATATTAGATGAAATTGATCCATAATTTATGTTGCAAACGTTTTTGTTGTTGGTTGCCTAGGTTTAAGCCAATTTTTAAATTTTTTAAGACATATCATGAATCACAAGTTAACTGGCTCTGTCTGGATCTTACAAAGAGCTGTACTTAAAGTAACAGTAAACAATAGTCTTTAGTAAATTAATTTCCTGATTTCCTGTTTTTTTATACTCTTCTACAAGAATCATATAAACGGTATGATAGGTACAAAAAAAAAACAAATAAAAATATGCCAATCTGGCCCAAGTCGTACTTTGTTATTAAACATAAAATAACAATCTGATATATACTATCAGGCCGATCCGAAAACAACCGCAGACAATAATTAGTTTATTACAATCAAGAACGAAAAAGGGATTACACAAACTGATGCTCTCGTATATATTCCGTGTACTCTCCAAATACCATATTCACTTTCAAAATCATGACCAACTGTACACGTATCGCCCTCTTTGAAACATTTGATTGTAAAATATTTAAAATATTATAATTATGATTTTTTTATAAAATAATTTTTAACTTTCAAAGAGGGACTCCCCCAAGGGTGACTGGGGAATAGAAGTATGGTCACCATTGGTCTTCCTCCGACCGGCAGTAAAACCCTTGCTAAAGTGGGGCGTCCGTTTGGCTGTGCGGGATGTACAAATTTGCAGCCACGTCCGGTCAGAATGGGGACGTTAAATCCGATGCCTCGTGTAAAGAGAGTGCCACGCTCTTTGCACGTTAAGAACCCTTGCAACAACTCTTTGAGGGGTCCGTAGGTGACCTGTTGCAAGGCTAAATTTCTGTCCCTATCCAATATACCCTCATTTCCCGTGGCAGTCTAAATTTCTCCGACGTTAATCCCGGAAGCCCCTATTACAGAACCTACCTATTGTATTTATTGTTAACTTGTTCTCGTCCTGAATATGCATGAAATATTTGCCACTGGACGTTAAGAAACCAACAATCAATCAATCAATCAAAGAGGGACTAAAGATACCAGAGGGACAGTCAAACTCATAAATCGAAAATAAACTTGACAAGCCCATGGCTATAAATGAAAAAGAAAATCAGACAAACAATAGTACACATGACACAACATAGAAAACTAAAGAATAAGCAACACGAAACCCATCAAAAACTAGGGGTGATCTCAGGTGCTCCGGAAGGGTAAGCATCCTGCTCCATATGTGGCACCCGTCGTGTTGCTTAGGGAGCTACCATTTGATTTTTATGGGGGGGGCTAGGATAAAAAATGTTGTCCTGCATTTTGTTTAAGTTGTAATCTCTGTCCTGCCTTTTTAATTTTCACTCTATTCGGTCCTGCCTTTTTTTTTATATTTTATCCTGACTTTTTTTTACCTAAATTGTCGTCCTGACTTTTTTTTTTTTGCAAGTGTCTCATCCTGCCTTTTTTTTTACTCAAAACTCCTGTCCTGCCTATTTTTTTCAAATTTCATCCTAGCCCCCCCCCCCCCCCCCCCCCCCCAATAAAAATCAAATGGTAGCTCCATTATGTTATAACAAATCCGGTAAATAGTCTTATTTGGTAGGTCATATTCATGAAAGGGAAGGGGATTGTAGTAACGACGTAAGAAACTTAGGAAGCTTAGGATAAAAACCCCCATCGGCTGCGATTTATTTTGGCATCTTCAATCCAAGCTATTCGTCTTCAATTAATGTTGATTAGGTGAAATTATAATAAAATTGAGATACTCTGTTAGAAGCCATAACCTATTTCTTTTTAACATTTCATTGTTTCATGTTTGACTAAGCTCAATAAATTCAATATTCGGTCAAAGTTTCTAAATACTAAATTGCACTTTTTTTCTTTTTTTTTTCTTTCAGAATATCAAAGTCATTTCCCGTCAGAAGCAAGTTGCAACTGAAGGGAAATTCCTAAAATACACTGTATGGGGTCGCCTTAAGAGCCAATCCGCCAGAAAACCATGCAATATTCAGAAAATCGTCCAAATCAACAATCACAACTTGACAAATTTTTATACATCATCTTAATCCTTGACATAAAATAAAAGAATTTTACCACTTAATTTTCCCAGAACTGTATCTATTTTTAGGAACAGCCTCATTTGCATAATTCTGTAAATTCATAATAAAACCAAGGAAAAATCCAACCTTTTTATGCCTTTTAAGAATGACCAAGAAGCATATTAAATGGGGTAGTTGAGTTTTTAGAGTAATGTCAGCTGAAACCCATTCATTTTTACTATGTTATGTTCAATACAAATGAAAATTTAAACGATTTGACACATTGCCAGGAGCACGGACACAAATGCGGAGTTTTTCATATATGAATTTACATGGTTTTCATTTGCTTCTAACTTGCAAGACCCATTCCGGATATGTTTGAAACTTATATTGGGTTTAACTATGGGGTATGTTTTATATCAAAACAAAATACTAAGCTTGGCAAATGACTATTATATGTTCATTTATGTCTTGGAAGAATGGTGATTTTAGTCCCAAATTTACATATTTTAATTTAATTTTAATTAAATTCTAAACACAATTGGAAATAAAATAAAATACCATATAAAACAATTCAAAAGAGTATAATCAATTTGATAAAAAAAAGTAAATAAGACATTAATGTACTGCAAGTGCAAAAATCAATAAATTGTCTGAAACTTGAGAGTCCATCTTTTATGCTCTTCCTTGAATTGTCTCCCTTGGGTATGATCACAAACGTGTCAGCTTCCAGTAATGGTTTTTGCAGACGAAGGTTTATGTGAAGTTTTGCGATTTTTAATCTAGGAGGAGCATGTGGGCTATCCCAGCATTATACATCCACATATTACAAACTATTTAAAATATGGGAATACACTAAAGACCTAAATAACATTTCCAAAAAGAATAATTACTGCCAAGAAATTTGACAATTACTTCAAATTGTAGTTGAATTACCAGACAATAATTTAGTGATTAGAATAGTTATTGATTGGAAAAACAAGTCCAGGGACTACAAACAGTTTGTGGAGATTTCAATGATCAAAACATATCAATATTCTAAATCATTTTTAGTAAAAACAGTGATCGAGAGGAACCACCGTTGAAGACTGTATATCAATATGCTCGCAGCAGGAATTGAGATTGAGAGTGTCAAAACTGCTCTGGCGCACCGTCAATAATTCAACGACACTTGTCTAAGAATATGCTGGAAGTACGGTATAGGGAATTTTATGGAATTCATTGGCATAATACTAAATAGTCTAGCAAGATGTCAACATCCCGTCCAACCCTGATACTTCCAGCAAAGCCAAAGCTGACCAAGGATCTTCATCCTTCATAACTGGCTGTATAAAGGACGAGTTTTTCCAGTAGGAACAGGTACAAGTCTTACAATCAATTTTCATTGTTCTTTAAAGTCCATCTGAAATAAGTGGACCAACATTTGATACACTAGATTTAAAAAAAGGGGGGGGGGGGGGGGGGGGGGGTGGGGGGGGGGGGGTTGAGAAAGGTCGTGGATATTCATTTACACCTGACCTGGTTCTAAGACATCTTATTTATTTCCTATGGCAAAGTGCAAACAAATAATATCCCTTTTATATACATTTTTCTGTCTTGGGCAGGATAAAGGGACAACCATTTGATTCTAAAAAAGCGACGGGGAGGGTAGAATTGGTCCAAATCTTTATGTCCTTGTCAGCTAATGACAGAATATTAATTTTCAAGCTATTAACCATGGTACATTCCCTTCCCCCTAAGTAATATTTTTAGTTCTAACAGGAAGTTATTCAGCTCTTTGTCTACTAAAAAATTTTATCTCGTGGAAAAGCTCCATATATACAAATACATATTTTACATACATTGTACAACGTGCATGTAACACTAGACAACTTTATCCAGAAAACAATATATTTTAATGAACAAATAGGCCATGGAGGCTAAAAAAAATTTAAAAGCATTGGAAACTTTTGTAAAATTGTTCTATTTTAGGACCCTACATGTACATGTATGTAGATTAATAATCATGCTTATAGAGCATTTTTTAGAAGAAAAAAAAAACATTTAAACTACATGTACATGCACAGTAATGCTACACTACCCTACATTTCCTGTTTGATATATTTTACTTTATATAACACAAAATTGAAGAATCATGTTATAGTTTTGCACTTTTATTTGTAGGCTATGCAAGCAATGCTCAATTAAGAAACATTTTGAAAAAGTTTCAATAGCCAGGTCAAACTAAATACATGTGCATTATGTATAGAAGAAGATATTGGTAAGATATTTTAACTAGTTAATTTAACTGTTTGAATAATATGAGAATTGGTAATAATACAAAGTATACATGGTATATGTAATCACTTATATAATTACATGTACATAATAATACATGTTATACATCAGTTTTATTGAATAGGTCATGTAGGTCCTTTTAACTGGGTTTTTTGGTTGAAAAATCACTTATTAATTTGTACTATAGTGGGCGGCTCCTATAGTTTCAATGCAATATTATAACTAATGAACTGTTCATACATTCCATATCTAACATAAAAGAGGGAAATTTTTATTGGTACTTTTGAAGATATTTCACCTGTTATATTAATTGATTAGTTGTTGGTTGCTAAACGTCCAATGGCAAATATTTCATGCATGTTTAGGACAAGAACAAATTATAAATAGATACATTATTTGGATTCTTTGATATGCTAAATCTAATCATATATTTAAATTTAATTTTATATATTGCTATTGGGCCCAATTTTAAATTGGTCCACATTGATTTTCAAATGGTCCAAAAATAAAAAATTTTGTTTGATTTCTACAAAAAATGAATTCTTTGGGTTCTTTGATATACATATATAAAATATACATGATATACCGAATGCAAACATTTATTAAGATTTTGAATTTTGGTCTGGTTTTCAAATTTGTCAAAATTTTAAGGTCCAATTGGTCCAAATTTTAACTTAGTTTGATTTTAACAAAAGATGAACTCTAATTAGGGTCTTTGACACATGTATATAGAAATAATCAAATATCCTGAATATAAATATGTATTTAGATTTTTGATTTTGGTCCCAGTTTTCAAGTTGGTCCAAAATTTTAACTGTGTTTGATTTCAACAATAATTTTATAAATGATGAATCTAACCTAAATTTAGTTTTTGCATTTTGGGTCTTGTTAATATGAACTTGGTTCACATTGAGGTCCAAAGGGTTCAAAATTAAACTTATTAAATTTGATAAAAATTTGAAATTTTGGGGTTCTTTTTTGATATGCTGTATCTGTTAAACCATGTCTTTAAACCATATTTTTTTTGTGTTAGGAATCTATACTTTGTCAAATATTTAATCCCATTACAAATTCAGAGCTGTATCATGCTTGAATGTTGTGTCCAAACTTGCATGTTTTCTTCCACAAGATGTGTCCATCTCTGAGATAACTGGTGTAATCCATTAAAATGAAACGTTAATGAAAAGATGAGCATAATATGTGGATGATTATCTGATGTCAAATATTTTCAAGATGGCCACCAACATGACAAAGAAAGGCAAGAATTTTCAACATTGGTTGATTTCAATGAAAATTGTTATTTAGGGATAGTCATGATAGTCATGGTAGTTGACATGCTAAACAAAGTTAGGTTGTTTTTCTCCAAAATGGCAAACATTTTCAAAATAATCAACTTTGTTGAGTTCGATTTTAAAGAATATTGATATTTAGCTGTACTTTGACACAGAAAACAGATATAAATATAAAGATGGCCACCATTTTCAAAGATTGTCACCAAAAGCTATCAAATTTTCACCATAGTCTGATTTCAATGTGAAATTGTATTTAGATGAAGTTTGACATGCCAAGCCAAATGGAGGCAATTTTTATTGTTGTATAGATGACTAAGATGTTGAGGGGTATTTGGACATGCTGAAAAAGATTGGATAACTATTTTGCAAAAATGATTCCACCCTTTTTTGGCTTTGGTTCGGAGACTTTTGTAACTGCATCCCATACAGTAGTTGTCTATTTATTTCCTGGTATATGAAATATAAAAAAAAAATGTGGTAAAATTGAAAATGAGACCAAATGACATAGAAGTGAAGCTATAAGTCTTCATACGCCATACGGTTTTCAACAATGAGCAAGACCTATACTGCATAGTCAGCCATAAAAGGCCAAAAATAAGAAAATAAAAAAACAAAATTAACAGCCTGATTTATGTATGTATGTATTGTGGTTTTCAGATCTAGACACACAGCTAACCTTTAATTTTTGTCCACAAAAACTTAACTTCCACAGCAGTCAACATCAGATTGGGACACTGATAATTCTTCTGACCGAGACAATTTCAACCAAGCCATGAATATTCTCAGCAACGAAACTTTCCATCTTTAAAACACCAGTTAAAACTTCCATGGGATGATGTGTCAAAAAAAAAATAGCAGTTTATTTATGGAGGTTTTAATGTTATTGATTTTTACAAGAAAGTTGATGTACACTTGTTTTAAAGTAAAACCTGGCCGTATGACTTATTTCAATACTGTTATTTCCGAGATGTAGGGCCTAATTATAAGGTACAGTATTCTTAACAGCTATCCAGTGTCATTCAAAATTCTTTATTAATTTTACACTAGTATATATAGACTAAGTAATTTGTAAATATTTTATTTTAGCAAAATGGCGTGCATGCCATTAAATAAAAAGGCATTCAGTTTGGATATTTTACATGTTCTAGCCATGGCTGATTTTGAAATAGGGTAAAAAGGATGATTTTCAATGAAAAGAAAATATAGGATAAGAATCATAACAAGGTGTTAAGCATATATTATGTGACAGAAATATGAAGTGTCTATGTAAATTGAATGAAATATGTGTATCGTTACATATTGCTGCATATAAGGTGTTAACCTGTTGTCATATCATGTCTTCTTATGGTATTTTTTTAGATGCATTTTCATGTTTGTATCGACCACATTGCAGTAACATAGATATAGGTACCTGGGAAATCTTGCCTTGTAATAGCATACCAGACTCAAAGGGCCATAAAATATTTGCCATCACTAATTAACTGTCAAAAGCATCTCTATATTGTAGCTGTTTACCAGTTAAGAGTTTTCACTTTTAAACCATTACCTTAATAACTTTAGAAGAAGTGTCATACATATATATATAGATATTGATAAAAACTATCAATATGATCTGATCTAAATACCCAAAATTTTTTTGCTTTTGAAATGTGTGTTTTTATCGTTTTTAGGTGAACAATTTGTAAATGCGAACTATTTCAGCTGGGAGCCTCTAGATTTATAATGAATATTTGTATTTATGTATGATTATTTCTTAAAGTATTAAATGAAACATTAATTACTCTTTTTTCATTTGTTGTTATATTTATTTATAAGTCCAGCTCCTATCATATGTCACTAGTTACAAATTAGGCGGCAAAATTGAGAAAATTTGAATATGCAGATTACCTCATTTTGTTGTGGCATCTACTAGACACAAACATTATTTGCCGAGCTGGATATTTTTCTCAATTGGGTATATATAGATACACTTTGCAAATAGATATGTTGTTTTACAATAATAAATGGGTCTTGGAGTATTTTGGCTCTGAAAGATGACCAAAATCAGCCATTTTTGACATTTAGCTAAGTAAGACATATTGAAACAGTTAGATTTTACATACTAGTACATTTTATAAACAGCATTGATAATTTTATGCATTCACACACTTAAAGTGATGTATTACTAGGAACAACTATTAAAAAATTATTATTGTTGCCATATTTTTCATTTAAACCACCGAAATATGCCAAAAAATGCTTATTTTTGCGGTTTTTGAGCAATTTCATGTTAAAAGATGGCGGCCAAAAAAAAAAAAAAACCCAGAACGGTTCAATATCTTAAAAAAAAATGTGTGGTTATTTACATTACTAAGGTGCATTGTGTGGTTATTTACATTACTAAGGTGCACCAATGTACCAAATATGAACTCATTTGCTAAAAGTGACATTCGGACGGTTTTGCATGGTTTTCTGGCAGATTGGCTTTTAAAAAGACATTTTTTTTAATTCCCTCTAAATTGAAAATTGAACAAGCAGCATCAGTCTCGAACGGGGTTCGGATTTCACTGCAGAAAGTTGTCATCACAAGTGTATGTATTTAAAGTCGATATTTTTTTTAAGTTGCAATATAAACCAACCCATTATTTAAGAGTAATATCCACGGAAAAAAACATATATTAATCGTATATGTATGTTAGCCAAATGTGTTATAATACGAAAAACATAGTAACCAACATGCATGTCCATTTTGTTCAATCCAGATAAATCAGATTTCTGGGGTCTTTAACTTTATGTTCATTCACTTTTACAATAGTATTCAGCCACTGGAAACTAACGGTTTTTAAACGACGGGGACAGAAAAGAGATGTAGCAAGTGTTCTTCACGGCAAGAGACCGTGGTGCTGAACGGATTTAACGTCCCAATTCTGACCCGACATGGCTGCAAACTTGCACATCCCGCACAGCCAAAAGACATTCGACTTTGACAAGCATGTTACTGCCGGTCGGAAAAAGAGTAAGTGACCATATCTATTCCCCAATTACCCTTCGGGATTTAAGATTGAGGAAATCAATTAACCAGTGCTTGGACGCAATTCGCTACTCAATGCTATAATCAGGCTGACCATGAGAAAAAACTAAATTAATGTTAACAGTGGTTAAAAAATGATTGCATTAACTTGGTCCGGTTTCAAGTTCATGTGTTATGCCTTAGTTTCACAGGGTCAAAGAACCGGTTTTAGAATTCGGAATCATAAAACACATACATTTTATAGAGGACACAAATTTACATATCGTGTTGAGTTTTTGTTCCAAAGTTTCATGCATAGATTACCTTAGCCGTATTTGGCACAACTTTTTTTGAATTTTGGATCCTCAATGCTCTTCAATTTTGTACTTGTTTGGCTTTATAAATATTTTGATATGAGCGTCACTGATGAGTCTTATGTAGACGAAACGCGCGTCTGGCGTACTAAATTATAACCCTGGTGCCTTTGATAACTATTCATACATATAGTTAATGATAAAACGTCTTGTTTTATTGTTTCACTCTAGAAGATCCTGTAAACAGTTATCAAAGGTACCAGGATTATAATTTAATACGGCAGACGCGCGTTTCGTCTACATAAGACGTTTACTAGCATACAACAATAAATATCTATGCAAAAGTCATTTATCCAATTAATATAGTTATTGACACACACTTTCATTGGGATTAATTATTTCTGAAAGCCTGGCTTACCATCATATACATGGGAACAAGGCAGTGCTCGAGAAATTCCAAATTCGCATTTGATAATTCAATTTGTTGTTTCAAATTGCTGGAAAGCTGGTCAAAACAGTGAGCGAGCTGCTGATTCAAATTCGATTTTTTTGCTAAGATGTAGTTCATGATTGAGTGTATGACTTATATATCTGCCAATTGATACGATATTCCCGTGCTTGCATTTCCTATCATAATTTACTTGATAGAGGGTTGCTGCTCACAGGGAAGCTATTAAACCAAGAGTTTCAAATGGTGAAGTTGAAATCATCTACGTAAATTTTACGGACGCCATCACGAGTAGGTTGACCGTTATGGAATAACCGTTTCACAAATGATATCGGATATGTTACTTACGTCGTAACTACAATCCCCTTCCCTTTCATGAATGTGACCTACCGAATTAGACTATTTACCGGATTTGTTATATTGATTGATTGATTGTTGGTTGCTTAACGTCCAGTGGCAAATATTTCATGCATATTCAGGACGAGAACAAGTTCACAATAAATTCAATAGGTAGGTTCTGTAATATATTCAGGGATTAAGGTCGGAGAAATTTAGACTACCACGGGAAATGAGGGTATATTGGATAGGGACAGAAATTTAGCCTTGCAACAGGTCACCTACGGACCCCCCAAAGAGTTGTTGCAAGGGTTCTTAACGTGCAAAGAGCGTGGCACTCTCTTTACACGAGACATCGGATTTAACGTCCCCATTCTGACCGGACGTGGCTGCAAATTTGTACATCCCGTACAGCCAAACGGACGCCCCACTTTAGCACGGGTTTTACTGCCGGTCGGAGGAAGACCATTGGTGACCATACTTCTATTCCCCAGTCACCCTTGGGGGTCGGATTTGTTATAACATGAGCAACACGGCGGGTGCCACATGTGGAGCAGGATCTGCTTACCTTTCCGCAGCACCTGAGATCACCCCTAGTTTTTTGTGGGGTTCGTGTTACTTATTCCTTAGTTTTCTATGCTGTGTCATGTGTTCTATAGTTTGTCTGTTTGTCTTTTTCGTTTTTAGCCATGGCGTTATCAGTTTATATTCGATTTATAAGTTTGACGGTATCTTTCGTCCCTCTTTTAGATAATAATTCATAATGTTACAAAATATACAATCGCTGATAGAAAATGTGTCGGACGTATGTAAAAGTCTTAATATTTTAAACAATTCTAGACAGTTTGATGACATCTTACATTAACATCTCATGAAACTTGGAGATGTGTAATTCTGCTCGGAGGTGCGATAAGGGAGCATTACATTTTCTTGTATTCTAGATTGTTTCTATAGACTAAATTTGTACAAATTTCAACTGAAAACCGTGAATAAACAATTAAAAAAGTTATCTTCATCGATTGAATTGATTACATAAATTGGTATGTTATAAATATGAAAAAAGATAAAAAAAAAAAAAAAGGACCTACAGACAATGTTTATAACATAATCTTCATTGCCAAAATGAAAAGAAGATGTCAACAAAGCGGCTTGAGAATTGTATATCAAAAGATGGAGAGAATTACTAGTGAAAACAGGTAAAATTTATTAAGCACCAAAATGTATGAAACGCTTCTTTAAATTAAAAATCTAATGTGAATAATAACCTCATCTATCACATGTCTACCCTCTAAGAATAAATAAGATTTGAAAATTGTGTGGTTATTTACATTACTAAGGTGCACCAATGTGCCAAATATGAGCTCATTTGCTAAAAGTGACATTCGGACGGTTTTGCATGGTTTTCTGGCAGATTGGCTTTTAAAAAGACTTTTTTTTAATCCCCTCTAAATTGACAATTGAACAAGCAGCATCAGTCTCGAACGGGGTTCGGATTTCACTGCAGAAAGTTGTCATCACAAGTGTATGTATTTAAAGTCGATATTTTTTTTAAGTTGCAATATAAACCAACCCATTATTTAAGAGTAATATCCACGGAAAAAAACATATATTAATCGTATATGTATGTTAGCCAAATGTGTTATAATACGAAAAACATAGTAACCAACATGCATGTCCATTTTGTTCAATCCAGATAAATCAGATTTCTGGGGTCTTTAACTTTATGTTCATTCACTTTTACAATAGTATTCAGCCACTGGAAACTAACGGTTTTTAAACGACGGGGACAGAAAAGAGATGTAGCAAGTGTTCTTCACGGCAAGAGACCGTGGTGCTGAACGGATTTAACGTCCCAATTCTGACCGCACATGGCTGCAAACTTGCACACCCCGCACAGCCAAAAGACGCTCGACTTTGACAAGCATGTTACTGCCGGTCGGAAAAAGAGTAAGTGACCATATCTATTCCCCAATTACCCTTTGGGATTTAAGATTGAGGAAATCAATTAACCAGTGCTTGGACGCAATTCGCTACTCAATGCTATAATCAGGCTGACCATGTGAAAAAACTAAATTAATGTTAACAGTGGTTAAAAAATGATTGCATTAACTTGGTCCGGTTTCAAGTTCATGTGTTATGCCTTAGTTTCACAGGGTCAAAGAACCGGTTTTAGAATTCGAAATCTTGAAAGACATACATTTTATAGTGGACACAAATTTACATATCGTGTTGAGTTTCTGTTCCAAAGTTTCATACATAGATTACCTTAGCCGTATTTGGCACAACTTTTTGGAATTTTGGATCCTCAATGCTCTTCAACTTTGTACTTGTTTGGCTTTATAAATATTTTGATATGAGCGTCACTGATGAGTCATATGTAGACGAAACGCGCGTCTGGCGTACTAAATTATAACCCTGGTGCCTTTGATGACTATTCATACATATAATTAATGATAAAACGTTTTGTTTTATTGTTTCACTCTAGAAGATCCTGTTAACAGTTATCAAAGGTACCAGGATTATAATTTAATACGCCAGACGCGCGTTTCGTCTACATAAGACGTTTACTAGCATACAACAATATATTGAAATTGATGCCTGCCCTGTTTAAAGGAGAGAGAGATAAAATAGATTTGCCACAGATTTAAGTCAAAGGTGTCATGCAGAGTATGAATCTGCACTTTCAAAATGCAATGGAGATGTATTCCAATTCAAGAGTCCCATGCAGCGGACGCAATAGGTTTGTGCAACCAGGGAAACCACTTTTAATGTAAAGCAAATTCATTTGTTTGCATGTGACATCTTAACAACAATAGAGTCCCATGCAGTGGACGCAATAGGTTTGTGCAACCAGGGAAACCACTTTTTATGCAAAGCAAATTCATTTGTTTGCAAGTGACAGCTTAACAATTTGATTGAGAGAAGTAGGTATCTTTCAAGCTACTTTAAACTTAAATTGTCTGTAAAAGAAGAAAAAAACAAGGTTAAAAATTGTGCTAATTTCTGACTTGGTCCCAAAGAACTTGATAAACAAAACTTAAAAAAATAAAACCATAAGAAGGTCCTTACCTAACAGAGTAAAAATTTTCATGGAAGGGCAAACAGTGCTGTACATGCAGCAAACCATTGCCCTGGTGAATCTAGCATGGCTCTGTGGGTCTCAGTTGACTCTCCAATTTCAGATGATAGTAAGGTCCACAAGTCCCTATAAAAAGATATTTATGAAAAAATAAAGAATGTCAGAAATCATTCAAACGCAAAGCAAAAAGAAAACAAACAACTGATCCAAACCTTCAGTTATATTCAAAACGCCAAGAAGAAGTCAAATATAGGAAAGGTATGTTTCTTCGTGAAAACAAAAAAGTCTGTGGTAAAGAAGTAAAGGCCACCAAAGGTGATCACGACACTTATACAAAACCTTGTTGCATGGTCCAAAAGTAATTTTCATTGTTTATTTAAAGCAAACAGTATGGTTTTTGTCTTTTCGAGCAATATCCTGCAGAAAACCAGCCATTTCGCATCACGTTTGTGATGTGCGGCTCGTAAACCATATGATTTTCGTGCATGCATTTCTTATTATGACATAAGAGGCTGACCTCAAGCTGCCGGCTGAATTCATTTAATTTAGGCATTTTATCACGTAAAATTTCATTATTTCATTATATATCATGTAAGCAAGCCTATGAGTTTTTTCAATGAACTGTTGGTTATCAGGCCAAGTAACCCTTTTACGGCAATAACAAGTATCGGTGCAATTGTGTCCGCAAGGTAAAATTGTATAAATAATTGTATTAGATGTTACTTTAAATCGGTCATATTCTTTATTGATAATTCTACTATATTTTACAATGAATTCAACCAATTTTTATAGATAAAGAGTAGCAGATGTGACCTTGGACAAACCACAGCTTTATTGAGCATTTTACAACATTTTTAAGTAAATTTGACCTCTTTTCTGATAATTGTATTAGATGTAACCTTAAATCGTTCATTTTCTCTATGGATAATTGTTTTACAAAATTCAACAATTTTTTAAGATAATGTATTATATGTTAACTTAAATCGACCATTTTTGTTATAGATAATTGAATGAGATATAATATTAAATCGGCCACTTTCTTAATTGATAATTATATCACACTTTACAAGATTCAACTACCTTTTATAGATAATTGTATTAAATGTGGTCTAAAATCGGTCACTTTCTCTGATTGTTTTACTATATTTTAAAATGAATTCAACAAATATGTAATGATAGTTGTATTAGATGTAAAATTGAACCAACCACAGCTTTATATAGAATTTTAAAACACTTTTCAGGAAATTTGAGTAAGTGATACTTATATTTTATAGATAATTGTATTAGATGTAACAGCAAACCTGCTACTGCTTTATTGATAGTTTTTTCTACATTTTACAGTAAATTTGACCACTTTTTAGATTATTGTATAAGATGTTACCTTAAACCGGTCATTTTTTCTAGATAACTATTTTAAATATAACCGTAATCGGCCTCTTTCTGTTTTGATAATTGTATACCATTTTAAAAGATTCAACCACTTTTGAAGATAATGTATTAGATGTCCCCTTAAATCGACCATTTTTTTTAGAGATAATTGTATCGGGTGAAATATTCAATCGTCAACTTTCTTTATTAATAATTATATAAAACTTAACAAGATTCAACCACTTTTTCTAGATAACTGTATAAGATGTAACCTTAAATCGTCCATACTTTATAGACAATTGTATAAAATGTTACAGCAAGCCTGCCACTGGTTGATTGTTAATTTTACTGCATTTTACAGTAAATTTGACCACTGTTTTGATAATTGTAATAGATGTTACCTTATATCGGTGGTTTTTTTCTTGATAACTTTATTAAGGGGGTACACAACACCTAAGAAAGATAACTCTAACTCTTTGGTCTGTTTCATTGTAGCGTTTTAAAATTACATGCAATATGCAAGACTTTTAAAGATCCAGATCAGAATGTTTACTTGTTGCTAAGAGCAGACGATCAGGCTATTGTAATTCGTTAATCTTGTTAAAAATCTACCTTAATCTATAAATAGTTACAAATTTTTCCATAAATGAATCAGCAAAGAGACAAAACAGGCAAATTTCAAGGCAAAGTTAATGTAAAAAAGAAAAACAAGAGGTCCGATTTTTTCAAGTGGTCAAATGAAGGGAAGAAGAAGGACCCCGAAATAGTTGGCTTATTTAATGACCACTTCAACTACATTCATGACCACACAGATATAGCAGCAGAGGCTGAGATCACTGATCCACTTTATGGGAAACAACAGTCCTGGGTTGTGGGGAGGAGGATTGTTGAATTAGACCTTCTTGCAGTGGGAATGTACTGCTGTATTTGTAAGTCCCCTCTACACCTGTCCAATACAGTAGGGGAAAAGCTATTTGGTCTAAGGGGCATTATTATGATCCGTTGTGAACTTTGTGACACAGTGACAGATGTCCAGACAGGGAAAAGAGGACCAACTGGAAGTTATGATATCAACACAAAAGCAGCCATATAGGTAGGTTTACATTTAGTTATTGCGAACCCAATGATACTTTTCCACGGATTCACCTGCAAGTTACCTGTCGATTTAAACTTTTGTAAGTTCTTTTGTCCCATCTAATAAATACAATAGCTATTGTTCTCTGTGTACCTTTAAATTTCTTCCAAGAGAAATCTATCACTCACTGATTAATTTATCTGAACAAAAAATTGAACTGTCAAAAATGGAAATACATGTACAAATACTAAATAAGGACTCAAAAAAACTGCATGTGGTGTTGTTTGTTTATTTGATTTTTGTTTTGTATTTATTCAATATCAATAATTCATTTTTAATTGTTTCAATATAAACACTGATTCAAAAATTAAAAGTTGATTTCTGAACAAATTTTTTATATTTTCCTTATTAAAATTTGCTTTTTTTTGTGTGTTTGACAAATAAAAACTTGAAAATTATTGTGTTAAAATTAAGGTCTTGATAAATGTATTCTATAACTGAACAACAACAAAAACATGCAAATTCATTGGAACAATACTTTTGTCAGAAATAAACTTTTTATAATTAAATCAGTGTTTACATTGAACAGATTGAAAAGTTATTATTGATATTGATTAAATACAATATTGCATGCAGTTTATGCGTGTTTAAACAACTATTTCCCCCAAAAAAGAAGATAATTTTTTGGTCAGGTAAATTAATCAATGAGTGATAGATTTCTCCTAGAAGAAATTTAAAGGTCCCAGTGAAAAAACTACACAGAGATCAATAGCTATTGTATTTATTCAATAGGACAAGAGAATAGACAAAAGTTTAAATACCCTGGTCAAGAGCAGACCACTCTGTGGAAGACTTTCATTTGGTTGGCAATAATGCAATTTTTAGCAGAAACTATAAACAAACCTTATCAAGTTCAACCAGGATCTTCTATATAGCTAGTAGATTGTACCTGTATACTCCCCTCCATACTCAAAGCTTGAATGCAAAATCTTAAATCCAATTTTGTGCAAAATAAAAAACATTTCTAAATATCTTTTTTTGAACTTTGTTGTTAATGTTTGAATTTGAGTCTCACTCTGTAGAGAAGAGCAAATAACAGTAGTGAATCAATAAATTTTTATAAGCCCCCCCCCCCCCCCCCCCCCTGACTGCAGTAAGAGGGGGCATGTTCCAGTCATGCTACAGTGATCCCTAAATAATCCACCAAATTTTTCACACAAAAGGAGGGCCTAGGCCCCCTATATTTGTCTCTTAATAATTAAAATTTTTTTAAATTTTGGCCTTATTCTTGTAAGCAATAATTTTAAACTTCTCCCCATGAATTTGAAAATTAAAAAGTTAACTTCTCAAGCAAGATTTGTGAACAAGGTAAGAAAAAAAAAATCTTGCACAAGGTAGAAGAATTTGTTCAATTCAATAACATTTTTTTCAGGATTGTTTTAGATTTATAATTCATGGTTAACAATAATAACAATAAAAATAGATATCTTTGGTTTGATGAATGAAATATATTTCTTTTCAAACATTAAGCATGAATTTATACAAATGATTCATACAAAGACCACATCAATGTCTTCAATAAAGCAGAAACTATATACACCATATGCAGACAGCTCTTAATTGCCCTTATGACAAATCCAGTGCAAAAAGTATACATTGTATTAAAATACCAAATATGCTCTAAAATGGAGCATTTATAAGGGAGATACAACCACTGACCAAGCATTTTAAACCAAGGAGACTATAATTAAATTATCTACTTTCATATGCGTAGATATGGATATTTCAACACACTGATGTATCCAAGTACACCGTGAGGCAAAGCCCAAGGGTGTACAGGGTACTGAAAGGTGTTAAAATATCCATATCTACGGATTATAAACGTAGATAAAGAATGTTTCCCCAGTCTTAGTCAGAAAACAGTAGTTTTAAGAGAAATTGGACCACAAAGTGTAACATTTTTTAATTATTTAAAACTATTTCATTGAAATTTGAGAATTTGACATTTTAACTGCGCTAACCAATCCAAATCCTAGAAACATAAAGTCAGGGATAAATTTATTTAGTCACTCTCAAACAGTAACCTCCCACTACTATGCCAATGGTCAATATCATTAAACAACATTTATACAGGTACATGTATCAGAGCATTTTTATTCAACAAACAAATATATTGTCCGCTCTATGGTCGGGTTGTTGTCTCTTTGACACATTCCCCATTTCCATTCTCAATTTTATATATATTCAAAAGCCTTTGAAAATATCTCATACCTAAAAATAAAAATTTTGTTTAGAGAAAAACATGCATTATTCCTATATCTTTATTCACTTACATCTTCATGCATTGCAGGAATGATACATGCAGGAATAGGACCTACCCATCTACAAAACTTTCTTGCTGAATGTAATTTGCCATCTATCAGTGAAAACACTTTGAGGAAGAAGGAGAAGGAGCTTAGTAAACAGATTGGGGAAGTTGCAAACAGATCTTGCAGAACTGCACAGGAAGAAGAAAAAGCGCAGAGTAACAATAGTAATGTAAGTTTAATAAATAATGTGTTTAATTGATTAAGAAAAATAAATTTTATTCTAATGCAACATGGTTTGTAACGTTTAATTTGGTTGAATAACGTCATAAATTTTAATGGTTTAATGAATTTGCTGGATCCAAACCCGTTCTACATCACAACAGAAGAACAAACATATAAAAAACTTTTTTTCAGTCATGTTTACTTACTATTTACTGCTAAACTCTAGACCAAAGAGTATAAAATATTGGACACTATGAAAATAAGCCAGAATTCCTCTATGATTTGCACTTATATATCTGATTTGATGTTCTTATATAAAGTTACAGACTATAAAAAGGATTTTAATTGCTCTTTTTTATAAACATATTTTATTTCTACAAATATCCAATATTGCTTCATATATCAAAATCATATGTTCAAAAAACTTTCTACCAATTAATTTAAAAAAAAAGGAAAGAATATAATTGTCATTTACCCTGTCTTACATGCTGCCTATAGACTTTCTTTCAAATCTTATTTACATGTATGCATAATACTAGAAATAAAATTATATTTTGGTAGGTTGAAGCTAGTTTTGATGGTGGTTGGCAGAAGAGAGGCTCTGGATGGAATTACAATAGTAATACAGGTAAGAATTAATATTGGTATGCATGATGTATACCAGTAAAACCAGTAAAAACCCAACTTAATAAATCCAAACAATCTAGCAAAAATTTACTCTTAAACCTCAAACTAATATTGGAACAAAACAAATTAACGTGTTTTTTTTGTGTATTTAATAAATATGATTTACCTACAGAAAAGTAAACCAATTTTAGTTAAAATATGAAAGGAATATTCTTGTAATTGTATTATAAAAATCAGAATATATACTAGTAGTAATAAGTCAAATTAAGCCAGTTTGGTCCATGGAAGTATCTTAACAAGCGGAAGACAAAAAAAGACAAATCCTACTTTTCGCAAGAGTAACCTCCCCTGTGCCATTGAACATTTCTAAGAACAGAGGTTAATGGGCCTAAATCAGGACATCTGGATTTTAAATTTACCCTTGATTCAGGAATTAACGATTAATTTCTCAGGATCTGGGAAAGCCAGATATTTTATTTTTCAAGAAAACATGGTGAAATTCAGCCTTTTTCCAGTCTATTAAAAATGAATGACACCCCTCATACCTCCCCCTTTTAGGAGATTTTAATAATATAATTTGGTGGTTTCCTATGGTATGATTTGTTAATGCAATAAGTTTGAGGTCAACGTTTATTTTCAGTGGACTATATTAGTTTCAATGTTCTTTGAACCTGTGTAAACTGTTAACTTAAATTAATATATATATATAACTACAAATTAAATCTTCAGCCATGAAGGGGTTCACTTTAGATGGGTTCATAAACTGTAATGATGTTCCTAAATAATAGAACTGAATGTGTCGGTGAACTACAGTAATTGCTACATTAGTATTTTAATTTTAATCGTATCTGTGTGTATGTCACTCTGTCCATCCAGAATCTGGTTAAAGTTTTTGGTCAAGTTAGTTTTTGATAAAGTTGAATTACATCACATCAACTTGAAACTTAGTACACATGTGTCTTGTCATGTTATCTTTCTAAATTGTATGCCATATTAGTCTTCTGACCCACTGAACGTTGTAAATGATACTGTAAGCAGGGCAGCAGAGTACAATGGGCACATACATTTCTTGGAAAGGACTTCTTTTTGCCTCTAACAAAAAAGAATTATGTAAGTGATGCTCATTAGGAAAATGTTTGATCACACAATTAGTACATTTTAACTTTCTACAGGACACTCAACCTTTATTGGAAAAAAATCTGGGAAAGTACTGTCATTTGATTTGAGGAGTAAAACATGTAAGACCTGTGAGTACCACCAATCCAGAAAAGAGACTGTTCCAGATCATGACTGTCAATCGAATTGGCATGGATCAAGTAAAGCCATGGAGGCTGATATGGCTGTAGCAATGGCTCACAGGTTGAAAGATGATGGATGTGAAATCAAAGGTTAATAATATGTTAACAATAAAGCAACAAGAGTTATGTTATATGATGAATTAAGCCAAAAGGTGACACTAAGGTATTGCCTTTCTGGTTTTGCCAATGACTTTTGTGTTCACAAATGGGATAAGCTAAAGTTTAACATGAACCAGTAATTCTATATCAATGAAAGATGATATCCACTATTATAATATGCAGTTGCAATAACATTAGATCATCTCTGATTTCATGTCCATTTCATGTCTATGTTAACGAAGCGTGTTCAATTGACTGTTAAATGTCTATACAAATTCAACGTTAAAGTTAACTCAGTAAAGCATGAACCATTAACTAATCATAAAAATAGAACCTTGTAAGCACAACTAAATCTTCTTAAAATTCTCAATGATTAGGGTATGTTCATCATGTTTAATGAAAATTTCAATTTGCCAAAACTTTTCTGGTCCTAAAGTTTGTTTCTTTATGTATATTGCATATTCTGTTTCAGTTGTGCATGCTGATAATGATGCATCAACAACAGCAAGACTTCAAGTTGAGTTTGACAACATTTCAAAAAAGGACGACCAGAACCATGTCAAAAAAGGGATATCCACAAGCTTGCATAATATTTCTAAAAGGTATATACTTCTGTTTATCAACAATTTTGAAAAAAAAACCAATTACGGTAGTAGAAATGTTATGCATGTTAAAGAATGGTCATTTGAAAGCGTCTAAAAAACAACAGCACAACAAAAGAGTGAAGTTTATGCCCACGGAGAACAATTTATGAGTTTTCAGTGAACATTGAGGAATCATCACACTCAGAGGTAGATGGTGGATGGCCCATAAACAAAACTGTATACTAACTTAATGAAAAGGATGACTCTAACTGTATTATATTTGGTAACAAACAAAAGAACAAACATTTAAAAAAAACAGACATGTGGTTTAAAAACTAGTCTTGTATGGACAAATCAGGATTTTTTAACATTAAATAATTATATGAACATCTTGATTTTTTTTTTAACTACAATAATATAAAATAACACATTTATATATATTCAACAATGAAGGGGATTAAAAAAACACTGGCATAATTTCATCTGCTTATTTGATTTTTCTTATTAATTTTTTTAGTGCATTTGAATTATATATAATAAACTGCAGTGAATACCAAAAATATATGTATATTCCAACATCAAGACTTTGAGCTTTTAAAATGTGCCTTTTTTATTATACCTACATTGATATGCATAATTTTTAAAGAGTTATCTTCCTATTGCATTTCTGGTTGCTGTCTGGTAATTGACTGCTCCATAGGTTTACATGCAAAACGGCTGATCTTTGAATTTTTTTGAAAATGAAATGCTACATAGAAAAAAAATTTCATGTGCATATCATGTATGTATTAATGTGAAATAGAGATTTAATCTAAAAAAGTGGGGCTTGCCACACAGAATAAAAAGTTAAGTAACCCTGTAGTCATAACTATTTTTTTCTACTTTCTGTTTGCTTTTTTTACTTGGTCGCACCAATTCCAGTAAACATGATAACCTTCCACTTTCCTGGTTACAGGTTTCTTTTTAAAATAAATGTTATAAATTATTCTGCATAAACTTTAAATCAAACAGAAAAAAATGAGTCCCAAAACTGGAGTTTTAATACAAAACTAGTACTTCTGTAACAAAATTGTGTGTTTTTTTATTATTAAGTTTGGTGTTAACTAACAAACGAAGAACTAATCAAGAAACAGTAAGCTGATGACCCTTTTAATCATTTGCTGACGAGGCTAAACTAAAAAAAATAGCAGGCTGTAAGTCAACTTAGTGATTAGCACACCAATTTAAATAAACTTGTTGCAACTTGCAGTGTAATATGTTCTCTGCATGCACATTTATTGAATAATTTATATTGCAGTTACAGGGAGTTGCAGAAAGATGAAACCAGGCAGTACATTTTGAGATGTTTTATGTATGCAATAAAAGGAGGAAAGACAGAAAATGACATCAAAAGTAATCTGGAAAGAATTGTGCCACATGTTTTTGGTAGTCATGAGAAATGTGAAGATGTTGACTGGTGTACATATAACACAAATCCTGAAAATTTCAAGTAAGCACAATAACTCTTTATATTAGTAAGGATTATCAGCAAGACAAGATCTACTATTAGGCAATGAAGGAAATAGTTTGACATCTCCTAATTGGAGTTATTGCCCATTATTAACCATTTTTCCATTTTTGCGTTTGCTGTAAATGATAATAAATTATATTAGATATATAGACATTTTAAATTAAATAAAATGCTCCGTAGGGTGCACCTTGATACGACCACAGAGGTCAAAGCCTAAACAGTTGGGACAAGTATGGACACAACAGTCAAGCTTGATGCAGCTCTGAATTTGGATTGTGATGAAATATTTGACACAGCATAGGTTTCTGACACAGAATGAATATGGTCTAAAAACTTTAAAATTTTAAATTGGACATTTACCTATTATGGTCCAATATCCAAAATCTAAATACATGGTCAAATTCAGCATACCAAAGAACCGCAAGAATTCAATTTTTGTTAAAATCAAACTAAGTTTAATTTTGGACCCTTTGGACCTTAATTTAGACCAATTTGAAAACGGAACTAAAAATTAAGAATCTAAAAACACGGTTAGATTCGGCATATTAAAGAACCCCAATAATTCAATTTTTGATGAAATCAAAAGTTTAATTTTGGACCCTGTGGACCTCAATATGGACCAATTTGAAAAAAGGGGCCCAAAATCCAAAAACTTAATACACGGTTAGATTCAGCATACCAAAGAACCCCATATATTCAATTTTTGTTGAAATCAAACAAAGTTTAATTTTGGACCCTGATTTGGACCAACTTGAAAACTAGACCCATAATCAAAAATCTAAATACATGTTTAGATTCAGCATATCAAAGAACCGCAAGAATTCAATTTTTGTTACAATCAAAGTTTAATTTTGGACCCTGTAGACCAATTTGAAAACAGAACCAAAAATTAAGAATCTAAATACACGGTTAGATTTGGCATATCAAAGAACCCCAATAATTCAATTTTTGATGAAATCAAAGTTTAATTTTGGACCCTTTGGACCTCAATGTGGACCATTTTAAAAAAAGGGACCCAAAATCCAAAAACTTAATACACAGTTAGATTCAGCATATTAAAGAATCCCAAGAATTCAAGATTAAAACCCCATTGAAATTGGTCAAGGAATATGCAATTTATACAAAGTATAAGAAAAGTATTGTTTTCGGCCCCTTTTTGACCCCTAATTCGTAAACAGATAGGGCCACAACCCCCAAAATCAATCCCAACCTTCCTTTTTTGGCATGGAACCTTGTGGTACAATTTCAGAAAGATCCATACACTTACACACAAGTTATTGTATGGAAACTAGTAAAATGCTTATTTGGTCCCCTTTTTAGGCACTTAACTCCTCAACTATTGAGACCATAACCCCCAAAATCAATCCCAACCTTCCTATTGTGGTTTCAAACCTTTTGTTTAAATTTCAAAGAGATCCATACACTTAAACATATTAAACTAAAGTTATTGTCCGGAAACTAAGTGTCTTCGGACGACGCGGACAACGACAACATGATACCAATATATGACCGCAAAAAATTTTTGCGGTTGTATAAAAAAATGATGAGCCAGTCAACATCTAATAACAAGTCAAATATGGCCGATATATAACGGAAGATAGAGAGAAACTAAACAGACTAAAGGATAATCAACAAAAAAGAGATTTTTGTCATAAATTCTGTTCTGGTATCAGGGGTGTGTAAATGCTATGCCTGACTCGCCCGACTTGTACATTTGAACAACCGGACAATTAATTTTCTTTGTCTGGGTTGCCCGTGGACAGAAAAAATTACACTAGACAGAATTTAATTTAATCAAAAATATAGAAGTATTTTCACAACTTACTAAGATGTATTATTTTATGTAAAAGAAACCAATGAACAACACATGAAAAACATTTATTTAACTCAAAATATCAGTTTTCATGACGACAAGTAGTAAAATATAACTGGAAATAGATCGATAACCAAAATTTAAAAAAATAAGTATAGGAACCGGGTCTCATAAACATTGCGTTATCTTTGTCCAGAGACCTGGGATCGTGAATAAGGTATCATCCACTATCTAACAGAAGTGTTATTTTAATTTTTCATGATTAAGTTCTATCAAGATGGATAAATACCTGATAAAAACGCGTAGACCGGTTAATTAAGACAAAAAGAATGAAAATAATATTGACTTGTAGAGTTAAAAACGGAAAACACAGGAGGAGAAAGAACGGGAATATGAAAAAATAAACAGCTTCGCCATGAGCGCATGATATGCCCTTCGTCTTGTGTGTGAATTTTTATGCAATAATCATAAATAGTTTCTGACATACGGCGCAACATGCAAACCCCCCCCCCCCCCCTTTTTTTTACAAAAAACTCAATATCTCTAAAATAAAATTTTGAATCAAAATCAAAAAGTATACAGATCTTTAGATTAATATAACTAAGAAGTGTGTAAAATTTTAAGCAATAATCATAAATCGTTTTAGAGATACGGCGCGACACGTGAAAAACCCCCTTTTTTAAAAAGAAAAGTCAATATCTCTAAAATAAGATTTTGAATCATCACCAAAAAGTATACAGATCTTCAGATTAATATAAATAAGAAGTGTGTAAAGTTTTAAGCAATAATCATAAATTATTTTTGCGATACGGCGCGACATGTGAAAAAAACCACACACCTGTTTTAGTTACTAAGTCCCGTAACTCAAAAAGTTTTAATTTTATTTTCACCAAAAAGTATACAGATCGTTTGACCATCATAAGAAACAACAATGCTAAGTTTCATGAAATTTGAATAAGTCGTTCTCAAGTTACAGTGCGGTGCGACATGTTTACGCCGGACAGACGACATTTGTATACCATAATACCAGTCAAAATTTTGACGGGCGTATAAAAAGGCAAGCGAGAATTCCAGACGTCGTGGCTTACAGATTTCCCCTGGCTCTCCAGTAAAGAAACTGAACATAAATTAAATTTTTGATTAATTTGTAGAAAACTAACCCACAACTTGCTGATCAAAAGTCTTTAAACTTATTTGTTGGCAAATTAATAGATAGAAGGGACACTTTGGTGACTCATCAATGCTCTGCAGAACACCAAACTTGTCTGATGAAAGAAAACAGTATAATTAAACACTAGGTGTATGGGGGAAATGGATAAAGCATTGCAAAATTGCTCTCTAGATGTCTTGGTTTTTTTATGTTGGGTTTCTGTCTCATTGATATTCATATGATGTTAACCCTAGACCTCCTATTATTTAAACACATAAACAAATATATCACAATTAACTTCATTTATATTGTGATACAAAACAGTTTTAAGAATCATAGAAGCTAATACAGTAAAATACTTATTGGAAAATTCAGGGCATGTAACTTTTTATCTGGACAAGTAAAATTTTCAGTTTTACTTGCCCAGGGACAAGTGCTCACAACAAATATTTCCACACCCCTGACCTGTCTATAATTTTGGGGATTGTCCTTTGTTGATAAGGCCTAAAAAAAATATGTGTTTCAGGTAACCCGACCTAACTTTTTTATGGCGTCGGCAAAAAAAAAAAAAAAAACCCTACCTACCAACCTTTAAAAGGGTGTTACTGGATTTTTTTTTTAGGCCTTATGCACACTGACCAAGGTGAGCGACACAGGCTCTTTAGAGCCTCTTGTTAAACTTAACATAATTTTACTTATTGTCATACTTGCAATGTTCATAAAAAGATGCATGATTAATGTTTTTTTTTTTGTATCTAGGTACAAAAGTCTGCCAAATGGGAAACCACTAACATCAGATGGATTAAAGGAGGAGTTAAACAGCTTAGTCAGAAAGATGATAAGTAGGAGTGAGTCCATAACTGATTTAGGATCAACACAAGCCAATGAAAGTTTTAATCAACTTGTATCTGTAAAGGCACCTAAAGCAAGGTATCTACAACAGTATTCACAAAGGGCTAATGCATGACTCTGACATTTTAATATGTGTATGCAATTGGTTCTATGCAACTTCTCCTTAACAAATGGACCGATACTGATGAAACTTTACTAATTTGCACTTAAAGACCTGAGGATATAAATGAAGGAGTATAATCTTTGTCTGAAATATTTCAAGGGAGATAATTGAACTTACTTGGTTTAATGTGGGACACATGTGGGACAGAAGATTTCTTTTAGTGTTTGAGTCGACTCATAGTTCTTAAGTCTGCACTGCTGTACATACTTAAAATGCTTTGCAATCTACAGAGCTCTTAATTGTGTGTACTCTTAAGAATATTCATATTCATTAATAATCTTATTGCATTCATTCAATTTGTTTTTCAATTTATATCAATTAATATATAGTTTAAAATATAAACAATAAAAATTAGAATGATGTTCAAAATAAATTATCAATTAATCCATCTTTCTCTTTCAGACATTATGGTGGATCATGTTCCCTTCAAAATAGGTTATCAGCAGCAGTTCTTCAGAAAAATGAGGGATATGGTTATTTGTCGAAAGTAAGTTATTGGTTTTAAAGTTTTTAACAGTTTTTACAATCATCATTTGTTGTGGTTTAATTATATTTCCTCAATTATGGAAGAGACAAATATTTGTTTATATCCTTTACACCTATATGTCACAAAGTTTTTTCAACTTAAATCCTCTGAAACTACTTTACAGAATGTGAGGCCTGGCCATTAAAAATATTTATTTGATATAGCCTACCTATGCTTGTAGGTTTGGATTGGCAGAAAGGGATTTAATTGTTTTGTATTTTTGGCCAACAACATAAGTTTTCCCGACCATCATCCCTGATGGCCTCTTTTATTACAAGACCTACCTACTGTATTTATTGTTAACTTGTTCTCGCCCTGAACATTCATGAAATATTTGCCACTGGACGTTAAGCAACCATCAATCAATCTTAAGATGTCTTATTATTTTATTTAAATATATCGCCTTTCATGATCACAGCTAGCAAAAGAAACGGAAAATTTTACTAAGAAATACATAATGTTATATAAAAAAAATTGTTTGCTTATTTATTACCAAAGTCAAAGGTGTATATTTTGCAATATCTGTCAGTCAATTGATCTCATACAGATTGCTGAATCAAGGTCGACATGCTAAGTTTTTGTCTCGCCTTGACGGAATCAAAAAGCGAGACATAGGTATGCTGTTTTCCGCGGCGTCGGCGTCAACAATGTATTAGTTTGTGATTAGGTCTAGTTCATGGTGAACCACTAGTGGTAGGTCAATCATATTTGGTATGCAGTTGTATTAGCATTAATTGGCACATCTCATTTCCATGGAGATTATTTGGCCCAGCCCCCTCAGTCAAGGTCTATTGACTTTGAAACTTTTCATAGTTAACATGTGTTAGTTTGTGATTAGGTCAATTTATGGGGAACCACTAGTCGTAGGTCAATGATATTTGGTATTCAGTTGTATAAGCATGGGCATATCTCATTTCGATGGAGATTATTTGGCACCGCCCCCTTAGTCATGGTCTATAGACTTTGAAAATTTTGCTAAGTTTACATGTATTAGTTTGTGATTAGGTCAGTTCAAGGGGAACCATTAGTGGTAGGCCAATGTTGATTGGTGTTCAGTTGTATAAGCATTAGCACATCTCATTTCCATGGAGAATATTTGGCCCCGCCCCCTCTGTCATGGTCTATTTACTTTGAAACTTTTGCTTAGTTTACATGTATTAGTTTGTGATTAGATCAGTTTAAGATGAACTACTAATGTTAAGTCATTGATATTTGGTATGCAAATTTATTGGCATTTGCAAGTATCGTTTCCATGGAGATTATATAGCCCCCACCCCTGATCATGGTTCATTGACTTTGAAACTTTTACATAGTTTACAAGTTAATGTTTGTGTTTAGGTTTGTTTAAAGGGAGCGACTTATAATAAGTCAATGGTATTTGGTATACAGTTGTATTAGCATTGGCACATCTCATTCCATGGAGATTGTTTAGCCATGTACCTTCAGTCATCGTTCATCGACTTTGAATATTTGCATAACTTACATGTTAAAGTATTGCAATTTTAATTTCAACATTTGCATTATCAAAATTTAAAAAAAGGCGAGAAATATCTCTGTGATAACAGTTTATGTTATAATATGTGGTATTTTGCTAGAAATTGACATTGTACTGGTGTATGAGATCGATCATGTAAGTTTTTTTTATCTTTTAGGTTAATGTAGCAGCCAGCCTTTCTCCTGGTGAATTGACTATGTCAATTGCATCAACTCGAGACAAGAAATGTGAAAAAAGAAAGATAAAGAAACAGTCAAAAGAATTCAAGATTGCCAGAATTCAGAAAAAAAGGAAGCGCAACATCAATTCAAGAAAAGATATGGTAAAAGAGGGCAAAACATATGAACAGCAGTTAGAACTATCAATACAAGAAGACCCTGACCAAGGAATTGACATTCCACAACCTCTGAAACTGGATGGAACTGAAAGTGATGTGTTCTTTGATCTTGAAACCACCGGATTAGGCAGAAAAAGTGATATAATTCAGATAGCAGCACTGACGAATATGAAAAAGTTTCAGAAATATGTTATTCCCCGAGTTGAAATAAATATTGAAGCCAGTAAGGTTACTGGGATAACATATAGCCATTCCACAAACACATTGTATGTCAGAGGTCAAAAGGTGGAATCTGTAACACTACATAAAGCATTTCTAGATTTCATTTCTTTCTTGAAAGAATGTAACAACCCAATTCTAATTGGACATAATATTTGCAATTTTGACATTCCAATCATAAATGAAAAATTAAAGGAATGTAAGCTTTTTACAACATTTTCAACTATTGTAAAAGGATTTATTGACACTTTGAAAGTTGCCAAAAAATATATTTCGAATACAGATATTCCTAACTTCAAACAGGAAACCCTTGTGAAGCACTTTTTAGGAGAAACATACGTAGCTCACAATGCTATTGAGGATGTTCAGTCCTTGCATAATTTGTATGCAATGAAATTGGTACACCACATCAAATATGATGATTTATATGCTTTTGTTTACCACAAATGTCTCGATTCTTACTCTGATATTTTAAAGAGCAAGGCAGTAAGTAGGCTGATCTGTGTAAGACTGGCGAAAGAGGGTATTTCTCTTAAACATCTTAAACTGGCTGCCTCAAGAGATTGCAATGGGATAAAATTTGTATTTGAAGACCATAAAGTTCCACAGAAGAGTGTGAAAGCCTTCAATGAATATTTGAAAGATGAAGAATGAATAACAGTTATATTGACATAATGAAGAACTTATTATCATATAATTATTTGTTAACTTGAAATGTCATTAATTGAATAAGAATACCTGGTAATTAGGGTTCAACAATAATTTGATCTGTCCATCAACCAGTCCGTCCATCCGTTTTAAATTTTGTCTCTAATGACTTATGTACCTTCATGATTTCAAAGATTATACTTGTAAATATAAAAAAGGAGATGTGGTTATATGATTACCAATGAGACAACTCTTCACAAGAGACCAACTGACACATATATTAACAACTACAGGTCACTGTACAGCCTTCAACAATGAGCAAAGCCCATACCACATGTTTATTCACAAACACCAGAGGATGTGTCATACTGATGTACTACTGTTTAGGGTAAAAGGCAAAGGTTAAAAACTAAGTTCAAAGTTGTGAACCCTATGCTTTGCATGTGGTAAAGATCTTGTCTTGATTTTCAAAGTCTATACTTTGCATGTATGTTCACTTGCATCAGACGGTCTGTGATTATAAATTATATGTACAACTAATTAGGTCAAGGATTAAGGTCAAAGTCCAGAACTCTATATGTATGGTCAAGATGGTCTATAACTTGAGAATAGTTTGAAGTAATGCAAAGGTACACGCATGGTTATTCAGCATGTCAAAAGGGATGTCATGATTAATGGGCAAATCTTTAAAAAAAAAATCGAAATAAATTACTGATGTCAAATGTGGGATAGCTGAATTGGTCTTTGAAAAATATTGTGTTTGTTATACTTGAGAACAGCTGAAAATTTAGTGACCTTACATGGCACGATTATATATATGCATCACATTTGAAGGTGTATCTCAAATAATGTCCAAATAATCTTTGTCAATGGTAACGGTAAAAAAATGTAATTGATCAGAGATGGGTACCCCAGGTACTTTGATTAAGGTCTTCCTCACTATTTAACATTGGAACCTTTACAGGGGGAGGGCAGAGATAGATTCCATCTCCTTGATGTCAAGTTTTATTTGGTCCATGCTACAATTATCCCCGTCTTTCTCTTTCACCATGTATGACTGGTTATGGCTATCAAACAGTATTTTTAAAGATAATTGAAGACAGGAAAAAAGTTGAGGATGACAACAAATTTATTGCTGCATTTTTGAAGGGTCTGTATATACTACTAGGCTTTTGACTGTTTACCTCACTATTCACTTTTATTAAGATAGATTGAAAACATAAATATGACCTCTTAGATTTTTTGCAGTTATGGTTTAAAACCAGTTCACTCTTTTTTCTGTCATGCTTGAAGATATTATATAGATAGTTTTACCATGACAAATTAATTACGATGATTTTTTTCTGTTTGAATGATTTTCTGCAGGATTATTTTCTGCAGATTCGTGCTTCCACACTTAAGAGAGTTCATGCTAATAATAAGTTTCTGGTATTATTTGTCATGTTTGAAGATATTAACTATGACATTAGTTACAGATACAGTTTTAATTTTGTTCTGGTCCCATGATGTTTTCTAGAATTTGGTCCCATAGTTTAGGTACTGATGGCCTAGTAAATTTTCTTTTGTATTTGTTTACCTGTAAATCAAAAGAAATCATAATGTCTGTTCATCTGTCTATTAATGTTATTGATACAACTTCTTCAGTAAAACATTATTCGCAAGAAAAGTATTACATAATACCTTTTAGTATTAACAGATTAGGTGTTCAATATTTGCACCAGGAGATATTTGGACTTCTTCCTTTTGAATTCAAAAAATATTACTAATTTACCAATGAAGTTCCAGTCCAGTGAATTTTCAGCAATATCTTGATCTGTATTGCTTTTTTTATGCCCCATTTATGGACATCATGTTTTCTGGTCTGTGCGTCCGTCCCTTCGTCCGTCCATTCGTTTGTCCGTCCGTCTGTCCTGCTTCAGGTTAAAGTTTTTGGTCGAGGTAGTTTTTGATGAAGTTGAAGTCCAATCAACTTGAAACTTATATATATATTTTTAGTAGACAATTATTTTGTTCTCTATGATATGATCTTTTTAATTTCAATGCCAAATTAGAGATTTTACCCCATTTTCACAGTCCACTAAACATAGACAATGATAGTGCGAATGGGGCATCTGTGTACTATGGACACATTTTTGTTTTAGTTGGTTTTAAAATTTTTAAAATCTTGAATGATACATTTTTTAATTGTAATTTATTTAGTTTGTAAGTAGTTTTTCTAAAATCTGCCTCAATAGAAACTTATGCCTTTTTTGAAATTGTATGGAATTGCAAGTAATTTTCTGTCTTGATAGCATATAGTTTAGGTATTTTGTATGCATGGAATTTTTTATATGTCGTAATATGTGTCTATATTGTTGTATGGGTGATTTGTATAAATCATTAGAGATTGTGTGGTATTTATTTGATTACTAAATATCAACTCTAAATAAATCTTTGAAGTGAATTGTATTGAATTGATTTGAATGAAACAGCCAGATATCTCAAACCTACCTCAAAAGACAACAAGTCCATAGCCAGGTCAAGTGTTTCTTGCCAAAAATACAGTTATCGTCCTTCAGGTCTAAGTTCAAGGTCACATGAAGGTCATAATTGTAAGGGGACACACCACCTCATCATGATACATCCATATGCCAAAGATGTAAGGCATAAGTCAAAAGACAAAAAAAAATGGTGACCTGGTCATGTTTCTTGTGAAAAATGCATTAATTTGACCTTGAGGTCAAATTTGAAGGTCACACAAAGATAATCATGGTATAAGATGCTAAACTTCTTAATGATACATCTACATGCAAAATATATAAGGCCTAGATCAAACAACAAAAAAGTTATGGCCTATATGTACTATCAGAATGGAACTTGCTCTAATTTATTGAGGGGGGGGGGTTATGTTTATCTTGAATTAAAAACAATCTGACGGTTAAATCCCTCTAATTTTTTGCGAGAATAACAGACTGATATAGTACTACAAATCGTTAGTTTTTGAAAAAAAATAAACGACACATATTTTTTAAATCAAATTTTTTATCTTAAAATATTTTACCAATCACAGTCATTTTTGGTTGCTTCATCTTAGACCCCCTTTTTTATTTCAGACTAAAATTTGAATTTAGAAACAAAAACTTATAAGTAAAGGGTATCAATCAACTCAAAATTGCCTAATTCATCACTATCAATTAAGCTTTTGATTGATTGATTGTTGGTTGCTTTACGTCCAGTGGCAAATATTTCATGCATATTCAGGACGAGAACAAGTTCACAATAAATACAATAGGTAGGTTCTGTAATAGATTAAGGGATTAAGGTCGGAGAAATTTAGACTGCCACGGGAAATGAGGGTATATTGGATAGGGACAGAAATTTAGCCTTGTAACAGGTCACCTACGGACCCCTCAAAGAGTTGTTGCAAGGGTTCTTAACGTGCAAAGAGCGTGGCACTCTGTTTACACGAGGCATCGGATTTAACGTCCCCATTCTGACCGGACGTGGCTGCAAATTTGTACATCCCGCACAGCCAAACGGACGCCCCACTTTGACGAGGGTTTTACCGCCGGTCGGAGGAAGAACAATGGTGACCATACTTCTATTCCCCAGTCACCCTTGGGGATAAATTAAGCTTTTGTCAATTCAGGCTAAATTTTCAAAAAAAATAACATGAATAGCCCTATACCCATATTTCTGGAACTTCAAAAATCGACCGAAATTAGCATGTGACCCATGCCATATTTGGGTGACCATAACTTTTTTTACCAACGGTTCAAATCCTTAAAATTTTTTACATGATGCTCAGCTAGGCCTAACTTATCAATGATGTAAAAAGAAGAAAAATTAAACGACAGGTTTTTTTGGGGGTATAGTGTTGGGTACCCCCTTAAATCGGCTACTTTCTTTATTGATAATTGTATTACATTTTACAAGATCCAACCACTTTTTAAAATAATGTATTAGATGTTAACTTCAATCGACCATTTTTTATAGATAATTGTATTAGATGAAATATTCAATCAGCAATTTCCTTATTGGTAATCATATTACACTTTACAAGATTCAACCACTTGTTCTAGATAAGTGTATTAGATGTAACCTTAATTCGGTCAATTTCTTCATTGATAATTGAATAACATTTTACAAGATTCAACAAGTTCTTAATAATGTATTAGATACTACTTTAAATCGGCCATTCTTTTCAGATAAATTTATTTAGATGTTACCTTAAGTCCGTCACTTTCTTTTTTTGCAATATCTTGTGTACATTTCTACTTTGAATATAATTGTAACTCTGCAAACTCTTAGGTTTTTCATTTCTTCTTGTTATCAACCAAACATTCCAGCTTTATAATCCACACAATGTATAGACAAACTAAATATTCAAGTCAGATTTATAAATTGATTTAGCAAACATGTTAACAAATCCTTTTTATTTGTTGATGCATACGCTCTATGGCTTTGGTCTAAAAAATCTAATTGAAGTAAACCTGTTTTCAATCAATTTTCGTTCGTGGTAAATCAAAAAATGGGTTGGTCGAGACAACAAAAAACATATGTTCTACCTAGTCTTTGCCATAGCTACGATTCATTATGATATAAGTCAATAAGTGTGAAATTTATGCTAGAAACCTACTTCTTTATAAATAAGAGTTTAATTAAATTAAATTGATAAAAATGAAGATGTTTTATATTAAATTTTCAGTAATTTGGCAAGCAAGAATAAGGCGCCACCAAGACTTGTTATTGTACAACATGCTGATAAGGCAATAAGCAACTGCTTTTTAGTGGTAAATGTTTAAGAGCTAAGTGCAGGAAATAATTTGAGATGCAAATACTGTTAATGGTATATTATGTGTTTGATTTAACTTATCCAAAGTGCCACCAGCTACTTGGATATTTACAGATGGTCCTGTTGCAAAGGAATTCCAAAGAATGCATATGTAACATCTAATTGGCATTTAGACAATTGTGGTGGGTCTAGTTATTGCTCTTGTATGCATCAACCACAACTTGAAAAAGCTGATGTAACAAAATCTTTTTGGAACTAACAGCAAGCAGAAGAGCAAACAACCATCAAGAAAAATGTCATGGGGATTCCAAAGTTTTTTTTGTAGTGGACTGTATAGACATGCTAATTGAAAGTTACTCTATGTCACAAATTGCTTCAGAGTTAAGGAAAGACAACTTGCCTTCATCGGTTAGTGGTCATTCTGAAGAAGACATTGATCAATTGAACAGAACAATATAATCCATTAATTTAAACAGTGGCAATACAAGCCTTGACGATACTATACCACTTGAATATTCAGCTCCTGTTTCTAAAATATATGATACCTTCAATGAAACATCTCCTGAGTCTTTGTATAGTTTACTAGAGGAAATTGGTATATTAGCAGAATTAAAGGGGGATAGCAACATAAGTATGCATCATTTAGATGATGAAAGATTGTCTTTAGACCTGTCTTAACTTCAAAGTCACTCAACAACACTTGAGTCTTGAAAATGTCGAGCTCGCTAATCTTAAAGATGAGGCAGAAGAAAATATAGAGGGACTACTAAATGCCATTCTGCCAACTGATTTTTAATATTAACTTTCAATACTTTGATTTAAAAAATTTTCCTTTTTTTTTAAACTGTCCTAATTAATATTTTAAGTTAAATTTTATTGACAACTTAATAAAATGCATATATATACAGATTGAAATTATTAGTTATTCTTATCATATCACTAACTCTCCTTGAAATACTAAAAAATGATAATGATGACCTTAACACCTGTTAAACAAATTCCAGTGTCAGTTGCTGATGGTATATTTATCTTTTTAATACTGGTTAATGAAATCATAACAGTGTGTGCTGGCTGGTCATTATCTCGTATGACACGCCTACATAGTTAATTAATATTCATGACTTGAGAGACAAGAACAGCACGTGTAGCCAAACAGAGGGAAGTTATAGATTTGTAGCATAACTGTATATATGTATTATTGTAGTTGATAAAATAGAAGAAATATAGTTTTTGATTGATAATAATCCGAACGAGTATTACACAGATCTATCACTGAGGACTATATTACATGATACGAACTTCGACTGAGAACTTTGAATGTCAAAAATATTAATGGTTTGTTTTGCTTAACTTTAGTTGTACAGATTTAGTTAGACGCTGGAGTAAGTTAAGACTTCGGATAGTACATTTATTTTGTGAAGAAACCGTTTATAAGCCTGTCAGCTTTATTCACTATTAGCATGTCGTTTATTTGTGTATTTCTCTGTCCTGTATGTTCTTCTATTTATTTTTTGTTATAGTCTTGTCATGTAATGTTGTCATTTTAGTGTTAAATTTAACATTGCCATAAAAGCAGGAGGTTTTGCTAGCCACAAAACCAGGTTCAACTCACCATCTTTTTCTAAAAATTTCTGTACCAAGTCAGGAAAATGGTTATCTTATAGTTCGTATAAGTGTGTGCTGCATTTTAGTGTTTCTGTTGTGTCGTTGTTCTCTAATATTTGATATATTTCCCTCAGTTTTAGTTTGTAACCCGGATTTGTTTTTTTCTCAATCGATTATGAATTTCGAACAGCGGCTTACTACTGTTGCCTTTATTTAACTGCGCCCCCAAGGGTGACTGGGGAATAGAAGTAATGTCACCATTGGTCTTCCTCCGACCGGCAGTAAAACCCGTGCTAAAGTGGGGCGTCCGTTTGGCTATGCGGGATGTACAAATTTGCAGCCACGTCCGGTCACAATGGGGACGTTAAATCCGATGTCTCGTGTAAAGAGAGTGCCACGCTCTTTGCACGTTAAGAACCCTTGCAACAACTCTTTGAGGGGTCCGTAGGTGACCTGTTGCAAGGCTAAATTTCTGTCCCTATCCAATATACCCTCATTTCCCGTGGCAGTCTAAATTTCTCCGACCTTAATCCCGGACGCCCCCTTTACAGCACCTATCTATTGTATTTATTGTTAATTTGTTCTCGTCCTGAATATGCATGAAATATTTGCCACTGGACGTTAAGCAACCAACAATCAATCAATCAATTTATTTAACTGCACCTCTTCATAATATTAACGACAAATTTATTTTCCATTTACCTGTGTGACGTACAAATTATAATTGTGACTTAATGTGCGGTCACTTGCTGTCTTACAGTGTTGACATGAATATCAGTTATAAGGTCATTTGAACCAAAATATGGCCGAATTATTAAATTGACAACCGAGAATGCCCATACCAATAGTTCCATTATAAATGTGTCAATGTTAGAAGAACGCCCAAGTGTAAATGGAACAGTTTTAGTTGTGAACCAGAGTCACAAGAATTTGTAACAGCAGATGTGAAAAAGACATTCAATCATTTTTTTTAATAATGGATGAATTCATAAAATAGACATCATTGGTAAAATAAAAGTACAAATAAGCATGATATAGATAACAGTACATGTACCATGCTTATTTTTTATATTGTGACTAATGAGCACTATCTAATAAGGAAAGAATTTTGTTATATACATTGTAACATGGTAAATAAGTTTTCATCTGAAATACAAGAGAGAGTAAAAACAGTAACATCAGACAAAGCTACTATTAGCGTTAAAGCATAAGTTATTTTACTACTACATGTACATGTATTACGTTCTGTGATAAATTTTGACAAGAGCTACCGTTTCAGAAAAGGCTATTGTTTAAGATGAACATCAGCAGAAGATGCATTGTCAGACATATTTGTTTATGGAGGAAGTTTAGAAAAACTGAATTATGGGTAACTAAAATAGCATCAAAACTATAGTTAAAATTTAACGACTGGTTAAGATATCCTAAAGCTCTCGTTAGCTAACGCTACCGTTAAATCAAGTTGAACAACAGCATTTTAATTCGATTTAAAGGGCTCGTCCATTAAATCGCGTTATAAGAGGAAAACCAGCAATAGTTCATTAGCGAGTCAAAGCAGACGCGCATGTCTAAATTTATTACACTACTTATAAATTAACTGCTCTTGCACTCCTCATCACAAATTTTGCAAACGCTATCTTCAAGGATTTATATTGATTTAAGGTCAGATTATTGAGTTAATTTAGTATACACATGATTACTTGATATTTAATTTTAATACATTCAATCGATTTTATTTGTTTATGTTTATTATATGCCTATATAACGAATTATGATGTTTAATTTAATTCAATTTTTAGTTTCATTCACATTATTGCTTTGTCTTTTATTGAGGCATCTAATGCTGATGCTATATATGCTAATTACATTTTGTTATGCAGATTATTCTGGTAGTTTCCTATTATAAGGTATGTAATTTATACTTAATATTCGATGCGCGCTGTGATTCAGCTAATATTGCTAGACAATACAATTATCCATGGTACAACATATTTTTATTTCATGTTGTGAATTATTTCAGTTTAATATATTAAACTAGGCTTCCGTTAAGAAATATTTGGTAAATATTTTAAATTGACATTTGATTAATTGATGTATTATCAATTTTTTTCCGTCATAGATATTGCGTTGTTCATTTCATGTTTACTTTTATATTTAGTTGTACATATATTTTAAGATTGACAACTATTTTTATTTAATTTTTACTGTGTTCATTTATTGGAAGGTTGGTGATGCCTATTGGAAAAACTTTGCGAGGGGGAAGGAGTTAAAAGAAGTAGAACAGCCAGTGTTACTGAGACTGACAGGACAGCTGCATCGTCCCAAACAGAACATGATGTAGTGCCGCCCCGGATGCAAATTCCAACATTTAATGCACCAGGACAATCTACCATGTCTAACAGTTCAGTGGATTTTCCGAATAATGAAGAGTCCGTAATGCCTGTGTATTCACAAAACATCAATGAGCGAAGTACATTTCAAAATTTTGAATTTAACGTCAATTCTGTACATGAAATTCCCAGCATCAGCAATGATTTGGGTAATAATGTTTCTAGCAATATCAGACAAAAAATCTTAAATAGTGAATATATTGATCTAGGTTGTTTATTGTCGAACCCAGTACCTATTGATAATTCTATTGCCAAATTCATATAAGGCTAACTTTGCCTGAGGTAGTTAATACCTTAGTTCCAGTATAATTTCAAAATTTATAAACGGACAACTTTAAAAAGTTTGTTATAAATCATGCCAGTACCGAAGTACTGACTACTGATCTGACGATACCCTGTGGGACTGATAGTCCACAAGCAGAGGTATCGACTCAGTGCTGTAAAAGGTGAAAACAACACAATACAAGTTGGAAGCGTCCGAAGCGCCGATAATTTGAAAGTCAAGGATGTATAAGTATAAAAAAAAATTGCCAATTCCATATACGGCTTACTTTGCCCGAGGGAGTTAAAACCTTAGTTTCAGTATAATTTCAGAAAAAAATGAAAGTTCAGCGAAGATTCAGATAGTTGCAAAAGTATGAACCAGAAATGGTCGAAACCCTGGAGTATATTCGTGAAAGCGAGAAAGCGAATAGTGTCAAAACAGCAGGTGACATGAAGGACGCAATAAATGCATTGGGAGGCGTTATGGGTTGTGAAACAGTACACGTTTAGATAAATTCTGGAGAAGATACTAAGACCAAGAACACATGGAAATGAATACACCCTGCGAGTGAATAAGGGACAACATAAAAGGGAAAAAACAAATAAGTAACATATATTAGCTAAATCATAACAGACAGTGACAACAAAAATCAATTTAGGAATTCAGAAATACGTAAATTTAATATTTTTTACATTTCAGGAATAATTTTTTCGATGAAAAGGCAAGAACAAGAGAGAAGGGAAAAAGAAGGAAGGACAAATTGGTAGGGACAGAAATGATATATTAAAAGGAACACTGGGGGTCCGGTGGGAAACGGATAGAAGGAACGAGGGAAAATGCTTATGACAAAAAAAAGGGAATAGAGTAAAGCTGAATGAAGCAAACAAAATTAAAGAACCTTAGAGAGCGCGCTCACATACCCCACGTCCCCACATTGTCACTGGAGAAATAAAATAACTGTAAGAAAAAAAAATTGTATAAGATTGATTGATTGAGTGATTGTTAGTTGCTTAGCGTCCAGTGGCAAATATTTCATGCATATTCAGGACGAGAACAAGTTAACGATAAATACAATAGGTAGGTTCTGTAATTGGGGCTTCCGGGATTAAGGTCGGAGAAATTTAGACTGCCACGGGAAATGAGGGTATATTGGACAGGGACAGAAATTTAGCCTTGCAACAGGTCACCTATGGACCCCTCAAAGAGTTGTTGCAAGGGTTCTTAACGTGCATAGAGCGTGGCACTCTCTTTACACGAGGCATCGGATTTAACGTCCCCATTCTGACAAATTGTATAAAAAAAAAAAATTGAATCATAATTTCCATATTATCTACAAAGTTTCATGAAATTCTGTTGTTTGGTTTCAGAGGAGTTGCGATGACAAACTGTTGCAGAGGTAAATTGAATCAAATAAGTTCAAAGGGGCGTAACTCCTAGAAAAAAAATTGAATCGTAATTTTCTGTCGATATGCACATCTACCTAGTATGTCCTTATTATCTGAAAAGGTTTCATGAAATTCTGTTGTGTGGTTTGAGAGGAGTTGCAATGACAAAAGGTTGCAGTAGTATATTGGGCAAATGAGTTCAAAGGGGCGTAATTCCTGGAAAAAAAATTGAATCGTGATTTCCTGTCGATATGCACATCTACGTAGTATGTCCTTATCATCTACAAAGTTTCATGAAATTTTGTTGTGTGGTTTCAGAGGAGTTGAGATGACAAACTGTTGCAGTAGTACACTAAAGTAAACAAGTTCAAAGGGGCACTTCTAGAAAAAATTGAATCGTATTTTCCTGTCGATATGCACAACTACATAATATGTCCTTATTATTTAAAAAGGTTTCGTGAAATTCTGGAGTGTGGTTTTAGAGGAGTTGCGATGACAAGAAACAGGACTGACGGACGGACGGGTCAAAAACATTATACCCTCCGCAACTCGTTGCGTGGGGTATAATGATTTAACCTTCGACAAATTAACCATTCAAGTTTTCTGGTGTTTACCATTATTTTTCCTTAAATATACATATTGTATGTTTATATAAAGGCTTACTTCATCGATGAATACCTCTTTTGACATTTACCTTTACCTTAGCTATTTATGTATATGTATTTAAATATAAAATTACTCAGTTTTCTTGCCATAAAAAAAGACGTGAACACCATGCAGTCAAAATTTAAATGTATCTAATTATTTATTTTAATGCTTTTTCAAATGTCGACTGAGGCTCGACCGGTAACCAAAGGTCTTGTTGCACACGGAACATCTATATGGGTTATCTCCACTATACGAATTCATGTGATCCTTAAGGCTGGTAGAGTCTTCAAATGAACTTTTGCACTTATCACATTTATGCTTCAGTGATTTTTCTTCCTCCCTTTCATTGTGGCGCTTCAAATCCTTCTCAGAGAAAAACATTTTATTACAACTATCACATTTAAATTCTCTCTTCCCAGTGTGGGTTTTTAAATGCCTCTGGTGATTAACGGGACTAGAAATGTGAAATCCATATTCCAAACACTGATATGTTCCTGTATGTCTGTGCCGGTCTTCATGTTGTGATAATCCTGTCTTTGTCTTTGAACTGTCTCCACAGCCCGAACAAACAAACACTGGCATCTAAATATAACTTGTCATTGTTAAAGAAGTGACAGATAAACCATTGCAATGAAACCCTTCAATCATGAGCATCACACTTATTCCACTCCAAAATATTATGATCCCCAATTTTAAGTGAAAACATTATTATGAGCAAGCAAAAGACAAAACAAATATTCTCGATCCATATTTCCCTATATAATACCTCGTAGTGTTAGGTAAGAAAAACAAAATCTTATTCAGACTAAAAACCATGCCCGATACCTCCTTGAAGTACAACGGTTGCTCTCTTACAACAATTCATTATTTGAAGAGCGGACGGCGTCAATTGGCGATTTGATGGTCAAAATACACTTTACAGAGTAGCACTGTCTAATAAGTACATAGATGTATATTTCATTACAATACGTTATTCTGATTGGCTAACAGAAATCTGAGTCATTCTGAATTCAACATTCATAAACACCAACTTCTACAATAAAGTGCACAGGTAAATATAAGAAATACTTGATAATAATCGTTTTTTCATGATCATAGCGAAAATTGTAATAATAAGTATTGAATGCTTCTTTTGGTAATGTCATAGGGTTGTAAAAGTGTTGACCGTGCGCTTCATACAAAATGTACTTTGGTCAACGCTTTAACACCTCAATGATTTTACAAAAAGAAGCATATGATTTTTAATTAAAGTAATCGCATCATATAGAAAATAGATTACTACATGCAATGTGTGTGTCAGCATATTTTTTTTATTTTAATGAGACCATTAGTATCTTTTTTATTTTATGTAACCGTTAGCATAAATTTGGTAAATAAAAAAACCCTAATAAACACGAAACGGTGGACAGGGATAGAGGGGGCATGCAAAAGAAATAAGGGGAGGCTTTTTGCTTGGTCTCTAGTTTTCTATGCTGTGTTTTGTGTACTGGACTATTTTTTTGTCTTTTTCGTTTTTAGCCATGGCGTTGTCAGATTATTTTCGATCTATGAATTGAATCTGGTATCTTTCGCCCCCGTTTTTTTACACTTTTGTGCACCTTTGTTTCATAGAAAAATGAATTGGAACCAATTTCCCATCAGTGATTCTCTTATGAGGAGTACCCAAAATTGCATCCATGCTCTGTTCAGTTATGTACTGGTAGTGGTATTTGACTCGGTGCCGATTTCAATCGACCCGCAGGTACCAATTTTACCAGATGCCGATTAGACTAAAATTCAAGAGAAAAAACGAGTGAAAGGGACAGGGGCTGGGGAAATGGCAGGTCGAGGGAGACAAATACCCACTGTACCCCACATAGCATGCACGAAACTGGTAAACTATCACTATTTTACGTTTACTTTCACATTATATTTATTTATTTGTCGAACAAGATTTGATGTGAATGATACAGCGTTATAGCATATCAACGGAATTATTAATATTGATTAATTTATTGTTGTTTGCTTAACGTCCAGTGGCAAATATTTCATGCATATTCAGGACGAGAACAAATTAATAATAAATACAATAGGTAGGTTCTGTAAGAGGGGCGCCTGGGATTAAGGTCGGAGAAATTTAGACTGCCACCGGAAATGAGGGTATATTGGATAGGGACAGCAATTGTGCCTTGCAACAGGTCACCTACGGACCCCGCAAAGAGTTGTTGCAAGGGTTCTTAACGTGCAAAGAGCGTGGCGCTCTCTTTACACGAGACATATGATTTAACGTCCCCATTCTGACCGGACGTGGCTGCAAATTTGTACATTCCGCACAGCCAAACGGACGCCCCACTTTAGCAAGGGTTTTACTGCCGGTCGGAGGAAGACCAATGGTGACCATATTTCTATTCCCGAGTCACCCTTAGGGGCTCGCACAAGGTAAAACATGTAATTAATCATTAATTCTTTCATTGCATTTTCAGAAAGCGCAGCAGATATACTACAGGATATTATTTTACCATCACATTCTACGCCATTGACACATGCAATGACGAAACCTGTTACAGACGAACTGATATGAACTTTCAAATACATATTGACAGCAGCTATGACAAACACACTTATGTTCCTATGATACATACAGGGACACACACAGTGACACTACCTTCGACAAAGACATTATCTTTTACACAGACAGAGACACACACAGTGACATTTCCTTTAAAGACATTACCTTTGATACAGACATAGGCTGACTTATTTTCACAAACAAACCTTAAAACAAAGATGAACCAGCAGGCCAATAAAAAAAGTCTTGGAAAAAAAAGAGTAAAACAAGGTATTGTAGTTCGAACTTTTATTTAATTTGTGTGATCTTTAAACTAGCAAGAAATTAACTAAAAAGATATTAAAGCATATGACCATCAGAATTAATAAGATGTAAACTAGATTAATAATAGGATGTCATCCAGGAAAAAACACAAGGTATGTTGGTACATTGAATCGAATTAATGCATTTATAATACTCAGCATACAAAAGTATTATTTGTATTTGACATTATAAGCAATAGTTGAATAAATAGATGTGCTTTAAAATTTAATAATGAACTACACCTGTTTTATACTGTGATCTTTGTTAAAGTTTTATTTCATAAGATTTAGTAGGTATGTGCAAACTTAGAAAACCTAGTTTTTTTATTTATTATTTCATTATGATGTCAACTATAATATGTTAATCAAATAAGAGTTTTGAGCCTAATATCATGTTGAACAGTTTTTTTTTTTAATTCAGTTAAAATATAATATAAACAAAACGTAGCCATATCAAATGCATTGTTACTTATTCCTTCTCTCATGAATTAAAAAAATCCAATTGCTTTTCTGCAATGATCTAATAAATTCAGCATGGTTTTAAGAACTAGATAGAATCAATAAATTTAAATGTTGTCTAAGAAAACAACAAAACTGATGGTGAATCAAATTTTACATACATTAATAAGAGGGTATTTTATAAGGTCTTTCTAACTTTCATTGAAAAGACCTTTTTTAATTGTTTTTATTATATTAATATTGTTGGTATTTTATTTGACGAAATAAAGATACAGGAGGATTTAGTGTACGATAACAACACTTGAGGATTGACATTAAGGAAATTGTAATCTGGACTTTATTGGCATTGATTGATTGATTGTTAGTTGCTTAACGTCCAGTGGCAAATATTTCATGCATATTCAGGACGAGAACAAGTTCACAATAAATACAATAGGTAGGTTCTGTAGTAGATTAAGGGATTAAGGTCGGAGAAATTTAGACTGCCACGGGAAATGAGGGTATATTGAATAAGGACAGAAATTTAGCCTTGCAACAGGTCACCTGCGGACCCCTCAAAGAGTTGTTGCAAGGGTTCTTAACGTGCAAAGAGCGTGGCACTCTCTTTACACGAGGCATCGGATTTAACGTCCCCATTCTGACCGGACGTGGCTGCAAATTTGTACATCCCGCACAGCCAAACGGACGCCCCACTTTAGCACGGGTTTTACTGCCGGTCGGAGGAAGACCAATGGTGACCATACTTCTATTCCCCAGTCACCCTTGGGGGGTATTGGCATTGAAGTTCTGATCTCGGATAATCTTATAGGAAACTACAAAAATCGCATGCTAGTGATTATAGTGAGAGGTGTGACCAGTAATTTAAAATTTCTCCTAGCTGGGTTCGCTACAAACAGTATTACTGCTGATTTCTTATACCCTATCATTTAAAAGGCCGTTTCATTGGTAGAATGTGTTGCCAAGTTTAAAGATTTATTTCGTACATGAGACGGAACTTCAGCTAACATACTGTTTTTATTTTTCAACTTCACAAGATAGATAATTCCGAGGAACTCGTATATATCACCCTCAATCCACATGATAACAGCAGAAATTTGTATTTTATCTCAGATGTCCCCTTTTTAATTAAAACTGCCAGAAACTAATTCAGCAACTCTTTCTCTCATAGAAACACCAGACGACTATGGAAAAATGGAAAAGACATCTCAAGGATGCACATTGTGAGACTGTTTTTAAAGAACACTTTGAGTTGCAACTATAACGTACCTGTCAAAAGTTAACCAGGAGGTACATTGACCTTGCAGCATTTATCTATATGAAGGTAAACTTGGCTGCTCAAATTTTACGTTGTAGTGTAGCCAACACCTTGGAACACTTGTATGAAGACAATGTGTCAGAAACTGATTTGTTTATTCGAAACTTTAATACTTTTTTTCCATTGGCTGAATGTGAGATATTTGTTTGAAGGACGTAATAAAAGGAATCCTGATCTGTAACCCATCACAGACGGTGATAATCCACGACTAATTTGGTTATAATCAACATTTTTGGATTATTTGACGGAATGGCAGCAGTCAGTCATGCAAATACCAAACCTGAAGCTGTCACAGAAATTATCTATGCACCTAAGCGCACATACCCTAGCCGGTGACTGAACTTTCCAATTAGTGAAACAACCACCTACACGACAGGATGAGTATAGATTGTAGGACAGCAAGTCACTAATCAATAAGTGACAATTATTTTTTGGTACGTCACACAGGTAACGGAAATTAAATTTGTCGGTTACAGTATGAAAAGGTGCAGTTTTTATCCACCATTTTCTACGCCTGTACCACAGTTGATGTCTATTCGTTTGATTTTGATATTTTTAATTAGGGACTTTCCGATTTCAATTAACCTCGGAATTCCGTGTTATTGTGATTTTACTTTTAATACGAGACGATTTCTACATGAAAAGCAAAGTATTATCCGACTATTTACAAGAGTTGGGGCATTACCACTGGTTAAGATGAGGTTTACATATAATTAATCAACCCCCCAAGGGTGACTGGGGAAAAGAAGTATGGTAACCATTGGTCTTCCTCCGACCGGCAGTAAAACCTTGCTAAAGTGGGGCGTCCATTTGGCTGTGCGGGATGTACAAATTTGCAGCCACGTCCGGTCAGAATGGGGACGTTAAATCCGATGTCTCGTGTAAAGAGAGTACCACGCTCTTTGCACGTTAAGAACCCTTGCAACAACTCTTTGAGGGGTCCGTAGGTGACCTGTTGAAAGGCTAAATTTCTGTCCCTATCCAATATACCCTCATTTCCCGTGGCAGTCCAAATTTCTTAGACCTTAATCCCGGACGCCCGGTTTACAGAACCTACCTATTGTATTTATTGTTAATTTGTTCTCGTCCTGAATATGCATATTTGCCACTGGACGTTAAGCAATCAACAATCAATATAATTAATCAATGTAATACAGATCGAAATTTACTATAATTGCGGATTGGATTGAAATACCTTACTGACTAAATATTAATTGAATAAAAAGAAATAGAAATCGAAATTGTAATATTTACATTTATTCCCATTTCAAGCTCTTGCCGATTCCCCCTTAACACCGGACAGTGTCCCTTTGTTTTGTTTCCTCGTTCGCTATCCGTGTCCTCTGTTGTTGATGATTCTTTAATGTCTCTGAAAATCACAGATACATCTAAAGAGAAATTCGTCTTTACCATGCTTTGTATTTACACGTGTTTAAACATGCCACGCCAGTGGTGTTCTCGGAGTGTTTGCCATTCGCAATGAAACAATAAACATCGTAAATATGTAATAGAAAATCGGATGACTACATACAACAACAGCGAGGAGATACCAATATACGAATAAATATTTGTTATGGTTGTAATTATTATAAATTTGTTATTACATGCTTGCATGCAGCTGTTGTGGTCCTGTTTTGGTCCTAATCCATTAAATTACATTATTATTCATTGCTGGTATTTATCTGGTAATCCCGTATGATACTGTACTGTACTGAGATCCAAGTGACCTTGCCAAATGAATGATGTCATGTTCGTTTTGTCTATCTCAACATAAGCTTATCAGAGAATCCATACAATGTCAAATTATTTTTACACGGGTGGAATTCGTCTCTTTCTCTGTGTGCTCACTCGAGTTTGCAAGTATACCACACCGAGTAATTGATACAATATGGACATCTTCGTCTGAGCTCTTTAAGTTTGAGTTACATTTAACACTCTGGCAATGGTGAGTTTCTACTACTACTAGTGTTGGCAGGTATTTCAGCTTTGTGCATCTGGTTAGGAACATTTTTATTAGTAGGTGGTGTTACAGAGATAACAGTTTCTGTATTCTTTGTAATCTTCTGTGGTTGTGGCGTGCTAAACGTATTATGATTCCTTTTTTCTGCTAAATAGGGGGAATCAACAAAAGATAGCAAATTAAAAATGTATCTATAAGATGTACAATTTAAACTGTTTCAATATAAATGCAAAGATGATAATCAGTATATATTTTTTTCTTCTTGAACATGCATGAAATACATGTATTTGCAACGTGACGTAAGGCAAGATACATTCAATCGATTGATTTATCTTGAAAATGCATGAAGTATAAATTTTGCCATTTCAAATTGAGCAAGCAATAATCACTTTGTTTTTAGAAAAATGCACATGTGGTTTCCATACATGTTAGTCAGCTAAATAAAAATACATTTTCCTACAAACCATATTTAATTTTTTTTTGCCCTAACACAATGCTTTCAGTTGCTGTTTTTCAAAAGATGCAGCATACATTATGAAATTTGTTGTTATACTTGTTTTGAAGTTTAACAAGAGTTGTCTTACCTGGAAAAGTAAGATAAAGCGATTAATTACAACGCTACACACAACAAATATGATATGTTGTTCGGAAGTTTCCATATTTTCTGTTATGCTAAATGGTTTACAACAAATATCCTGTTTTCAGCAGATATATGTTATTACATGCATTATATTTCCAATACTTATATAGCAAGGAAAACATGTCCATCATTTATACAACAAAGAATCATTTCAATCGCATACAGAGGAAATAAACTATGATATGTTCAGGTCATACCTTCAAAGAGACCTACCCCCAAGGGTGACTGGGGAAACGAAATATGGTCACTTGGTCTTCTTCCGACCGGCAGTAAAACGCTTGCCAAAGTGAGGCGTCCGTTGGCTGTGCAGGATGTATCAAGTTTGCAGCCACGTCCGGTCAGAATGGGGACGTTAAATCCGATGCCTCGTATGAAGAGAGTGCCATGCTCTTTGCACGTTTAGAACCCTTGAAATAACTCTTTGAGGGTTCCGTACTTGGCCTGTTACAAGGCAAAATGTCTGTCCCTATCCAATATACCCTCATTTTTCAGTGGCATTCCAAATTTCCCCAACCAGCATCCCGGATGGCCTCTATTACAAGACCTACCTATTGTATTTATTGTTAGCTTGTTCTCGTCCTGAAGTTATGGGACTTTGTTTATGTTTTAGTACTTGTTTCAATGTCACTTTTGGAATATAAGTCATACTAGAATAATCCAAGAGCATCTTCAAAAAAATTAAGAGAAACCACAAAGATACATTGCAGCTGCAAGTATACTATTGAATATGTTAAAATGATTTGAATTACCTCTCGCCACGATATAGCCTTTTTGTGCTAATGCGGCGAAAAGCAAACAACAATCAATCAATCAATGAGATTCAAAACTGAACCAACTATCTTAAATTCCACAATTTATTTGAGTAAACATAGATTTTGACATTTTAAAATTGGTTGAAAGAGTACTGAATGTCATTTGGTCTAAATGAGAGTTGTCGCAATGGCAATTATTCCTCGTCTCCTAATATTTTGTTATTATTAAAAGTGGATTTCAAACTTTCAATCTAAATAACATGAATAATTTTTTCAAAGTCTGCAAAAAATTTAGAAAGAATGACCACATCACTGGATTCCTTTTGGATGTAAGTGTTCTGAATATTATTGCCTTGTTTTACTCTCAATAACTATAGAAAACACAAAAAAAAATAATAATGTTATTTGAAATTAAAATTCATGTTGCTCTCGAATAGTCAAATTGGACCTGAGCCCTTTGTTCAAAATTGACTGGAACAACAAAATCCTAACTAGACAAATTTTAAATAACCTGTTGACCTAATAATTTTTACATGTTTATGTGTCTATATAAAACAAACCTTATCATCAAGCTTCAAATACTATTTGCAATCGTTGTAAGGTACAATCTTCCCAATCTTTGCCCTTTCACTTGTTTGCCCAAAACATTTGAAATTTCTTCAGATCGTCTATATCTTTAGCTCCCGCAGGTGCATACTTATCAAGGCCTTTCAAACTTTTTCTTAAAATTGCCTATAATATCCTCATGTATGACCATCACTTGCAACATCAGAAATTCCTGGTACCCTAGATAAGTATGATACTGTTCTACAACACGAGAGCGGACACTATTTAAATTTATTTGAGGGTCTTGATAAAGTTCTCCATTTGATAGTTTTAATTTTGTTCCCAGAAACGGCGAATCAGTCATTACACTTGAAGACGTATCAAAATCAATACAACATATAATTTGATTTTTAGACAGCCCTTTGGGGGTACATAGTGAAATTTGTACAGGATGTCCTTGTCCTTTTGCTATAGTTTGTTAATTTTTGAATATAAGTCCTAAATTCCTTGAAAGAGAAGTTATTTGTAAATACTGACAAAATCTGCCTCTGTGTTACCCGATCAGATGATCATTCAACAGCTGTTGATAAAATTTTAAGTGTTTTGACCGAGGATGTTGATGGAAATGAATTCATTACTGAATAATTTATTGTTAACTTGTTCTCGTCCTGAACATGCATGACATATTTGCCACTGGACGTTAAGCAACCATCAGTCAATCTATTAAGTCATCCACTCAAAGAGAAGTTAGCGAGTTCATCAAACCATTAATGTTTTTTTATTTGTTCCATGAGCCAAAGTAACATGATACAAAGATTTTATGAAATCTTGTGTTCTGCACAAGTGGATTTTGCAATAAGTAGTTACTTAAGATACTAAACAATCCCAGCACTTGGTTTAAAGGATAAAAAGTAAAATCACTTCAATACTGATCTCTGAGGAAAATTCAAAACGGAAAGTCCCTAATCAAATTTTATTTCCCACTGAACATCTTGTGCATTCCGGAGCTCATTGATTCCAATTGGTGTAGTGTTAGATGAAACATCCCGTTACGGGTCAGCAACTTATCCTAGTTGAAAATGATGGAGCTGGTTCTGTTTAGAGTTGGTTGTAAATAAGGTTGCTGGGATATGAGAATTGCTGTATCAGGTGGTTGAGAATCGTGTAGGGTTGACTTTCTTGACTTTCTTGACTTGGTTGCATTTGTGATGAGTGGATAGAAGTTGTAGTTTGTTGAACTCTCCTGACATATGTTTGTTCAAAGGTGTGCAATATGTTTGTTAGTCCCCTACCGACGAAGTCGAAGGGGACTTTAGGTTTGCACTCCGTCTGTCTGTCTGTCCGTTCTTCTGTCAGTCCGGCAAATCAGCTTTCCACACTTTTTTTCTTCGTTCTTGAAGATATTGATTTGATATTTGGTATATAGTTATCATGACAAGTTATAGATCAAGTTCAAATTTTGTTCCGGTGTGATGATTTAATCCAGAGTTATGGACCACAACTCTGGACCATATCTCATAGTGTTAGAGTACAATGTTAAACCATATTTCTGTACAAAGGGAGATAACGAATTTTTTGAAAGACATTCTTTGTTCAATTATTTGAAGAATTTTTTGGCAGGTTTGTTAGTTATTTAGTATAAACTGATTTTCTGAATGCTATATATATATATATAGAAAATTATGAAGAGAAATCCTTTAAAAAGATAATAATCTATTTTTATTATGTATATATTTCAATACATTCCATTGTGTAGATAAAAGTTGTTGACATTTTATAGATAAGTTACAAATCTATATTAGTTTGTGACAAATGAAAGAAAAAATATTTGGAACTATTAATTATATTTATATATTTGCATTTTGCTGAACATTATTGCTCTACCTATAATAATATTGAAGATAATAACCAAAAACTGCAACATTTCCTTAAAATTTAAGGTCCTTTCTGGTCAGGTGAGCTAAAAATGAATGGAGTAAAAAAGATGATAACTACTTACATGAAATAAAACCTAAATTTGGTAAACCGTACATTTGTGTGTTTTATAGTGATTAAGATTGTAACACAATGTTGACTGCTGTACCCCTATTTTTTGACATTTTTACCTATTATGTCTTTGTTTTGTTCACACATCGTTGTCAATATAATTGAATTTGATGCGACTGTCGTACGAGTGAGAGGTTAACTTAGCTATAAAACCCTGTTTAATCCACCATTTACTACATTGTTCTACAGAAGAAAATGCCTGTTATAAGTCTGGAATATGACAGTTGTTATTCATTCATTTGATGTGTTTGAGCTATTTGACTAGGGACTCTCCTTTTAAAATTTTCCTCGGAGTTCAGTATTTTTGTGATTTTACAATGATTTTTTTGTAATGAAGTTAAACATGTATCCATCTAAGTTGTTAACAATGAGCTTTATATCTAGAAAAAATCAAAGTATGCAGTGGCTGGTATGACTGAGTCATCAAGAGACAATATTATGCTACTTTTCATGACTCGGCTGTTATTAAAGAGTTGTATGAAGCCAGAAATCCAACTGTGAAAAGTGTCAATAAACAGTTGCAGGCACAACCAACTAATAAAGCCGAAAGTGACAGTAAGATGTACTTAAACAATATAACAAATCCCAGCAGAATTCCAACGAAAACTACTTCAGTAAAATTGTCCCAGAAGATCACGTGACACTCCAGTAGCATGTGCCCCCTTTTCGTTTAATTTATCTAATTTAACTGCACCGGTGATTATTTCAGGGCTTTTGCAGTTAGTAATAATGCCTCTATTATATTCACTCGGCGTAGACTGATGTGTATGGGATTTTCGGGAGTTGGACTTTGAATTCTTGGTAACACAGTTTGTGAAATTTCTGGTGATTGAATAGATTTCTGCTATCTCACTCCTCTATGTGTTGGCTTCCAGTGTTTTTTGTTAAAGCATATATCACGTATATAGATGTGTCTTCTCCGTTCAATGACTTAAGTTTTTGTTAAGATAGTTCAGATGTTCATGAAAGTTTTTGTTAAGATAGTTCAGATGTTCATGCAATATCGACTGTTTTTTTCTTGGGCTGGATCACTTTCTTTCGTCAATAAACCAAATTTAACTCAGGACTAGAAATTTTAAATGGCACATCTAGTAAATGAGAGAATGTTGCTATTCTGGTTGATTTCTGCTGTATTATTACTTGACCTACCTATTATATTTATTGTTAACTTGTTCTCGTCCTGAACATGCATGAAATATTTGCCACTGGATGTTAAGCAATCAACAATTAATCAATAGTAAATAAGAGAATGTTGCTATTCTGGTTGATTTCTGCTGTAAAGTTGTGAACATTCAGTATATGTTCCCCTATATTGTCACAATCGTCTATGAGGTTCTGTTGAGATTCTGCTTCTAGGAATGACTTTAATTGGTGTTCAAAGATTGTGTAGAATATGTTTTTTGTTGTATTTATGATTGCTTTGGTTGATTTGAGTAGGGTTTTGTACTCTGCTTCATTTTGCAGGTGTCTCATTTGACCGTTGGGTCAGCTTTGGTTATTTCGATTGCCTTCGTGCATTTTTTGTTTATTACTGCATTTTGTTGATTTTGTGACAGTTATTTGCGAAATTGGACATGTTTTTGTTCATTTAGCAGTAAGGAGTGATCCTTAACAACTTCACCATAATCGTCTATTTCTGCTATCCTTGTGTTGGCACAGGTGTTAATCCACATCACATCATTAAAGTTATTAGGGATACTATTTTTGATTTTATAATATTTCCCTTCTTCTGCTGCTGCAATTGAATGTCCCCATAGAGACATTGTTTTACAGGCAGTGTAATCTGCACATATAGCCTGTTGTCTTTGTTTCATTCCATATTTGGTTTGGATGGTCATCTCTTCCTCTATAAACTTAATAATTTTGACATAAATTGTGGCCTAAAATAAAAGTTTCAAAATATAAGTTGAACATGGAAGTTTGCATTTATAGCAAAGACAAAATTGCATACTGTACACGACGAGTGCTACATGTGGAGCAGGATCTGCTTACCCGTCCAGATCACCTGAGATCTCCACCAGATTTTTGTGGAGTTCGTGTTGCTTAGTCTTAGTTTTCTATGTTGTGTTTTATATCCTTATATTCGTCTTTTTCTTTTTTCAAGCCATGGTGTTGTCAGTTTTTTTTTTTTCGATCTATGAGTTTAACTGTCCCTCTGGTATTTTCGCCTCTCTTTTATAGATGTGATGCTATAACTTTAGAAACAAGATGGTATTTCAAATTAGCCTGTTCTTCACTTCTTTTGGGTTAATAACGCACTTGACAGCAACTAATAGGGTTGGGAATGTATAGTTTTTATAGATAATTGGGTTCCCCTTTGAATGAATATCCCCAAGGGTGACTGGGGAAAAAATAGGGTCACTAGGTCTTCTTCCGACCGGCAGTAAAACGCTTGCCAAAGTGGGGTATCCGTTTGGCTTTGCGGGATGTATCAAGTTTGCAGCCACGTCAGGTCAGAATGGGGACGTTAAATCCGATGCCTCGTGTACAGAGAGTGCCACGCTCTTTGCACGTTAAGAAGCCTTGCAACAACTCTTTGAGGGGTCTATACGTGGCCTGTTGCAAGGCAAAATTTATGGCCCTATCCAATATAACCTCATTTTCCAGTGACAGTCCATATATCCCCGACCATGATCCGGGATGGCCTCAAGCATTACAAGACCTACCTTTTGTATTTATTGTTAACTTGTTCTCGTCATGAACATGCATGGAATATTTGCCACTGGACGTTAAGCAACCAACAATCAATCAGTTAAAAGGGAACCACTGATGGAAAATCAATGTTACTTGGTTTGCAGTTGTATAAGACTAAGTATTTGCGCATCTCAATGTCATGGAGATTATTCAGCCCCGCCCCCTTAGTCATGGTTTATTGACTTGAAATCATGATTTACCAAAAGTGGTAAGGAAGGAAGTCGGATAAAACTCTGCTACCTATCACAGTATAATCAAACTTTTCTACAACCACTAAACCTGAATATCTACACCAATAGTACAAAACATATCATGTATTATACAATTGCAGTTCTCGTAACTATTTCCAACAATAATCGCCGAAGAAAATGTTTGTCTGATCTCATTCCCTATAGAGAAACCGGATTATCAAATTACTTCACAATCAATAGAAACAGAGTTATGTCGATGAGCATGTTAAGCACTGATTGCCAGGAAAATATTTTTAGATACACATTATCATTAATTGTGAATGGTAATCATTATCTGTATAGTTTAGAACAGATTCAAGATATGTTTGTTATAAATGTTATGCATAAAGGGCATACATGTCAAGAGAACAGAATTCGAAATGAAATAGTTCGAGTTGATCCCGCAGGAACTGCTTCTAGATGGAGTAATACTATTCATCGCAGAACTTCCGAGTATACCGGCCCAATTCCTTGTTGCATATTGATGGAAATCATAAAATTATTGGGTATGATTGTAAATACTGTGATGCAAATTGTTAATATAACTAATCAAACTAAACTATGGTCAGTTGATTAAATAATAATAAAAAAAGATTGATGAAATTGGGAAACGTCGCCGTGCGAGTTATCCTCTATTAAACTTTCGTTTGAGAATTTAACGTCGCCAGAAAACTTATTGAGTGTCGACAGTCATTAAGTGATAGACCATTGTCTACAGTTATGATGGTTCTGAAGAAAAAAAATCCCTACATTACTTCTTCTAAGGGTGTTACTTCCTATATATATATGAAGGTATATACAGACTTGCCGCTGGAATGGGTTGACTGCTTAAAATATTTTACCCGAACTCGAGACCCTTTGGTGGGGATTAGCAAACAAACATATGTTTATGTCTTGCCTGGTAACATTATTATTATTATCAAGTTACCAGTACAATGATATTCATAATTTCAGGTTTCCCCGATTCTAAAAAAAAAGTGACAGGAAGAGTGCCAACAAAACTGGACCTGTACTTGGCAAGTGATGACTTTAAGCATAAGTTGTTGAACATGTTCCTAGTGTTTAGGGATGCAACTTTTGAGTCAATGACAGCTAGAAAGTCAAAGTTTGAGTCCTTACCCAGCTATGTAAACAACTCGATTAAGGACTTGATGAACAAAGAAGGAAAGTCGTGTCTTTTCATCAGACCATTTTAAGACATAACAGCACGTTGACTTCATGTATGAAAACGTTAGGAGTATCAAGGCTTGCACAGAAAATTAAATGTTTACCAATATTAAGGAATTTTTTGTGATTGCATCTTAAATCTTTGAATTGTACATGTAAGAGTGCTAAAAAGACCAGAAAGAAGGACACACGGACAGACAGACGCCCGGTATTTCTCTATTTCTATCTACCGTTAGAATTGGGTATCAAAGGTTACCAGGGTTAAAATTTTATACGACAGACGCGCGTTTCATCTGCATAAGACTCATCACTGACGCTCAGATAAAAATAGTTAGGAAGTATCCATTTAAGACTTGTTTAGAGTTGTATAAGTCCTTGCACATATCATGTCCATGGAGATTATTCAGCCCCGCCCCTTAGTCATGGTCTATTGATTTGAAAACAGTTGCTCACTTTCAATGTTAAAGTTTGTGATTAGGTCAATGTAAGTAGAACCATGAATGGTGGTTCAATGATATCTGGTGTGCAGTTGTATAAATATTGGAACAAATGCTTTCCATGTTTAAGGAATTTCCATTTCATTATCTACAACATATACTTATACAGAAAATTCTAGATAAAAAAAATGGAAATACTTCCAATGGAAAATGTATGCATTGTGGCACACTTATTAGTGGAAGTTATAAAGTTACATCCAACTGTGTAACACATATGAAGATAATTCTATATAAGAATCTATAAGTTAATAAATTCATTGTGTGTCTTTTCCCTTTTTGTGTATAAGTTTAAATCTTAGATTTAAATTTGGAAAGAATTTTATTTTAAATTTTAATCAATTAATTGTGATTAAAACTTTCAAAATATTAAAATTAGGGCTCTCTTTTTGTATCATTTTCAATGAACTACAATAAAATATAAAATTTCAATAGGTAGTTAAAACAAAATTTAAATATTTTCAAAATATTGAATAAGGCTTTTTATCAATTTCAGAGAAAACACAGGGATATTTACATCCTGCATTCTGAAAAAAAAAAAAGAAATTCAACCAACTTTGACAGAATGCATGAAAAAAGTGTAAAATATTCACCGTCTGATCCAAAACAGTCAGAAATGACAAATACTCTGATAATGTTCATAGCTGGGGATCTTTTGCAAGTTTTTATTGTGGAAAGTGAAGAGTTCAAAAACTTGATGGATAAAGCTGACCCAAAGTATCAGGTACCTAGCAGAAAGCTTTTTTTCTACAAAAATTCTTCATGAAAAATCTGTTGAAATTAGAAATAACCTTGTTACCACTCTTAAAAGAGCTGAAAGTGTATGTTTAACAATTGATCTTTGATCAAGTAGACAAATGAGAGGATTTTATGGGAAGACCAGACGGTATGAAACTGAAAAGATTGATCAGTGTTTAGCTGTTGTTAAGGACAAACTTAGTCAAGTCCCTACATCATCTGAGCCCCCTTGTGATCAAAATCCCCCCCCCCCCCCCCCCCCCGTAAGCGAGCAAAAGATGATGATCTGTTCAGTTTTATGCCAGCCCCATCTTTGGAAAGAAAAAGAAACCCCGCAGGGATTTCTGCAAGTTCAGAAATGGATGAATACTTGTCAGATATTGTATTGATATGTCAAAAGACCCCCTTTTGTACTGATATAGTAACTTTCAACGTTTTCCACGTCTAGCTAATTAAGCAGTTCAATATTTGGCAATTCCAGCCTCGTCTGCACCAGTTGAACGTTTATTTAGTACTGCTGGAAAGACATTTAGGCCTGAAAGGTGTAGACTGGCTGATGGAACATTTGAAAAATTGATGATGGTGAAATGTAATGGTAGAATGCCAAAATAAATAATATGTCAGAATACAAAAATGTACATACAAGTATAAGTTGAACACTGTTATATATATGTCAGAAACATCATTCTATTTTCTAATTGTTATTACTATAAAGCAATGTATAATACTTATGATATCATAAAATAATAAATGCATGTTTTCAATATTCTATCTAAATTTTCCTTTCAAAAGTAATTGAAGTAATTAATAACATTTGCCAAGTAATTGGATTGATTGATTGTTGGTTGCTTAACGTCCAGTGGCAAATATTTCATGCATATTCAGGACGAGAACAAGTTCACAATAAATACAATAGGTAGGTTCTGTAATAGATTAAGGGATTATGGTCGGAGAAATTTAGACTGCCACGGGAAATGAGGGTATATTGGATAGGGACAGAAATTTAGCCTTGCAAAAGGTCACCTACGGACCCCTCAAAGAGTTGTTGCAAGGGTTCTTAGCGTGCAAAGAGCGTGGCACTCTCTTTACACGAGGCATCGGATTTAACGTCCCCATTCTGACCGGACGTGGCTGCAAATTTGTACATCCCGCACAGCCAAACGGACGCCCCACTTTAGCACGGGTTTTACTGCCGGTCGGAGGAAGACCAATGGTGACCATACTTCTATTCCCCAGTCACCCTTGGGGGGCCAAGTAATTGGAAAGTAACTAATTCCATTGGCAAAAAAAAAAAGTCAAATGTAATGTGTAATTTAATTGAAGATTTCGTAATTGTAATTCAATGTATTTAATTACTTTCAAAAGTAATTGACCCCATGTGTGCAAGCTATGCGACATCACGAAGGACAGAACTTGAATCCATTCATTTCCTTGCAAAAACCAATTAGAGACACAAACAAACATAAATCGATAAATGAACATTACTCAATGGCCGATTTACAGCTTTCGCTGCATGCCGTTTTTCGTCAGAATCTGTTATTGCAAGAGAAGACGAAGCTCTAATACGTACTAGAAACTGTTCAGAGGCCATCAAAATCCTAATGTCGAGTCAGCTTTCCACATCATGACTGGGAAAATATTCGAAAAGGACTTTACAAGTAACAACATATCGATTCGTGAAAGTTGTATCAAAACCGAATGAAGACCTTCTGAACGTTACAGATGCTCTCATTACTAAAACTAGTGCGAGGGGATCAGGTGTTTCCATTATGAAAAAGTCCGCCGACCATTGTCGTTGACTTAAAATACGAATCCGCAAGCTTGAGAAATAATTTTTTTTTAGATTTTATAACTTTGATTTATATTCATTTAAATGTATGTCCGATTTTTTTAAAAACTTGATTGAACAGTGGAAGTTCAGTTTTTCAAAAGGGGAGGACTATATAATGTAAGTTAACATGGTGTAGGTACTAGTATTACATGGTGCTTTGTGACCCTAATTAATTATGTCGAACTACTACATAAGGTGGCAGGGTATTTTTTCATCGTTAGTCTTTAATTTGAATGTACTGATGACAACAAAATTATTTTCATTTACCTGTGTGGCCGTGCATGGTAAAATCGATTCCACCAAACAGGATTTTAAGAGCTTTTCGATTATAGAAAGGTCCAATTAACTTCTTTATGTCTAACATATTGCTTATTAAATGCCGACATTAATTTGTAGGAACATGTAGGTACCTCTAGGCTAATGTCTTATTGTGAATTGTAATTTTGTCATAAATTTGAATGTACCAACGACAACAAAATTATTTTCATTTTCCGGTATGGTAAATTCAAATAGTCAACATTGAATATCTTAATCCCAAATTTATAAAAATCTGTCAAAGGAAAGTTGTAGTTTACTAAGTCAACGGCTGGTTACTAATAGTGAATCATCGACCTTATGGTTTTATTACATACTTTTTGTGGCTAGAAAACGTAGCGAGGGCGGTGAACAACATCATTATGATAACCAAAACCAAGCAGTAATAAATTACTCGTACAACATTTATGGAAATTGTTATTTAATTGACAACATCTGTAGTGTTAAACATCAATTCTAAAAAATATGATTACCTTGATTCCAGAAAATACTGCTTTTTTATTTCTGATTAAAATGTATTCTCTTAATTTCTCATCCTTACATTGTAGCACTTCTCATGTTCTAATTTGGATGTCATTTGATTTTTTTCTGTCAATGTCTCATGTTACTGTTTATTTTCTTTTTCTAATTCATGTGTTCTCTATTAGACAAGGCGCCCAAGGGTGACTGGGGAATAGAAATATGGTCACCATTGGTCTTCCTCCGACCAGCGGTAAAACCCTCGCTAAAGTGGGGCGTCCGTTTGGCTGTGCGGGATGTACAAGTTTGCAGTCACGTCCGGTCAGAATGGGGACGTTAAATCCGATGCCTCGTGTAAAGAGATTGCCACGTTCTTTGCACGTTAAGAACCCTTGCAACAACTCTTTGAGGGGTCCGTAGGTGGCCTGTTACAAGGCTAAATTTCTGTCCTTATCCAATTTACCCTAATTTTCCCGTGGCAGTCCAAATTTCCCCGACCTTCATCCCGGACGGCCTCTAATACAGGACCCACCTATTGTATTTATTGTTAACTTGTTCACGTCCTGAACATGCATGAAATATTTGCCACTGGACGTTAAGCAACCAACAATCAATCTATTAGACAAGTATATTTCCCTTCATCAGATCTCTTGGGACTTGAGATTCTAAGCTTCCTTTTTCATATGTTGTACTGAAAATATACATAATTCTTTAAATCTGTAACATATCAAGAATAAAACAATTTGTGAACAAACAATTTATGTTCAATTCAACTTAACTTTACTGTGCCAATATCCATAAGGTTAGTTATTGAGATATACTATCTATAGAATAACATTTGAAGATCCATGATTGCTTTGCGTTCAATTTTGTATTTGTTTTAATTAATTTTTTTGCCCTACATTTATATTCTTAAACGGAAGGAAATACAGACAGAAGAAGTATACCTAACAACACAAATATTTTCATTTACCTGTGTATGAAATTATTGCAAATGGCTGAAATGATTAATTGGTTCCATTAATCAGCAAAGTTAGAATAATCACAAACAAATCCAGTATCAATGTCAAGTAACTTAACTAAACCTTCTGCTATAGGTAAATCTTTTATATTTTCATTTACCTGTGTATGAAATTATTGCAAATGGCTGAAATGATTAATTGGTTCCATCAATCAGCAAAGTTAGAATAATCACAAACAAATCCAGTATCAATGTCAAGTTACTTAACTAAACCTACTGCTATAGGTAAATCTTTTATGAAATCCTCATTTCTAGCATTATTTTGGTGTTGTGTCAACACATTAGAGACGGAAAACACATTATCCCTGAAATTTATACCGAATGAACACAGACGAGATCTAAAAAAGACCAAGCATACACCGGGATACAAAATCAATTTTCAGAAATTTCTGGCTGACAGGCTAAACTTATAGACAAGATAAATGTAATTTTTAGATATTGGTTTAGATATAGCACTGAACCATGCCATCTCCCATGTGATTATTTTTTGCATATAATTCAGCAATAGTTCTTTTTCTCCCTGCTTTTCTCTTAAACCTGCCCCCACCCCAAGGGTGACTGGGGAATAGAAGTATGGTCACCATTGGTCTTCCTCCGACCGGCGGTAAAACCCTAGTCAAAGTGGGGCGTCCGTTTGGCTGTGCGGGATGTACAAATTTGCAGCCACGTCCGGTCAGAATGGGGATGTTAAATCCAATGCCTCGTGTAAAGAGAGTGCCACGCTCTTTGTACGTTAAGAACCCTTGCAACAACTCTTTGAGGGGTCCGTAGGTGACCTGTTGCAAGGCTAAATTTCTGTCCCTATCCAATATACCCTCATTTCCCGTGGCAGTCTAAATTTCTCCGACCTCAATCCCAGACGCCTCTTTTACAGAACCTACCTGTTGTATTTATTGTTAATTTGTTCTCTGAATATGCATGAAATATTTGCCACTGGACGTTAAGCAACCAACAATCAATCAATCAAACAAATATATACATGTTACGTTGGAAAGTCATTAGCCAGCCTGTTTCTCTTGACAATCCCTCTCAAAACATAGAGCGATTCACCATCAGAAGAGTACCCAATTTTAGTCGGGTACGCTTTGAGGCACACTTTTTTTGAAGTTTTGCCGTATGAAAAACTTGGATGCGCTACAGGCTCGTCCAAAAACTTTTTAACCAATCTTAGCAATTCGAACAAAATTTCGACTTCCCTTGGAACGATCTTTTCGGACATGGTTCTTAGGGTGCGCTCTGTTGGACAGTTCAGAACATGTTCCATCGATTCCAGATTCTATGACGATCCGAACCGAAAGAGCTAAATTCAATATGGAGGTTGGCATCGTAACATTTTTGACTCTTGTCAGAAGACGAGAATAAAGAAATTGAAGACGACAACACTGATTATCTTAAAGCATCTTTTGGTGTCCCGGCTCGTAAACTTTCAATAAATTTTTCCAGCATTGTCGCGTTTTGGTTGAGCACTTGTATATATGTTTATATTTTATTTATTACACTGTAACTGTTCAACATTTAATTCTTCTCTGTTTGTGTAATTCTCGTTTGTCAATTTTCCGTTCTTCCCATCCACCCTCCCCCTCAGGAGAGTTATTTTATTATGAATGAAAAAATAATGTGAATGAGTTATGAATAAAAAAAATAATTAAATATTCTTTATTTGATAGTTTTTCTTTATTTTCAATTCTGTAAAGAGAGAGAGAGTAAAGAAGGGAAAATGGGAATAGATCTATTTTTATTTTTTTTCAATTCTGTAAAGAGAGAGAGAGAGTAAAGAAGGGAAAATGGGAATAGATCTACTAATTTGATTTGCAACCGCTCGACTGAGCAGTTTGATTTATATTTACAATTCTGTACAATAAACGTTTTTACAATTCACATACTAGTATGTACAAATGCATTTTTATCAAACAAATATATACATGTTACGTTGGAAAGTCAGTAGCCAGCCTGTTTCTCTTGACAATCACTTTCAAAACATAAAGCGATTCGTCGTCAGAAGAGTACCCAATTTTAGTCGGGTACGCTTTGAGGCACACTTTTTTTGAAGTTTTGCCGTATGAAAAACTTGGATGCGCTACAGGCTCGTCAAAAAACTTTTTAACCAATCTAAGGAATTCGAACAAAATTTCGACTTCCCTTGGAACGATCTTTTCGGACATGGTTCTTAGGGTGCGCTCTGTTGGACCGTTCAGAACATGTTCCATCGATTCCAGATCCATGACGAACCGAACGGATTGGAACCGGAAGAGCTAAATTCAATATGGAGGTTGGCATCGTAACATTTTTGACTCTGTCTGAAGACGAGAATAAAGAAATTGAAGACGACAACATTGATTATCTTAAAGCATCTTTTGGTGTCCCGGCTCGTAAACTTTCAATAAATTTTTCCAGCATTGTCGCGTTTTGGTCGAGCACTTGTATATATGTTTATATTTTTTTTTATTACACTCTAACTGTACAACATTTAATTCTTCTCTGTTTGTGTAATTCTCGTTTGTCAATTTTCCGTACTTCCCATCCCCCTTCCCCCCTCAGGAGAGTTATTTAATTCTGAATGGAAAAATAATGTGAATGAGTTATGAATAATAAAAAAAATAATTAAATATTCTTTATTTTATAGTTTTTCTTTATTTTCAATTCTGTAAAGAGAGAGAGAGTAAAGAAGGGAAAATGGGAATAGATCTACTAATTTGATCTGCAACCGCTCGACTGAGCAGTTTGATTTATATTTACAATTCTGTACAATAAACGTTTTTACAATTCACATATGTACAAATGCATTTTTATCAAACCAATATATACATGTATGTTGGAAAGTCAGTAGCCAGCCTGTTTCTCTTGACAATCACTTTCAAAACATAAAGCGATTCGTCGTCAGAAGAGTACCCAATTTTAGTCGGGTACACTTTGAGGCACACTTTTTTTGAAGTTTTGCCGTATGAAAAACTTGGATGCGCTACAGGCTCGTCAAAAACTTTTTAACCAATCTAAGGAATTCGAACAAAATTTCGACTTCCCTTGGAACGATCTTTTCGGACATGGTTCTTAGGGTGCGCTCTGTTGGACCGTTCAGAACATGTTCCATCGATTCCAGATCCATGACGAACCGAACGGATTGGAACCGAAAGAGCTAAATTCAATATTAAGTTGTGATCGTAACATTTTTGACTCTGTCAGAAGACGACAACATTGATTATCTTAAAGTATCTTTTGGTGTCCCGGCTCGTAAACTTTCAATAAATTTTTCCAGCATTGTCGCATTTTGGTCGAGCACTTGTATATATGTTTATATTTTTTTTATTACACTCTAACTGTACAACATTTAATTCTTCTCTGTTTGTGTAATTCTCGTTTGTCAATTTTCCGTACTTCCCATCCACCCTTCCCCCCTCAGGAGAGTTATTTAATTATGAATGGAAAAATAATGTGAATTGAGTTATGAATAATAAAAAAAATAATTAAATATTCTTTATTTTATATTTTTTCTTTATTTTCAATTCTGTAAAGAGAGAGAGAGTAAAGAAGGGAAAATGGGAATAGATCTACTAATTTGATTTGCAACCGCTCGACTGAGCAGTTTGATTTATATTTACAATTCTGTACAATAAACGTTTTTACAATTCACATATTTTTGCATTTTTATCAAACAAATATATACATGTTACGTTGGAAAGTCAGTAGCCAACCTGTTTCTCTTGACAATCATTTTCAAAACTTAAAGCGATTCACCATCAGAAGAGTACCCAATTTTAGTCGGATACGCTTTGAGGCACACTTTTTTTGAAGTTTTGCCGTATGGAAAACTTGGATGCGCTACAGCCTCGTCAAAAAACTTTTTAACCAATCTAAGGAATTCGAACAAAATTTCGACTTCCCTTGGAATGATCTTATCGGACATGGTTCTTAGGGTGCGCTCTGTTGGACTGTTCAGACACATGTTCCATCGATTCAAGATTCCATGACGAACCGAACGGATTGGAACCGGAAGAGCTAAATTCAATATGGAGGTTGGCATCGTAACATTTTTGACTCTGTCTGAAGACGAGAATAAAGAAATTGAAGGCGACAACATTGATTATCTTAAAGCATCTTTTGGTGTCCCGGCTCGTAAACTTTCAATAAATTTTTCCAGCATTGTTGCGTTTTGGTCGAGCACTTGTATATATGTTTATATTTTTTTTATTACACTCTAACTGTACAACATTTAATTCTTCTCTGTTTGTGTAATTCTCGTTTGTCAATTTTCCGTACTTCCCATCCCCCTTCCCCCCTCAGGAGAGTTATTTAATTCTGAATGGAAAAATAATGTGAATGAGTTATGAATAATAAAAAAAATAATTAAATATTCTTTATTTTATAGTTTTTCTTTATTTTCAATTCTGTAAAGAGAGAGAGAGTAAAGAAGGGAATATGGGAATAGATCTACTAATTTGATCTGCAACCGCTCGACTGAGCAGTTTGATTTATATTTACAATTCTGTACAATAAACGTTTTTACAATTCGGATATGTACAAATGCATTTTTATCAAACCAATATATACATGTATGTTGGAAAGTCAGTAGCCAGCCTGTTTCTCTTGACAATCACTTTCAAAACATAAAGCGATTCGTCGTCAGAAGAGTACCCAATTTTAGTCGGGTACGCTTTGAGGCACACTTTTTTTGAAGTTTATGAAGCCGGCATATAAGAAATATATATATATATATATATAGATGTCACTCTCATAGCTGCAAATTGTGAAACAGTGGATTAATTAAATAACTGTATCCGCCATTAATACATATGAACGTTTCAACCCGACTGTAAAAAGTTCAGCGGGCAAGGCGTTATTGTCATAAGAACGTTTGAAATATGCCAAAACACAATTCTCAACCTTCGTGAAAGACTAAATTGTTGAAAAGAATATTCTGGAGCATGCTCCGATCCACACTTTCAGTGTAAACAAATATACAAGTTTGTCTATCCTATAATGGACAAATTAGATGCCGATTTAGATCGAGGCGCTGAAAAAGGCATTCAATGTGTCCAAAAACGTATCTTCGGAATGATGAGCCCTTTCTCGCAACTATTGGAGATGTCTAATTCCATAAGAAAACATTCAAAAGAAAACTCAACAGTGGACTATGTTGACATAGCACACAGGTGTCAATAAGTTGAAAAGTATGTTGTGTTAGTCAGGCAAGTCTGGATGTAGATCGGAATCGACGAGTAAACACTTTACTCAAAATGACCGAGGATTGCAAAAAAGCCAAAGAACTTTAGGATAAAAACGAGATAACAAATCATCAGTATACAGTAAATGGTTCACTTTTTGATCATGTTAATTATCTACACTGGTTGAATTTGTATCTTTAGTATTTTCCTATATCATCAACAAATATACTAAATAAATTAGGACTTAAACTGTCTCCTTGTTTGACTCCTTAATTAGCAAGAAAAGGCTCAGTAAACATATTCTGATGAATATAAGGTATTATAATGGAATTATTTTCAAACAAGTGTTTTCATTGGCTGTTGTTCGCTGTCGATTCCACAGTTGAGTTGCTTTGGGAATGTTTATATTACTACGCAGTCTTGCGCACTTGTTTATTTTGTAAACAATGGCTAACCCTGATATTGTCGGTACGTTCCAGTTCGACGATGAAGATGATGAGTTCCTATTAATCCCTCTGATATTGCCGTAATTTGAACTGGAAGTTACACATCCAGCCACAGCATCAGAAGAGGAAGAAGATTGGACAAACCCACAAACTGCAACTGCAGATATCAAAAGTCAACAAGATGAAGCAGACGATGACCGTCTTGACAAAGTTATGCTTGCCGAAGTTGACCGTACGTTGAATGATTCATTCAATGAACAAATTAAAGTGCATACAGCACACAGCTATACCCCTGTCCATCACTTTCACGATCTATATTTACAAATGTATTACTCAAACACATACACAGTAAGGTACCAATCATTATTTCCTTTTTAACTGAAAATAAGGTGAGGGGTTAATAAACACTTTTCAACTTATAACCTATCTGTTTATGACAAGAGTAGCAGGGCTCAGGAATTTTTTCATTGGGCGGAAACAATAAATATATGCATTTCGGATTTTCCTTCATGACATGTGTATGCATTTCATTGAAACAAAATCATGCATCCCCCCCAATACATTTCTTCAAGGATTTGTAACCCCGAAGGGTGACTGGGGAATAGAAGTATGGTCACCATTGGTCTTCCTACGACCGGCAGTAAAACCCTTGCTAAAGTGGGGCGTCCGTTTGGCTGTGCGGGATGTACAAATTTACAGCCCCGTCCGGTCAGAATGGGGACGTTAAATCCGATGCCTCGTGTAAAGAGAGTGTCACGCTCTTTGCACGTTAAGAACCTTCCAACAACTCTTTGAGGGGTCCGTAGGTGACCTGTTGCAAGGCTAAATTTCTGTTCCTATCCAATATACCCTAATTTCCCGTGGCAGTCTAAATTTCTCCGACCTTAATCCCGGACGTCTCTATTACAGAACCTACTTATTATATTTATTGTTAATTTGTTCTCGTCCTGAATATGCATGAAATATTTGCCACTGGACGTTAAGCAACCTTCAATCAATCAATCAATCAATCCTATCATTAGAAAGGGACGAGAGGGAAAAGGAAAAAAAAATGTCTTGTCTTAACAAGAGTTCTTCAAAAATAAAGTGTCGACCCTTATTTAAGGTATCACAAAACAAAATAAAATGTGAAAAGTTGGCTTATAACCCTCATCTTTTAATGATAAGTATGATGTTGTTCCTGCGGACAAAGCTTCAAATAATGCTGTCTTTGTATGGAAGTCGTATTATTACGAATGTCTTGTATACGAACTAGGAATAAATGAGCACTCAGGTAATCCCACATACAAAGACATATCATTCGACAAGGAAGAGATTTTTGCAAATCATAAGTCCTTCATGGCTTCAATGAAAATTACTATGAACAACAAATCGGAGGACTTACCTTGTTTGTATTGGATACCCAAGCTTCACAAAATACCGTACAAACAACGGTACATTGCCGGCTCATCTGCATGTTCCACTAAAGAATAGTCCATTAGATCGACTAAAATTATGTCCGCAGTGAAAGAGGGTCTTCAGAAATACTGTGAAACTGTTTACTCGCGTAGTGATATTAACCATATGTGGATTCTTAAAAAATTCCAAAGAACTTCTGGATAATCTTAAATATCGGTCCTTTTCTGAAATTAGTTCTATAAAAAATTTGATTTTTCAACCCTGTATAACACCATGCCCCATGAGAAATTGAAAAATCGCTTAAAAGAAATAATCCACAATGCCTTCAACATAAAAATTGTAGCATACACTACAAATTTATTACTTTGGGACCCCCAAGGGTGAATGGGGAATAGAAGTGTGGTCACCATTGGTCTTCCTTAAGTGGGGCGTCCGTTTGGCTGTGCGGGATGTACAAATTTGCAGCCACATCCGGTCAGAATGGGGACGTTAAATCCGATGCCTCGTGTAAAGAGAGTAGAGTGCCACGCTCTTTGCACGTTGAGAACCCTTGCAACAACACTTTGAGGGGTCTGTAGGTGACCTTTTGCAATTTCTGTTTCTATCCAATATACCCTCATTTCCCGTGGCAGTCTAAATTTCTCCGAACTTAATCCCGAAAACCCCTATAACAGAAACATATAAACCTATTGTATTTATTGTGTATTTGTTCTCGTCCTGAATATGCATGAAATATTTGCCACTGGACGTTAAGCAACCAACAATCAGTCAACCAATTTACTAAATGCGTCCATGCTACACTTTACCAAGTGCTCCTTCAACTCATTCGTATCTATATTTTTTTTAAAAAGTACACCAGGGACACTTCTGATGTTTGGTCCGACTCCTCGGTATTTTTTTACTTTTGGCATATTTTCTGTTTCTATATGAAAGTATATAAATATAACAATATGATACACGTTAAACTACACTTAACTTAAAACTTTAAAAACACGCCTCGAGTTTACTTAACTGACCACACATTGTATTTTTGTCTGATAAAAAGTAAAATAACAAAAATACTGAACTCCGAGGAAAATTAAAAACGGAAGGTCTCTAATCAAATGTTTAAACACATCAAACGAATGGACAATAACTGTCATATTTCTGACTTGGTACAGGCATTCTAAAATGTAGAAAATTCCACTTTTGAATCAATATATTATCTGATTAATTTCCGACATGTTGAAAACCATTGTCATGAAAAGGTGGGAAAATGCAGGGGTTTCCAAGAAGCTCACTGTTAGAAAGATAGCAAATTGAGGATCAGAATATTTTTTTTATGAAAAAAACATGAACTCCCCTTAAGTTGAATGGTTGTTCCCTTACAAAAATTGTCATGCATTATATCAAATAAACATTATATTGATTAACATGATAACAGCTATATTATTATTCAGAACAATACAATATTCAAGTAAAATTGAGGACATTAAATTTTACCTTTTTAATGTTTATGGTATTGAGTCTGGGAACTTACACATTTTTTGTTAAATACTTCTCAAAATGCAAACATACCGGCTATTGTAACCAATGGCTTAATTATTATACTAGTCTTTTTTCTTTTTCTGTCTTAACATTTTACCGGGACTGATTTATTGAACAATTTTTACTGTTAATATATCAAAAATGTTGTATATCGTATTTAAATCTTTTTCGCTGATTGATCTGGTCACTAATTCAGATGTTAGTGATGGAAACTGGGCCTGTAAAAGTTTGACTCTGATGAATCAGACATCGTAAGCACATTCTTCGAAAGTTTATTGCCCTTGCATCCAATTGTAAGTAATTGTAATATGTGCCTCCTCCTTTACCAATTGCAGATACACCAGGCATGGAACCTGACTATAAACTTTCTGGCCACTTAATTTTTGAGCTAAAAAGAATACTTCTGTATCTGTGGTTTCCATCTATATTAACAAACTTGGTATTCTTAATTCCCTTGTCCATTAATTCTATTTTGTCCAGAACGTCTATAGCCGTTACATTTAATGGTGGACCAGACCAAGGTAAATCAACTGAACCTAATAATTCTTGGGCCAATTTATTTATCCATTCTTCATTTATAGCTGCCTAACCCTCAATGCAGAAAATTCATCATTTGGTTCTTGTAGATTTTCTACGTCCACTGGCCACAATATTTTTTTTATTTTGATCCTCATTTTGAATGTTACATTCAACTAATGGGGGAACACTGTTAGTTCTTTAACATTTTTTGAACTTGCCATAAACGAATAAACTGATGATGCTTTCAGAGTATTATCAAACTTTGACAACATTTTCTGCATATTCTATCTTCCCTATGACACCACGAAATACATTATTTGCTTTAAATAAGCTGAGTTTGAGTTTGATTTAATTATACTAGTTTTATTATTTATAATTTGCACTCAACAGCAATCTATTGTGAATTGTCCGATACGTCACGATTTAGTCCACTACAAAACGGACTTGTCTACTACGTAACATAACGCAACATGAAAATACAATTTGTGCTAAACTGAGAAAAAAGAGAGATGCCACTGCATAGTTTGAACATGTAATTTTATATTATGGCAACTAGATCCCAACATAGGAGTACCCAGGGACGCCATTTTTTCTGTTCCTTTCCTAACCGTAATTGGATTCCTTCAAAAGACACCGGACTAAATGATCTGGCAGGGAGAAAAGTAAATAATTCAAGTGCAGTTGCAGTTCCTTTACCTGATCTGTTAACCACAAAGGCAGACCCCCCAAGGGTGACTGGGGAATAGAAGTATGGTCACCATTGGTCTTCCTCCGACCGGCAGTAAAACCCTTACTAAAGTGGGGCGTCCGTTTGGCTGTGCGAGATGTACAAATTTGCAGCCACGTCCGGTCAGAATGGGATCGTTAAATCCGATGCCTCGTGTAAAGAGAGTGTCACGCTCTTTGCACGTTAAGAACTTTGCAACAACTCTTTGAGGGGTCTGTAGGTGACCTGTTGCAAGGCTAAATTTTTGTTCCTATCCAATATACCCTAATTTCCCGTGGCAGTCTAAATTTCTCCGACCTTAATCCCGGACGTCTCTATTACAGAACCTACCTTTTATATTTATTGTTAATTTGTTCTCGTCCTGAATATGCATGCAATATTTGCCACTGGACGTTAAGCAACCAACAATCAACAACGGCAGAAACAGATAATGATTTCAATAGAATCAATGAAATATTGAAGACACAAGTCTCTTTTCAGATAATAGCCTACACGGTAAGATTCATCACTATAAAAGCTGCTGCAACAGCAATTAAAATTAAAAATATCAAATGTTCTTGAACAATTGAGAGGTCTTTCCTTTTGTAATGTAAATACATGTTCCAATAGACGTAGAATGTATTGAAAAGTTCTTAAACACAAAAAACTGTTAAAATATAAAAATCAACAAATTCGATTTTTAGGAGATGACCTTGACCTTTGTGAAGATCATCAGTCTACAATGTCATTGCAAAAGACCCCATGGGTCTAGGACCTTTGGTTCAAGAGTTAAAGCTAATTTTACCTTTTCGGAACCGTTAACGGGGGTTATGCCCCTTAAGAATATGTCAAATCTCTTCGGTCAAAATGTAAAAAAGTTGTGCCTCAGTCACCTAAACATTTTTCACTGTTTACTATTTCTGTAAGATTAACCGTGTTTGAGATATCGACCAAAAAGTTGAAAGGTCCAAGGTTAAGGTCAACCTTAAAAACACACTATAAATCCTTTAAATAAGGTAAAAAAAAACACATAATTCGCTATCTGGGACATGACCCTGACCTTTGTCAAGGTCATTGCTGAAGAGCCCATGGGTCTAGGACATTTGGTTATATAGTAAAAGCTGATTTTGTCTTTTCAGAAACCTCAAACAGGGGTTATGCCCCTTAGAGAAAGGTCAAATCTCTTTGGTCAAAATGTAACAAAGTTGCGCATTAATGACCCAAACATTTTCCACTATTGAACATTATTCATTGTTGAAGACTCCATGGGTTTAGAACCTTAGGTTATATAGTAAAAGCTGAGTCTTTTCAGTAACCTAAATTCTTTTCAGTCAAAATGTAACAAAGTTGCGCATAAATGATCCACACATTTTCCACTATTCAACACTTCTGTAAGTATTAAGGTTGCCGTGATTATCCCGTAACAAGCTGTTAGGTCAAAGGTCTACTACATGATTATACACATTTGACCTTGAGGTATTCTTCAACGAAACATGAATTGATGACGATTGGTGAAGATCCTAGGTGTCTATGACTTGCTAGTTTTGGTGGCCAACCGACCAGTTAGTTTTCAAAGGAGCATAGGAGCATAACCCTACCAATGAGTCGTTAAATCTTTTCGATCCATATGTAACAAAGAACTGGCGTCTGGTCCTGAAAATTTCACCCGTTTTTTTGTCTACCTATTATGGTTACGGTGTTTGAATGATAAGGTTTTTAGATTTCGGAGGAGACTCCAAACCGACAAATTTTTTTTCGACTCTAGAGGCCAGTTCTGGATAGGTTTTTATGACAGATACAAAGTGTAAACATGAAAGAGACAGGACTTGCGGTTAAGGCTGCTAACTTCAAAGTTTGGAGGAAAATGAATAATAATAAAATGTCATAAAACTTTTGGCCATTGGTTGGTCATTGCAGAAGACCCATTCAACAAGATACAAGGGTAAAGGATATGGTCAACTTCGAAATTGTAGCATGCACTGATGATCATTGGTGATGTTCCTTGGTGGCTACAAGTTTTTAGAGAACAGTGGTAAATAGAAATATTTAATAATTTATACAATGCTCAAACCTACAATCAATCACAATCCTTTTATTTCAAAATGCAATGAAAACTCAGTAGAAAAATGCAAGCTTAGCTTCTATTCAGGTCTTTGACCTTGTGAAATATAAAGCTTTATTCGAATAGTTTACGTTGCTCTTTGGTGGTCTCCATGATAAACATACAGAGACTTTCTTTCAAGACGACTCAAATCTGTATTTGATATATTTCAATAGCCGCTCCTTTGTATCTTATTGGCGAGGGGGTTAGTAGAGTTGTAAGCTATTGATTTAGCCTAGTTCAAGTTGTACATACAAAATAAACTTGTATACAATGTGCTTTCAAATATACTTTATTTCTAGCAAGTAAAAAAAAAAGTTACATGGTTAATATGTTAAATTGAAAGTAACAAAAAAAAAATTCTCGGGGGAAAGTTGTCAACATATGATGCGTGTTGGGTAATAAAATTAATGGTACATCGTGTCATTTAAAAACATAGCAAGCAAGAAAATCTGGTGCAGAAAAATTGGTTTATGTTATTGTAACTGATGATGGTTAGATTGGCCATTGTTCCCTGAATATAAAAATATATCCATGGGGAAAAAATATGACAAATAAAAGTTGTTCCTTTTCCACAGACTTTATCACACATGGATTCTTGTTCAATAGATATAGAAAGATGTGGTATGAGTGCCAATAAACAACTCTCCATCCAAGTAACAATTTATAAAAGTAACCCATTGTAGGTCAATGTTGACACTGCTGACACCACACTATGGTCTCATTTTCTGTTTTATCAAGGCAATGCAAATATCTTAACTTGTGTCTTTTGAAAAACTTAAAATACTTTGTCAATTTCAGATTCATTTCTAATATGAATCTGAAATTGACATACTATTTTGAAAATTTTAGGAACTAAAATGGGGATAGTGCAACCTAAATATGCAAGACTTTCGAGCAAATCAATTTGGCTCCAATTCATAAGAACTTAAAATAGTAAATGACATAAAAAGTAAACTTACAATGTAGGTCAGTTCTCCGTTGTTCACCTTGCATCTTATTGTAGTCCCTTCTTGAAATTGGTTTATAGGAAAGATGTTCTTCATGATATCTTGTGAAACCATGAATATTCCCTCGTCCTCAATATATATTGAGAGTTCTTCACTGAAAAAAAGTAAAGACTTCTTGCATGTTTTCAATTTTTTTTTCTTTTACTTTAGCTCTTGCCAGTAAGGCATTTATACATTTTTTAGGAGATGGTTGGATGTTGGTTAATGTCTCTTTGAGAGCTAACTTCATGGATATGTCATTAATCTACATTGTTTTTGATATAAAAGATACAAAAAGGAGACCTCCATTGTATTTCAGGTAAAAAATAGATTACATGCAATTATCATAGCTTTACTGCCGAGATGTCCAGTACATTTTAAAATATTTGCTTCCAAGTTCATTTTACCATCTCTTATTTTCTGTTTCAGTCTTAAAAGACATGAAAGGGTTTGGTTTATGTTTAATGTATTAATTACCTTATGAAAGAAGCGCTAATTATGAGGCCCTCCACTGTCTCCTCAAACTATGTGTCATTCTGCAATATAATTGAATTTAAATTGGATTGACAAATAACAATGGTATGTGGTTTATATAAGTATCAGCAGATAAACAAACTTTCATATAATTGTAAAAAAGTTGAATGGAAAATATTTTTCCTGTCTTCATCTTCAGTGTTTGGTTTTTTTTTTTAATAGTTAACTTTATAATTAAAAACAGAGCCCCAGTATACATTGTATATAATTAGTCCAAATGCTACTAAATTTTAGCTTAAAATGTGTTTTAGTTTATATATTAATAGATTGGATTTTTAAACATGTGGTACAATCCAAAGTAGTATTTTTGACATATTTATCATTTCAAACATCAGTTTATATTTATTTGTTTTTTAGAATATATTTAATTGACAAGTGAAATTTATGGTTATTTAAAAAAGATAACATTTTGTTTAAGTTTTTTTTTATATTTCATAGGAATGAAGATCTTGAAACAAAATCCAGCTCACCATTATGTTGGTATCAGACATGGAGTTGACGAAGATGGACCCCTAAACTCCGCAACCTTCAGATTTTTTACCAGGATCTTGTCACCAACAGCAACGCCAGTTGTCATGTTGGCTTTTTGCCCCCACAGCTTCACCTTGAGAGAGCGGGGTCTCATGATGGGATTGGTGAGGCGTAGACCCCTATATGGACTGTCAGCTTCATTTGAGGGCTAAAGCTCTAATTGAATCTATTTTACAATAAATAAACAATGTAAGTTTTATATGCATGTTTATTTTGTATGATTTATATAATAATTAATCAGAAAAAGATTTCAAATATAAAAAAAAAAAAATATGTAAAGGTTAGTATTTAATTGCAACCAATAAAAGTATAGTTCCAAAAAAAATCGGCTCTTTGGCACCACTTCCATTGTTTATTTTTAAAAAAACATAGAAGCTAAGGTTTGATCTTAATTTGCACATGTCCCAGGCCATCATTTTTAAAATACATCATAAGCATTAGGGAGGAATTTAAAAAAAAAAAAAAAAAAGAATCAGCTCAAGCCAGGCCATGTGTGTATTTATAGCAAATGTAATGCTTTCATGAATTATTTCTATTCTAATAGTTAGATACAATCAAAATGTTTGTTACCATTAGGGACGACACCAAAAGTTCAATGTAGGATATCAAAAACTTAAACCACAGTTTTTTCACCGACCCCCCCCCTTTCTTAATTTAATTTGAGAAAAATTGATTGACCAATATAGATATATGGTGGAGGGATGCTCATCCTGAAATCCCATGCTTCCTGAGGTCCCAAATTTGAAGAAATTTAAATCACGAAATTCGAAAAAAGAATTCCCGGATCCCAAAAGGATCAATTCAAAAATTCTGAGCTTAAAAAACACCCGATCCCAGAGTTCGTATGAAGTCCCTACTACCCCCTCCTCTCATGTATGTAAAAAAAGATTTTGGATAAACAAAACTTGCTGCAATTTCAACTCATCCCTACCCCCCAAACTATTTGATTTTTAAGTTTTTTTTATCCTACATTGATCTTATCTTTTGATGTTGTCCCTTTATACTATAATGTAACTTCTCAAGTTCTGGTCAATTGCAATAATTGCAAAATGTGAACTTCACTGCTTTATTTAATGTAAATACTTGTTTTTGAAGACGCCACACTTGCTGGTGAAATGTCAACCTATAAAAAACATTTATTTCATGCTTATACATTAACATTTGAAGAAACTCATTAATGGTAAGAGTTCCATGTAAAAAGTAATTAAAATGATATGCAACTGTTATATGTTAAAATATAATGATGTATTCTCCACATACTAATATTTGCAAAATGTAAAATTAATTTGAAAAAAATACTTACTCTTGATATTTCTTTGATAGTTACAAAAATGCTTATTTTTGGCCCCTAATTCCTTTACTGTTGGTACCATAACCCCCAAAATCAATCCCAACCTTCCTTTTGTGGTATTGAACCTTTTGGTAAAATTTCATAGAGATCCATTCACTTAAACTAAAGTGAGAGTGCGAAAACCAATGTGTCTTCGGACGACAACGACGACGACGATGACGCCAACGTCATACCAATATACGACCACAAAAATTTTTTTGCGGTCGTATAAAAATTGCAGAATTTGAAGTATACATTCTTGAACTTAAGTTTACCCCAACCCAACATTATGAAACCTATACACAATACTTATTACCACAAAACTCAGATCAATTACAAATTTGGATAGGGTCATTTTTATTAATCTTGATTTATGTCCCTTTATAATGTTGTATGAAAGCATGGGCATCATCTGTTTCCATGGGGACACATTCTCCATTTATTTTATATGAAATTAAGAAGTATATTTTATTTTGATTGTCCCAAAAATATTATTTGGATTAGTGGTTTTACAATTGCTTACAATATTAAAACAGTATTATTATTTTCTGTTTTTAAATTATGCATCCAGTTATGAAAAAAAATGAGTTTAATTTTTATGTTTGAGCTGTGAGTCCCAAATACAGATGTTAATTATGGTATTCAATTTTTAAAATTTTCCAACAAAGAACAAATTTCACAAGTTTTCATTGAAAGTGAGAATAAATATATAATTACTCTTTTTGATTTAGAAATTGTTGTCAAATCAACTGAATATTTAATACACATTATGATGACAATTTAAAATTGTATACATGTACTAAATTATAAAAATATCAAGTATTGACCTTTTTCCACTATTTTACATAACTGTGTATAAAAGGTGGTTATTGTAGTTCTGGGGTTGATGTCAGTTCTCCAGAAAGGACACAGTTGTGCCTGCTACTTGAAAGTTTATCAATAACAGAAATTACTTTACAGTGAATTTTTTAATTTTTTATAGTGTACGTCATTTTATCATGTATTATTTACTTCTGATGAAGAACAGACTACGTAATATGAAAATATTGCAAAAACGAACCAATGAAGCTTTCTTATGTATGTCAGATCATTGATCATAATGCTTATTTCCATTTTCAAAGGCAAAGTCCATGTTGTTAGCTTGTTACATTATGGCATATTCCCTCTGATGAACTGAAAAAACAATTTATGTTTAGTAGCAATGAGATTGAAAATAATCAAGTTTAGAAAATGGCAATTAATTTTAAAATGTTTTGTCATTTTTAATTTTTGCAGTATTGTTGACCTTAATATAAACACATAATAATCCTATGATATTTATACATGAAAGTAATAGACTATTTTCATATTACCGACTTTGGCTCTGGATTATATATTTTTTTGACAGGTTACCTTTTCTGTGGTAGGATTGATTGTTGGTTGCTTAACGTCCAGTGGCAAATATTTCATGCATATTCAGGACGAGAACAAGTTAACAATAAATACAATAGGTAGGTTCTGTAATAGGGGCTTCCGGGATTAAGGTCGGAGAAATTTAGACTGCCACGGGAAATTAGGGTATATTGGATAGGGACAGAAATTTAGCCTTGCAACAGGTCACCTACGGACCGCTCAAAGAGTTGTTGCAAGGGTTCTGAACGTGCAAAGAGCGTATCACTCTCTTTACACGAGGCATCGGATTTAACGTCCCCATTCTGACCGGACGTGGCTGCAAATTTGTACATCCCGCACAGCCAAACGGACGCCCCACTTTAGCAAGGGTTTTACTGCCGGTCGGAGGAAGACCAATGGTGACCATACTTCTATACCCCAGTCACCCTTGGGGGGTCTGTGGTAGGATATCTTGGTCCTGGTCAAGTAAGAGCAACCAAAATAAGTAAAATCAAACATATAATCGGTGTAATTTGAGGGGAAACTTTACTATTTTATGATGATTTGTTGTGTAAAATAAATATAAAGCAGATAATTTTCCCCAAAAAATTGTACCTATTCAAAGCTTGATTTTACTTCTTTAGGTTGCTCTTACTTTACTTGGTACCAGGATGTCCTATTACAGAGAAGGTAACCTGTTGAAAAAATATATATTTTAGACCTGTGGAGTCAAAAGTCGGTAACATGAAAATGGTCTATTGAACAACTACAAAAGTATTATCACCATTCAACTGATGTTATGGTGTTATATTAATAGATGTTTTAATAGAAAAGATTTTAAATGTTACAGGTGCTATAATTTTTGACAAACGTAGTATTGTTCAGACTGGGCTCGTGTCATAAAACATGGGGTGATCCCAGGTTTGTTGGACAAACTCGTTTTTCTTGGGTCGAAAACCCCGCGAAAACTGGGGTATAAAACTTCTTACATTATTTTCCCAGCATTTGTGGGAAAGCGCATCATGTCAGCTGTTGTGATAAGTATTTTCTAACATCAGCTTGTGTTAACTTTAAGTTGTTTGTCTTGGCATTGCCTATTCTTTCGTGGAAACTTCAGGATATTTTACCTTTATAACCGGAAGTGTATGTCTGGAAAATGTCTTTGTCTCAAAAAATTTGTCGACTTGCATTACGCCATTTTGGACATCAATCTAAATGCAATTTGAAACAAAGCTTTCAATTGGTTGATTACTCTATTGAACTTTGTAAAAATCTATGGAAGGCTTTATTAACAAAAAGATAAAAAAAAAGCTGTTCATCATTTAATATATTTTTCAAATATTTCAATAATATCCATCTCTATAGCATTTCGAAGTATACATTGACAGCTACAAATGATAATCACACTCTGCTTATTATACTAATTACATAATATTGTTGCAATAAAACTCCATCTTTATTAATGAAAAAATATTATCTTCATACGAAGGGAGTTAATTACAGGAAACTGTAAAAATATAAATTAGCAGGATATCTACCATTAAATGTGGGACACAAATGTTAATTATGTTCAGCGTTGCGATTTGTTAATTTTTTTCGTTAACTGGAAATTAAAAAGAAAATGTAAATTAAAAAAAGGGAGGGGTGTTGAATCTTGCATTTGATTTAATAGAATATGGGTCTTATTCAGGATAAAACCTCAAAATATGGTAGGATTGATTGATTGTTGGTTGTTTAACGTCCAGTGGCAAATAGTTCATGCATATTCAGGACGAGAACAAATTAACAATTAATGCAATAGGTAGGTCCTGTAATAGAGGCCGTCCGGGATGAAGGTCGGGGAAATTTGAACTGCCACGGGAAAATGAGGGTGAATTGGATAAGGACAGAAATTTAGCCTTGCAACAGGCTACCTACGGACCCCTCAGAGAGTTGTTGCAAGGATTCTTAACGTGCAAAGAACGTGGTACTCTCTTTACACGAGGCATCGGATTTAACGTCCCCATTCTGACCGGACGTGACTGCGAACTTGTACACTGCACAGCCAAACGGACGCCCCACTTTAGCGAGGGTTTTACCGCCGGTCGGAGGAAGACCAATGGTGACCATACTTCTATTCCCCAGTCACCCTTGGGGGCAAATATGGTAGGAAATCTAAAGTTCAGATATACACGAAGAGAAAGCAGGCCGTTAAAGAATTAAAAACCAGAAAAGACCAACAGAAATTTTTTTTTCCAGAAGGAAAGACACTATATTTAGTAAGGTAATTCCATACCTTTAACGGAAAAAGATCCAATACTGACAAAGCAGAGTCAAATTATCATGTTACAGTCCGGAATATGCTATATAGTACAAGGTTTTGTGTACAAATTGAAAAGACTAATGTAATGTAATGACCATACATATGAAAGATATGAAAATTTAAGCAAATAAACAAATTATGATCATAACTGATGTGCCTTATCGATTACACTGAAAAGAGTGTATGTAACAAATAAAAGTAAACGATGTCATCGCCCGACATGCATAGCTGTCTGGTGGATTTGCCTAACTTAAGACAGTTTGTACCAATATTCAGTTGCCGCAAGAACAGCCGATTTTTATAGTACTGGCTCCACAAGGAATAATGAAAAGGAAATTGCAACATTTTGTAGACTGTTGAAAAAATGGTCCAACTGTCCAGTTAGCACCGTTGATCCTTGATGGCACTGTAGTTGTTTTCTCTCCACTCAGTGTCATCTAAGAACAAATTCAGAAATTAAGAAAATCTGGAATAAAGTGCTACATTCTGAATACCAGGTCAAAGTTCCTCAGAAGAAAATAGATATATTTATATGTTGTGTTAAAGTTACTCTTCATCTACATGATCTAGGAGCACATACTTATCTGTACAGTTTAAAACAAAGTGCAAATGATAGAAAAGCAATACCATGCACTGGAAAATTGGGACGACATCTGGATATTTCTGTGTAAATTTCATAAAATTTATTAAGTGTTGTTCAGAAATATTTATTAATAGATATAAGATGTAGTATGAGTGCCAATGAGACAACTCTCAATCCAAGTCACAATTTTTAAAAGTTAAACCATTATAGGTTAAAGTACGTTTTCAATTCAATTCTTTTAGTGCTTGAAATCTGAACTCGACAGCAAACATGGCAAATCAAAAACTGCTACATTTTGTATGTGTGTAGGACATTGGTTTTCTGATTTGATCTATTTCACAATTAGTGTTTAAAGTTGACTAGCATTATAATATATAGCATGGGTTTTGCTTATTTTAATGGCGACCTATTCATGGCTTACATTCAAATCATGCACATCACTTGGATTATGTTGGGTATGCCTAGCACCGAGTGAAATGTTCAATGCGTGTACCTGACCCCTGATCATTTAATTATCATCTTTATAAAAATAAATTATATGTAATGACTTGATAAACAGAGCAAGTATACTTGTGCATTGTCTATATACACCTTGCCCGCTATTTAAAGTCCAATCTGGAAAATAACAGTCACTGATGTTGTTGTCTCTTTGACATATTCCCCATTTCCATTCTCAATTTTATTCCTGTTTAGGTCAGTGTTGCCAAAAACAAAGGACATCTGTAACAAGCTGAATCACACGTTTTGAAAGTTTGATAAATTTTAAATAAGCTTTTGCGGGAAAAATTTGGTTGATTTGTTTATTATCAGCAGTACATATTTTTACATACCTGTTCCAACCGGCAAAACATATCCAGTATTTCTGTAAATAATGGGAATATGTTCTCCCCCATTTTTTCTGTCTGCTGAAATAGCCGTTCGTTTGCTTCTTCTTTTTTTGTGTGCATTAATTAATTCTGGAACGTCACACGATTGTTTGCTACTCCTGTTTGCTGATATTTGGTGAATTAAATTCAAATGGTTTTGTCAAATGTTAAGTTTCATCATGGGGATGTATAAGCCCTTGGTCTGCAAAAAGTTGTGTTTTAATCTGTTGATTGAAACTGTCCAAGTGTAAGGGTATTTCTGGATCACAATTGATTGAGGCAAATAAAGAGGATTCTACACTCATAATGGTAAAAACATATTTTAGTTGACAACAAGTAAGTTTGTCTGCCATTTGTGTAGATCTTCTCCCTCTTATTACCAAAGAGTTCCAAAAAGGGGACATAACTCACTAGTCAGTTCAGGAGCTTTAATCCGTACTTTATTACTACCAGTCCTTCCTGCAAGCGCAGATTAAGCATGGGAAGCACCTTTTTTACTATCTGTGTCTGACTTGTCATGGTCTCCTTTTTAATCAGGTCAAATAATCCTACAATTAGTGGAAAGGAAGAAGAAGCTTTCTTAGCCAACTCTTGAAGCTGGAGACCTTCCCCGGGCTGCTACTGTTTGTTGAGCTGGGAAAACATCAAGGGGACTGTCCTGTTTCCAGCTCTGTAAAAGTTATAACAATTGCAGATAGAATTGAATATTAAAAATCGATGACATATAATAAGACATGCTCTAAACCATAACTACCATTTTTAAATTTTAAAAACACTTACATTGATAATATTTCAGAATATTCATTTTAATGCTGATTACTTAAATGCAAGGCAACTTATCACATAGTACTTGTAGAAATTTACATGTTGCAAATTAGGAAAATAAACTCTGTACTATGTTTGTTAAATTGTCGCCATGCGATGGATTGGGCTCCTGACGATGGACATGGCCATGGTCAATTAGTTTATTCTAAATGGTCTAAACAGATGTTCGAAACACCTTGTGATCTTTAGAGTTAGAGTGCTGGGATATGATTTGACAACGATTTATTGAAAAATTATTAATGCTTTATCTATAGAAACATATGAAATCTTTGATATGAAAAAGCTGCGATTGATTGATAGTTGATTGTTGGTTGCTTAACGTACAGTGGCAAATATTTCAGGACGAGAACAAATAACAATAAATACAATAGGAAGGTTCTGCGTAGCACTCTCTTTACACGAGGCATCGGATTTAACGTCCCCATTCCGACCGGACGTGACTGCAAATTTGTACATCCCGCACAGCCAAACGGACGCCCCAATTTAGCAAGGGTTTTACTGCCGGTCGGAGGAAGACCAATGGTGACCATACCCTTTGGGTGGAAAAAGCTACGACAATTACCCCCAAAATAAATCCCGACTTTCCTATTGTGATACCCCCAAGACTGGGGAATAGAAATATGGTCACATGGTCTTTAAATGAAAATGTTTCTATGATATTTGCTCCAAAAACATATTGGCCCTACACAAATAATTGTATTGATGTTTTCCATCAATTTTTTTTATTTATCGATAAATGAGAAATTTTATCACTTCATGCATGTGTTTGTTTCGATGGGTGAACTTGTTTACTGGTACCAAAACAATATGTTCCTACCTAATTAAGGCAACTAAGTGTTGCATATGATTTTCAAAGGAAAATGCTGCACCATTATAAACAGCCATATTCCTTTGCATCATCAGTTAAATGTACCATGCTGTGAACATTGTAGACTAGTATCTCTTCTACATATACAATTTGAGCCTGTGATGCAAAATACACCAATAATTCCTTTGCATACTCTACATAATTATCAACTAAAACTGGTCTTACGAGTATAGTCATGGCAACTCATGAAATGTTCATGAATCTCTTTCTTTAGTACAGCTTTTAACACAAGCTTACCAGTGTTAAGTAAGAACTTCCAGTGTCTGTGGCCTTCCAATAGTCAATTTCATCCAAGCCTCTTGGTTTCCTTGAAATTATTTTTGGAATGAATTTAGACAATTGGACAAGTCGTGTACTGATTTCTTCAATATGACCAAACGATATTTTAGTCTCTTTTTCCCCCACGCATCCAAGTTAATAGTAATCTTTTCGTAACACCAAAACAAGCCTTGTGCACGTAGTAAATAGGAAATGGTTTTATCTTATCATTAGAGATCACAGAACGGGGATCTGGTACGATGATGTTCTGGCTGAGTTTAGTTATGGAAAGATAAATCTGTCCTATATGGTAAGTTTTCTAATTCCGGAACAATGCATTTTAAACCTATGTTTATACGTATTTCGTTTAATATTATTCCCCTTTGTAGCAGTATATCTAATTGTTAATTACTTCATTAAAAAAATCAAAGCTTTGTGGTTTGGAAGATCCCAATGTAAGTGTTACTGGAAAACTTTCGTTGGTTTTAAATTTATACCACACAAGACTGGCCAAAGTGCCTTTTTTGAACTTTTAAATAATGGCATACCATCAATATTAAATCTTATTTCTACCCTGTTAACCTGGCTAATTAACTCACATGGATACTTTTCCAGATTATTTTTTAGTACTTTCTCCAAACAAAAATTCAATGGCTGAAACAACTGTGTCAATATTTCTTTTTGTTTGCTTGCAGTTGAAGGAAGATTTTTGTGTCCTTTCTTAATTCAAATCTTGAGCAACCCTCTATCAAGTAAATCATGGGAAAACCGGCTGATTTTGTGAAGGGGAAGTACCTAGTTCTCTAAAACAGAAGACAGAAACACACACAACATAGAGTTTGGTAAAAGAATGATCAACTATTGGAAATAATTGCTAAATTTGCAATGAGTGACAGTTATATCAGCGGGTAATTTGGGTTGGATGCAGTTCCAAGACATCATGCAGCTACTTGGTACATGCGTGTAGAGAGTGAACCTCCGATGATGAATATTGTACGCATGGAGGCAATTAAATCCAATATAATCAATGAGTATCAGAACAATGATTGATTGTTGTTGGTTGCTTAACGTCCAGTGGCAAATATTTCATGCATGTTCAGGACGAGAACAAGTTAACAATACATACAATAGGTATAATACCCTTTGAGGAGTATCAGAACATTTCACTGGACTGTATAGAGTGTGTCCAAAACTCGTACTAATCTTGACTTTTCATAGTTTGAGATGTAGTATGAGTGTAAATGAGACAACTCTCCATCCAAATCACAATTTGTGAAATTAAACCAGTACGGTCTTCAAAAGCAAGCTATAAGCTATAACGGGCCCCAAACAGGAAAACCAACGGCCTAATATATATATATATATAAACGAGAAACACTTAACATCAGTTTAGGACAGGTGCAAACAAATGCAGCGGGTTTAAACGTTTTAATAGGTACCAACTTTTCAACCTTACCTGAAACAATAGTGTAACATCACAACATAGAAAGACATACTAAAAATATCAATTGAAATGGCTTTCCTCAATCAAAAGACATAGTAACATGATTGAGTGTTGGTTGCTTAACGTCCAGTGGCAAATATTTCATGCATATTCAGGACGAGAACAAATTAACAATAAATACAATAGGAAGGTTCTGTAATAGAGGCGTCCGGGATTAAGGTTGGAGAAATTTAGACTGCCACGGGAAATTAGGGTATATAGGATAGGGACAGAAATTAGCCTTGTAACAGGTCACCTACGGACCCCTCAAAGAGTTGTTTCAAGGGTTCTTAACGTTAGCACTCTCTTTACACGAGACATCGGATTTAACGTTCCATTCTGACCGGACGTGGCGACACAGTAACACAAACAAGTGAACATACACTGAACGAGTACATTTGGTGTATGACACAATATCAATACAAAATCAATCAAATAAGGGGTGAGATGTGTGATAGTTAGTTGTGCTGCTCGATACTGAGTTTAACAGTGTCAAGTGCACAAGTATTTTAGGGAGTGTGTCAGAAACAGTCCAATCCATAAAACATGGAACACGTTCTTGTGAAGTACATACATAGTACAGGCCAACTCACTACAGATCTGCAGGCAGTTGCTGTTCCTTCATTACAACTTTTTTGCGTTTAATTTTACAATTCTTGTGAACTAAAGTTCCGGTTTCCGTTTTTGTGTACAAATATCCTCTTTGTCAGGCCATCTCTGTCTATCATCTTCTTCCGTACCGTTGATTTACGACATAACAACATCTGAACGATAAGAAACATTTCTCCTCGCTTTAAGAGAAGAGTATAATTACTCGACTACCTTGTTAGTTTCTACCGCCTCTGCGATACATTTCACCCCAGATAACAGCATCGTATTTCCTTAAGAGGAAAAAAGAGTATAACTTCTGCAGAACTACTTCTGTTAGTGCAGTACCAGTGGTTGTAGGCTCGACTCCACAAAAACGGAACTTTAAGGAGGAACTTCTGGCTGCGGAAAACGAGTCTATACATATTGAGACTTTACAGTCTTTTGCTAATTTCTCAATTCTAAATGTAAAAGGTAATCCGAAATTGTCAAATATTGAACAGCAATTAATCCACAAGGACTCTTAGTGGTCTTCTTGTGTAAGGGAACTAGCATATGTGAATTGGATAAGGTTATTGGAAAAATCTCTTCTAGATATTTAATATATGACCAAGTAGCTGCGCAATCAAAAACTTCTGTTGATTATTCAGAAGAAGATTAACATATAAATATTACTCTTGATCATCTCGTTCGATTTGAAACCCAAAAGCTGGCCTACAAAAGAGCAAATTACGAGAAGCAGAAGGAAATAAGAAAAATTGGGAGGAAACGGACAAGATGTAGAACAAAGTATATAACAGGGTGGACACCGTTTGTAAAACCAGGGAAATTAAACTGGATTCTTTAATGCTGATTTTCTTGGTTAAGGAATTTGTTAAAAAAATTTAAAATCTTTTATTGTCTTTTTGTTTCCCATTATGATATTATTGCATGATAGTTGTTTTTCCCCATTATGATAAAATCTCGGACATAGAGAAGTACTTCTTATCTTTTTTTATTGTTCTCCTCAATTAACTTTGCAGTAAGTTTTTTCCAAAATTCCCCCTGATTGTCCCTTGATCTTAATGCATTTAAATATCTCATAAAGTTGCACCAAAAATATTTAACATCTTTTGCCCAGGCATTGGCCTCCATAAATGCTCTCTGAAAAAATATAACATTTATGCCATCCGAACTTGCAAATAACCAGTTCTCCTCTGGTGCTACATAAGTCCCCTCTTCCACGACATGGTATCCATTTGACACTAAATATACCTTTGTTCCTATTTCACTTGCTTTGTATATTTATTACCTTCAATCGATGTTCACGATTAAAGTTAGTACAGTCATTAGTTTCCCTTAACTTTGCTTGCGACTTTGGAGTGATTCCAAAAAACACTCGCGCCGGTTAACAGTTTCATTTTGTATTTATTTAGAATGAGCCATGTCAATAGATAGGAAGCAAAAGAAAAATCACCCTATTTGCACCTGCAATCCAAAACATGCTAACTAGTCGCGGTTTAGATGATACCATTTTGTTTGATCCAACCGACATGATGGAGATATTACAGATTGTACCAATTGATATCAAATATTCCCCTTACAACAACACCATTAAAGATTTGGTATGTAAAACACCAGTATCACCTTCATAGTGATAACAATGACAAAAATGGTATATTTACATGAAAGCTTTTTCTGAAAGTTTTGATGTATTGCAATTTACCATTGTATAGCAAAATGACTTGGGATTATTCCAGTGAATATCCACTTCACCTCAGGATTCCATCTTAATATATTGAAGGGTGCTACCCACAAAATTGTAAGCCCTGGTGAATTTCTGTATAGCTTACCAAAACGACCCCAGTAATGATGGTATGTTTTTCCCTCAAAGCCCAGTTTAGTAGATATTTTACTGGAATACCCCTTAACATTATTTTTTTTCAATTTTATCATTTATTATATAATATAAGTAGATAGATTGATTGATTGATTGTTGGTTGCTTAACGTCCAGTGGCAAATATTTCATGCATATTCAGGACGAGAACAAATTAACAATAAATACAACAGGTAGGTTCTGTAAGAGGGGCATCCTGGAATAAGGTCGGAGAAATTTAGACTGCCACGGGAAATGAGGGTATATTGGATAGGGACAGAAATTTAGCCTTGCAACAGGTCACCTACGGACCCCTCAAAGAGTTGTTGCAAGGGTTCTTAACGTGCAAAGAGCGTGGCATTCTCTTTACACGAGGCATCGGATTTAACGTCCCCATTCTGACCGGACGTGGCTGCAAATTTGTACATCCCGCACAGCCAAACGGACGCCCCACTTTAGCATGGTCGGAGGAAGACCAATGGTGACCATACTTCTATTCCCCAGTCACCCTTGGGGATATAAGTAGATAGAGACTTGTTTTATGGGTGATAGAAGCTTATATCATACATCAGTAGTTGATTGAAACTTGTAGTTGTAAACTAGAAACTTGTGTCGTTGTCAATATAATGGAAAATGATGCGACAGTCATACAAGTCAGGGGTTATAAAACCAGGTTTAATCCATTATATTGTACATAAGAAAATACCTGTACCAAGTCAGGAATATGACAGTTGTTATCCATTCGAAACTACAAAAATGTTTGTGTTTGACCCCTAATTCCTTAACTGTTGGTACCATTACCCCCAAAATCAATCCCGACATTCCTTTTGTGGACCTTCTTCAGATTTCAGAGATTCATTCACTTTAACTAAAGTTATTGTTCGGAAACCAAATGTGTCTTCGGATGACGACGACAACATCATAGCCTTATACGAACCCCCAAAAAAATTTTCAGTCAGGTCTTTCAATAACTATTCATTGAACAGGATGTTTACTATTTTGAAGCGGCTGACCCAAAAGTGGGGGTCAGGGGTGGTTTGCCCCCCGAAAAATTGTTTGACCTTACATTGAAAATGGTGCACTCTGAGGCATTTTCAAACTATTTACAAATGCATAAAAAATGGGGTTTCATAGGAATGTTATCCTTTTTTAGCTTGTAAGGTCAATCTTGTTTGAATCTGTACATGCCAGCGCTAGGCGATGACATATTCAGTGGACTGACACATCTGTTGGATGTTCCTTTTTAATTCTAGCAGCAAGTCCATTCTTTTTGCCTGTCATGGTGCTGGCTCCATCAGTTACAAGTCCACACAACTTGCTTCCGTTTATATCTTTTATAGTCCTATAGTACTTGGTGAAGAGTTGCACTGTCAGCTGATACAGAATTAGAAAGGACATCACGTGATTCCAAAAAGTTATCAACAGGGCTGCCAAATTCGTCAAGGTACTGGATGAAAACGACCATTTGACATTAAACTAATATATCTGTTACTTCATCAACTAAAATACTGAATACAGGTGAATTATTCACTTTATTTACTATCTTCTTTCTTAACGTGTCCCCAATCAATAAGAAAATTTCCTGCAAAGAACCTTAGGATCTGTGATAAAAAAACTTCATGGAATCAAGTCCATTGATTAAAGTTCAATAATGTAAGTGTAAACACCATATTGATATTCCAGCATACGAAATAAAATTACCTAGAAGTCTTAAATGAGTGAATATATAGACGTCAAAAACTCTTCGTAATAACAACGACAAAATTCTTATTCATTTACCTGTGTTGCGTTGCATATTTCCACACAAATTATCAATATGATTCCTGCACTATTTATGACATTACTGTATCTTGGAAGAATTATCTTATTGTGGTTTATTTGTGAAGATTGTATTGGCGCTTAGTAATTTGGATAGCTATCCTATTTGGATTCTTTTTCCTGATGCATTAAAATTGATTTTAATAGATTTCACCATTCATGTACTCGTTTTATTGTAATGCATAGTTCTATTCTGATAGTATTCTTTTTCAATAAAACACATTTTGCAAATTAATTTTATTTTATTTATTATAATCATTATAATTATATATTCAACTGTTTATAGATATATTTACGGCACTAGATTTGAATGAAAGGTGAATATATGATTGTAATGAAAGTTTGAATACTGTAATTATAACATTTAAATACTGTAATTATAACATATAACATTTATACAGGCAGCACTATAAGTTCTAACAATTAAAGTCACTTTGGTGGAGATCCGTACACACTGGCACATTTTTTAAGCAGTCTTGAGGCGTAGATGCTGTTATTGCAATAATAATCCCACAGTGCAAAAAGATGGCCCTAGGTCGGTCGACTCTGCTTTCGCTGGTACCTTTGAATCTTGCCTTCTGAAACCACGCTGGTACCTTTGAAGCTTGCCTTCTGAAACCATCTTTAGTTGTAACGGAATGTCGGAAGCTTTTTTAAACAGTTATGTAACCAAGGAATAAAAAGGTACTGGTCCCCTGATGGTGACGCTGTTAAGCCACCCCTTCACGTCGTTGTTGGTACGGACTAGGGACTGAAAGACGCACCAATAGTCGACTGAACACCAGGTATGTCTAATCTTAGGGGGTTGATATAAAATTTGCTAAACTACTTACTGTGATAGTAGTGTTGGAGAGACTACTAAAACAGGTCCCATTCCAAATGAAGTTAGTCTTCAAATTTGCCAAACAAACAATGGCAATTGTGTAAGGTTTTATTTATTACTACCAGTCCTTCCTGCAAGCGCAGATCAAGCATGGGAAGCACCTTTTTTACTATCTGTTTCTGACTTGTCATGGTCTCCTTTTTGATCTGGTCAAATAGTCCTACAATTAGTGGGAAGGAAGAAGCTTTCTTAGCCAAATCTTGAAGCTGGAGACCTTCCCCGAGCTGCTTCTCTTTGTTGAGCTGGGAAAACATCAAGGGGACTGTCCTGTTTCCAGCTTTGTAAAAGTAATAACAATGGCAGATAGAATTGAATATTAAAAATCGATGACATATAATAAGACATGCTCTAAACCATAACTACCATTTTTAAATTTTAAAAACACTTACATTGATAATATTTCAGAAGATTCATTTTAAGGCTGATTACTTAAATGCAATGTCTGTTTCGATGGGTGAACTTGTTTACTGGTACCAAAATAATATGTTCCTACCTAATTTAGGCAACTAAATTAAAAAAATTTGTGCTCATGCGGCGTAAAGCAAACACCAATCAATTAATCGCTTCGTCATGGACGATAGCCTTGACTGCTGATGAAACATCACCAAGCTATATGATGTGACATTACTAAGAAGACTTACATTACAAAGATGTCTAAGTCTTTTTCAACCAACTTTCAAGTTTCATCAGCAGGACTGACAGTTGGAATTGATGACAACTCAGATTTAGAACTTGGCTGGGCATTGAAAGAAGACAGGAAGAACAAACGATTCAATGTAAACCAAAAAGAATATCTTACTGAAAAGTTTAATAAAGGTCTAAAAACTGGAAGAAAAGAAGATCCTTTTTTGGTATCAGAGGAAATGCTGACTGAGAGAAAAGAAGATGGAAATAGAAGATTTTCATATGATGAAATCCTTTCTGTACAGCAAATCACAAGTTTCTTTTCTAGAATGAGCAGGAAGAACAAATCATTTGATGATTTCGTTGATGCATCAAGGGAAGAAACTATAACAACTATCAGGAGTGAACTAACTGCAGATGAACTTAATTAAATTTTGTTTACCAACTTTATGTAGAAAACTAAAAATATTTTATGAACTTATAATATGGTATGATTGTCAATGACACAACTCTCCATAAATGACACAGAAATTAACAACTATAGGTCATTGTACAGTCTTCAACAATGAGCAAAGCCCATACCGCATAGTCAGCTATAAAACGGCCACAAAATGACAAATTTAAATAGGTTAAAGTGAAATTGCAAAAACCATTTGAGCCAATTTGTCTTTCTAAAAAAACACCAATGAGACATCAGACTTCTATTTAGATAGTTATATATATATATGATTCGACTGACTGGCATCAGCAACTTTTCATGCTGCACCTACGATAGAAAGGGGAATTATGTTTTCTGGTCTGTGCATCCGTATGTCCCACTTCAGTTTAAAGTTTTTGGTCAAGGTAACTTTTGATGAAGTTGAAGTCCAATCAACTTGAAACTTCCCTATGGTATGATCTTTCTAATTAAATTGCCAAATTAGATTTTTGACTCCAAACTCACGGTCCATTGAACATAGAAAATGATGGTGAGAGTTTCCGGTATAAGTTTTTGGTAAAAGTTTTTGTTCAAGGTAGTTTTTGGATGAAATTGAACTCCAATCAACTTGAAACTTAGTACACATGTTCCCTATGATATGATCTTTCTAATTTAATATGTCTAAATGCCAATTTAGATTTTTGACCCCAATTTCACAGTCAACTGATCATAGAAAATGATAGTGCGCATGGGGCATCTGTGGAGGATTGACACATTCTTGTTCTTGTTTAAATTAATAGTGAGATTTGGATTTCCTATGATATTTCCAACCAAAAACAGAGAATGACTTGTGTTTTGTTTGCACAGTGTTTTAACATCAGTGCAAGGCTGTAGTATATTATTTCAAAGTTTAAGTGAAGTGAGCTGCACCATGTATTCATTTTCACAGGTTCAGACTAAATTTACACTGAAAATTCCTAATTTTACCACAAAACTGTAATTTACAGCCTCTAGATATTTGACTAGGTCTTAATCTTCACTGACATGGTAACCTTCACAACACCCTTTTGTTTGATATGTGCTTTTGAAAGGATACCAGAGTAAATCTTTGTATGCAGTAGCTATAAAATACATATTTTTGGGGATTTTTTTTTTTTTTTTTACTTAGGGTCATATAAATGGTTACTATGGTTACCACAATCTTAAATTGAAAATTATCTCTTCAAATAGTGTTAAATCAGTATTTAGATCCAATTGAACTAAATTTTCTTCATTTATAACTTAAAATTTGCAAATTTCACAAACATTTTTTTTTTTTAGATATTTTCATTCATTGCCATGGCACCGCATTTTTTTTTTTAGAGAAATAACACTATTCCAATTTTTTGATATTTTGGACTTTATGCTTTATGCATTATATATGCATTATATTAAGAGCATCTGTCGGTGCATTTTTTCACAGTCTATTATTAAAATTGGTAAAAAATACAATTTTCAAGAAATTCAAAAAAAGTCAAAATCAAGGTTTTTGGCAGCATAAAAAAACTGTGATAGCAACTTTTTTTTATTATGTTATTTATTGTTATTATATGCCTAGATCATTGTCTTCATGATGACAAATAAAGAATTTGACTTCAGAACAGTATTCTTTATGTTTTACATGCAAAGGAAACGGTAATTTCACTGATTGAAAGACTCTTGTAGAAGCCTTATTTGGTGATGTATGGTAACCATGGCAACCGCAACTCTGTGTATCAATATTATACCAAATTTCGAACAAGGGTGACATATGAGTATTAACTACCAAGTTTCATTGAAATTTGAGGTCCTCACTTTCCCACCCTATATCAGAAATTTTGATGCTTACAGAGAATGGCTCTTAAATATTTAGGAATTTATGTAAGTGCAAGTGGAAGCTTTACAGAGGCTAAAGAAGATTTATATAAAAGGGGATCGAAAGCTTTATTTAAATATAAAAAAAAGTTTTAACTTATATTAACCTAAAATTAACACATTTTCACATATATTTGATCATACTGTGAAACCTGTGTTGTTAAATGGGAGTGAAATATGGGAAGTTTCAGTAATAAATAAACTAAATAAAAATGAACATAATCTTTTGAAACTATGCAAGGACATGAAACAAGAAAGTATTCATGACAAATTCTGTAAATTTTCTTTGGGTTTAGGTAAAACAATCTACAAATATAGCTGTATTGGGTGAAATGGGAAGATATCCCTTATTTCTTGAAGTAATTTTAAATATGTTTAGATATTATAAATATTTATTAAAGTCTGATGAAATCTTTCTCTCTGAAGCTCTGAATGTCTCTAAATCATTAAACGAAAATGTCCATTTAGTTATTGTATGTAATAGGATTGAAATCTGACACAAACGTGGGATCAATGTCCTTCCGAACACATGGGTCAGTGGCTGTACATTGTTATCGGCGTGTTTTTTTTTTTTTTTTATTTTTTTATTTATTTTAACATTGTGATAATAAACAGTGTTCTTCTTTAAATAAGTTGTATTTCCATTCAATATTTATAAAGCACCTTTTTTTGTATTTTCCTTATCCAATGACTGATGTCACTTTGTTTACGTTTCCTTTTCATTCACGCTTTTTAATTACACCAATCGTAGGTCGTTTAAAAAACCGATTGTAAATCGACAAATCAGGAATCTCTTTACGAACGGTGTTCGGGTGCCTTCTGCTGGTTTCTACTTTCAGTAGGTTCGCCTTGCTCTTGTTGACAGCAATCCCAACCGAGGCGTTCGTGACTACTCTGATCATTTCACGTAGATAGCGAAAGGTTGTAAATATAAACAACGCTTTTTCGGAAATCCCCTTTTGTTGTGTCAACAGCGTAAATTTCCCCTTCCGTCATTTTTATGCCCCATTTATGGGCATTATGCTTTCTGGTCTGTGATCTGTGTACTGGGGACACATTCTTGTTATTGTTTTTTTAATTTTATACTTTTTAGCAAAGTAGGCGGCGGATTTCCTTCAAGAAGACGGCGAATATCGCCTTCAATTGAAAGGGTTGAATTAGTCCATGTGTACAACTTGTCGAATCAGGAAAAAAACCAAATTCACAGCAATTTCCTAGCGTGCTAGGATCAGCATCAGCTGTCGGAAAGGTTAAATACACTAAATTGTCAACCGGGATAATGTCCACTGCACACAAACAATCTCAGACATTTAGTTTCATGACATCTGTTCTGGATATCCAAAGGTCAAAATAGAGGTTCTGTAACCTTATTTCAAAATGAACTTAAAGAAAGTTATCCATTGTGTATTTCGTTAACTTCATCAATAGGTCTTCTGCATATCGGACACTTCTCCTCATTTACGAAAAGGTGCTGTGCACAAACAAAACAGAGAGAGTGAATGAATGGTGATAAAATTGTATCGACCTCCCGGTCTGCACAAACGACACATGTTTTAAAACTATAAGGCAACTGCATCTGTACTTCGGAATAAAAAATAAAAATACAAAAATATTATAGAGATATGTCTGACCTGATCAATGTTGTCATCCTGTATAGGAATATAGATGTATTTCAGGTATAAATTTAATTCAAGTCATAGACTAACATTAATGTCAATGGAAGATTTTATACTGAAATTGTCCCTTCATCTTCCTTGCAACACGGCCACATGAAGCACTGGTACGATAAACCCTATCCACTACCCGTTGGAAGCATGACCATACAATTCTTGTGCTCTTAAATATATCGCAAAATTTGTCTTCTCAAATTTTAGTTCTTTAACTGTGTACTGAGGCAAAATTTCTGTTTTCGAATTCGTCTTTTATTTCTGCGTAGCCTCCTTTAAAAGATCCCGAGGTGTCTTTTATACGGACGATTCTGATTGGCCAATATAAATACTTTCTGGGTTAAAATATTACGTAATAAAAGGTCACAAAAGTAAAAGAGATTAGGGTAGTTGTTAGATCTCATATGTAGTATAACGATATCAGAGAATTTATATTTTCATTATATTGATATTGTACCTCAATGGCCAGGTAGGCTTGCAGCAAAACTTGGCATGAAAACAGAATTTTATCTTTCAAGTTATCCATATCCATTTCCATTAAATTGTAGTGATAAATTGGTCGAGTAAAAATTCAAGTGTTGTTAAAACAACTCATGTGAACACATCTTTCGAACCTATGTGTTCATTTTTTCAACTGGCTGCTCATTTTTTTCTGGATGCAAAACAATACTTTTTACTACAAACTTATATGAACTTTAAAATTTAATAAATTAACCTTCAGAGTGTTTTGTTTTGTCTGGATTCAGACCCTCCGTTTTCTTTGCTCTCACATGTTTAGACTTCATTACAGAGCCTCTTGTCAGTTCCTTTCCGTTAACATCTCGAACAACAACTTTTTGGGAAGTTTGCTATGGCAAAACTTTCCTTAGACGTCGGCCTCAAACCAGAAGTGACAGACTATCTCAAATGTTCTACTCCAAGATAATGTAGTACTAGTGTTTGAATACTGATTCTAGGAAGATCCTTTTGTAATTTTTAGTCCTCTTGAAAAGATTACAGCCTGAATTAAAAAAGAAATGAATGTTCACCGACAATTTAGGTGAATTTAACTTCATTTTCAAAATGAGTATCACAAACACTATTTCAAAAGAAATCTACGCGAGACAGCGTTTCATTCATTAATATTTCAAGAATGAACATCTTCCCGCGCTATTTTTAGTATTTACAACTGTTTATTATTCAATAAGTAAAAGCCCGAGTGAATGGAACGAATCCAATATGCGAGAACAAGTTGATATTTTGACTGAGCCGTCGGATAATTGACAAGTGATAATGGTTTGATTGAACAATAAACATGTGATAGAATATATAATAATCGATACTTATCATGATGGCTAATGTCTAACGCCATGGACGAGAAAAGGTAAATATCTGCTTTGATAGTTTAAGTGCATTGTTTTTGTCAAAACATCGATCCCGATCGGAAGGTTTTGATGCCAAAAACAATTTAAAACTTTTAAATTCCGCTATTTAAATACTAGATTTTTCACATTTACTGTCGATTCATATAAGAACCTTCACTCGTCCAGCATGCTCAAAGTCACGTGGATCAAACTGACAGCTGAAACACATTGACTCAACGACAGTTCGTACTGGTTCCCCTTCATTTTAAACTATGAACTACTGCAAAAGGTAAATGTTTATTTCTTTATATCATTTATCCAAACCTTGGTCTAAATCTTGTTTATAATGATCAAGCAATTAATGAAACCTTTCCATCTTGTCTGCGTAGAACTCCTACATTGTTTAATAATACCGACAACAACTGTATTAACCAAAACAAATCTTATCTTGAAATTTTTAAACCTGTAAATAAAAGATTTAGCATTTGACTCATCTTCCTTTGAAATAAAGGAAGTATGAATGTAATATAATGTAGAGCATTTACAAACAAGAATGTGTCCCCAGTACACGGATGCCCCACTCGCACTATCAAAAACTACCTTGACCAAAAACTTTAACCTGAAACTCGCACTTTCATTTTCTATGTTCAGTGGACCGTGACATTGGGGTCAAAGTCTAATTTGGCTTTAAAATTAGAAAGATCATATCATAAGCAACATATGTACTAAGTTTCAAGTTGATTGGACTTCAGCTTCATCAAAAACTACCTTGACCAAAAACTTTAACCTGAAGCGGAACAGACGGACGGACACACGGACGCACGAACAGACCAGAAAACATAATGCCCCTCTACTATCGTAAGTGGGGCATAAACACACTCGTTGAACATCACGGGACTGAATTTTACTTGGCAAGCATCCACAGTTTTTAAAGGCATGTTACCGAAAATATGCTTACGAAGAATCAATCAATCAGATCTTGTCTTTGAGAGATTTCAAAAACATTTCAACTCATCATCAATAATATGGGTGTTTGAAATAACCAGAGATGTTAGCGCTGCCAAGTTTTGAAAAAAATGAAAAGTCAAACAATGGGCTCTCACATTAATTAAGCCTTTTCAAATGGCAACCTTCTGCAAGTCTTGATATAATTCTAGTTTTATCAAATGAAAAAAATAGACTCCCTACTTCTAATGTATGTAGTTTTTCCACTGACATTGTTGATAATTTTAGAGTTTGTTTATCAATGAAAAAACAATCTGCATTAAATGATACGTCAACCGAAACTCCACAAGTTATCTGAATGATGTCATGCAATTAATAATTGACTTTGGAAACAGTCATTAACATTCAGTGACACTAATTAATTGTAAGACCTCTTTATTTAATTCTGTCAAATCCTTAAATCCTACTAAAGAAAATAAAAATCTCTGTAAGTCTACCACTGCCAACTGAGTACAGGCAACCATGAATAATTGTGTATTATTCGGAGCTAAGTATGATGTTCATTATCACTGAACTAGTATACATATTTGTTTAGGGGCCAGCTGAAGGACGCCTCCGGGTGGGGGAGTTTCTAGCTGCATTGAAGACCCATTGGTGGCCTTGGGCTGTTGTCTGCTCAATGATCGGATGGTTGTCTCTTTGACACATTCCCATTCTCAATTTAATGGTATGGATGCATATTTAATCTCGAGTCGCTTGGCACTGTTTTTCAACATCATAGATTCGTACGTTTTTAATGCTTCTCTGTGGCTAACAAGATCAAGTTGAAGTATGTCATGCAGATTAAGCTTGTCTGAGATGACCTCTAAAGCTGCATATGTTTGGTCTTCTTTGTTTAGCCATTTCCTTTTCCTAATATCATCAGGGCTCATTTGGATGGGTAGTCCGCATTGTGGCAATCTTTCCCGGAAAGGTGTACCTGTTTGAAATGTTACACAACAGGCTTCTCCATGTCTCTTCTAGCTTATCCGGACCCCTCTAGGCTTGTCGGGAGCACTACCAAATGCGATTTCAGATGGAAGGATCCATGACTTAACCTCATTCAGTAGCTTCTTTGGCTTTATGGCTCAGATCTTCCTTGAGGCAACCAGAGCATGTTTGTTTGTAAATAAGATTCCTACGGTGAGATCTTCTACTTCAAACTAGCAAGGGACCGCTAAAATCCTATTAGTTCAATCTTGTTTGATGATGTTGTTTCGGAGACTTGAACTAAACTGAAGTGAAGTCTGGTATGACGCTGGTGGCTGTGTCCTTGAACGTATATGTACAATACTTGGCTGAACAGCGCGGACTCTCGCAGCGTCCATCCTCACCAAGGATGAGCTGTTTACACCATGTCATTGTTGAGAATGACGTCGCGTAGCGTTGTGAAAAAGCGGCCAATGGCCGGGATGGCAACGTCTTTCCGTAAACTGTAAAATTGAGTTGATCCAATGAACTTTAGTGAAATGATTTCGGCAAAGTGAGATATTCTTGGAGATGTTTCACCAGACAAAATAGTTGCTGTAGCCACCATCATATTACCATTAAAAATAATTTTGTGTCCGTCTTATATATTCATTGAAGTATTTCTTAAGAAAATAAGAAAAAAGGAGAAATCTCCCCAAAACACGAAGTATGGCTTGTTCTGTCAACTGAATATTCATAGTAGAGTCCTAATACAAGAAAATGAGTGAATCGTTGATAGAGTAAAGACCATTGGCAAATATTTGTTTACGTCCAGTCGATTCAGGTGAATTATGTTTTTGACAATGATGATGCTTTTTACAGAACGTCATAAATATATATTTAATATCAATTTTATTCAAAAAACGTTTATTCTTTACGAATACACAGTAAAATGTATGTACTTAACACTTAGTGTTGTGTACACTTAACCCACACAAGGCCTACATCGCCTATCAACTGCATGTAGACAAAACTTGTTTTACACTTGATGTGAACACGGCTTTAGCTTATTTAAGTCTTCGAAAGCAGTTTTTGTCACCTGTCGCCCAAAATCTGTAAGATACATTAATAGGTCGTAGAGCATTATTTCTTCATCGTCGCATGGTGTACCTTGCATATATCAAAATAGGGACGATCGGCAGAGTGATACAGGGAAATCAACTGTTAGTGCTGTTCTGTGCATCAGGATTCTGCCAAGTATAGGGTAGATTCTAGATTCAGAAAATCGATTATTAGGCAAGAAAGGTACACAGCATCTTTCACCAACAAAATCGGTCTTGAAAGCTGCATTCCAAAAGGCAGAAAACAAAACCTTTGTCAGACCACCGTCCTGTCCCAGTTCACCTTCAAACCTAATGACGGACGAGGCGTTGACCTACCAGTTCTTCATATGCACAGAGAACGTCTGTCAAGACCGACTATATTCTTACTATCAGTTCGTTGTTGTCTCTCATAAGCAGTTGTTCAAAATGTAGATGATGAAGTCTTGACAGAATGAATTTTACATTTTAGACAAATCTTCAACAATTTGCACTATCTTTTTATCAACATTATCAACAATGCTGCAATTTGAAGGGAAAACCTACTCAAGTTAATCACCAAACTGCCATTTTGAAGAATAGATTCAATGACATGTTTAGGTTTGTATTACTCGTTATTTGTGTAGCTGTATTTTGTAACATTTTTATTCTGGTGGACGATTTTATTCCAATTTAAAATGAAGCACATATGCTCTTTTCATAAAAATAAGTAACTTAACTATAATCCTGATATAATATAAAGCTATTGGCAGTCTATAGTCTATATTTTTTATAAAATTTCACTGTCTGCTTTGTCCAACAGGGTTCATTGTTGACATGTTAATGCTTATTTGAAGTAAAGTATAGAAATTTGTTTCATTTAAGGTAGCACAATACAAAGATTTTTTTACTTCCAATTTCCAACCTTTAAAATGCTGTTACTTTCTTAAGACTGCATATAAATTAATAAAAGAGGTATATATAGATAGATAAAAGATTAATCTTTTAAATGAAAGCATTATTTTTATTATGCAAACATTATGTAATCAATTATTATGCAATTAATGGCAAAATATTGGTCAGTTCACTTGAATGAATTTAGCTCTATCATCTCTACAACTATACAGGAAATTTTAACGAAATCTTAATCAACACAACAGGAGCTACAAAAGTGTGTCTCAAATTATCGCTATCGTATTCCATTCTCTCATCAATCTCTAATTAGTGTAAACATCCTTACCACATAAAAGTAGATAATATTTGATGAGGTGTAAAATTTGATCTATACATTTTATCCAAAATCTGAGAAACCCTTTTGTAGATAATAGCTCTAGGAACAACATATAATAAAATCAACCCTCTCGGGATATCCATGAAGAAGCTAATTTCAATTGAAAAGTGAAATTTCTTGTAAAAGTTTGTAGACACAGTTAACATTATAATTGATTACATAATTACCGACCGGCAGTAAAACCCGTGCTAAAGTGGGGCGTCCGTTTGGCTGTGCGGGATGTACAAATTTGCAGCCACGTCCGGTCAGAATGGGGACGTTAAATCCGATGCCTCGTGTAAAGAAAGTGCCACGTTCTTTGTACGTTAAGAACCCTTGCAACAACTCTTTGAGGGGTCCGTAGTTGACCTGTTGCAAGGCTAAATTTCTGTCCCTATCCAATATATCCTCATTTCCAGTGGCAGTCTAAATTTCTCCGACCTTAATCCCTTAATCTATTACAGAACCTACCAATTGTATTTAATGTGAACTTGTTCTCGTCCTGAATATGCATGAAATATTTGCCACTGGACGTTAAGCAACCAACAATCAATCAATCAATCATAAGTGTTGTATAATACTAACATTGCATTAATTTGAAAGAGTAATCAATAAGCTATCCATAAATACCACTTTTAAAAAATTTCAAGCATTATAAACAAAGTTACAGCATTTTAAAACTGGGGAATTGGATGTATAAAATCTTTGTATTGTGCTACCTTAAATACATATGGTACCACGGGAAAGCACCTTCATACTTCATAACCACCTATAGAGTGCCACCCATTTTTTTCTGTATATTTTTTTTAATGAATAGCGTTTAGTTTGATCTATCTATGCTTTTTTCTTATTTCTATCTGCATATTCAAAGGGATTTCTTTTACCCATCTGATGTGACGCTTTAATAGCTGAAATAATACAACTTTCTTACGATTCTTTTATATTGAAACTATAAAGAAAAATATAATATATTGTTATGGAGGTATTATGCAAAGCAAAATATAAAACTATTTTTGATTCAGTGAATATAGTAACGAAATGGAAGACAGATTTATCTAAACTGCTTAGATGTATGCTAAAAATATCAACTATTCTAATATGACGTGCTTCTTTGCTTTGTAAACAACACCGTGATAAAATTCTCGATATATCTATACTTAGCGCATACTCAGAGATACGCATAATAACGGATGTTACAATGTACCTCCCACGTAAATCCACATGTATTGGAACCTATTTACAATCGCTTTGCCGAATTTAATGTTTTAAAATTTGCTGTTAAAAAAAGACTAAGAACTTTTATTCTTATTCGGATGCATAATAAAAAAAGAATTAATGCACAAGAGCTCGGAGAAATCAATAAAATAAAAAAATAATAAAAATTCCGCGAAAGTCAATTAATATTTTTGGCGCATTGAAGTCAATTCAAAACATGACGTCATACAAATCAAACCGCTAGAGTTGAAGGTTTTCCGTTACGTGAACCATCGAAATTCATATATTATTGTACTAAAATAGATTTTTGAGGTAGGTTTTGTTTTATTTTTCATTCTATTGCACAATTCGCATATTTACTGATTTCTGAAAGTCAACATGGCGGCTCCTTCATAGTTACGAAATGTCAACTTTGGATTTGACGGTAGCTTACAAGAAAAACATGTAAATTAAAAATGGCTAATGTTGGGTTTGAGAATTAAAAGAATTAAACAGATTTTTTCTAGCGGTTATTCAGGATATAATCCATGCAAGCAGCAATTCATTAGAATGCTTGAGCTTCATTTGACAGGGAGTAAAACAGAACAGCCACACACACGGCATACTCACCCTCGCTTCAGTTTTTTAATGACCGTATTTGTCCTATTAGAATCGAAATAGTTCATGGAAGCCATAGATTTGTTGTAAATTTACACATGGCCTGGGTTGCATATTCGTTAATTCTATCCCTCGCTAACGCTCAGGATAAAATTCGAATATCACGGCCCAGGCCATTTGTACATTTCCAACAAATCTATGGCTTCCATGAATTATTTCTTAAGTAACAGGTAAATAAAACAGCTAAAAATATCTAATAACAGAAGTTCAATTTGACTTTGGAATTGGCTAAATGTAATGCATGAACTGTTTTATATAAATCAGGAAAAATTAAAAAAAAAAACAACGTTTCAACCGAAAAATTGTTACACACCCTGAAAATCCTGTCTACAAATTGGACATGGTTGACTCGGGCTTCTACTTGAGGGGCACATTCCATACAGAATGTATGTCTATATAGGTTTATTACGGCATATTTTGGCCTATCCACACAAGGTACATGTCCTTGATAGATCTTTTTGTAAAAAGACAGAATTTGATGCTTTTCTGTGTCAAATTGATCGTGCTGTCAATTTTGTAAATTTGTGATTTTAGTCTCTGTTAAATAAATATCGGACTTTAATAATAATGACAGTCTGTTTTTTTTTAAATACATTATAATAAACTCATCATAGATACCAGGATTAAAATTTTATATTTACGCCAGACTCATCAGTGACTGCGAGTACTCTCAGATATGTACTTATTGTCTTTTTGTTGTTGGGATGTATGAGTGCCGAGCCACTTCTGTTTTTATTAATTGTATTTCTATTTGTATCCAGCTGATGCTCACAAGGAAGCTATTAAACCAAGAGTTCCAAATGGTGAAGTTGAAATCATCACGAGTTGGTTGACCGTTATGGAATAACCGTTTCACAAATGATATCGGATAAAATTATGTTCTTTACGTCGTCACTACAATCCCCTTCCCTTTCATGAATGTGACCTACCGAGACTACAAGATTTGTTATCACATAAGCAACACGATGGGTGCCACATGTGGAGCAGGATCTGCTTATCCTTCCGGAGCATCTGAGATCACCCCTAGTTTTTGTTGGGGTTCGTGTTGTTTATTCTTTGGTTTTCTATGTTGTGTGATGTGTACTATTGTTTGTCTGTTTGTCTTTTTCATTTTTAGCCGTGGCGTTGTCAGTTTATTTTCGATTTTTGAGTTTTACTGTCCCTCTGGTATCTTTCGTCCCACTTTTTTAAGCCTTTTTCAACTTAGTTTTATAGTTCGTTCCTACGTTGTACTGTTACACCACTGTCCCAGGTTAAGGGAGGGTTGGGATCCCGCTAACATGTTTAACCCCGTCACATTATGTATGTTTGTGCCTGTCCCAAGTCAGGAGCCTGTAATTCAGTGGTTGTCGTATGTTGCTGTGTTACATAATTGTTTTTCGTTCATTTATTTGTACATTAATTAGGCCGTCACTTTTCTCTCTGTTTTACATTTGTCATTCTGGGGCCTTTTATAGCTGACTATGCGGTATGGGCTTTGCTCATTGTTGAAGGCCGTACGGTGACCTATAGTTGTTAATTTCTGTGTCATTTGGTCTCTTGTGAAGAGTTTTCTCATTGGCAATCACACCACGTTTTCTTTTTTATAAAAAGTAAATGAAAATTTAAATGCTACGAGAACAAATTAAAATACTACTTTTGTCTTCCTCCGACCGGCGGTAAAACCCTCGTCAAAGTGAGGCGTCCGTTTGGCTGTGCGGGATGTACAAATTTGCAGCCACGTCCGGTCAGAATTGGGACGTTAAATCTGATGCCTCGTGTGAAGAGAGTGCCACGCTCTTTGCACGTCAAGAACCCTTGCAACAACTCTTTGAGGGGTCCGTAGGTGACCTGTTGCAAGGCTAAATTTCTGTCCCTATCCAATATACCCTCATTTCACGTGGCAGTCTAAATTTCTACGACCTCAATCTCAGACGCCTCTATTACAGAACCTACCTATTGTTTTTATTGTTAATTTGTTCTCGTCCTGAATATGCATGAAATATTTGCCACTGGACGTTAAGCAACCAACAATCAATCAATAAAACACTACTTGCATTAACAACATCTACATTCTGATCCATTCCAGGTCTGAATTAAGCTTTTAAACTGGGAGAAGTTATTTTCAGTCTTGAAATGGTCAGTCAAGCTATTCCATAATTGTAGGAGCTGCAAAACGAAAAGAGTGTTTGCCAAAAGAAGAACTTCTTGCACCAACAATTGCCAATTTAACACTCCTAATATTTCTTCCAATAAAATATTTTAATTTAAATGTTCAACCTCTCGAAATTTTCATTATACAGGTAGATTTTTCATCTAGAAATGAATGTTTTAAAAGAAAAACTACTTTGTTTGCTGTTAGTATCCAATTTTGACCAATTTGTAATAATGTATTATTTTTTAAACTCTGAAAACATAGGAATTAGTAAGAGGTAAAGTTATTTCCTGTTACCAAATAATTCTGAGTAATTCCTGTTACTGGCGATTCTTTCATGTTACCGAGTAACCGATTATATTCTACTATATTTCTTAACATTATGCATTGTTTTGCGAAAAAAAGGTTATTGGTATTTGATAGAATATTGCAAGAAACACTCAGTAAACCAGAGAAAGTATCTTTAATTTATTCCTTATTCAAATTAAAAACTTTTTAAAATTGATTCTCAGCTTTGGTAACAGGAAAGAACTGGAATCTTGGGTAAACAAATTTTACATTGCCATACTGTATATTATAGTAACCATAAATATCATTTTTTTTAAATTACAGACAGGGACCTTCTAACTAGTATAGAAAGTCCCTATTACAGACAAGATCTTGAATCCTCATTGTTTGTTCTTTGTTTTTTGCTATTAAAATACAGGTTCCAAAGACATCATTTTTTGTTTTTTTTGTCTTGCAAAACTTAGGACATTTTCTGATTTTTGGTTCATATATAATGTATAGATATGGAGGCGCGTGATTGTTACTAAACATGACGGATGAAAACTGTCCGAGTTGTGATCATATCCGAGTCGACAATGTTTTTTTCCTGATTATTTTTTAGCTGGGCATGCGTAGCTTATGTTTAGTTTGAAAAATGGCGATGTCGTCCTCGTCTTTCAAGGATAATAAACAGAAATGTTTTTAGTTGTTTTACGATACTCTTAGTGTATGCAAAACAGAATTACAACCAGTGTTCATAGAAACTTGTAACGGAGGTGGTCCTTGGTGTTTTTCTGATGCAACAATTGACTATACAGTGTAGGAGAACTTTCCGTTTGAAGTTTGGAACAGTAACCGTTATAAAGATTTGACTAGTGTGTTAAAGGGAGAAGGAGAAGTTACCAAATCTGACAAACCGGCAATGGAAAAGTTGCTGGATTATACGATTAATATAGGTAAGTTCTGTTGCGGGAGTAATCAGCAAAAACATAAATTAAAGGGGAGGACAAGTCACAAACACACAACGACAGAGAACAAATTATACACAGAAAACTAAGAAACATGGACTAATGAGGGTTATCGTCGTCTGCCCGATAGTCTGAAGGTCCGTTAGTCCGAAAGTTCTACATTATATAGTACAGTATGCATTACACAAGCCAGTATATCTATTCTTCCGTTTTCCATGAAAGACAGGCCATGAAGACAGTTGCGCGTGACCCTGTCTTACATGGGTAAATGTTCAATCAAATGTTTCAAACCAGTCAACGTCAACATTTTTCAACGGTGAAAATGATAGCAATCAATGTATATACACATGAGACTTTATTATAAGTTTATTATTAAACTGGGAAATAAATATTAGCATGATTAGTAAGAAAATTCTTGGGGGATTGATTCTAAAAGATTGATAAAATAACCATTATACATCATGCTTATTATCATTTAATAATATTCTCATTATTTTGACTCAATAAATCTGACACTATACTTTTTATGCCCCCGCCGCTAGGCGAAGTAGGCATTACGTGTTATCCTTGACGTTGGTATGTAAATCCCAGTTCTTCTTGTATATCTCTGCAAAATAAGTTGTTTGGATGATAAGAAAACATATTCTGTTCAATTGATTTACACTGAATGATTATGTAAAACTTATAATCTGTTTTGCATGTCCTGCCAGGTTATTCGTATGAAATAACAAATAATAAAATTATATAAATAAGATGTGGTATGATTACCAAATAGGACAACTCTTCGGCCAAGACCAAAAGTTGTTAACGTTCACATCCTTCAATGTTGAGTCTAGACTCCTGAATTAGGACAGGAATATTTATGATATAAATGATGCAGGATGTTGTGTTAAGAATAAACAAACACATTACTAAATCAATACCATATAGTCAACAATTAAACCAGATTTCCAATATTTTTTAAAAATTATACAGAACTACATTTCATAGACTCGTCATGCTCATTGCTAAGTATTTACTCTTTTACTTCTACATGTTCAAAAGAAGCTTGATCATCTGCTAATTCTTTTCAGGTACAACAGGAGAGAGTTGTTTAACAGAAGAACCAATAATAGAGCAACAGGGAGAATATCCCCATGGTCTCCGGACCAGGGTTAAGAAAAAAAAAACAGAAACCCGGAAAAACAAAACCATTCATTTGTAAAAAACAAAACACCCAGGACAAGATTATGGCCTTGAGGGCATCAAAATCAAGAAATATTAAAAATTAAAAAAAAGTTGCTAAGAATTTACAGCAAAAACAGATTTATGAACCTGTTGAATGTTTGTTCATAGTGTACAGCAAAGGCAAAAAAATATACAACTGCCCAAAGGAAACTTTCAAAACCTCACATATCTGATTAACCTTTCCACTGATAAGTTTCGGGAACATAGTCGGAAAAGTAATAGCAGATAGAGGGGTAGAGGAATTCTTATCATACCAATTCGGACTGCTCTAAAATTCATAAATTTGTTTAGAATAGGTCAAGTGAATTTTGAAAAACCAGTAAAAACTTCAGTGACTGGTCATATTGACTTGCCAATAATCAACGGGTCATAATTGAAAATTCTGACAAAACAAATTGACCTTGTCATTTCAATGGAAATAAAATACTGCACAGCACCAAATCTTCAAAATCCAGTAGGAATCCTGAGATATTTGCAAACTCTTGTGGTATCAGGAAGATAGTTAGAAATAGCAGATGTGTCACATTGTGATGTTGGGCAAATAGGTTTTATAATGGTAGATAGAAGCAATATTTTATAGACGGCCTTTGATGAAATAAATTCCATTAAAGATCCAAGATTGAGACACTGCAAAAGTTCTGTAATTTTCCTCACAGTTGTAACATCATATTGTGACTTAAATATCTGAGTATACATGACATTGATACATTTCTGAAAATGTGTATGGATAGGATGTATAGAAAATTGCAATAAAGTAAAAAATATCTGCCTTTTTTATATGATTTTCTTTACATATCCTTTGTATTTCTGGCGTATCATGCTGTAAGCATTAACAGCTTGCATCTGAAAAACAAAAACGGTTACTCCCCTTTTTCATTTAATATTCTAAAGTATTTTTACAAGCAATATCCATATGTAAATTTAAAAAAAAAAAATCTGTGTAGAAACACTTTGCCTTAAGAAAAAAAAAATCAATGGAAGCTTTGAAATTAGGAATTGCTTCATTTGTAAGCACACATCAAGATATAAAGATACCTATTTAACCAAATTATATGAATTGATTTTTAGGTTTCTTGTAAATGGCTTACAATATTGTCAGAAGAGACTTTAGATGAATTTGGCTATTTATTTTAGGTATTTTTGTCAGTCTCAGAAGCTACTTTTTATCCGCTCCCAAACCTTAATGATGAATTTGATGCCGTAGGGGCAGTTAAACCAAAAATTTGGAGTTCTTTAGACTATGCCAATGGGTACTGGCAAATTGGATTACACCCAAATTCAAGACATAAGGGAATTCAAGTAGATAAAGATAAAATAGAAATTGTCAAGAAATATCCAATTCCAAAAACCCAACAAGAAGTGCGTCAATTTTTAGGATTATGTAATTACTATAGAAAATTTGTGAAAAATTACTCAAAAATTACAGTCCCTATAAATACATTACTACAGAAAGAAAAAGCATTTATATGGACAGATGAGTGTCAAAATTCATTTGAAACACTCAAAAAGGCTTTGACTTCTGCCCCAATTTTAGCTTTCCCAGATTTAGCAAAACCATTCACTTTAAATGTGACGCATCAGGGTCTGCTATTGGATATATTCTTGGACAAGTAGATGATAATAAAAGAGAAAGAGTTATTTCCTATGGTGGTAGGGCCTTGAAAAATGAAGAGAAAAATTGGACAATTAGTGAAAAAGAATGTCTAGCAGTTTTAGATTGATTGATTGATTGTTGGTTGCTTAACGTCCAGTGGCTAATATTTCATGCATGTTCAGGACGAGAACAAGTAAACAATAAATACAATAGGTAGGTCCTGTAATAGAGGCCGTCCGGGTTGAAGTTCGGGAAATTTGGACTGCCACGGGAAAATGAGGGTATATTGGATAAGGACAGAAATTTAGCCTTGCAACAGGCCACCTACGGACCCCTCAAAGAGTTGTTCCAATGGTTCTTAATGTGCAAAGAACGTGGCACTCTCTTTACACGAGGCATCGGATTTAACGTTCCCATTCTGACCGGACGTGACTGCGAACTTGTACATCCCATACAGCCAAACGGACGCCCCACCGCCGGTCGGAGGAAGACCAATGGTGACCATATTTCTATTCCCCAGTCACCCTTGAGGACGCAGTTTTAGAAGGAATAAAACATAATACTGTTTATTTATCAAACCTTAAATTTAAAGTTTTTACAGATCACAAAGCTTTTATATGGCTTCATAAGACTAAAGATACAAATGCTAAGTTAGGCAGATGGGCTTTGCAACTTCAAAACTATGATTTTGAAATCATCTATGAGGAAGGGAAAAATAATCAAAATGCGGATGCTATTTCTAGGATCCCATACCCACCAAAAGATTTAAAATATGTAGATAAAGAATCAATTGAAGATTAAGACAATACCCCTTGTCCCATTATAAGTTCAGTCAGACAACCTGAAGATGAAATCGAGGCACATGATGGTTCATTCACTGAAATAAGATTTGAATATGACCAAGAACACCCTATTGTGGCGTCACTTAATGAACAAAAATTTCAAGATTTGTCAGAAATTGCTAAATTGCAAAGGCAATGTTCAGAATTGTCAGATTTAATTAAGTTTTTAGAAACAGGTAAATTACCTGATGATGAAAAGAAAGCTAAGACAGTGTACTTTGATAAAGATAGTTATAGATTAGGACAACATGGTGAATTAATTCATCAGTGGTGGCCTACAACTAAGGGTGTACCTAGAGCTGAAAACATGATAGAACAATTGGTGCTTCCTAAAATTTTAAGAGAGGATGCCCTCCTGTCCTATCATGACTGTAAAGCTGGAGGTGGTCATACAGGAATTAAGAAAACATATGCAGCTTTGCATTTGAAGTATTTTTGATAGGAATGTACCAACAGGTGTACTCATACGTCACATCTTGTGACGAATGCCAAAGAGCAAAGAGACCAGCACACAAGCAACCTGCACCTTTGATGCCCTTGCCTGTGGCTGATACCTTTGATCGATGGCATTTGGATATTTTGACAACCCTACCTGAGACATCTCAAGGTTATAAGCATATCTTACTGGTGGTCGAGTTTTTCACGCTGGTCTGAAAGTTTTCCATTAAAAACTCAAGAATCACAAGAAATAGCAGGCATTCTTTATAACCAAGTACTTACCCGTTTCGGGGCACCAGCCTGCCTTGTATCAGACAGGGGAGCCAATTTTTGCTCAAGGCTAATTAAAGCTCTTTGTGAGCTATTTCAGGTTACTAGGCACCACACCAGTTCTTACCATCCCAAATCAAATTCTACTTGTGAGCGAATGAACAGTACAATTGCACAAACTTTAAGAACATATTGTGATAAAAACAAAACAAATTGGGCAGATTTACTACCTAGTATAATGATGGCTATAAGAACGTCCCCAAACACTGAATCAACAGGTTTTTCACCATATCATATGGTTTTTGGCAAAGAAATGAATATTCCATTTGATATTTCAGTACTTCCTAAGGAAAATCTATCAAAATCAGCCAAACAACATTTGCATGAACTAATTGATCATTTAAAAGTTGTAAAAAAGATATCCACCCAAAATGTTCAAGTAGCCCAAGAAAAATCTAAACAAAATTATGATAAAAAGGCTAAAGAACCAGACTTCAGAGTACGAGATAGGGTTTTGCTTCAAGGCATGAAAGTTCCTAAAGGCTTATCAAAAAAGCTTCAGGCTAAATGGGTTGGCCCATTTTATATTACTGATGTGGGTAAAAATAATACATACAAGTTAAGAAGAGCTTCAAATCATAAAATAGTAAAGTCTAGAATTCATGCTAACAGAATAAAGCATTATGAAGATCCAAGAGATCACAGGGAAATAGTCAATGATGAAAATCAACAATATCCTGAAGATACAGAAAATAATGATAATATTATCCTTAATGACACTCAAAAATGATTTAATAAATGACAATAAAAATGAGGTTTCAGACGATGAACAAGATGAAAATTCAAATGATCCTGAATTTCTTGCTGCAAAGAAAAGAAGAAACGGCAAAAATTTTTATAAAGTAAAATGGTTAGGTTACAAACAAACAACATGGGTACCAGAAGAAGATATAGGCGAAGGATTACTAGTAGATTTTTATACAAAATTCACTAAAGAGGGTAAAATAAGAAAAAGGAAACAAAACACTTGTTTTGATAACAAAATTGATGAATAAATTGAAATTTATAATTGAAACAATCACAAAATTCCAAGAGAATAATAATAAGAAATATATAGTAATTAAAGAGAAGAATAAAGAGTAAATAATGTAGAATAAATAGTAAATAATGGAAGAATATAGAGTAAATAAAGAGAAGAATAAAGAGTAAATAATGTAGAATAAATAGTAAATAATAGAAGAATATAAAGTAAATAAAGAGACTAAAGAGTAAATAATAAAGAGAAAATGATAGAGGAATAAAGAATAAATGAATAAACAGTAAAAATTTAAAATAAATTAAAAGAATAATATAGATAAAATAAAAAAAAAGAAATTATGACTATATCAATATGTGCGCACATATAAAATAAAACAAAATAATAGTATTATCAATTGAATAATTAAGTAATAAACAAGTTCCACTTTTGAAAAGCCTCAAATACATGTATTGTAATTTCAACCACAACTTAATGTCAATGTTATAAAATAATATATTAATTTGATTTGGATGAGGCCATATGAATTTTAGTAAATTAGTAACACATTTTACTTAAATTAGTGCTAAATATGAAGACGTTTATATTTTAACTTGGCTTTAACAAACTCTAAATTATTATGTTGTAGGCAACCTTAAAGGCGCTTCCAAGACTAAAGCCCATTGTAAAAATGTTGAAAATAATACTCATGGTAATAGTTATGTTCTCGATAACTGAGGCGAGGGAAAATTCAATCTTGAGATTAAACTATGGCATTCTCTTCGAAAAAGAAACCAACGTGCATTTCACTAACGATGTTTGGATGCACACTTTCCAACATTAGATTGCCAGTGAAAAAAGGGATAAGATTAATAAGCCCTTGTAGAGCTAAGGAATTTTGTGAAAATTTCAACAAACTAGCAAATGAATTAAATTTATTACAATTCCAAACGATCAAAGAGCTTAATGAAACTGTATCCATTATAAAGAACCTTATTCCAACAACAACAAATAAAGGAAAATCCAAGAACAGAACAAAAAAAGCAATTTTAGGCTTTGTTGGAGAATTATCAAAAACAATTTTTGGTACTGCCACAATTTCAGATGTACAGATTCTTGCTAAACACATAAATGCCCTAACAGAAAGAACGGTGAAACTAACCAAAGAAATGGCTGTACATTCTGATCATCAATCTTCATTTATATCTCTAGTAAATAAAAGAATTTCAAACATTATAAATGAAATAAAAGATACACATGCTGAAATAGATTTACTTCAAATTGTAATGAGAAATAACTCAAAATCCTTGGAAAAATTATTTTTTACTATATCAAATACAATGTTGAATACTATTACTATAAATACTGAAGTAAAACATAAATTAAAAGATTTAAAATTTGGAATTTGTTAACTTAGTAGAAGGAAAATTATCTCCCTTGTTGATAAAACCATCTACTCTAAGTAGATCTTTGAAACATATTGAATTTCAATTGCACTGTAAATATCCTGGATTCTATGTTGTTCAAAAGGACGTTAATTATTACTATTCCTCACAAGATTTTGTGTACTCTAAAAAATGATCTGATATATTTATTATGATAAAAATCCCAGTTGCTTTTAAAATGTCCAAATTCGAGTTATTTTCAATAACTGCACTCCCAGTCCCTGTTAACACTTCCCTTCATGCAACCCAATTAATGGATGCCCCCGAATTTTTAGCTCTTTCAAATGATAAGAAAATGTATTTGCCCCTTACAGGTCAACAAGTTATGAAGTGCAAGAAGAACAATAACAATATGTACTGTCCTTTGTTACAGTCATATGTATCAAGTGAAAATTCGTGTATAGTTTCTATTTTTAGTAATGACAAAGATAAAGTGCACTCCTTGTGTGATTTCAGATTTTTACATAACCTTATAGCACCTAAAATTATATATTTAAAATCTTCATCATTAGTTTTGTATAAAACCAAGGAAATTTCACTAGATTGCTCAGGAAAACAAATTATTCATCAAGGTTGTGACTTTTGCATTATGAATATTCCGTGTCAGTGTTCAATTGCTACTAAATTATTGAGTTATCCCCTTCAATTACTTCATGTAAAAAGTCCAATAATATAACAGTTGTTCATCCTATTAATTTAGCATTACTACAGCAGTTCTTCACATCTGATCAATTAAAAGAAATAAATGGTAGTTCTACATTTATAAAGAAGATGAACATTAATGTTCCTGATTTTAAGATTTATAATCATTCATTCTCATCATTTTTGGTAAAAGATCAACAAGAGCATCTATAAAGAAAATGGCTAAAGTGGCTAAAAAAGAAGGAATTATTTTTCAAAGTTTAGAAGAACCTTCATTAGATGGACAAAAAGATATTGAAAATAATTGGCCAGACTTAAATGGTACATTAGGTTTAATTGGAGCCTCTTTAGCAAGTATTGCTTTTATTTACTGTATTTGGTCATTTTTCAAAATTAGAACTTTGACTACCACTCTTAATTTTACAAAAGACATCAAATTCTCATTCGGCTGCTGTGCCTTCATTTATTTTTAAACCGGAAACTACAACCACTAACTCTTTAATATCACATATATTTGAGAAGGAATTCAATATGAACCACATTTTATTGATTATAATTGGTATTTTGATTATATTTATTGGATTAATTTTATTTAAAAGAAAAAAATCAACATCCCATTTTACGTACTTGTTAATGGAAATAACCACTGGAACTTCATGTTTAAAAGTTCCGCTTATTAAGTTGCCACTATGTTCCTCTTATTGGGAGATCAGTATGCCACCGGCAATAGAGTCACTTGAGGTCATGGGTACTTTTAACCCTGCTTTAATGATTCAATGGGAGGACTTTCATATTAAAAACAAACTTACTGAAAAATCATTACCCATCCCCAAAAATGTCAGAGTATCAATCTTCCAAAGTTTACAGTTAAAAGAAATTTTAAAACAACCTTACTGTGTATATATACTTCTGTCACATCAAAATGAATTCAAAGTTTTAAACCAAATAGAAGATTAATTTTCAATACAATGCACACAAGATTTTCTACCTTCAAATTTGTATAATCAGTTAGATAGGACGATATAAGAACATGAATTTAAGAACTATATTGACTTGTGATCAGGACAGTGCCGAACAACCAATTCTCAATGTGTACCATCCATAAAATAACACCAGGATTCATATCAACAAGGATACAAAAAGGAAACCCGTGTGAATTAGTGAGATTACAAATACAAATGTGAAAAATTCAGGACATTCAACAGGATCATCAGTGAATTCGAGAGATTTATTATGGACATGAATAAAAATATTAAAATATACATGTGTTTAATATACAAGCTGTGAGCAATGACATAATTTTTTTTCTAAATTTATTACAGGTAAACAGTGAACTCGCATATGTTCCTTATTTGGCTTTTTCATTTTGTTTTACATTGCTCACACTATATTTGCATGCTTTGTTTTATAAAGAATTCAGATATTACTTATTGAATGAATATGATTTTATGATATTAATTAATTGATGACATGTTTATATAGGTATAGTATTGTGTTTTACTTTGTTTTTTATTTCATACATTTTTTTTTATTATTCTGTTTCTATAGATACTCAACAACACTTATTTCTTTTCCTCAAGTCGTGGAAGATGCATTCAAAATGAAATTTCGTGTAGAGAGATATTTATCAAACCTGGTGGAAAACTAGAAGATTTAGGCCAAATCGCATATTCTAAATTAAAAAACATAAAAGAAAAGAAAATTGTCTATATCATGGCAGGTATACCAGATATCTGCACTAGTCATGGATATGAAGAAAGTTATTTTGATTATTTAAATACAACCAAATTAGAAGACATTAAAAACATTTTTATGAACATTAGAGACAGATTAGAAAGCATTCAGTGCAAAGTGGTTTTTGTACCCATAACCACAATGAATATTAGAAATTGGAATGCTCACAGATTTGATATTGGTAAAACTTCAACATTATTATATTTTCCAGAATATGAGATAATGCAAGCACACTTAAACCATTTAATTAAGCAAATAAACAAAATTATCACCATGACAAATGAACTTAAAAATTTGGTAACCCCATTTCTACACACTTATGTTCACCATGTAAAGTTATAGTAGTATCTATAGAAACAAACATTGTATATATGTTAACCATAGTAACCATTTTTTTTAGCTGCTGTGTAATTTGCATGTATATATAAAACTTTGTGGGAACAAAGTCTTCTGTCGCAGAGGGATATATTGTGACATTAAAAACACCTTAAATATGTTTAAATATAAAAAAAAAGTTTAATAGTTTATATTTCTGCATTTTAGTTATAAATAAAGAAATATTAAAGAATGCAATAATTACATTGAATACTTAAATAATTTAAATAAGAAACTATGTTAAGGATACCGGTTTGGCCCAGTTTTTCACAATGCAAGAAGCTCATTTTAATTAATAAATATCGACGTTTGCTTAGTTAATTTAAGTAATACAAGACTTCTTATTAAATTAAACAGAAATTATTTGTGTTCCATTTAATGTGTAAGAATCCTGTATTAAAACATTGCTTTCCTCATTAAAATTGGCGTAATAAACAGACTAAATCAATAAATTAAATTTTAAATTAATTAGCAACTCTAAACACTTTTTTATTTTCATTCAGACGTAGTTAACTTCAGTTTATAATTATAGAAGTATGTTTTTGATTAAACATTGGTCATAATTTGCCATGGTAGCATTTTTTTAAGAATGGATGACATATTTTGTACAGGAGGGGGTGGCACAACTAAAATCTCAATAGTGTAAACACTTTCCAAGTCTAAATTTTTTTTTTACATAAAACACAGGTTTTTGCATAGCAAAAAATAGGATATTAGATAGACTAACATAATTTATATGTATCTTGTTGAAATTTTTAACTTTTTTGTAAGGGGTGCCTTATCCCTCCGTCTGTCTTCACTACAATTTCAGTATGAGATTTCAGAAATTTGCTTCACATAATTTTCAGTGTGCGATTGAATTGGTACTCGGCCATCAGCTTAAGTATGATAAGCTGTACTGATACAAGCCAGTTTCACATCAATCTGACATCTACTTCCTGTTTGAGGTTATGTATTGTATACTTCCTGTTTGAGGTTATGTATTGTATATTTATTAAGCCATGAGTTTTAAACATACTTTTTTTGTAATTACAGATTATCATGAGTTGTTAGATTCCATTTTTAGTGGTAAAGTTAAACGCTTGCCTGCTCCTGTTCACAGTGCCAGTGGTTCCAGTAAAAGTTCACCTAACGTAAGAAGCTGCTAATTTTAATTGAAAAGTTAAAACTGACCATTTAATAGAATATTTAAACAAAATATTCCATAAAAAACTGAAACATGTAAAAGAGCAAATTTAGCTCACATTTATGCTTACATACAAATTATTTCATGTAATTATCATGTACATGAAGCTACCTTTTTTATTGAGAACAACAGCAAACGAATACCGAAGCAACATGGGATACATTTATAATTAAAGAAAACCATAAATTGCATAACTATTCAAAAGTAGGACACATGCAAATGAAAGTTCAAACAAAGGACGACATATATATATATTGATTGATTGATAGGGGCTTCCGGGATTAAGGTCGGAGAAATTTAGACTGCCACGGGAAATGAGGGTATATTGGATAGGGACAGAAATTTAGCCTTGCAACAGGTCACCTACGGACCCCTCAAAGAGTTGTTGCAAGGGTTCTTAACGTGCAAAGAACGTGGCACTTTCTTTACACGAGGCATCGGATTTAACGTCCCCATTCTGACCGGACGTGGCTGCAAATTTGTACATCCCGCACAGCCAAACGGACGCCCCACTTTAGCACGGGTTTTACTGCCGGTCGGAGGAAGACCAATGGTGACCATACTTCTATTCCCCAGTCACCCTTGGGGGGTATATATATATTGAGGAGATTTATTAATAAATAAAAAAAGTATGTGTGTTTACTGTACCTTGCTGAAAAGATATGGTAGGATAGGTATTGGTTTTCAAAAATTTATTATTTTTTTCTTTGAGTCTATGGGAGCAATTTTGTGACTTTAACAGTGCTAATTGAAAAATGGAAAAAAAGTTGAGGGTAGGGGGTTAAAATTAGGGATGGTAGGAGTACAGTATTAAACAGACATTTTTTTTTTATTTTGGTTTAATTTTAGTATGCACATTTATATTTAATATCCACTAAACATACTTATTATAGTCTGCACTTTCATATTCAATATTCACTAACCATGATTATTGTAGTCTGCACTTTCATAGTAAATATTCACTAATCATACTTATTATAATCTGCACTTTCATATTCTATATTCACAGTGTTCTCCCCAGGGCCTTTTAGCATCATGGCAATGTGATGCTATATTTCTGTATGTGATGCTATCTGAATTGATTTTCTTATAGATTGTGTTATCATGGTTATGGATGTGATGCTATAATTTTAAGAAAAAAGATGGTATTTCAAATTTCTTTGTTTACCAGGATGCCATATGTAATATCTGGGGAGAATACTAATCATACTTATAATATTCAATATTCACTAATCATGCTTATCATAGTCTGCACTTTCATATTCAATATTCACTAATCATATTAATTATAGTCTGTACTTTCATATTAAATATTAACTATCTTCTGTGTACTGTAAATTCAGAAATGATTGTGTGCATTTATTACTGAGATTTTGTCATTTTGGACTAAAATGCGATTTAAATTTTTGCGATATTATGAAAAATCCTGTTCAATTTATATAATAAATGTCAAAATGCCAGTTTAAACTATTGCGATTATAACCCTGTCGCATTTTGTGCAATAATAAGAACATCGCAATAATTTCTGAATTTACAGTATATCTATTGCTATTGAAATTCGAAATATGATTGCTTTATCTCTAAACCATTGCTTGCACATATATGAAGGAGGAAAGGTCTTTTTCGTGACACGTGATTGGCTGGTTCTTTTTTTTATTTCTTGTGAATCGTTGTTTAATGATTTTATTTACCGTGAACTGTGATACATTATGTCTCGTGAATCGTGATTTGTCGAAATTTTCCCCTTTGATATGATATAAACATTATTTAACGTTATTATGATCATTTAAAAAAAATATGGCGTAAGTGAGGAAATTCCTGAAACTTTTCCGCTAGACGTGATAAAAAAACTATTTTCCGTGACTTGGGAACCCCCTTTCCCCCTCATATACTCTTGGCCAGCCTTAAAAAAATGTTTGTGTGCTTTCAATCGACTTACTCAAAACCAACCTATCAAAAAAGAGTTTCTTTTTTCAGCACACTTCCTTTTAAGCTTAAGACATTTGACATCTCTCAGAAAAATAATTCTCCTGTCTACCTACCCACATCCAAAATTATAAGTCGATAGACAGCAAACCAAACTTTTTTTTAAGGATGGCCCTATGTAGTTGTACTATATGGTGTCTTGGTTTTATTTACAGCTTCATAGTATATCCAGCAATAGTAATTTGTGTGATCAAAGCCATAATAACATTAACAATACTAATAGCACTCAAACAATTCTCACGCACAATATTTCTGAAGATAACGTATATTATGAGTCAAATTATACTGAAGAACTTGTTGAAAACACTTTTTTCATACAAGAAGCAACATTAACTTGCGATACGCTGGAAGAGGGTTTTCTCCAAGCTAGTTTACAAAATGAATTATCTTCTCTTAGGGAAAAGTTCAAAGATGCAAGAGAGGAAAATAAATACTAAAGACTTTCTGATGATATAGGCAAACCGATCAAATTGTATGATGAACAATCCAGAAAATACACAAAAGAAGCACAAGAATGTGTTTACCAGTTGTTAAATAACAATGAGACTACTAGTCGTGTTGGTCCGGTTATTACTACAGTGTTGAAACTTGTTGGTATGAGGCCAAATAAGTTGTCATCTGTATCCACTGTTAACAATATGAATGTTCAGAGACTTATTCTCGCCCAAACACAGTTAGCTGAAGAACTAAGTCAAAAAAATTCTACTTGTTTACTTAGCGACGAGACATAAAAATATGGAACAAAATTTGAAGGTTATCATGTGTCTGACAATGAAGGGAGATTATGGGTGTTAGGTTTAAGAAACATCTTGACCAAAGGGGCAAAGGACACTCTAAAAACATTCCAAGAAATTCTTCAAGACATAAGTGAAGTTTGTGACCATGAAACTGGCAAAAAAGTATTGCTAAACATTGTTTCTACTATGTCAAATTCATGTGTAAAATATCTAGATTTTGGAAACCTTGTGGAAGCATCTTTGGCCAAGTTTGGTGCAGTTACATGTCCATAAAGTGTTATTATGTTTGATGTAATATTATTTCAGAAAATGCAGCTTCAATGTGTTTTCCCATAGGGTCAATGTTAACTTTCGCCCTGTTTCCATGACAATGGTAGCCATTTCGGAACTTCTTATTATTGCATGCACATCTAGGCATATCAAGTAACATTTCCATAAAGTTACATTCAGTTAGGTCTTATAATAAAAGAATTAGAATTTAGATTTTTTATCACATTTTATCAGTTTCCATGACAACGGCAGCCATCTTGATCATGCCATACCCCGATTGCAAAGTTGCACTTAGGTCAACATTACGTACCTTGACCTATAATGGTTTACCTTTATAAATTGTAACTTGGATGGAGAGTGGTCTCATTGGCACTCATACCACATCTTCCTATATCTATATTATGTAAGTTCCAAGACAGTTGGTTCATACAATTCAAAGATATAAGCTGGACAAAAAAAGTGGAAAAAATAATAAACATAAATAAAAACCAAATGTTCAGAGAACAATTAAAGGTCTTTCCACAGCAATTTTGAAATTTATTGAAAAGAAGCTAGTTCTTGTTTACTCATAGTTAAAATTGGCATTTTATCATCAGTTTTTTCATACTGATGCGATAAATACGTGGTTTCTATATACTTCTGAGTGAAATAAGGGAGATAATTAGCTACTTCTGGTGAAATAAATGTCACTTCCGGTCTCATATAATACTTTTGTAGAAATAAGTATAGTGTTTATTAGTGTCATAAAATTTGGTTAAGGCAAACATAAGTTAGAGAACAGAAATGGAAAAAATCAGCAATTTTTCCTTTTTTAAAGGGGCATAACTCTAGAACTCAAAGTGACACCATCAAAAATTAAACTTGATCTGTATTATATGGTAATGAGCATTGGATATAAGTTTCATAACATTTGGTTGTAGTAAACTGAAAGTTGAGAATTGAAACAAAAAAAAATCATAAATTTTTCCTTTTGTAAAAGGGCATAACTCTAGAACGGTTAAAGTGATGCAATCAAAATTCGAAATTGATCTGTGTTTTATGATAATTAGCATTGTGCCTATGTTTCCTAACATTTGGTTGAGACAAACTTAAGTTAGAGAATGGAAATGAAAAAGCAGCAATATTTCCATTTGTAAAAGGAGATAATTCTAGAACGGTCAATGTGACGCAACCAAAATTCTAACTTGGTCTGTGCATAAGCACATTTGGTATAGGTTAACTAAAGTTAGAGAACGGAAACGAAAAATTAGCGATATTTCCATTTGTAAAGGTTCATATCTCTAGAACGGTAAAAGTGAAGCCTTCAAAATTCAAACTCGATCTGTGTTTTGTGGTAATTAGCATTATGTATACGTTTCCTAACATTTGGTTGAGTCCAACTAAAGTTAGATATGGAAACCAATTTTGGGACGTACTTACGTACGGAAGGACGTACGGACGGACAAGGGTTAAACTTAATGCCCCCTCCGCTACGGCGGGTGCAATAAAAAAAGTTTACGCAAAACAAATATGACAGACATGAACCAATTACAACGACAACCATTTATCTACAGGCTTATCAAGAAAATCAATAATTACGCCAGTAAAACAATATTCAAAGATGTAATCAATAAGTGTTGAATATGTAACCTTTTAGAATAAGTGTCTTTGGGGGCAAATGAGTCCTACTGATTTTTATGTTACCTTATTAGCCAATGCCAAAAAATCATGTTATTCCAACGTAATCAAAACATAAAGTAGATGAGAAATGAATGCTATTCAATATTTATTTGTTCAATATTCAACTTGGAATCATTATTTTTTCTTTCTTAAAAAGACGTGTCGGAAATGAAATCTGTCCTAAAAAGGTCTAAGAAAATGTTTCTGGAAAAGGTCTTCCCTTCAGGAGAGGAGAGAAACTATCTATAGCTTGTAGGGGGATGAAGCTAAAAACCATAAATAAATGGTTCATTAATTATAGGTAATTATTAGTTGGCAATTAATTGTTTTACTTATAAGTCTTCAATCACCATGTTTTCAAATCAAAATGTTTCGCATTGGATATAATCAAACATCACAAATGCAAATCGAAATTTATAGAAAAGTGATAGAAAATAATAAGTTATGGTTGTCAAGTATCGCTACCCCCATTTCATTGGAATGCACTGCAATACACGTGAATGAAATAATTGGGTTAAAAAAGTTGATTGATTGATTGATTGTTGTTTGCTTTACGCCGCATTAGCACAGGAAGGCTATATCGCGGCGAGAGCTAATTCGAATATTATAACAATTTAAGGTATATTTTTAAAATCAGACAAAAGGTCTTTCAATAAACTAAAATTTTAGACTAAAGCAAATTGATTATTTACAAATAAAAATCAACACTAAGATAACGTGATAAAAATTAAAATCGTTTTAAATATAACAACATTTTTAAACAACAGCTCTATCTGTGGGAGATAAAAAGGGCTCCGTAGAAAGCACTTTTTTTTCAAACACATAACCTTTTAATTACTGTCGCCAGTGAGCATTGTTATTTTTTGTCTAAAATTGATTGATAACTGAATATTTTTTTTCAGATACAGTTTCTTCAAAAAGGCTATTACAAAAGCAAAGTTAGATTGATTGATTAATTGTTGGTTGCTTAACGTCCAGTGGCAAATATTTCATGCATATTCAGGACGAGAACAAATTAACAATAAATACAATAGGTAGGTTCTGTAATAGGGGCGTCCGGGATTAAGGTCGAAGAAATTTAGACTGCCACGGGAAATAAGGGTATATTGGATAGGGACAGAAATTTCGCCTTGCAACAGGTCACCTACGGACCCCTCAAAGAGTTGTTGCAGGGGTTCTTAACGTGCAAAGAGCGTGGCACTCTTTTTACATGAGGCATCGGGTTTAACGTCCCCATTCTGACCGGACGTTGCTGCAAATTTGTACATCCCGTACAGCCAAACGGACGCCCCACTTAAGCAAGGGTTTTACTGCCGGTCGGAGGAAGACCAATGGTGACCTTACTTCTATTCCCCAGTCACCCTTGGGGACGCAAAGTTAGAAATAACAAAGGATTTATCGAAAAGAGACATTAAAAAAATTGCAAAACTGCATTATAAAGATTGCTTTGCCTGTGTATCAAAAACTCCATCTAAAGCTGCCAGAAATCAACTTAAAAAATAGGCTTCCAGGCTTGGAAGCATGGCTTGGAGAATGCCATCAGCCCAGAGGAGGCGTTAAAAAGATCTGTTCAATAGAAGAGTGAGTATTTTTTTTTTATATATAACAGATTTAATGCATGTTTGGTTTCTCCTGTTTCTTTTTTTTTTCGACAAGTGCAAAGAAAATGCAAGCAGCGTGGTCTTTGAAATCTATGATTGATTGATTGTTGGTTGCTTTACGCCGCATTAGCACAACAAGGCTATATCGCGGCGAGAGCTAATTCGAATATTTTTTACAATTTAAAGCATATTCTTAAAATCAGACAAAAGGCCCTTCAATAAACTAAAATTCTAGATTAAAGCAAATTGATTATTTACAAATAAAAATGAACATTAAGATAACGTGATAAAATTTAAAATCGTTTTAAATATAATAACATTTTTATATTTTAGAATATATTCCAACTTCTTTTCGGGTTGGAGAGCCTATTTTATTCAAAACATCGGGCAACTCGTACGATGTTCGGATCAATTTAGTCTGGTCTCTACCCTTCGACCTTTCTAGCATGGGTAACCCTACCAGGAGACGAAGCTCCAACTGGCATAGCTCTTGGGGTCACTGAGACACGCAAGCTCCCGGCCACGGCATGGATAGCGATCCACCGGGGGGTTAAAATCTATGAGGATAATGTATGAAATCCCCTAAAGACCCTATGTCGCACACCTCGGTCTGTGTGCATCTTCAACAAAGGACTCTCTCCACACTGTGGACTCCGATACAATTCTATGAAGAAAAAACATTTTTGTTTTTTTAAGTGTCTATTCATCTTTTTTAGGTTTTGATACATTATTTAAATTTGAAAAACTCATAAATTGGTAAAAATCGCCATAAACTGAACCATTTAAATAAGGTCGAGGTCAGATGACACCTGCCACTTAAACTTGTACAACGTACAATCATTCCATACATTAAATAAAGTAGACCTATTGCTTATAGTATCTAAGATACGGACTTAACATCGAAAACTTAACCTTGTTCACTGATCCATATAATAAGGTCGAGGTCAAGTGAAAACTATCTGACGGGTTGAGGACCTTGAAAGGTAAGCACATACCAAATATAGTTAGCCTATTACAATTAACTCGATATAAGAGAGAAAGTAGTCATTGAAATATGAAAATGAGGTCAAGGACAATGGACAGACAGAAACTTCATAACTAACGAATATGAGGCATCTATATACAAAGTATGAAGGATCCAGGTCTTCTACCTTCTGAGATTTTAAGCGTTTAAGGCCACCGCCGCCGGATTACTATCCCTACATGTATGTCCAGCTTTCCGCGACAGAAGTCGCATGTTGAAGAAAAAAATGCATCGTTAGCTCTAAAGTGTACAATTCTTGCCAGAATTTTATGAATCTTATATCATGGGTTTATATCATCAATGCTGTTAACGGGTTTGAAATCCTGTGCTGATCAACTTTTTTTTAAAGAATTATGCCCCTTTGAAACATTGACTGTATGGAAAAATGCATTGTAGGTGCTACAGAATGATTATTATTCACTTTTTTTTTTTATCAAATTCAAACCAAAGGAATTATTATAGCAATGTAAATTGCAATCTCAAAAATAACTGCTCATTACATATTTTTAATTAGTTTCCCTTGGAAGTATCTCGGATATTGTTCTCAAGTCACAAATTCTCTAGTAATATAATTTTAATAAGTTTTAAAGAACTCTGCGGACACTTGAACTCTGTTCTTTTATTCAAGTTTCTATATATTTATTACAGTTTTCAGAATTTGGGCAAAAACGTCAAAAATTGATAAATATCATCTGTAAATGGTAATAATTCCAAAAGGGATCGTCATGCAATGCAATTTCAGCCGTTTGACTTATTTGTAGATCTTCTTTTGAAAGTTAATAGAAAAATTTGCTTTTAACTCTTATGTTCCATTTTGGTCATTGGACACATTTATTAAACTGAATACCATTGTGATGATTTGAGCCAACCAATTTTGGTTCAATTCGGCCTAATACTTTTTAAAGGATAAGATTTTTGGAAATTTTAACGAGGACAACGACAAGGACGATTGACGGCGGACGCCAAATGATAAGAAAAGCTCATTTTGGCTCTTTGGGCAAGGTGAGCTTAAAATAAGGTGGGCATCAAAAGCTCAAATTGTTAAGTTACAATATATATGGTTTGTACTAAGAAATGCATTATCAATCGTAATGTCACTTTTATTTGATATGCCTGAATGAGATAAAGAAGAAAAAACTGATTCACTACATGTATGCTTGAAATTGTATCGATCGAAATTTCGGTCAACAATGCAACTGCTTAAACCTGTTGTCAACTATTTGGACAAATATTAAATATTCTATAAAACCATAATTCTATATTTAATAAACTTCGAAAGGGTCAAGATCTCAAAATCCTAGTTTAACCCTGTTACAAGTGCATGTGTTTATCTAAAGTCGGAAACATTGATGATGATTTAATCTTATCTAATATCTTAATGTTGGTTATTTCTTTGTTTATGTCTGCTGGATGATTCATTCACATTTTAGACCTAAGGATTGACATATTGTGTATACTACAATCTATTGTCGCAGACACCATTTTGTCACGAAGACATCGTTGGGTTTCTGTTTCATTGGCGTTGAACCACCTCTCATGTAAAACATAGGTATTTTAATTCAAACTTAAATATTTATTCCTACAGATATTCGGTTCAGAAATTGATATATGATGATATTTCTATTTGTAGAATCTGATTCACGGCTATGAAAGACAGACACGCTTGTTACATCTCAGATATTTTATTGTAAGAAACAGTTTAAAAATACTTTTTGTCATTTTTTTATTACATCAGGGAATAATCAGACATGGAAATGTTTATGAAATAAATTACTTAGTACCTTGATAAGTTTTTACAATAACATTATACATACATCCATTCAAAGTATTCAAAAACATTTTATACCACAGTGCATCAAGCCAAAACAAATACTTAGCTAATAGTATTTGATAAATAAAAAAATAGTAAAACAACTTTTAGAAAATAAAATTCATAACAAATGTAATTTGAAAGTAACTATTTTAATGCTATTTATTATGCAAAAGGAGTTATTTAAATGCTTAGTAAGAACACTGACTTCAGCTGTAATGAATTGTTATTATCGCAACATCTAAAATATAAATAATATGCAAGTAAAAACTTATTTACCATTTCCAAAAAACATGAAATTTCAAGAAATCGGTTAAAACGAGTGAAGTGTATTAAAAGAACATATGAAAATTGTATAAGACAATAGAGAAAATGGTGTATATATTTCATAAAATCTACAGTAATGTATTATTGTCATTTTGGTGATTCTATTATACCTTTTTAGATGTTTAACATATTGACATTTATCACATTTAGCAACATTCTTTAATACCAAACACTATATTGATATTTCATGAAATTGTTTTTTTAGTATTGTTGTACAATTTATACTTTATTTATATATTTGTTATGGAGTCATTTTTATACACTCTTAGCGACCCTAATGTTTATCACCTATTGGTAGAGTATTTTATCTACTCAACTGTGTCTATGTATTATTTTTGAATTAATAAACACGAATTATACTGTTAAAAGTTTCAAATCTTCAAAAATAAAAAATGTTAATCGCAGTATTCATTCTTTATAGGCTTGTTTTTTATTATAAAATTTACTAATGTGCTAGTCAGTAGAAATTATCTTTTTTTTTCCTTGAATTTCAAACTAATAGAACACATATAATTAGAAACATAAAATGTTTTTATAAAAAAAATACAAAACATACAAAAAGTAAATAAAATTCATTAAAGGTTTCTGACACCTACAAGTTATATCATGGTTCTGTAGTATTGAAATGTTGTATTTTAAAAAAAAAATTAATAGATTATTACTTACAAGTGGAACATTTTTAAGGTTGTTTTTGGTGATCTTCAGTTTTAAATGTTTCATATAAATAACATGGACAAATTTTCTTGTCATTTATAGCACTTTTGAACCGTACATTTTCAGTATACATTGTAATTCTACCAATTAGTAATCAACGCAGCAAAAGTATACTATACTGTTATTCAATGACATATTATTATAATTTTTATATTTAATAAACACTATTTCTGTTATTTATCTTACTTTTTTGGAATAAATTTCTAACCAGTTCATCCTCAATAGTGTGTATACATCAACGGTTGGTAATGTACCAACTCATTTAATATCATTCTGGTATAATAACGAAAATACAGATGTTCGTAAAAATCGATATAAAACACTTTATTATTTAGAGTTATGCCTACTAGTACATGCATATCAGAAGAATATGTCAATGCGATTGATTGGTTAGTTTAAAATTTGCAGTGGAAAATATTTCATAGATATAAGAAGATGTGGTATGAGTGCCAATGAAACAACTTGAACTCTCCATCCAAGTCACAATCTTTAAAGTAAATCATTAAAGGTCAAAGTACGGTAAAACAAAATTATTTGATCTCATTAACCAAAACTGACCATATTTTATTATGTAAATCTATACAGTCGCATAGTAAATGAGTTATATTTTTATGTCAGGATGGACTGTGTTATACAAATGACAGCAATATTGGAACACAATGACTACAAAATTGTGTTTGCATCAATTTAGAGTGCCAGCATGTCCTCTTTTTATTCAAAATATTGAATCGTAATCATACTTCAGTAGTTTTCATACCTCAGACTGACTCGTATGACAAAATTATTTGTCAAAACTGACCATATTTGCACTTTATAATGTAAATCTTATAGTCGCATTTTTGTATTGCGCATGCGTGACCAGACACAGTCGTCAATGAAAACAGAATTTTTTTGAAAATCTGTACATACACTGAATTTTTTATAAATCCTATTTATATATTTTATTCCATATGTTACCTGGAACACTTTTTGATCTTTATTGATTGATTGATTGTTGGTTGCTTAACGTCCAGTGGCAAATATTTCATGCATATTCAGGACGAGAACAAGTTCACAATAAATACAATAGGTAGGTTCTGTAATAGGTTAAGGGATTGAGGTCGGAGAAATTTAGACTGCCACGGGAAATGAGGGTATATTGGATAGGGACAGAAATTTAGCCTTGCAACAGGTCACCTACGGACCCCTCAAAGAGTTGTTGCAAGGGTTCTTAACGTGCAAAGAACGTGGCACTTTCTATACACGAGGCATCGGATTTAAAGTCCCCATTCTGACCGGACGTGGCTGCAAATTTGTACATCCCGCACAGCCAAACGGACGCCCCACTTTAGCACGGGTTTTACTGCCGGTCGGAGGAAGACCAATGGTGACCATACTTCTATTCCCCAGTCACCCTTGGGGTTTTTTTGATCTTTAGATATAGCCAAGTGGCGTCATCATCATAGAATAAATGGTTAAATCATTGCCACCTGAATGTTGTCAAATGATTTTTAAAACCACACCCTTTCATATTCGTTCCAAAATGCTGTCCAACACCTGACTTCTCACAGCCATGTGAAATGAATGCCGGTGTTAACCTGGCAGCACCACTTTTCTTCCATTTTGTGCTTTGTACATGTGAATCGACAAGGAGCTGATTGCCACATTTATCAATCAGAAGTAAACATGTTTTATATGGAGGTAAATAACGGTCCTTGCTGTTTACTGCTGCTTTATGTCCATCTTCACATGCTTCAACTGGATCCCTTGACTTGATGTAAAGGGGTGTATGCCAAAACGTTTTGGTCTCAACCTTTATTTGTTAGTAATTTTGTAATTTAATTTCTTGTATGATAGAATCATGGAGATTGTCATTGGTAGGTTTCAAAATTTTGTTGATATCTGCGTTGACATCATTATTGCTCCTACGTTTCCATTGAAATGAATAGTTATTTATCCAGATTTAATGGAGTGTTTCTTCTGGAACTCCAACGAAGTTGCCATGGTCAAAAGAGAATATCTTCTCTTATTCAGTTCTGCACTCCTTCTTCAGCTATTCTGATTTCATCTTTAGGCTTTTTTTGTCTGTAAGGGATTTGACTGCATGGTATGGTATATCATCGTTTAAGTTCAAGTTATGTCCGAGTACAGTTCTGTGGAAATACTAAAATTGATATTTTCAGCCATGGTTTATTTCTTTATGTTGTTTATAATTGAAACAGGAAAACTTTCAAAAGTTTTAAACTTTAAAATTTGCAACAACCTTAAACAGTGTCATTGATCACTTTCATATAGATTTATTGGTGGTTGCATAACGTCCAGTGGCAAATATTTCATGCATGTTCCGGACGATAACAAGTTAACAATAAATACAATAGGTAGGTCTTGTAATGGAGGCCATCCGGAATGATGGTCGGGGAAGTTTTGACAGCCTGTAGATAATGAGGGTATATTGGATATGGACAGATATTTTGCCTTGCAACAGACCCCTCAAAGAGTTGTTTCAAGTTTTGTTAACGTGCAAAGAGCGTGGCACTCTTTTTACACGAGGCATTGGACCAACGGTCCCATTCTGACCGGACGTGGCTGCAAACTTGATACATCCCGCACAGCCAAACGGACGCCCCACTTTGGCAAGCGTTTAGCTGCCGGTCGGAAGAAGACCAAAGTGACCATATTTCGATTTCCCAGTTACCTTGGGGGAGGGGTGGGGGTGTCGGTCTTCGATAGGAAATAACCTTGCCAATACAAATAATAGATATACATGGGGTTTCGGTTAAGACGCTATTTCCATCTGAGGATGGGTTGATTGCAAAAAGTTAATGATAATAGATATTAAAGGTACCAGGCTTATAATTTAACACGCCAGACGCGCGTTTCGTTACACATCAGTAACGCTCAGACCACAATAGTTAGATCGTCCAGGTAAGAGAGGTTTTAAAAGTTTTGAAAAAAACATCATCCTCAATTTCCAATATGCTCTTTCCTCGTTTTGTAAAAATTGAGTTGTAGCAAGGGTTCTTAATGCGCGAAGAGCGTGTTACTCTCTCTACACGGGGAATGGACTTAACGTCCCAATTCTGACCGGACGTGGCTGAAAACTTGATACATCCCGCACAGCCAAACAAACGCCCCACTTGGGCAAGGGTTTTCTGCCGGTCGGACTCCTGACTTGGTACAGGCATTTTCTCATGTAGAAAATTGTGGATTGAACCTGGTTTTATAGCTAGCTAAACCTCTCACTTGTATGACAGTCGCATCAAATTGCATTATATTGACAACGATGCATGAACAAAACATACAGACAAAGGGGTAAAAATGTCAAAAATAGGGATACAGCAGTCAACATTGTGTTATCATCTTAATCACTATAAAAACAAACAAATGTAACGAAGTAGCAAAAAAAAGGCATACATCAAATTTAACATCCTCACTTTGCTTTATTATACGATTACATTTATCTATGTAAAATCCACCCATAAAGGACCATTAAACCATGAATGATAATACTGACAACATGATTAATGGCAAGGAAAAAATGGCGACTCATATTTGTTGGTCTTTTACTTAGAAAAATGTTTCGTGTTTTTAGAATCATTTCCTTGTCTTGTTTTGTTATGACGTTCATGAGACGGGAAATGAGGGTATATTGGATAGGGACAAAAATTTAGCCTTGCAACAGACAGGTCACCTACGGACCCCTCAAAGAGTTGTTGCAAGGGTTTTTAACGTGCAAAGAGCGTGGCACTCTCTTTATACGAGGCATCGGATTTAACGTCCCTATTATGACCGGACGTGGCTGCAAATTTGTACATACCGGATAACCACACGTACGCCCCACTTAAGCAAGGGTTTTACTGCCTGTCGGAGGAAGACCAATGGTGGCCATACTTCTATTCCCCAGTCACCCTTGTGGGTTTGTATACAGGAAAAGCACGTCTAATGTAGATAAATTAATAAACTTTCATGAATATATATTTTTCATATCAATCTTGATGTATGTTTAGTATGATTGTTGAATAAATGTAAGCTACATTGTATTCAAATTTATACCGTATATATAATTTGTGTAAATAATAATAGCAACACAATCTTTCCTTTCACCACTGCAAAACCTAACCGGTTGAACATGTTGATCAAAAAGGATTTTTTAACACCAACAGTAAATAAGCATGTTAAGAATTTGGGTTTAATCACGATGTTACCATACTTATAAAGAAATATGGAAATGATAATAATAAACATAATAATTAGTACACTAACCTTTTAAAGTGAGATGCTGTTAACCAGTAGACTTTGTTGTTTGTCGGTTTGGTTCTTAGGTGTTTCTCATCTTGTCTGTTTGGATTGTTTTACCTTAGTCACCAACCTTAACAACTAATCAAGGTCTTTAAAATCCCTTAGAAGGAGCACTAGTCATTGAGGTGACCCTTTATAGCTTGCTGTCTGAGCTTAGACTCTCACGTTAACCTTTAATTGATTTTAACTTAAAATGTATTGTGACTTGGATTTGAAGTTGGCTATTGACAATCATACCACATTCTTTCATAAAAAAGTACATTCACATTTTTCACAGTTGTACAATATGTATTTAAACCCTTATACATGAATGGATAATATTTGATAAGAAATTAAACATCTGTAGAAGGTGTGGTATAAAGACCCTGTGTATATGGAGATTTAGAAAGTGACAAGATTGTTTATACTGATGGTTTCAACTTGTAATTATTAGTATGATGAGATTGTAACTTACTGTTAGACATGTCTTTCCATTAATCATTACATTTGTCTTTGGTGGGAGGATGTTATTGTATATGTGCATAGTTCCTTGTTGAATTACGATCCTTTGTACATTATTATTTAAAACGAACACATATGAGTCTTCAATAACACGATCAAATTTAATATAGTTGATGTTGCATTATATGTGTAAATTCCATGTCTTTGAAGCTATATTTATACCCTAATCACTTCAAAATTCATGCATTGTACCCGTTCACAATCTCATATTCACAAGAAAAAACAACGTACAATGTAATCCACACACATTCTATTTTCCTAACGATGTCTGCATATACAATAGGTAGGTCTTGTAAAAGAAGCCATTCTGGATGAAGGTCTGGGAAATTTCGACTTCACTAGAAAATGAGGGTTTATTTGGTAGAGAGAGAAATTTTGCCTTGCAACAGGCCACCTACGGACCCCTCAAAGAGTTTCTGTATGAAGTCAGCCACATAATAACAAAGAAACAAGTCGGCAAGAAGAGGAACACAATTGGTTCCCATTGGAATTCCGACAGTCTGTTGAAAAACACGTCCTCCAAACGTAACAAATATGTTGTCAATCAAGAAATCAAGCATTTTGATGATGTCAGTTTCAGAGAATTTCTTGTTTGAATCAGAGTGATTCTTTCCAAAGTAGGATTTATCCCTGCCCAAGACAAGATACTTGTATCTACGTTCGCCATTCTTTTTATTGAAACAAAGTAATACCAACTCTTTCAATTTGGCTTTTAGTTTGGAATGGGGAATACTTGTGTAAAGTGTAGAAAGGTCAAATGTTTTAATACTTTTGCAAGATGAGAGAGTCTTAGATTGTATGTACTCTAAAAGATCTTTGGAATTTTTAAGTATCCACATCTGAATCACGCCACCTCTAGAATAGACAGTCTCGCAATAACTTTGGAGCCCGGCTTTGATTGCTGATAAAATAGATGTTAATAATTTAGAAAGAGGTTTCGTGGAGCACTAGATTTATCTGCTCGATCGCTTTGATTATTTCTATGATTGGACTTATAAGTTAATAATCCTCTTCCGATTGGTCTTCTTCAAAATCAATTGTTGATATTATGTATTTGATGTTTTTCTCTTTCTGTCTTATATTCCATTCATCAGTCAAAAATATTGGACTTCCAGGACTGTACAGTTGCTGTTAGGAAACCGTTTTCTCAGCTGTTTTAATATTTCTCTATATTTATCTGTCAGGTGGTCTACGGTTTCCCGTGTGTTATTAGGTCTGAGACCAGTTATTTCGTTTAGACAATAAATGAAAATCAAAAAATCCCACCTGCCCTTTCTTAATAATATTTTAACAGTGTTTTGTACTACTTTTGGGACAAATTATATCAAAATCAAAATTAAAGAAAACTTCATCGGTTCTAACTCAAAATATGGTCAATTTTATGTTAAAGGGGTCTTGAAATTGTGAATTTCCACACGTACCAATGCCGTCTTACGGAAAATTATAGACTTTTATTATGAATCCGAAAATTGGACACAATATGTAGAACGTATGGAAAATTATTTTAATGCTAAAGAAATAGACGATGATGACCAGAAAAGAGATATTTTCTTAGAGTGTATTTGGGAAGAATATCTAATTAACTAGGGATTTATTAGCACCAGCCATACTAGGAACTAAATCACTTGTCGATTTAACGAAATTAGTGAAAGACCACCGAGATCCAGTATCATCAGAAATTATTCAGATTCAAATTTAATTATAGAAGACACAGCGATGAGTCGGTGAGGACATTTATTGCAGCACTAAGAAGTCTTGACAAAACACTGTCATTATGGTGACACATTAAATGCGATGTTACGATACAGGTTAGTCGTCGGAATAAAGATTGAACGCTTTCAAAGAAGGCTGTGAATAGAGCCGAATTAAACTTTTGACAATGCATTTGGAATTGTTACCGATTTGGAGACTGCTGAGAAGAACGCATGAGACATTCAAGCGAGTGGGACAAATGCAACAATTCAGAAACAAGTCAACAAAGTTTCAAAATGCATAGCATTATTCTATCTAGAAATAATAAACTATATTAAATTTTGGTATTATGAAGATTTATTTCCAATGAATATTAACATCGGATTTATGAGTATAAACATCTGATTTGCATTCACAAGAAAACAGATGATGCTCTTATTTAATATATGAGCAAGGACAGCAACAAAGACGATTTTGATTTCAGTAATTAGATGGTCAGTGTTCAAAAACCTTGTCAAGCACTTGTTCCTTTAATGTAGTATTTCAACCCTATTGATGCCACAGAATATCCTTCAGAGCAATATAAACCTTTGTTGGAAAAAAGTAAAATCACAAAATACTGAACTCCGAGGAAAATTCAAAAAGGAAAGTCCCTAATGAATGGCAAAATCAAAAGCTCAAACACATCAAACGAATGGATAACAACTGTCATATTCCTGACTTAGAACAGGCATTTTCTTATGTAGAAAATGGTGGATTGAACCTGGTTTCATAGCTAGCTAAACCTCTCACTTGTATGACAGTCGCATCAAATTCCATTATATTGACAACGATGCGTGAACAAAACAAACAGACATAATATGTAAAAATGTCAAAAATAGGGGTACAACAGTCAACATTGTGTTATCATCTTAATCACTGGAAAGCATTGCATCCCTGATCTGTATTAGCTTCTAAAGGTTTTTGATTGGGAAACCTGATTTCTTGAATTCGTTACTCTAACCAAAAGTTATAACTCTATTTCAGTCTGATTTCTGAAAAAAAGTAAAATTACAAAAATACTGAACTCCGAGGAAAATTCAAAACGTAAAGTCCGTAATCAAATGGCAAAATCAAATGATAAAACACATCAAACGAATGGACAACAACGGTCATATTCCTGACTCAGACATTTTCAAATGTAGAAAATGGTGTATTGAACCTGGTTTTATAGCACTAAACCTCTGACTTGTATGACAGTGGCATCAAATTCCATGACAGTCGCATCAAATTCCATTATATTTAAAACGATGCGTGAACACATAACAGACATAATAGGTAAAATTGTCAAAATAGGGATACAGCAATCATCACCGTGTCACAATCTCAATCAGAATAATAACAAACAAATATTTAACGAAGAAGCACAAAGATGGAAATATAAAATTTAACAACGACATGCATTGCTTACTTATATATGTATTTAAACTCAACCCAAATTTTTGAAGTCCTGTGACTGCATGGCAAGGTTGAGAGTCGCGTGTTTGACGTTAGAATGATACATCACAAAGGAAGAGATATAAAATAATTTTGTCGTTCAAAGTATTTTAAATATCATAATAGAACAATAACTTAATGACATTATAATAAAAAAATATTACATAATTGTGGGATGTTAAAAGTACAAAACCGGCTCATATGTACCAAAGACACACAAAAAGTAGTACGGACAAAGCACACCAGCAAAAATGAAAGATATTACAAACAACACAATGATATAAAATAATTGTGTAGTTCAAAGTATTTTCAAAATTATAATAGAACATTAAGATAACGTCATTTGAATAGAACAAAAACATAATGGCGGGATGTTTAAAAATACAGAGCTCTCAATTCAATATTATAATCAAATGCCACAGCTTACGGAATGCTAAATAAATGAATTGCACAATTTTTGTAGGAATTGTCTGCATTTTGAAAGTAATTTTACCAGTTAAAGCAAGACTATGTAATTTTTTTCGACGAAGCTATTTCAACTTCAGTTCCATTCAACCTACCTTAGATTGTGTCCAAGGAGAACTCCCTCATATTTTTATCTTAACTCAAATATATTTGTATGCCCTCCCAACGAATGTGGAAAGGAAATATACATATGCCCTTGTCCGTATTATAGTAACCTGTAGTTGTATCTCGATGACATGTCATCATAACATTGATCTTCATTCATGCTTGAGTGACTGGTATGCATTATAATGCAATGCTATTTCATCTAATAAATCACCTTGATGAGGACTATCAAGTTCGTTGACAATTGAGTGACTTTGACCTACATTTTATGCTAGAGTAATTTTTTGGCGTTGTCCTGTCCAGAAAGTCTTTAGGTGAATCCTCTTGAACGCATATCCTACCAGGCAATTGAGGATTGTTCTATTATCTTCTTGCGTACACTCTATTATCTCACATATGTGGATTCTTTCTGGTGGAGATGTATCTTCATTTTATAAGTTTAAATGACACTCAATAAACCATAGACGATGCAACTTAATACATCAAGCAATATGAAGATAAACCTAATCTTGTGATCTAGTGATTTTGCATATCCTTACGAATGATCTAAAAAAAAATAACCCTGCAATATGTGTTGATAAACTAATTCAGCTAGTGCAGAATATATATATTTGATTAAATATTGTATCAATTTAGCATTTTTTACATTTATCTTAGGCATACAAATCTTAGGTTATGACACTGTGTTCCGTGTTAAGATAAAAACAAAAACAAAAAACTTAACTTTGGACATTAAAAATTTTAACAATCCCATCAAAAGTTTGCGAAGATTGATTGATTGTTGGTTGCTTAACGTCCAGTGGCAAATATTTCATGCATATTCAGGACGAGAACAAATTAACAATAAATACAATAGGTAGGATCTGTAATAGGGGCGTCCGGGATTAAGGTCGGAGAAATTTAGACTGCCACGGGAAATGAGGGTATATTGGATAGGGACAGAAATTTAGCCTTGCATCAGGTCACCTACGGACCCCTCAAAGAGTTGTTACAAGGGATCTTTACGTGCAAAGAGCGTGGCACTCTCTTTACACGAGGCATCGGATTCAACGTCCCCATTCTGACCGGACGAGTTTGCAAAGAGATACTGGCACAACTAAAACTGTTTCACATGACATTTTTAAAATCTATCGTAAAATAGAAAACCAAAATGATCAATGGTACTAACGGAGGAACAGAAACTTTCAAATCAGGCATTGTTTAGCCACAGTGATTGGGACTTTAATGAGATAACACCATCAAGTACTTCTTCTAACCATCATTTAGAATAAAACGCAGAAAACAATATTACAGCAATTGATGAAATTGAGCACCCTGGCCAAAATGGGTCAGATCAACAAAGTGCTGGAAATGATATCAATGATGAAGATATGTGTCAGGATTGTATTTGTAGTCTTTGTGTTACACAACATAAACATAATTGGTTAGGTGTGGGTTAGAGAGCGCATGCTAGGAATAGTGGAATTAGAAAACTGCCTATAAATTATTCTCCATAATGATGCAGGATAGGGGAGCATGGAGCAGTCCTCAATATCTCAGGAAGAAATTCAGGCTTTTGAAAAGGGATAGGGTTGATGAAACAGGTTTATTGCCAGAAGAGAGGTTATCCCCGACTGTGTGTTAAATCTTGTGAGGGATTGTACCCAAACCCTAAATCTAAACCATACATGGGACATAGATTGTGAGGGATTGTACCCAAACCCGAAATCTAAACCATACATGGGACATAGATTGTGGGGGATTGTACCCAAATCCTAAAACCATAAATGGGACATAGATTGTGAGGGATTGTACCCAAACCCTAAATCTAAACCATACATGGGACATACATTGTGAGGGGTTGTACCCAAACCCTAAATCTAAACCATACATGGGACAAAGATTGTGAGGGGTTGTACCCAAACCCTAAACCTCAACCATACATGGGACATAGATGGTACCAATTCATAATAATTTTTTTTTTTCAACCGTAGTGACTTAAATTATTAAACCTTTTTGACCTTTTTTTACTACTTTGCACTCAATGTTTATATACAATTTAACTTGGATTAATTAACAAAATAAGTTTTCTGGAAGGAAAGTTTTTGTAATGTTTCAAAGGGATTTTAACATTTGATATCTCTTCCAAATAAGTAGGTGCTGTCTTTATTATGCATAAACATTATTTTCCATGTGCATTTGTTTACAAACAGAATCAGCTGTTGTCAGGCTCCGCCTTCAAAATTCAAATTTGAACTAAAAATCTATTCACTTCAGATTTTTAAACATGGAATATTTAAAAGATAGAAAGATTTTTTTTTTTACATATGTTGAAAATTCTTGAAATAACAAAAATAATAATAAATTACAAATAAGGCCAATTAAAATTAATTGATAGATTTTCATCCCCGCCCGCCCCTCTGAAATCGTCCCACCTCGAATTTTTTTTATTTTTAAAAATATACGATTTCCGGACTTTGTTCATTTCTGCTACCGGTAACCGCCGATAATTTCGTTTCATTTTAACTTCCTTTTTCAAATTTCGGTTTTCGTATTTCTTCGAGTAATAAAAGTCGACATATTCTTCTGCTCAATGATGACAACGTTATCTTCTAAGAATATAGATTGATTACTAGAAGGACATGAAATATTCGTGTTACGAGTAATTGGCGGTGTCCAAGAACGGTACTCGCGGTATGTCATAAATTTCAGTGAATAGAAAACCGTGGATTTTTTTTATTTATACAATGACTTTGTGTCAGGAAATTTGGACTGTGAATGATATCGAAAGCGCATAAATCGTGGAACACATGGTCTAAAAACATGACTGGAATAAAGTAATTCACACAAGCACGAACTTGTGCGATTTATGACCGTATATTGAGTTCAAAGAGTCGGCCAACGTACAAAATGTATTATAGCCATGGCTTAGATTTACCCCCAAGGCTGTCGTTTTTTGTTGACAAACAGCAAACACCCTCTGTCCCAAGCCCTTCAATAGAGTTATTAAACAACTTTTTCTTTTTGGTTCAGTTCATGTTTTACATTGTAATTATATTTGCACCTTGCATAAGAATCTTAAAAGCATGAACCCTAGTATTTTCAACACAGTTTGAGTTTTCATTTTACTCTGTACTCATATTTGTGTTGCATACCAATGTATATGCTTCATTTTATGGGCACTACAAATCATTGCTTAGAAAGCAAAAAAAAAAAAAAATTATCTATGCAGTCTAAATAAAAACATTTCTCAACGTTTTTGCTATTTACTAAAAATTGGTTTCGAAAGCGGCAATTACATGTAGAACAATGGTGGCCACTCAGAAATATTGATTTAAGAATTTAAAAAATATGTAGAATTCCTTATATATATACATGATATAAGCTTACTATTACCCTTGTATATGAACAACAGGTCACAAAATGGTTTAGGAGGAAATAAAAAATTTAAAATAAAATCCTCCCACCCGCCCCATATTTTTCAAAAATCTGGATGAAAATCTACTAATTAATTTTAGTTGGCCTAATAATAGAAGTTATTCATAAAACATTGTCTCTGATTTGATTGATTGATTGTTGGTTGCTTAACGTCCAGTGGCAAATATTTCATGCATATTCAGGATGAGAACAAATTAACAATAAATACAATAGGTAGGTTCTGTAATAGAGGCGTCTGGGGTTCAGGTCGGATAAATTTAGACTGCCACGGGAAATGAGGGTATATTGGATAGGGACAGAAATTTAGCTTTGCAACAGGTCACCCACGGACTCCTCAAAGAGTTGTTGTAAAGTTTCTTAATGTGCTAAGAGCGTGGCACTCTCTTTACACGAGGCATCGGATTTAACGCCCCAATTCTGACCGGACGTGGCTGCAAATTTGTACATCCTGCACAGCCAAACGGACGCCACACGTTGACGAGGGTTTTACCGCCGGTTGGAGGAAGACCAATGGTGACCATACTTCTATTCCCCAGTCACCCTTGGGGTGTCTCTGATTTGAACCCGGTCAATTATTTACAGATTTTAAGAATTCAAGGGATTGCTGTTTTAAGCGATGAACCATAAACCATATTTCGAAACAAACTGCAATAGTTCGTTAAAGCTCATCGTATTGGTCAGTTTGTAAATGTAAAATAACAAACAAATTACGTGTCATAGGCCTACTTATTACAAGTTAAATGTTTTGTGTAAATAGTAACTACACTTTACTTTCTTAACTAGCCGGGTATAAACTTAACAATGTTATGCAAGAATTTGACATTACACGCTAATGAAAAAAAATATGCGTAACTTTACAAAATTCACATACATGTGAATATATATAATATTAACTTTTAAAGCGTACTAAGTATTTAAAACAAAATCACGTGTGAATATATAAAGCCATTGACATGAACAGCCACTGAAAGAACTTGGTCTAGGTCTATTCAGCTGCTTACGTTCCTGTCAAATATTATATTTTCAGTGCTTTATATCATTCAATTTAAATACATTTGAAGAAAAAAAATATACCCCTGCTCCGAAAGAGATTGAATTGAAATTTAAACAAGACATGGTTTGTTTAGGCCTGCCATATTGCAGGATTCATTTTTTTGTATTTTTAGAATTATTTTCTTTAATCATATTAGTTATGATGAAATAGATACAAATATGGAAAAAAACAGCCGATGAGTTTTTTTTCCAGATAATGCTGTCTGGGAACAGTATAAAAAGAAGAACAGACGCTAAATAGAAAAAAGCTCAAAGTATCACTTAAAAAGTTTTGATATACATTTATTAATAAAAAACAATGTTCATTTACTTCTAAAGACATACAATATGTTGGTGGAGGTTTTTCGATTGGCAGAAAAACATATATCAAATTGCTTCCAAAGAAAAATTTCTGTTTCTGAAAACAAAAACCTAAATCTTGTGAAAAATATATTTTGAAAAACTTTGCTGACACAAAATTCTATGTAATAACTCAAATTGCAAGCGATTCAAGACAAACTTGCAAGTCATTTAATGCTCATGTTATTTATAATAAACAAAATATTATGTAATGCAATGTAACTGTAAATGTCATTTAAATACTTAGCTGATATTTCTTGAATAAATTGTATTTACAATGTTGCTTCAATTATAAAAGTTCAAGAAAAAAACCAACAATATATTCTCAAAATTAGTGTTTTCTTGTTCATGGAAAAATAATCTCTAAACTGAACTGTGACTTTTCGTCCGTGACATTTTTATACAACAAATGGAAGTTTATAACGACCTTGACTGACTGTACAGCACTTGCACGGTCGGTAAAACATTTTGTCCTGTGACTTTCTGTCCTGCATTCAGTCACGTGACACATGTTAATTCAAAATAATTTTGTCGTTTGTGCTGCTGATTGTTGCAAAGGAAGTTCAACTGACAATAGATGATGAATATCGTGTACAACACAAGTTTATCTGTTAAATGAATAAAAGAAGTAAACAGAATATATTTCAAGTTCTTGCTATTATATATGCACACAATTATCAACAAATTCTTTTAATCCTATCAGTTTCTCCTTTCTGTCCATTTGCGTCACTGATGAGTCTTTTGTAGACGAAATGCGCGTGTGGCGTAAATAAAAAATAATCAATTCAATCCTTGTATCTATGATGAGTTTATTTTTTCCTGTTCGACAGTCTATTTCAATTCCATAGTATTGAATGTGTGATCAAAATCAAATAGGCAAACACGTTAAAATTGGGTACAGCAGTCAACATTGGAATATAATATAAATCACTTTAAAACAATTACAACAGTCTAATGCATAAGGAATGGATCTTAGCGTACTACCAACGACAAAATTAATTTTATTACTACATAGGCAAATAGGTCACCATTATTGTACCTTGCCTCACCGGACGCAATATCGATTCCGCACAACGGTTTAAGAAGGGCATACTAAGATAAGATGCATAAACAGCTTACAGTGATTCTAGTGCTGCAGTAACAAGGCAAACATTTTGATTCATCTTCGATTTAAGGTTACATCTATGTAAAAATGGTAAAATTTTCAATTAAGCTGTGGTTTCACTGCAGTCTTATGTTTGTGAGGTGTTATAGACAGTTGAAAGTTTTACGGACGGTTGTATTGTGTGATTTGTTCTTGTAATGTTCGTTTTTATTCGTTCGTATATTGGTATGACGTTGGCGTTACCATAAGGTTCAATACCACAAAAGGAAGGTGGGGATTGATTTTGGGGGTTATGGTACCAACAGTTAAGGAATTAGGGGCCAAAAATAAGCATTTTCTAGTTTCCAGACAATAACTGTGGAACGGTGTATGGATCTCTCTGAAATTATACTACAAGTTTCCATACCACAAAGGGATGGTTAGGATTTGCTTTGGGGAGTTATTGCTCAAACCGTTTAAGAATTAGGAGCAAAAAAGGGGGAAAAACAAGGTTGTCCTGGTTAATGGACAAATACTTTAGTACAAAACATAATTTAAAGCAGTGTAAGGGAGATAAATCAAATACATCATTGAAATTATCTCCCTTACACTGCTTTTAAATTATGTATAAAGTAATGGTTAATGAACAATTAAGATAATTTAAAACAGTGTAAGGGAGGTAATCCAAATACAATGTTTTGGTTACTTCCCTTACACTGCTTTTAAATTATGTTTAAAGAAATGCATATTTATAAAGGAAGACCAGTAAAAATATCTGCAAATGTTGCATCTGTTTTTTTTACAAAAAAATCCTTATGAAAGATTTGACACTATATTTTAAATTCTATTATAAAATAGATTAAGTTAGCACTATGCTAAATTTAAATGGGTAATTATGGTTGCAAACTCCATTGGAAATTTGAATCGAGATTATGACCATATCTTCAGGGAAAGAATTTTTTGGGGGAAAAAGGGGGGGGGGGGGGTAAAAAGAAACTGTGGGGGGTCAATTTTTTCTCATTTCAGATTTCAGAAATTAAAAAGAATTATTCTTCAAATATTTTTTTTTTTTCAAATTTCAAATATTGAAAAATTTCAAGAAGTTATCTTAAATCGCACAGTATGGCGCATTAGATTTGTAAAATCTTTGACCACATTTATTTATTTGTTATGTTGAATCTAACTGTGTACTTAGATTTTTAATTTTGGGTCCAGTTTTCAAATTGGTCTACATTAAGGTCCAATGGGTCCATATTAAACTTTGTTTGATTTTAACATTTGAATATATGGGGTTCTTTGATATGCTGAATCTAAACATGTATTTAGATTTTAGATTTTTGGCCCAGTTTTCAAGTTGGTACAAATTGGGGTCCAAAATTAAACTTTGTTTGATTTCAACAAAAATTGAATATATGGGGTTCTTTGATATGCTGAATCTTACCATGTATTTAGATTTTTTATTTGTGGGCCCGCTATCAAATTGGTTCATATTGAGGTCAAAAGGGTCCAAAATTAAACTTTGTTTGATTTCATCAAAAATTTAAATATTGGGGTTCTTTGATATGCCAAATCTAACCGTGTACTTAGATTTTTTTATTTTGGGTCCCGTTTTTTAAATTGGTCTACATTAAGGTCCAAAGGGTCCAAAATTAAACTTAGTTTGATTTTAACAAAAATTGAATTCTTGGGGTACTTTGATATGCTGAATCTAAACATGTGTTTAGATTTTTGATTATGGGACCAGTTTTCAAGATTGTCCAAGTTGGGGTCCAAAATTAAACTTTGTTTGATTTCAACAAAAATTGAATATATGGGGTTCTTTGATATGCTGAATCTAACCACGTATTTTTATTTTGGACATTGGACCATAATAGGTAAATTAAAAAAATTGAAGTTCTTAGACCACATTCTTTCTGTGTCAGAAACCTATGCTGTGTCAAATATTTAATCACAATCCAAATTCAGAGCTGTATTAAGCTTGAATGTTGTGTCCATACTTGCCCCAACTGTTCAGGGTTCGACCTCTGCGGTCGTATCAAGCTGCACCCAGCGAAGCATTTTATTAACTGTGTTTTCACGGTTAGCTGTAGGTCTTATATGCCTACGGTTTCTTCTGTAACGCCTCCCATCTGACGTTTGTACTACATTTCCCATCTTTGTACATAACAAAATAGTCTCCTTGTTCTAGCTGTTTCAATTCAGGTCCACAAAGTTTATGATAGTTGGTTTTAGTTTTCCTTTGGCGAATTTCGAGTTTTTTTGAGAGTTTTACGGTTGTTGACGATTTGTGGCATCAATAGCGGTAATGATGTAGGTAATGATATTTGTAATCTCCGATTGAGGAACAATTGTGGTGGCGAAAGATCAATGTCCAACAGTGTGTTTCGGTAGTGTAAAAAGAGGTTTGTGCGGTTCCTTCGATTTCATAATTAGCTTCTTGATGGTTTGAACACTTCTTTTTGCTTGTCCATTCGATTGAGCAGAGTGTGGGCTGCTCGTTGTATGGCTAAATCCATATTCGATTGATTGATTGATTGTTGGTTGCTTAACGTCCAGTGGCAAATATTTCATGCATATTCAGGACGAGAACAAATTAACAATAAATACAATAGGTAGGTTCTGTAATAGGGGCGTCCGGGATTAAGGTCGGAGAAATTTAGACTGCCACGGGAAATGAGGGTATATTGGATAGGGACAGAAATTTAGCCTTGCAACAGGTCACCTATGGACCCCTCAAAGAGTTGTTGCAAGGGTTCTTAACGTGCAAAGAGCGTGGCACTCTCTTTACACGAGTCATCGGATTGAACGTCCCCATTCTGACCGGACGTGGCTGCAAATTTGTACATCCCGCACAGCCAAACGGACGCCCCACTTTAAGCAAGGGTTTTACTGCCGGTCGGAGGAAGACCAACGGTGACCATACTTCTATTCCCCAGTCACCCTTGGGGATTCCATATTCGATGAATTCTAATAAAGAAAACTAAAGACCGTTGTCAGAAACTAATTCGTCAATATACCCAAATCTTGACATTAGTCCTTTTAAATAGTCAATGGTGTTTTTGCTAGTTTCATTATTCAGTTTCATAATTTCCGGCCATTTTGAGTAGTAGTCAACTACTAGTAGATAGTGTTGTTTTTAACATTTAAATAAGTCGGCTGCAAGTTTTGACTAGGGTCGCTCTGGTATTTCCGGCATTACATACAATTGCTTTGTTTGACTTGTACAATAGTCCATCGATGACTGATAGTTCAACACGGAAAGTCCAATATGGCCTCAAAGAATGTAAATGTTCAGATTTTTCCTTTGACACATGCAACTGAAAGTTCACCAGGGCAATGTAACACTACGGAAAATCAAACTACAGCTCATCAGGTATTATTTTAAGTCACTAATACTAGAATTAGGCAAGGGAAATTTGATGGTTCATGTCATCTAAATAGACCTGTCCAACACTTTTCCTTTACTTCTTCCTTTGCCCAAACTATTTGGCCTGGGATTGAACATGGGGGTTGAAAAGTGTGTTTAAAGGGGAACCCCTGCCCAATTATTTTTAGGGTTGGACTTATTTCAGGATTTTTTCAAGAATAAGGTTGTGCATATCTATAGCTAATTATCTTCACAACTCTTACCGAAGATTTTCTGTGAATAATGCTAATAATGATATAAATTTATTTTACAGGATGTTTTGGAACAAACAAAAGAGAACAATGTGCCTTATGGAATTCACCCAATTTTTAAGAGTTGATCGGACGGACAGAGGACAAGTACCATATGCAAATTTCTGTCCTGATTATTGTGGGGTTGCTCTTTCTGTACATTTAGTCGTTGTGTCGATCATAATGAGAATCCTTAGGACATGTACCATGTGCAAAATTTCTTTCAAAACTTTTGTGGGGTTGCTCTTTCTGTACAATTAGTCCTTGTATCAATCATAGTGAGAGTTCTTAGGATAGGGTCATAACCTAGACAATGTGTCTGTCATACTTAGTATACCTTAAAAAGTACCCCTCAAGGTTATAGACAGGTAACCCCTCAACAAGTAACACCTCAATGTGTCTGCCATACTCCCCCAAGGGTGACTGGGGAATAGAAGTATGGTCACCATTGGTCTTCCTCCGACCGGCAGTAAAACCCTTGCTAAAGTGGGGAGTCCGTTTGGCTGTGCGGGATACCTAGAGAAGTTCCCCTCAATGTCATGGACAAGTAGCCCCACAAAGTGTCTGTCATACTCAGTATACCTTAAAATGTACCCCTCATGGTCATTGACAGGTAACCCTACAATATATTATACTTGGTATACCTGACGTACACCTCAAGGTCATGGGACAAGTAGCCCGACAATGTGGAGGTCATACTCAGTATACCTTAAGATGTTCCCCTCAAGGTCATGGACAGGTATCATAACGGCTCCCCTCAAGGTCATGGACAGGTAGCCCCACAATGTGTCGGTCATACTTAGTACACCTGAAGTAACCCTCAAGGTCATGGTCAGGTAACCCCACAAGTTGTCTGTCATGCTTACTATTTCTGAAATAGTACCCCTAATGGTTATGGACAGGTAACCCCACAATTTTTCTTTCATACTTAGTATACCTTAACTAACCCCACAATGTTTCAATCATACTTAGAATACCTTGAGAAGTACCCCTCACGGTCTTGGATAGGAAATCCACGTTTTAATGGAGAATTTATGTACAAATTCACATAATGAATTAGTAACAATTAATGACACTACTAAAGACAACTAAAGACAATCAATCGCAAACACCAAATAATAAACCGGTAATTAGTCTGCAGGAAACAGCAAATGTCAAACGAAATAACTCTAGAGGACAATGTCAAACCAAACATCGTCCAATATGGGACCGGTTCTGACAATGATGGAGTACCGTATACGTTTCAACAGACGGGTAAGAAAACATTTGCTAAAAATAAATGATATATTTGAAAAAGTGATTGGAAGAGTCAAATGAGATGGTGGAGATTTGGGTCGTATTATTATAATTCACCCTGAATTTAACCCCATACTGGTTCCTTTGGATAAATGGTCAAACATCAATGAAAACAGGCTGATGGAAGCGATAGAAAGATTCCTAAATAGCGACGAATAGCTTGTGAGCTTGCTAGATTTGCCATTTTTTTTAATTTGGCACCAATTTGTCCAGGAAGAATTTTTGAAGATCGGACTTCAGGTCTAAAGGTTGTAAGTCTTTTCCATGAGGGAGACTAGAATGTTTATAGGTGCTTTTGTCTTTGAAATAGCCACACCAACTTTGCATTAGTCACCGTGAGAGATAATTATTTATGTCTTGGTTTCAAGCTGCACAGTTTATTAACAATTTTTTGTAACATTGTTGCGATCACTGGTTTTATCCATTTGTAAATCAGGCATTTCTCTAATGGCTCTTGCATCCAGCAGAATATTCATCTCCAGCAAGTTCGGATATTGGATTTTGTTCATTTAAATCTCGGATCATATGAACAACCATGTCAGGCTCCATAGATTTTGCTGATCCAGTTCAGTTTTTAGAATACTTGTGTTTTCTTCGAACTTCTTTTTATACGACCGCAAAAATTAAAAAACATTTGGTCGTATTTTGCTATCACGTTGTAGTCGTCAGCGTCGTCCGAAGACAGATGGTTTCCGGATAATAACTTTAGTATTAGTAAATCGAAATCAATAAAATTTTAACACAAGGTTTATTACCACTAAAGGAAGGTTGGGATTGATCTTGGGGGCTATAGTCCTAACTGTTTAAGAATTAGGGGCCAAAAAATAACTTGTGTTAAAGTGCATGAATCTCTCTGAAATTATACCACAAGTTTCCTTATTACAAAGGATTGGTTAGCCATGACTATGTATGTCATTTTACATTTTAAAACTTTATGATATATTTAAATGGGTAATTATGGTTGCAAACTCCATTAGAAATTTGAATTGACATACTGACCATATCTTTGTGGGAAAGATTTTTTTTTGGAATAAGGGAAAAAGGGGGGATGGAGGGGGTACAATTTTTCTTATTTCAGTTTTCAGAAATTAAAAGAAAATTTCTTCAAATATTTATTCGCAACAGCATAGTGTATTGCACAAAAGCAAAACATTGAATATAAATTCAAATCATATAACCAATTTGAAGTTCTTTGACTACAGTTATATTGTGTCAAAAACCTATTATGTGTCAAAAATTTAATTATAATCAAAATTCAGACCTGTATCAAGCGTGAATATTGTGTCCATTTTTGCCACAACTTTTCAGGGTTGGACATCTGCGGTCGTATCCAGCTGCGCTCAGCGTAGCAATTTATTTTATAAGCAATGATACATACTCGGCAATCCCCAGCTATCAACGTATGTCCAATACTTTTCCAGTCTTGGCTGAAAATGGATGCCACTCATGGGATCAGTAAGGAGAAACTCAAATTTCTTCCGATGACGACGTAGACATCTCCATATAAACATTATATGAACGTTAAATTTTGGGAGTCGTGTTAAAACAAAATATGAATTATGCATCATGCATGATTTTAGTATTACAAACTTTTAAAAAAGAAATATGCAGAACTAATAATTAATAAGTTTGAGCTGTCTTAAAAGCTGTGGACTGGTTCGCTCTATCATAATATAAGGTAATATGTGTGCATGTGGTTGTTGACTTAGTATTGGAAATGTGGTATTTTTAGAAATTGATTTACTTGAAGAGTGTCATTATACACCCATGCTTTTAATTTGTTTTTCTCTTTTCTTGTTAGAAATTAAAACATGATTTAGAAATAAACACGACTATGGATATTGTGCCTACAATGGCAGAAGTTATAAAATACAGATTTTTGTAAACATTGTATAAGAACATTGTTTATTAAAACAAATCGTGCATATTGCAAATTAACAAAGCAAATACACACGTATTAATAATTGATATTTCAATATTGAATTTCAGTGTGCAATATAAATTAATAACAGTTGATCGGAACTGAAATACACATAGTTAATTTTCCGGCATTTGATGTCTTATCCTGAGACGAGAAAAGTCTGCAATTTTTCATCTCATTTAAGCCATTAGCTCTTGTAGTATCTCAGCCACATCGTAAAGCAACCATCAGAACCTATATGTGATAAGTTATTATTTCAAGATGACCCCCAAGGGTGAGTGGGGAATAGAAATTTGGTCACTTGGTCTTCTTCCGACCGGCAGTAAAACGCTTGCCAAAGTGGGGCGTCCGTTTGGCTGTGCGGGATGTATCAAGTTTGCAGCCACGTCCGGTCAGAATGTGGACGTTAAATCCGACGTCTCGTGTAAAGAGAGTGCCACGCTCTTTGCACGTTAAGAACACTTTCAACAACTCTTTGAGTGGTCCGTAGGTGGCCTGTTTCAAGGCAAAATTTCTGTCCCTATCCAATATACCCTCATTTTCAAGTGGCAGTCCAAATCCCACCGATCATCATCCCGGATGTCCTCTTTTACCAGACCTACCTATTGTATTTATTGTTAACTTGTTCTCGTCCTTAACATGGATGAAATATTAGCCAGTGGACGTTAAGTTACCAACAACAATCAATCATCTTTAACTTTATCAAACACTATATCACAATACTTTCTCACGATAACATCTGTATCTGGATTTTTCTCCGTTAAAAGTATCTGCATCTAGTGTACTATCAGATACTTTTGACCAAAACGCACGAGGAACATGTTTCCTCATTGGACCGAATGGAAGTAGATGCTTCAACTGTTAGTACAAATAACTTGCACTAACTGGATCTGGAAAAGAAGTGAAAATTGTTACAAATTGATGAATGTCACAATACATTTATTATCCTGACATGCTGAATTTTAAGAGTAACGTATACACCCAAAACTTAGTTTTATTATACTGATTTTGATTTCATGAGATTAACACTGAATATCATTAAATTGTGCCTTGGTGGCCGATTGTCTAAGTAGTTACAACTGTAATCGCTAGCCAGTCAACACTGAGGTTGTGAGTTCGAAGCCCCACGATTACGATTGTCAGTTTTCCTATCTAAGGTAGGTGGTTTTATCCGGCTTCCTCAATCAATACTAATGGCCGCCACAAAATAGCTAAAAAGCGTTGCTTAAAAATGGCGTTAAAACAAAGAAAGTTGAATCACCTCAAATCAAATCATGGTTAACCTGCAACCAAGCTATGTGCAGGAATGTAAACAATGTTTAGTGTTTTGAGAGTCAAAATTAGACACGTTTTCCCTTGAGTTGTAGCTAGAAGATTGTGTCTTGTATGCATTTATACCGTTAGGTATTGATGAATCACCTTCATGTACATGGACATCCATCTTAACAGGAATGGTTCTCGTTTGACGAGGTGTGGCAAAATGCCTTTGTCTTTTAAGTTCTTCATAACTTAGGCAATAACCGCTGCCGAGACTGAACTGTCATAACATTCTCTTGAAAGTTTGGACAGAATCATAATTATTCCCATATTTATATCGTCTTCTATGAAATAAAGGTGCAGCTTTCCTCTGACCATGCAAAATAATTCATCATTATTCACCTCTTTCCAATTCCATCTCATTCTCCAGTTTGCGTAATAATTGCCACTGGCCTTAATCCTAAATTCATTGTTAAGTAATAAATATTGAATAATTTCAAATATTTTGTAAGGTCTATTATAAATATTTACCGATGAGATTATTAACTCCTTCTTTCAAATATGTATTCTCCCTTTTCTGTGCTGCAAAACCATGTCATCCATAGCCGGGTATTTTTTTTATAAAAGACAATTTCCTCGCATCACTTCCTCTTGTTTAAGTTTGCTTGTTACTGTTGGTTCCGATATGGTTTGAGTCTGTAGTTGTGTCTAAAATAAATTATCCATCTGTTGGCAAGTCGTGTCTTAGCACACTAGCCAATGATGTTAAAGTGTCTAAATCTTCTACAATAGTTCTATAATTTCACTCCCATTGCATCGTTCCTTCGTTATTTGCAGTAAGTTACAGGTTATTGATCATTCTTTGTTTAACTGATGCTTAGGTGGTAAAGGCAAACTTCTTAAAGATATTTCATCCATGTCCCATGAACTATAAATGGCAACCTCCACACTATTATCATCTTTTGTGGATAGATCGTCTTCAGAGTCTAAAGGAAATATTCTGTACAGCACAAACTGAATTACAAAGAAAGGCAGTGAAACTCGAAATTCGTTACACTGCCCCTCTTTGAAAAACTGTGTGTCCCGGACGGTCTTTGAATCTCATATTATGTCCAATACACAGAGAGAAAAAAAAAACAGCTCTCACTCTTATCATTCACACAATTTCATACCTTAATATACATTATATTCGATTTACAAATTATAACTTCAAATCTGTATGTCTTCACACTTAACAACTACTCTGACTGTTTCTACGTTTGAGTCATCTAACTGCTGTTTCTGTATCGGAAGACGTATTGACTCAATCTTCTTCATCTGATACTGTTAAATCTATAAATTTTCCTTCAGGTATACAAGACTCGGGATCTGTAACTTCTGTAGGAGACTGTGTTGAAAATAGGTCGAAAGTGTGAACACATTTCTTGCCAGAAAGGAGGGGTAATTGCTTCCTTGTCGCTCACTTCTCTCTTCCTGTTTGTGCTCCTCTTCTTTGAAGCATGGACAATGTTGGATCGGCTACGCTCTATCCCTCTTTAACACAACCAAATCTAAAGGGTAGGACAGAACCAACATAGGTGTGATTACTTTGTGCATCTTTCTGAAAAGGTAAATGAACAATGGATAAAAGAAACATATAGATGTTGCTCCATGAAAACATCCAGCATTCTTAAAACGAATGTAGGCAGTTGTCAGGGAAGGATCAATTTGATGGAAAACCTCTAAACTGTTCCCGAGAACGGCATTTGATGTCTCAGCATCTTTGGGTGCACTGTCAAAGATGTGAATAACAGTATGCAATGTCAAGGCCTGTCTGCATTTGAAAGTCGCAACACTCGCATGCCAATTGAGTCCCCGTTTACCAAACCAATTAGATTGCGATTCTCTGTATTGCATTGGAATAAACTTCATGACCCAATCACGTTCGACTAACATTTCATCTTCTTTGAGATTTTCTAGGACTGATTTACGAGCCATATCACAGAGCGAAGAATGTGTTTTTTTCATTCCTGAACAGCTCTGAAACTCTGAAAAAAAGTAATTATAATGTATTAGCATAAAGAAGATTGATTGATTGATTGTTGGTTGCTTAACGTCCAGTGGCAAATATTTCATGCATATTCAGGACGAGAACAAATTAACAATAAATACACTCGGTAGGTTCTGTAAAAGGGGCGTCCGGGATTAAGGTCGGAGAAATTTTAGACTGCCACGGGAAATGAGGGTATATTGGATAGGGACAGAAATTTAGCCTTGCAACAGGTCACCTACGGACCCTTCAAAGAGTTGTTGCAAGGGTTCTTAACGTGCAAAGAGCGTGACACTCTCTTTACACGAGGCATCGGATTTAACGTCCCCATTCTGACCGGACGTGGCTGCAAATTTGTACATCCCGCACAGCCAAACGGACGCCCCACTTTAGCAAGGGTTTTACTGCCGGTCGGAGGAAGACCAATGGTGACCATACTTCTATTCCCCAGTCACCCTTGGGGAATCATAAAGAAGAAGTACATTGTTTACTGACAAAAAATGTGGACATAATATCTTCTGCAACAGTCAATAAAACAACAATTACCTAATTTTAAAACATGAATTAAAATTGAGAATGGAAATGGGGAATGTGTCAAAGAGACAACAACCCGACCACAGAACAGACAACAGCAGAAGGCCACCAACAGGTCTTCAATGCAGCGAGAAATTCCCGCACCCGGAGGCGTCCTTCAGCTGGCCCCTAAACAAATATATATACTAGTTCAGTGATAATGAACGCCATACTAAACTCCAAATTGTACACAAGAAACTAAAATTAAAAATAATACAAGACTAACAAAGGCTAGAGGCTCCTGACTTGGGACAGGCGCAAAAATGCGGCGGGGTTAAACATGTTTATGAGATCTCAACCCTCCCCCTATACCTCTAGCCAATGTAGAAAAGTAAACGCATAACAATACGCACATTAAAATTCAGTTCAAGAGAAGTCCGAGTCTGATGTCAGAAGATGTAACCAAAGATTGTACGATTTGAATTATTCACACTTTTTGTTTGTCAACTTTTGGGAGATCAGGCAGACACTGACAGAAAGGACAGGATTTATATGACAAATCAGGAGTCTGTTGTTCAGTAGTTATTGTTTGTTTGTGAAGTTTATAGATGTGTTTATATACTTCTTATTCCCATGACAGCTTTTATACAATTTGTGTTAAAACTTATTTTTGTTGTTATATATATAGCTCCTGTGACACATTTTTTCTAAAGAAATATCAACCTCGTTGACACAAAGTTCTCCTGGGCTAACATCTTCTAAAACACAACTTTGTTCAGCTTAACACCGCTCATGAGGCATACATATTGTACTTCAGTTCAGCTGGGAAGTTCTTCGCCATCAACACATCTTCTGACACCCCCAAGGGTGACTGGGGTATAGAAGTATGGTCACCATTGGTCTTCCTCCGACCGGCAGTAAAACCCGTGCTAAAGTGGGGCGTCCGTTTGGCTGTGCGGGATGTACAAATTTGCAGCCACGTCCGGTCAGAATGGGGACGTTAAATCCGATGCCTCGTGTAAAGAGAGTGCCACGCTCTTTGCACGTGAAGAACCCTTGCAACAACTCTTTGAGGGGTCCGTAGGTGACCTGTTGGAAGGCTAAATTTCTGTCCCTATCCAATATACCCTCATTTCCCGTGGCAGTCTAAATTTCCCAGACCTTAACCCCTAAATCTATTACAGAACCTACCTATTGTATTTGTTTTGAATTTGTTCTCGTCCTGAATATGCATGAAATATTTGCCACTGGACGTTAAGCAACCAACAATCAATCAAATCATCTTCTGACAAGCATAAGATAACCTCGCTGGATAGATTTTTATTATGTTTTTATAATTGTGATTTTAATCTATAAAGGTTAAGGGTTCAAATATTGCGATTTCGGGAAAAGCTGCATCATATATAGGTTTTTTGTATCAGAATGCGAGTTCTAAATATTAGGGACCTCACGTAGTCGCATTATTCACATTAATAGAATCTTTGCAGAAATTTCAAAATTTACAGTAACACAAGTTATTTTTAGATATTTCATAGACATTGTCTACAACTATTAATTGATTTATTTAATTCCAAAAATTAAAACTATCCAGCATAAGATGTTTAAACGATATATTTTCGGTTGGACATTTATATAAATGTAAGAAGATGTGGTATGATTGCTAACAACGTAACCTCCATCTGAGACCAAATGACATTTGTTGTAATTATGTTGGACATTCATAGGAAATGTTGCAACTTTATGGGTTAATATAAACAGATTTTAATTTAGGAAATGTATATGTGTACAAACTTTATTAATATGAAGCATTTCATAAATGTATGTCAGTTGTTTAAATAAAATACACTTTGATTTTGAATTATGTTGAATTGATTGTTCATAAGATAGATTGAATTTGAGTTATAAATAATTTGACATATTTAAAGTTTAAATGTACTCTTTTTTCAGAGGTGGTGCATTTAGAAAAGAATAAATGAACTCAGGTCGGTTTTTTTTTCAAGAAGAAACAGTGTGTGTAGCCCTACAAATGTAACAGCAACACCAGCAGCACAGTATCACCTACAAATGTAACAGCAACACCAGCAGCACAGTATCACTTCCCAGACCGAATGTAATATCTTATATTCAGAAATCCATCAAGAAGATTGCAGAACTTTCTTGGCTTGCTTGTGATATATAAAGACAAATGGTAAATATTCTAAAAAACAATTGTCTACTGTCGAAACATTATGTCATGTGCTCATTTATATACTAACATATCTGTAATGAATTAAGACAAGGCAGTGATCTTCAGAAAAGAATGGTTGCAATGTATCACCCCCAACAAAACACATGTATCGTAACGATTTCCTTGTTGTGACATTAACTTGAGAGTTATATTTGCTACAAATGCGTTTGGTTTGGGTGTTGACATATCAGATATTGAACCTATGATACACTGGGATGCACTTCGATGTCTTAAACAATATTCTCAGGAAAGAGGGAGAGCTGATTGAGAATTATTATCTTGGTAAGATATGGTAAGTGAGTCTGCGAGAGATCTGACCTGACAATTAGTTTGGCCGCTGCTACCAGAGGATGGGCTCGATTTACCATGCTTCTTTAATGTGGCAGTTAGGTGTGAGAAAAAAGGGAGCGTTTTTTTTTTGCCTCGATATCCCCGATCTCACTCTTTTTTCTGTCCAATCTTTATGAAGTCAGGTCATGTCGAGCGCGGAATCGATTACGATAGTACGAAAACATAAATGATAGCATTAATGGTAAAACAAATAACACAATGGCATATTTTACAGTGAGCTTTTGAAACCGTTTTAAGCCTCTTAGTATTGATTGAGAAAGCCTGAATGCCTGGAGAACATCTGCTACCTTCCACAGAACATAATTTCAATTCTAATTAATTTAGAATAGTCATGTGCAGTTTCAAACGCTCAGGCTAGTGATACAGTAGATGAGCTACTATGAGTGTCATATGCTTTAGCAATTATTTTGCTATCTATGATGAGTTATTTACAACCACTGGGTCTAGGCCACTGCTGGTGGAGTTTTAACTCCCCGAGGATATCACCAGCCCAGTAGTCAGCACTTTTGTGCTGACATGAATTATCATTGATATGGTCATATTTATAAATTAACTGTTTACAAAACTTTTGAATTTTTGAAATACTAAGGCTTTTCTACCTCAGGAATAGATTACCTTAGCTGTATTTGGCAAAACTTTTAGGAATTTTGGTCCTCAATGCTCTTCAACTTCGTACTTTATTGGCGTTTTTAACTACTTTAGATTCGAGCGTCACTGATGAGTCTTTTGTAGACGAAACGCGCGTCTGGCGTAAATATAAAATTTAATCCTGGTATCTATGACGAGTTTATTTGCAAGAACCATTATAGGTTGCACTTTGTAAATACAGCTGTTTCGCAAACTACGCCTCTTTTGGTGAGATGTATGCTATTTATAGATAATTTATTTTGTTTACGTACTGGTTCCCGGTTATGATCTCTATGTTTCATCTCGTAGACATAACTTGTGAATGTTTCCAGTAAATACGCATATGCATATCAGTCATATTGAAATCTGTGGAACTCCTAAAGTCAAGGTACGGGTAGTATATAATTATAGTGTAAGTGTAAACTCTTAGAAATTCGGGGTATATAAATGCCGCACAATCCTATATTTTGACCTTTGAAAAAAAAGTAAAACTTTCCATTCTAGGATATAATTCTGTTCAAAACTTCATAGTAAAAGTGGTACAGTTTTAGCTGTAAGAGGAGTTCCTATGGGAAATTGTATTGGAGTGATCGAAGACAACCTGGATAATGACATATCTCAGTCCGAAATTAGTGATATTGGCTGTAATTCTATTTCTGTCCTACCAAAGTACACACCAGAGGATATAAAGAACACTCAAATGCAAGATCCTATAATAAAACGATTCTTTATGTATTATTCTCATGGGCGTAAACCGTCTAGATTGGAGAGGAAATGTGAGTCGAATAAGGTAATTTCAATGTTGCGTCAGGCAGAACGAATTAAAATAGTCAATGGAATTTTGTATCGCAATGTGTCAGACCCACAGCAAGGACAATTGTCACAACTGGTTTTCCCGGAAGTACTTAAAGAGCAAGTCTCAATGATGCTTCATTTACAAGCAGGACATCAGGGGATAGAACGAACTATCAACTTAGTAAGATCAAGATTTTATTGGACTGGCATGTTTTCTGACATTGAAAACTTTTGTAAAGATTGTGAGCGTTGCAATGTTTCAAAGATGCCCATTCCCAAAGTTCGTCCAGCTATGAACCATTTGTTAGCTTCAAGTCCGAATGAAATTTTGGCGATGGATTTCACTTTTTTGGAACAATCATCTGATGGGCGTGAAAATGTGCTTGTACTCACTGATGTTTTCTCAAAATTTACTGTTGCCATACCGACAAGAAATCAGACGGCAGCAACTACTGCTAAAGTATAGTATATGGATGGTTCATGAAATATGGAGTACAGGAAAAACTACATTCAGACCATGGTAGAAACTTCGAAAGTGACTTAATCTCTGAACTTTGTAAAATTTATCAAGTGAAGAAAAGCAGAACTACACCATATCATCCGCAAAGGAAATGGCCAGTGCGAGCGTTTTAACCGCACCATGCACGACTTATTACGTTCTCTTACACAAAGGCAAAAACGACGTTGGCCTCATCATCTGCCAGACGTTGTGTTTATGTATAATGCTACCTTGCATTCGTCCACCGGTTTCAGTCCGTTTTATTCGATGCTTGGAAGACATCCAAAATTACCGATCGATTTACTGATGAACTTGCAAAGTAATGAAGAGGATCAGTTTGAAAATCTTAGTAAACATGAATACATTCAATTACATTTAAGTAAAATGAAACTTGCTTATGAAAAAGCAGGGGAGAAACTCCGTGCTGAGGCAGTTAAGAGATCTTCCGAACAGAAATATACTCCCAATCCTGTACTATTGGAAGGGTCAAATGTTCTCTTACGCAACAGAGTAATTGGTCGAAATAAAATTCAAGATGCCTGGGACGCGAAAAAATATATTATAATTAAAAGAATTGATCCTAACAAACATGTGTATCTTGTGGAGCCATTAGATGGAGGTGAAAGACGGATTGAAAATTGTTTGACAGTGATATCATACTTTAACTTTGTTTAAACCTGTTTATTTACTTTTGACTTTAATTATTTATCCCTTGTAATGTTTTATTAACTGTGTATTTGCATTCAGGTGTCACAGGTCAAATTTATTCGTTCAGTGTGTGTTAATTTACGTTTTTTGATTGAGTTAAGCCTTCCAATTGATATTTTATAGTGTGTTTTTCTATGTTGTGATGTTATACTATTGTTTCATAAAAAGGGGGAAGGTTTGGTACCATTAAAACGTTTAATCCCGCTGCAAATGTTTGCACCTGTCATAAGTCAGGAATCTGATTACAGTAGTTGTCGTCTGTTTATGTAGTTCATACGTGTTTCTCGTTTCTCATTTTTATATAGATTAGACCGTTGGTATTTCCGTTTGAATGGTCTTACACTAGTAATTTTTGGGGCCCTTTATAGTTTGCTGTTCGGTGTGAGCCAATGCTCCGTATTGAAGGCCGTACCTTGACCTATAATGGTTTACTTTTATAAATTATAACTTGGATGGAGAATCTCATTGGCACTCATACCACATCTTCCTATATCTATCACAACCAAATATATAGACCAAATTTTCATTTCCATATGGAATTTTACATCATTGTTTTAAAACATTTAAAAAAAAGATGTAGAATAATCTATTTTACCTTTCTAATATCTGTGTTTCATTTAAAAATCATTCGATGAATGTTTGCCGAGCTTGATTTTAGTATAAATACCCTACCCCTCCCATATACAGATCACATTTTTGTTTTCATACAAATGATAACTTTACTACTGAGGGGAAGGATTACTGTTTTATTATGATTTTGTCGTGTAAAATAAATATAAAGCAGATAATTTTTCCCAAAAAATTTTCCATATTTAAAGCTTGATTTTACTTCTGTAGGTTGCTCTTACTTTACTTGGTACCAGGATGTCCTACCGCAGGAAGGAAACCAGTTGAAAAGTATAAACTGCGTAGTCCAAAGTCGGCAACATGAAAATGGTCTATTGAACAACTACAAAAGTATTATCACCATACAACTGATATTATGGTGTTATCTTATTAGATGTTTTAATAGAAAATATTTGAAATGTTACAGGTGCTATAGTTTTTGAGAAACATTGTTATTTGAACACGGTTCAGCTTCATTACAGAAGTGATTGTTGGTTGCTTAACGTCCAGTGGCAAATATTTCATGCATGTTCAGGACGAGAACAAGTTTACAATAAATACAATAGGTAGGTCCTGTAATAGAGGCCGTCCGGGATGAAGGTCGGGGAAAGTTGGACTGCCACGGGAAATTGAGGGTATATTGGATAAGAACAGAAATTTAGCCTTGCAACAGGCCGCCTACGGACCCCTCAAAGAGTTGTTGCAAGGGTTCTTTAAGTGCAAAGAACGTGGCACTCTCTTCACACGAGGCATCGGATTTAACGTCCTCATTCTGACCAGACCTGACTGCGAACTTGCACATCCCGCACAACCAAACGGACACCCCATATAGCGAGGGTTTTACCGCCGGTCGGAGGAAGACCAATGGTGACCATATTTCTATATCCCAGTCACCCTTGGGGGCATTTTAGAAGTTTCATGCCACGCATGTGGCACATGTGTGAAAAACACATGTGATCATGCGTTTCACATGTGAATTACACGCGTAAGGAAATACACCTGTGGTACATGCGTCATTACTGCATGTAAAAGGCATGATGCCTGTATTTCATATTTTTCAAAATGTCCTATTTGTCCTATTACCATGATTGTTGACATGTATCTTAGTTCTCATGTGAATTACATGTGTTTTCTAACACATGCGTTATACATGTGTTTTCTATATATATACACAGGCGAATTTTGTTCACGTAAATTTCTTGTGAGATTCACCTCAAACAAGCTTATACATGAAACTCGTGTGCAATTAATGTGAATTGAGCTTTATAACGTGAAATTCATGTTAAATTTTTCATGTGAAACTAACATGAATCAAGCTTTCATGTTAAATTTTCTAAAATGAAATTAAGGTGAATTGAGCATCAATCACACAAATTCCCAGTATTTGAGCATATTTTAGATAAGTTAATGCTAATCTATTACACATTCTCTTTTGATATATATAAATATTCTTCTTGATCTTGACTTTGTGTTCATACATCTATTATATTTTACTTTCTTGATCCTAAACAATACAAAAAATATTTATCTATCAACTCCCAACTCACAATATCTCCAATGCAAGAGATACGATTCAATAAAACAAAGATACAGTTAAATCAGACAGTTGGGGCGGTGAATCTGTCTGCGATCTACCCAGTGACATAGATGATTCTTCCATCTCCAATAGTCCTCCTTCATCTGCATCGAATAAAACTAGTTTTATCTTCTGCATCCAGTACAAAGTCATTTAAAGCCCCGTCTCCTCTTCGTTCTCCAGAACAGAAGGATGTCCAAAAGAAGCCAGCAAATTCATCCTCTCAGAAGTCTTCTGATTCGAGGTCGCGGGGTAGGGGTCGAGGTGGAGTAAAACCAGCTGCGCATGGTCCTGGATTTCATCGACTCTCCTCACACAACAGATTTTCAACACTTAACGACGAATCAGAAATGGAAATCGAAAGTGTTGCGCCACCCAAAAGATCACAATCTCAGTGTAAGCGAAATAAGAATGCTGGCAAACTCGATAGCATTCGCCCGTCTATTAACAAATCATGACTAATATCATCCAATGGAATTGCCGAGGTCTTAAAATAAATCTTCTCGAGTTAACGCTTCTAGTTCAGTCTTTTTTTACCTATTGCATTTTGCCTTCAAGAAACTCATCTAAAAGAAAGTGACAATATATCTTTAAAAGGATACAACATGTATAGCACATTTTCTAAGGTAGATGAACGTGCTGCAGGCGGATCATCCATTTTTGTGAAGGACTATTTTATCAAAATGTTAAAATCAAGATGTTTAAAAGCATTAGATGACCGTAGGTGACCTGTTGCAAGGCTAAATTTCTGTCCTTATCCAATATACCCTCATTTCCCGTGGCAGTCTAAATTTCTCCGACCTTAATCCCGGACGCCTCTATTACAGACCCTACCTATTGTATTTATTGTTAATTTGTTCTCGTCCTGAATATGCATGAAATATTTGCCACTGGACGTTAAGCAACCAACAATCAATCAATCAATCATTCCTGTATTGGAATTTACAGTAATAACATTATTTGATATTTGATTTGATTCAATTTTGAAATAGGGCTTGACAATTTAAACAGGCGACATTGTATCCTTTAAAGCTTGTTTTTTTTTGTTACCGTGTAGGGGTCCCATACTATGGCTCCATATTAAATTATAAGATCCATTCCTAAAGATCTACATCATTGTTCTAATCGGACACAAATTTCAATAACTGGAATGCTACCCAAGTTGAATATATGGTGACCCACGAGAACAGCATTATCATTATTGAAATTGTGTTTAATACCATGATTGTTCAATGTCATTAACTTAAATGGAGACAGACATTTGACCTGAAAGACATGTATTCTTCAGTATTGAAGCCTTGTTGACCTAAAAGAAGAAGAAGAGAAGAAGAAGGTGGTGTGGAAGTGCAAAAAACTAACTGACTATGATATATGGTTAAAGAATGAATATCAATTACATGGGTCAACATGGTCAAGTGCAGAGTTGTTATAAAATAACAATATGGCAGAGAAGTGGTTTCAAGTTTCATATAAAGCGACCTGACTGACATGAAATAAAAAATCGAAGGAGTATCCCTATTTGTCTAATCTTCAAGGTGAAATAAAACTAGTAAAACAATATTATACTATTGTCTAAATATACAGAAATATAATTTGCTTCAGTAACAGAAATAACTAGGTCACTAATAACTTATTTAATGTGTATGTGGGGTATAAGAGCTTGCTAACAACAGGCTCTTCATAATCATTTGGTTTGAAAAGGATACTAGTAGTCTATATTCTTGATTTGGAAAAATGTAATTGCAAGAAAAAATCACATTACTTAGAATACTTTAGATCATTCAGGTAGTCTTTATTTATATGTACAAAAGAACAGCCAGTAGTCATTGGATATTGTAGATCATTCAAATAGTCTTGACCTTTTCATTAGTACAAAAGAACAGCCAGTAGTCATTGGATATTGTAGATCATTCCGGTAGTCTTGACCTATTTATTTATACAAAAAACAGCCAGTAGTTATTGGATACTGTAGATCATTCAGGTAGTCTTGACCTATTCATTTGTACTGAAAAAACAGACACATATACGAATATCTATTATATGCTTACGAGACATGTTGCAATGTTAAACTTATTACGGTATGTGAAAATCAAGACGTGCATAAAAAATATCACAATATTAGAGACAGTGGCGTCATTTTTCCTCAGAGCTTTCAGCTCTTTGATTATGTCTTTTGTCATATGATTTTGCCATGTGATTAGGGACTTTCCGATTCGATTTTCCTCTGAGTTCAGTATTTTAGTAATTTTACTTTTTACGTAAGTTATTACGGCTGAATCTGACTTGGCTAATTCTTTGAATCATATAACCTTTTCTTGTTTTTCCTTTTGCGTCTTTGTCTTGGCCCCTTTTAAACTTCACCAGTTGAGAGTATGTATGTAGAGGCTGATGAGCACTTGCTCTCCAACAGACTTTTGAAGCTTATCAAGAAAATCCTGCCTACGACTGTGTTTTTAATCCTATTTATGAAGATATGCAAAACATGAAAATAAAATTCCGTTAGTTCTTTTAAACCACATTTAACCACCGTTGATTTAAAATCTGTTGCACATGTCAAAACTTGAAAATGTCATCCATAGGAACTCCCCAAACCTAAAATTATATTTGATCCAGTAAATACAAATAAACTGTTGGCAACCTATCCAGAAACTGAATGCGATTAATTGTAAAGTTCTGGGATCAAACTCAAGCCTTTCTGTTTAAATTTTTGTAAGTCTTTCATTACATTTTGAATGTTTTGATCATCGTTACAAACATAATCCCCTAGAACATCTTCCAGAATAATTAACAATGAGCCGTTCACAATACTGGGGATAGCCCTGCACTGTTGCATAGTACCTTTTCATTATTATAAACCTGGCATCAAAGGATCTTTTTGTTGTCATACAATGTTGGTCTTTTGATCATTATTAGAAAGTCGGTAGGTATTTGGCCAAGTAGTTTCAGAGGAGAAGATATTTTAAATAGTTTACGACGACGACAGACGACGCCAAGTGATGGCATAAGCTCACATGTGTGCCTTCGGGTCCGGTGAGCTAAAAATAGATTAAAATAAACTAGCCCAGATGAGCTATTTATAATATACCTCGAATATCAGAGTTACATGATATTTATCAGAACCATACATCGCCTCACATTTCTGGCCGTAAACTTTCTCTGTGAGCTCTGACACAGCTATATTTACCAGGTCGTTTTTGGTAACCACAAACTTCCCAAAATACAAGAAAAAAAACACCGTCAGCTGCTTCGGACACTTTCGATGATTTTGCCATTTCAAAACGTCATGTTTTGAAATAAAAACCATTGCTGGTTGGTTTTTCTGTATATAAATCGTAGTCGGTATTGATGAAAAATTTCAAAGATGTCGCGCAGAAGTTCCAACCAGAACTTCCGTTTTCGCTACTAAAGATATTTTTCATCATTGAAGCGCTCTATCTTACACAGTTATCTCCGTTAAAGTCTTCGCTTCAATATTACGTTGACGAGGAAAGTGTTTTGAAATCAGTGTGTTTATAAAACGCAGTTTACTAACATTATCACAAAATGAAACGAGCAAACAAAGGTAAGACTATCACCAGAGAGTCGCACGACCATTGATATTCATGATTGCAATAATCATGACAACTGTCAATCGCCACTATTTTTTTGTAATTTGGGCTCAAATTAAATGCTTCTTTCTTTTAAAATTATATAAATTATTCACTGATACGGAAGCCGAGAGATAAGATCACTATACGTAAAGCAATTATAATCTTAAATATCGGGTTTTCAGATGCGCATCTACGATTAAAAAGGGGGGATCGGAAGCTAGACCTCTTGGAGTGGACAGGTAAATAAAGTCTGAATTATTCATGAAGATGGCTTCATTAGGATTTTGTATTGTCATTGAAATTAACATTGAAATTAACAAATAAAAAAAATTGAAATTGCTGATCAATTTTCTATAAATAGTTTAGACTGCTATAAACTTAGGGAACATTATCCATAGATATTTTCGACCCTCCGTTGTATATTTTTTGCTGTCTTGTGTACACTTACCTGTACTCAACACAATACAAGGTTGGATGCTTTTGATTTAATCTGTTATGCAATCGATGTAAAATAATTACTATGATTTAAGAAATGAATTGCTGCACAGTACCAAAAACAAATGAGAAGTAACAGTAACCCATTATGCAGAATGTTATATGATTATGTTAATTCAGATTTTCTAGAAGTTCCTAAAAATTGGAACTTCTAGAAAATTTGGACATGAATTCTTTCCTCTTTTCTGTCCCCAAAGGGTGACTGGGGAATAGAAGTATGGTCACCATTAGTCTTCCTCCGACCGGCAGTAAAACCCGTGCTAAAGTGGGGCGTCCGTTTGGCTGTGCGGGATGTATAAATTTGCAGCCACGTCCGGTCAGAATGGGGACGTTAAATCCGATGCCTCGTGTAAGGAGAGTGCCACGCTCTTTGTACGTTAAGAACCCTTGCAACAACTCTTTGAGGGGTCCGTAGGTGACCTGTTGCAAGGCTAAATTTCTGTCCCTATCCAATATACCCTCATTTCCCGTGGCAGTCTAAATTTCTCCGACCTTAATCCCTTGATCTATTACAGAACCTACCTATTGTATTTATTGTGAACTTGTTCTTGTCCTGAATATGCATGAAATATTTGCCACTGGACGTTTAGCAACCAACAATCAATCAATCAATCCTCTTTTCTGTGCACTAACATACTCAGAGTAGGCATTTGGGTCCTGCTTATTTATCCTTTTCCTTGGTTTGGATGATGTCCCCTTTTCTTTCTCTCTAAAACTGCCAATCCAATCTAAATCTGTCTAAAAAGGAAGTTTATTCAATCAAGCATTCAAACTTTAAAATATCTCATAGAACTGCAAAGACAAATACAATGATTCCTTCGAGCTGTTAAAATTAATCTATTAATGCTCCATTAATGTGTTTCTGTAAATGTCTAAGTGTTATTAATGGTCCTGGAAATTTACACACTGCTCTAATTACTTTTTCACGAAAAGTTTTTGCTGTTTTTAATTGAATTAAACTCGCACGTGTAATTGTTTTCACTACCCGAATTAATACATAACAGTTTTAAATATATCATATTTACAGATACCAGGTTAATCTGTAACATTAGTACTATCATAGCTTAAAACTATAAACTAATCACAACCTAATACATTGTTGACGCCGCTCCGCGGACAACAGCATACATATGTCTCGCATTTCGACTCCGTCAAGCGAGACAAAAAAACACATGGACCCTTCATTTTACTCAACTGTTTTGTTCCTTTAATAATATACTTTCAATTCATAACAGTCTTTTGAAAAGTTTAGAAACATGAAACAGAGCAGGGAACATCCTATATTGCAGAATTATTTCTCAGAATTATGTAAGAATTAAAAACTTTAATTTTCGATTGATTGATTGATTGTTGGTTGCTTTACGCCGCATTAGCACAACAAGGCTATATCGCGGCGAGAGCTAATTCGTATACTTTTTACAATTTAAAGCATATTCTTAAAATCAGACAAAAGGTCCTTCAATAAACTAAAATTCTAGATTAAAGCAAATTGATTATTTACAAATAAAAATGAACATTAAGATAACGTGATAAAAATTTTAAATCGTTTTAAATATAATAACATTTTTATATTTTAGAATATATTCCAACTTCTTTTAAAAATGAAACAATATTTGTAAATGAAACATTATTAAATAAATCATACATATTATTGACATTGAAATGCTTCTTACGAATATCAGCAAAGTCAATACAATTGATTAAAACATGTTTAATAGTATACTTGCAGTTGCAAGGTATACATTGTGGTTCTACTTCATTTTTTAAAAGATATTCGTGTGTTATTCTAGTATGACCAATACGACATCTAGAAATAACACACTGATCTTTTCTGCACATAAAATTATTGAAAGGTTTACATAAATTAGGTTTAATTTCATGTAATTTATTACCATCTTTTTTACTCCATTCATTTTTCAATATATTAAAAACATATTCTCTAATATTAGATTTAAAATCGGTATATGGTATATCACAGTTAGATAAAGGGTCACCCAGGGCATTCTTTGCCTCAAGGTCTACAGCTGTGTTTCCAAGGATTCCAACATGACTCGGCACCCATAGAAATAATATTTCTTTAAGAAGAATTTTTAAATTCCTCATTACATATAAAATTTTGAGAATTGTTGGGTTTTTAATTTTAGTATTTTGTATAGCTTGTAAGCATGAAAGTGAATCAGAACATATAATAAATTTGGATTTATCTGAAGAAGCAATAAATTTCAAAGCCAAAATTATTGCTTCTGCTTCAGCAGTAAAGATCGATGCATCAGATGGCAAACGGAGAGTTGCAGCTCTGTCCCTGAAGACAGCAGCAGATGCAACTCTGTCACCATCTTTTGATCCATCAGTATAGACAGTTGAAAAATCTGAATAATTGGCTTTGATTTCAGCATAGTGTTGCTGAATTAAAAGAGGATTTGTTTTATTTTTATTGTGTTCACGGAGATCAAATATCATTTTTGGTTTGGGAAGTTCCCATGGAGGACATTTGCAAGTTTCAACTTGAGCAACAGATTTTAAATCAAAAGAAGCTAAATGTGGTTTTAAACGTATACCTAACGGGGGAATTTTATTTTCATGTTTTGCAAAAATATCTTCATAAATTGGATTAAAAACACAGCTGTAGGCAGGATTATCTGAGTAGGCTTTTAGTTTGACAGCATATTGAAGTCCAAGCTTCAAACGTCTGTTAGAGAGTGAGTGCTCATCAGCCTCTACATACAGACTCTCAACTGGTGAGGTTTTAAATGCGCCAAGACAGAGACGCAAACCCTGATGATGCACAGCATCGAGAATCTGTATGTAGGACTTCCTTGCAGAGCCATACACTATAGAGCCATAATCTAGTTTAGATCTAACTAGAGATCTATATAAATTAAGTAAAATGTTGCGATCAGCACCCCAGTCGGTGCTGCCGACAACTTTTAAAATATCTAATGCTTTTAAACATTTCGATTTTAACATTTTGATATGGGGTAGAAAGGTTAACTTTTTATCGAAAATTAACCCAAGAAATTTGGTTTCATCAACCATTTTAATTGGGTTGCCGTACAAAGTGAGTTCTGGATCAAGATGCAATTTCCTTTTGTTACAAAAATGCATCCCGACCGTTTTTGAAGTGGAAAATTTAAACCCATTTTCCGAGGCCCATTTTTCAATTCTTCCAAGACATAACTGTAATTGTCTTTCTATGTTATTCATATTTTTGCCTCTATAACATATCAAAAAGTCATCAACATACAATGAACCTTCAATATTACTTTTTAAAACTTCAACAAGGCTGTTGATTTTAAGACTAAATAATGTAACAGATAGAATACTGCCCTGAGGGACACCCATCTCTTGATCATACAGATCAGACATTGGTTGAATTTACTCTAACATTAAATTGTCTGTTAGATAAAAAATTCGAAATAAAATTTGGCATATTGCCTTTCAACCCCATATCAAACAGATCTTTTAAAATACCATACTTCCATGTAGTATCATAGGCTTTTTCTAGATCGAAAAAGACCGACACTACATGTTCATTTTTCGCAAAACCATTACGGACAAATGATTCGAATCGAACAAGATGGTCAAGAGTACTGCGACCTTGGCGGAATCCACACTGGATATTGGCTAAAAGCCCATTGGATTCCAGGAACCAAACAAGGCGATCATTAACCATCCGTTCTAGTGTTTTACAGACACAACTGGTAAGAGCAATTGGCCGATAATTAATAGGATCCGTGTGATCTTTACTTGGTTTTGGAATAGGCACGACGGTTGCAAGCTTCCAGATTGATGGTAAATCACCAGATTCCCAGATGTTATTCATAAGCTGCAAAAGAGCTTCCAGCGAGGAATCTGGCAAGTGTTTTAACAGTTGGTAGTGAATATTATCAGGCCCACAAGCTGTATCATGGGCTTTTGATAGAGATGTTTTAAGTTCTTCAAGAGAAAAGAGTTTATTATAATTTTCACCATTTTTTGATTTAAAGTTTAATTTAATTTTTGTCGAGCCTGCGACTTTTGTCGCAGAAAGCTCGACATAGGGATAGCGATCCGGCGGCGGCGGCGGCGGCGGCGGCGGCGGCGTTAGCTAACTTCTTAAAAGCTTTATATTTTAGAAGGTGGAAGGTCTGGATGCTTCATACTTTGTATATGGATGCCTCATGTTACGAAGTTTCCGTCAGTCACATGTCCAATGTCCTTGACCTCATTTTCATGGTTCAGTGACTACTTGAAAAAAAAGTTAAGATTTTTTGTAATGTTAGATTCTCTCTTATTATAAGTAATAAGATAACTATATTTGGTATGTGCGTACCTTGCAAGGTCCTCATGCCCGTCAGACAGTTTTCACTTGACCTCGACCTCATTTCATGGATCAGTGAACAAGGTTAAGTTTTGGTGGTCAAGTCCATATCTCAGATACTATAAGCAATAGGTCTAGTATATTCGGTGTATGGAAGGACTGTAAGGTGTACATGTCCAACTGGCAGGTGTCATCTGACCTTGGCCTCATTTTCATGGTTCAGTGGTTATAGTTAAGTTTTTGTGTTTTGGTCTGTATTTCTCATACTGTATGCCATAGGTCTACTATATTTGGTGTATGGAATGATTGTAAGGTGTACATGTCTAGCGGGCAGGTGTCATCTGACCTTGACCTCATTTTCATGGTTCAGTGGTCAAAGTTAAGTTTTTGAGTTTTGGTCTTTTTTTCTAATACTATGTGCAATAGTTCAACTATATTTGGTATGTGCGTACCTTGCAAGGTCCTCATGCCCGTCAGACAGTTTTCACTTGACCTCGACCTCATTTCATGGATCAGTGAACAAGGTTAAGTTTTGGTGGTCAAGTCCATATCTCAGATACTATAAGCAATAGGTCTAGTATATTCGGTGTATGGAAGGACTGTAAGGTGTACATGTCCAACTGGCAGGTGTCATCTGACCTTGACCTCATTTTCATGGTTCAGTGGTTATAGTTAAGTTTTTGTGTTTTGGCCTGTTTTTCTTATACTGTATGCCATAGGTCTACTATATTTGGTGTATGGAATGATTGTAAGGTGTACATGTCTAGCGGGCAGGTGTCATCTGACCTTGACCTGATTTTCATGGTTCAGTGGTCAAAGTTAAGTTTTTGAGTTTTGGTCTTTTTTTCTAATACTATGTGCAATAGTTCAACTATATTTGGTATGTGCGTACCTTGCAAGGTCCTCATGCCCTTCAGACAGTTTTCACTTGACCTCGACCTCATTTCATGGATCAATGAACAAGGTTAAGTTTTGGTGGTCAAGTCCATATCTCAGATACTATAAGCAATAGGTCTAGTATATTTGGTGTATGGAAGGACTGTAAGGTGTACATGTCCAACTGGCAGGTGTCATCTGACCTTGACCTCATTTTCATGGTTCAGTGGTTATAGTTAAGTTTTTGTGTTTTGGTCTGTTTTTCTTATACTATATGCAATAGTTCAACTATATTTGGTGTATGGAAATATTTTATGATCTATTTGGCAGTCACGCAGGTTTTATTTGACCTTGACCTCATTTTCAAGGTTCATTGCTCAGTGTTAAGTTTTTGTGTTTTGGTCTGTTTTTCTTAAACTATAAGCAATAGGTCAACTCTATTTGTTGTATGGAAGAATTGTTAGCTGTACATGCCTGCCTAGCATGGTTCATCTGACCTTGACCTCATTTTCATGGTTCATTGGTCAATGTTTAGTTTACTTGGTTAATGTTAAGTTTATGTGACAGTTGTAATAAAGCTTTATATTTAGGACTATCAACATAATATCAATGATTAGTAAAGAAGGCGAGACATTTCAGCGTGTGCACTCTTGTTTCTTTTTGTTTTTTAACTTTTTTAAAATCTTCCCTGTAGTTGTTAGAAGAAGAAGATTTCGCAAAAGTTTCACCAAGCTTGTTGGCAATATCCTTTTCAGATGTTAATAAATCATTGCCATTTTTTAAATGTTTAACTGTGGCTTTAGAATTTTTACCTTTTATCTTTTGTATCATGTTCCATACTTTTGTCATCGGAGTGCGAGATGTTATCTCCGAGACAAATTTCTTCCAAGACGTTCGTCGTGCTTGCCTGCAAGTCCGCCGTGCCTTAGCGCGAAAAACACGGAAATTACTCAAGTTTTCTGTCGTTGGTTGTTGGTTGAACCGTCTTTCAGATTTTTTACGGTCACCTATTGCTTGATCACAAGCATCATCAAACCATGGTTTGCTGGGATGTTTCGGATTTGCCGAGGTCTTAGGAATAGTTCTGTCAGCAATTGACGTTAAAACTGTATTAAAAGTTAAAATTGGATCTTGTACAGTCTCAAACATCTTTGACTGAAGTTCCGCTTGACAGAGATTCTCAAACAAGGACCAATCCGCCTTGTCAAGTTTCCAACGTGGTACTCTCTGTTGGGCAGAAGTAAAAAGATGTTCAAGTACTATTGGAAAGTGATCACTTCCACATAGATCATCATGAACACGCCATGAATAATCCAGAAGAAGAGAGGGATCGCAAATAGTGATATCAATAGCAGAATAAGACCCGTTTCCAGGATGAAGATAAGTATTAGATCCATTATTAAAAATGCATAATCCTTCTTGAGAGACAAAGTCCTCAATGATCTTACCTTTGATATTATGAGACTTGCTTCCCCACAAGGGGTTGTGTGCATTGAAGTCGCCCATAAGTATAAATGGTGAGGGTAATTGATCAGTGAGGTTTTTGAGTTTAGCTTTATCTATAATTGAATTGGGTGGAATATATATAGAACATAATGTAATTGTTTTATCTAATGATAAACGAATTGCAACTGCCTGCAGATCCGTGGTGAGTTGGACTGTGCTATGAATGACGTTGTCCTTCACAAAAATGGATGATCCGCCTGCAGCACGTTCATCTACCTTAGAAAATGTGCTATACATGTTGTATCCTTTTAAAGATACATTGTCACTTTCTTTTAAATGAGTTTCTTGAAGACAAAATGCAGTAGGTAAAAATGACTGAACTAGAAGCGTTAACTCGAGAAGATTTATTTTAAGACCTCGGCAATTCCATTGGATGATATTAGTCATGATTTGTTAATAGACGGGCGAATGCTATCGAGTTTGCCAGCATTCTTATTTCGCTCACCCTGAGATTGTAAACTTTCGGGTGGCGGAACACTTTCGATTTCCATTTCTGATTCGTCGTTAAGTGTTGAAAATCTGTTGTGTGAGGAGAGTCGTCGATCTCCAGGACCATGCGCAGCTGGTTTTACTCCGCCTCGACCCCTACCCCGCGACCTCGAATCAGAAGACTTCTGAGAGGATGTATTTGCTGGCTTCTTTGGGACATCCTTCTGTTCTGGAGAACGAAGAGGAGACGGGGCTTTAGAAGACTTTGTACTAGATGCAGAAGATAAACTAGTTTTATTAGATGCAGATGAAGGAGGACTATTGGAGATGGAAGAATCATCTATGTCACTGGGAAGATCCCAGACAGATTCACCGCCCCAACTGTCTGATTTAACTGTATCTTTTTTATTTGATTTCTTTTTTTCATTATTTTTAGATGATGACATTGAGCTCTGTAAGGAAGATTGAGTTGACTGAGTACTGGTTTTAGAAGGTGTTGGTTTTCTTGGAACTAATATTTTATCGTTAGGTTCTGTTTCAACAGGCAGCATTGTAAATGTCTCAGCATCAATTGGCCAGGTCATGCGAGTTTGTGTATGCTCGTGACTGAATGAGCGGACAACTTTGCTGGCGTACGATGGTCTGTTCGAAACAAGGAGATCATTCGAAACAGAAGCTATCTGTTTAGCTTCTGGGTAACTGATGTTTCTTTCTGTTTTAATTTTGATAATATTTTTTTCTTTAAGGTAAACAGGGCAGTCCCTAGATGATGAAAAATGGGATTCACCACAGTTTACGCATTTAGAAGATTCAGAGCTACAGGTTGTTCCCTCGTGTCCTTCGTCAGAACACTTGAAGCATCTCTGCGTACCACGACATTGTTTGCTTCCATGACCAAACTTTTGACAGGTGAAGCATCGAATTGGGTTAGGGATAAACCTGTCAACTCTGATTCCGAAGCAACCTAAAGTAATAGATGGAGGAGGAGTTGGAGTTCTAAATGTCAAAAGATATGTATTTAATTTGATTATATTTCCATTCTTTTTTATTTGAAATCTAACAACATCAGTTACACCTTGGCTTGAAAGTTCCTCACAGATTTCTTCCACGGTAAGGTCACCAAGGTATTGACTTCTGTCTCGAATGATCCCCTTACAGCTGTTCAAACTGTTGTGAGGAGAGGCAGAAACAGGAAAGTTTGTAATTGTTGTCAGTGTAAGCAAATTTGTTGACTGACTTTTGTTGGAACATTCAACCAACAAATTGCCTGATCTCATTTTTGAAACTTTTTTTACAGTACCAGCAACGCTTTGAATTTGTTTGTGAATCACAAAGGGAGATATTTTGGAAATTGGTTTTTCATCTGTTCCTTTTATTACAATAAATCTGGGCCAACTGTCATCTTCCTGACAGGGCACTGAATCATCACATTTTCTTTTTTTATGTATTAAAGCTGATTTAGAGGGTTGGTTTTGTTGTGCCATAGGAAATGAGAAAGATTCACCATTCTTGTCATCCACCCACCTCGGAGTGCCTACAAGGGCGATGCTGTGTTTCCGTGGCGAGCCGGGGTCAAGTGCTAATGCTGAAAACCAGCTCCAAGTATAACATGTATAACGTAGCTGGTCCCCAAAATTAGCACCCAAGATCCACTGCGGAAAGCACCAGATGTTCCAAGAATAGTATACTCAAGCAGAGCGTATCCATCAAGCGAAATAGAAAGCGTACCACTTGATTGACCCATGAGCCATCGCCTTCTTCAGTTATCCGAAATATAAATAGCTTAATTTAAAACACATGTGTATATAATGAAAATTGTTACAAGAAAGCTTATTGTTGAGGATTAACTGAAGGGCTCGACATGACCAGCCGATTGATCGAACCGGGTCCATCCGACCTCCCGTTTAGATGATATTGGAGCCAAAGCAGCTTATTGAACTATAGTCTCGTCTGGCTACAGCCCTCATCCGCAAGGATCTCGTCAACCACCGACACGGGTAGCAACCCACGGCCAACGGGTTGGAGAGCCTATTTTATTTAAAACATCGGGCAACTCATACGATGTTCGGATCACTTTAGTCTGGTCTCTACCCTTCGACCTGTCCAGCATGGGTAACCCTACCAGGAGACGAAGCTCCAACTGGCATAGCTCTTGGGGTCACTGAGACACGCAAGCCCCCCGACCACGGCAAGGATAGCGATCCACCGGGGGGCTTTAATTTTCGAGTAATTATCTGACAATGTACCTACTACATTCTTAACTCCTACAACTACTGGCACTTACGTCTTCATCTCCTTTCAAGGATTTGACCCATTGTCCAGAGTGGACTATCTCCCCTGAACCTGCTCTAACAGCCGATCCCCTCATTAAATGGTAACTATCTAGTTCTTACTGGAGTCTCAACATTGCTTGAATAAAAACATCTTCACCTGGGTTCTCAACGACTGGGCGTAACTCTGATCATCTCTTTAAAGATGAAATGGTTCCAGCAGGTTTCTTGCTTGTTTCTAGAAGCTCTTAAATCCCGAGGTACTTTCTAACCCCAACTTTAAAAGACATTTTTAGAACATTACTAACATTTGGATAAAACTTACCAGAAATTGTTAAGATTTCCAGCACAAAAATACAAACTTATGCCGAAGACATGATCTTTATTTATAGAGTTGTAAATGCGATTTTCCTTTTAACAACACGTAGAAGTATATCTTTTGAAAATTATAAATAGTGTTATTGGTTTTTTTTTAGTGAACTTTTATTGCATACTAAGCAACAAGGTCTACCAGAGTCGGACAGAATTAAAAACATTCTGACCCTCCACTATCACGGACTCGCCTTCGTGAGAACCCTAAATACAAATACAATTTAACTCACAGGGCTGGTAAGGTGGTGTTAGTGGCTTGTTTGGTGATGTTTGACGACTGCTGGATGCCTGAGGAGTAGATTGACGACTGCTGGATGCCTGAGGAGTAGATTGACGACTGCTGGATGCCTGAGGAGTAGATTGACGACTGCTGGATGCCTGAGTAGTAGGTTGACGACTGCTGGATGCCGGAGAAGTAGATTGATTACTGATAATTTGTTCTTGTCTTGGGTCTTCAATATTTCATTGATTCTATTGAAATAATCAACTGTTTCTGCCTTTCTTGTTTACAGGTCAGTTAAAGAAAGTGCAATAACGGTTGCAAAAGGACGAAAATCATATTTTGTTGATGCCATCTTTTTCTTTTCGGCTATTCTTAAGCTGTTAAATTGATAGCTTTGATCCATTTTGTCTAAGTTGCCTTTGCTGGTGAGTATATATTGATGGAGATCGAGTGATGTCTGGAAGCAGGCACGTACAGATCTCATCCAGTCTCTGCATGTACTGTTCATTAAACATCAATTCGGACTTAACCAAGATCTATACCCATAATTATCATCCTTAAACGCTCTCTGCACCATCTTAAATCTCTCCATCATCTAATATCTGAACATGAAGTCTTTAAAATGGAAATTACGCAAACTTCTTTGGATCCTCCCACTTAAAGCCGTCTTTGGCCTGACTGTCCCTGTAATCTTTATCGTACAACAAAACAATTTGCCAAATATGATTGGTTGCAAGTCTAAATATGCTTTGAGTGCAGAGGGCACAATTCATCAGTACGAATGAGTTCTGCGAGTATAACAAGGCTCGGAAAACTGGCCTGACTGTCCCTGTAATCTTTATCGTACAAACCCCCAAGGGTGACTGGGGAATAGAAGTATGGTCACCATTGGTCTTCCTCCGACCGGCAGTAAAACCCTTGCCAAAGTTGGGCGTCCGTTTTGGCTGTGCGGGATGTACAAATTTACAGCCACGTCCGGTCAGAATGGGGACGTTAAATCCGATGCCTCGTGTAAAGAGAGTGCCACGCTCTTTGCACGTTAAGAACCCTTGCAACAACTCTTTGAGGGGTCCGTAGGTGACCTGTTGCCAGGCTAAATTTCTGTCCCTATCCAATATACCCTCATTTCCCGTGGCAGTCTAAATTTCTCCGACCTTAATCCCGGACGCCCCTATTACAGAACCTACCTATTGTATTTATTGTTAATTTGTTCTCGTCCTGAATATGCATGAAATATTTGCCACTGGACGTTAAGCAACCAACAATCAATCAATCAATTTATCGTACAACAAAACACTTTGCCAAATATGATTGGTTGCAAGTCTAAATATGCTTTGAGTGCAGAGGGCACAATTCATCAGTACGAATGAGTTCTGCGAGTATAACAAGGCTCGGAAAACTCCATTGTTCGAAGGTGACATGACTCACAGGCGTTTTCTTACGATCAATTTGAATTCGAGCTCAACCAACTCAACTGTATGGCCCTCTTCCTCAATTGAATAAAAAGAAGTACGAAACATATAATCAGTGATCTGATTGGCCTTCTTAATTTGCATACCTGAGATTATGGTTTGTTCTGCTTCCTTCGATGGGAGTGCCTGTAATTATATTACCAGTTTTGCTGAGGTTTGACTGTTCTTTCTCTAGCTTAGCTTTGCGTAGCTCTAGGTTCAAATGTTCACATTGGGCTTCTTACTGCTCAATTTCGGACTGAATACTTGTAGTACTTTTAGGGTGTATAGACAGCTTGACCCAGAAAGGGGGAGGGGACTTCTCGACGTCCATTGTCGGACTCCTGTTCTGTCACATTGTCCATAAAACCAGGACGTCGTAGCCTATGTCCCCAATAATTCCACAGATGAATGGCAAGCAAGGGGTCAAACTCTTTAACATTTGGTGTGTTAAAGTGGACCATAAGGAGGTCATTCAAGACACTTTTTCGCCAACGGGTCCTGTAGTCTGTATTAGGCATTTTCATTTCTGAAAAGCCTCTTTCAGCATCAGCAGATGATCCTGGCAGGGTAAAAATTAAATCTATCACTCCTATTATGTTCTCCTGTCCCTTCTTAAACCTCATGATAGTTGGCCAATTTGGTGTATTGGTTTCACCTTTGTAATACTAATAGGATAACAATGATAGATCATTCATTAACCAATTATATTTTATCAATGTGTGTATCTTGCTTGTTTAACTGGTACTTTGCCTGATGTTTATAACTGCGTTTTATGCATTATGACACCAATCATCTTTTTAAATATAGTCCAGTCACTTAGCAAGGTTTATTTAATTCACTCATTTGGTTACTGTTCAATTGTACTCGAGAGTCACAATCGAGGCCTGTTTTTTGTATGTGAAGACCTTTGAAAATACATTTTAAACTTTTCGATAAAATTAAATGTAGTTGAATGAAAAATGGGATTGATTGATTGATTGTTGGGTACTTAACGTCCAGTGGCAAATATTTCATGCATGTTCAGGACGAGAACTAGTTCACAATAAATACAATAGGTAGGTCTTGTCATAATATAGAGGCCATTCGGAATGATGGTCGGGGAAATTTGGACTGCCACTGGAAAATGAGGGTATATTGGATAGGGACAGAAATTTTGCCTTGTAACAGGCCACCTACGGACCCCTCAAAGAGTTGTTGCAAGGGTTCTTAACGTGCAAAGAGCGTGGCACTCTCTTTACACGAGGCATCGGATTTAACGTTCCCATTCTGACCGAACGTGACTGCGCACTTGATACATCCCGCACAACCAAACGGACGCCCCACTTCGGCAAGCGTTTTACTGCCGGTCGGGAGAAGACCAAGTAGTGACCATATTTCGTTTCCCCAGTCACACTTGGGGGGGGGGGGGGGGGGGGGGGGTGGTGATGAATGGGAAATTACCTGCATGATTGATACACAAACTTTCAGAAAGACCCCATTCCATTTCTATGCCATTAGAAGATTAACCAGCAGACTCCAGATGAAAAACTTTCTACTAAAGTTGAGATATGTTCAACTCCAAAGTCTGCAATAAAGGCAACAGTAGTATACCGATGTTTGAAATTCATAAATCGATTGAGAAAAAACAAACAAATCCGGATTACAAACTAAAACTTTGGGGAACACATCAAATATAAGAGGAAAACTACGACACAACGGAAACACAAGATTAAAATGTAACACACACAGAAACGAACTTTAATATAACAATGGCCATTTTCCTGACTTGGTACAGGACATTTTAAGAAAAAAATGGTGGGTTGAACCTGGTTTTGTGGCAAAAGATGCATCACACTTCTCAAAAAGTCCATAATGTTGAGCGGTACTTTTCAATTTGAATAAAGTATTTGAATTGTGTTTGTTTTATTAAAGAATTATTGATAACAAAATTGTTATTTGCAATTATAATTTGTTAGCATTCAGAGAAAGCAATGTTTCTGGTGCTTGCATCCTCACATATCCCAAAAAGAAAAGAATCACAAATTAACCATGAAAAAGTTTTGAACAGAAGTGAATGAACTTTAGCATCATTTGTTTTATGTCAGAAATAGACAATTTAACTGAGTTTTTCAAAACATTCATTTTCAACTTTGGGTGATAGTGTCAATAATTATTAAACAAGACAACAATTTGCTGTCAAAAAATTGTCAACATTCAAGTAGGATATATCTATCTTTTTATACTTTTTTTAGGTTCAGATGCAGTTGTCCAATACTATGAATATATACGTGGTTTGTGCAGACCTAGAAGTTGACATCATTAGTACACCCTGTATACACACACTATGTTTTGTGCGTGCACAACATTTGTTTGTAAAAAGTGAAAGGTGTCCCATGTGCAGGCGACCTATGGATGATGTGAAAGGAATTCAATATGGATAGTCAAGACGGACGTATATATATATATATAATACAGAATCTCTAGTTCGATGGGATAGATGCGTTCAACATAGTCACCAAATTTTGAATTATTTAGTGAAAGAACGTCATCTATATAGCGGAAAGTAGAGTAAAAGGATATTGCTAACTTCTTGTCTTTCTTCCTGAGAAGTTCCTGTATGAAGCCAGCCTCATAATAACAAAAAAAAAAAAAAAACAAGTCGGCAAGAACAGGGGCGCAATTCTTGTCAGAGACTTAAACATGCAAGTTTCTCATCTCCAAGATGTAAATACTTCAATTAAATCCCAATTGGCCAATTTGTATGACGATCAAATTAATCGTAGAATCAATATTAGTCCTGACTAAACAGAAGAAAAGCAGTATATTCCTGATATACCTATGACACTAATGGTTGGCACATCAAATCTAAAAGGTATAAATGAGAAAAAGATAACTTCAGCTGTGGAGATAACAAAGGTCATAGCTTTCACCATAGACCAAGCATCGTTTACAAGCAGTGAAGCTTCTTCTACAACAGTACATGACTGCTGTACAAGAAGAAATTTATGAACAAATGGACGAGATGTACAAGTATCAAGATTAATACACTTTTTAGAGAGGGAGATTAGCAGAAATAGCAACAATTATCGGTACAAGAATCAACTCTTGCATCGTTTACAAGCAGTGAAGCTTTTTCTACAACAGTACAGGACTGCTGTACAAGAAGAAGAAATTTATGAACAAATGGACAAGATGTACGAGTATCAAGATTAATACACTTTTTAGAGAGGGAGTCTAGCAGAAATAGCAACAATTATCGGTACAAGAATCAATTATTGCATCGTTTGAAAGAAGTGAAAAATCATGTACAATTCCAGGCAAACCTGACATAAAACTTCACATAAATCTCAAAAATATAAAGAATGACACAAACTCGCATCAAATTGTCAATCTACCAACAAGAAATGACCGTATACTACATCTGATCATGATTAACAACCCAACATACATCAGCAATGTCACGACACTACCAATAATAGGTTCAAGCTACCATGATACATTGTCCGTGCTGAAGCAGACATCTGACTTAAGAGAACCCCCCACAAAAAGTTTACAAGTACAATAAAGCCAACTGGGAGGACATTAAAACTGACATAAAACAATCATTGACACCTATGATTCTCTAGATACTATTGAGCTATGGGATCTATTTAAAACTTAACTCATCAGCTCTGTCGAGAAAAATATCCCATCAAAGATCCTACGAAACAAACACCAGGAAAGCTCTACTGAAACATTTTTTGTTGTATTGTTAATATAAATATATGTATTATTTTTTTTCAAACTGTTGGGATTATTAAATTAAGTCAACTTCATAATATTAATACCCTTCCGGAGCACCTAGTCACCTTTTTGATTATTTATTTTTGTTTTTGTACTAGCACTACTTTTTTAATGATTCCTTTACATTTATACTATCCTTTTATTTTGTCTTGTATACTTATTGTTCTAATCTTGATGCATTGAAAATAAGGCGCTCCTCAGGCATACTAGTCGCCCCTATATTGATTGATTGATTGATTGTTGGGTACTTAACGTCCAGTGGTAAATATTTCATGCCTGTTCAGGACGAGAACAAGTTACCAATAAATACAATAGGTATGTCTTGTAAAAATAGGGGCCATCCGGCATGATGGGTGAGGTGAATTTGGACTGCCACTGAAAAATGAGGGTATATCGGATAGGAACAGAAATTTTCCTTGCAATAGGCCAACTACGGACCCCTCACAGAGTTGTTGCAAGGGTTCTTAACGCGCAAAGAGCGTGGCAATCTCTTTACACGAGGCATCGGATTTAACGTCTAAACTCTGACCGGACGTGGCTGCAAACTTGATACATCCCGCACAGAGAAACGGGCGCCCAACTTTGGCAAGCGTTTTACTGCCGGTCGGGAGAAGACCAGGTGACCATCTTTCGTTTCCCAAGTCACCCTTCGGGGTCTCCTGCCAGAGGATATGGGGTTAAAATAAAGAGAATGGCCGAACCCAAGGATAAATAAACACATTAGTAAAATCAATCACAAATCATATCGTAATCAGGCGAAGTCATGTGTGTGGATAAAGGGATCGTTTATTCTCCATCTGATTTGAAACATCTGAATTTTGACTGGCGTATAAAAAAGGGTTGAACATTAATGAAACATCTTTTTTTCAAATCTGATATACTTGGGGGTTTTTTTGGCAAACAAATGATTCTAACAGTTCTTCTATTTCTGTTTGATTTGAGGATTCAGTTTTTTTTTTATGAGAGCAAGGCTATAACACAATACCATTCCTTTTTGGTCAAGGTTAACCTCATGATAGTAAGAACAACTTACTTTAATTTTTACAAATTAACTTTAAGATAAATTTAATTCAAATCTTGTTGATTGTCATCAGATTCCATGACTAAAGCCGCTTGTTCAAGGGAATCGTTGAGTGACACATTGAGTTGATCATCATTAAATCCAATGTTCAAAGCTAAGGCGCTTGTTCAAGGGAGTCGTTATGACAAATCTGGTTGATCATCATTAAATCTATCGTCCAAAGACGCTTGTTCAAGGGAGTCGTTGAGTGACACATCTGGTTGATCATCATTAAATCTATCGTCCAAAGACGCTTGTTCAAGGGAGTCGTTGAGTGACAAATCTGGTTAGTCATCATTAAATCTTTCTTCGAAAGGCGCTTGTTCAAGGGAGTCGTTGATTGACAAATCTGGTTGATCATCATTAAATCTATCTTCCAAAGGCGCTTGTTCAAGGGAGTCGTTGAGTGACACATCTGGTTGATCATCATTAAATCTATCTTCCAAAGGCGCTTGTTCAAGGGAGTCGTTATGACAAATCTGATTGATCATCATTAAATCCAATGCTTAAAGGCGCTTGTTCAAGGGAGTCGTTATGACAAATCTGGTTGATCACCATTTAATCCATCGTCGAAAGGCGCTCGTTATTTTTCGTTTACCTGTGTTGTTATCTACATTGTATATATAATAGGTAGTTAAATATCGGCAAACAGAAAGAGGCTGCACTAGAGATTTTTTATTTAACCTTATCATGCACTGGACTTTTTTTAGTATCAGTGAGTGAAATAGGTCTTTAAGGACAAAAAAGTTTAATTTCACGCTAAATTAAGATATGTTTTATATCTAATGTGCAAACTTCTTCAATGCAATAAGTTTGAAGTAAAGAGTTGAAAATAAACAGTGATTTCGAATACGAGTCGTTCTCAGAATTCGTCAAACAGACATTTAGAATAAATGCAAGTAAAAGGAGTGCAAAATTATATTATGTTCTGTAAAACTATGACATGTAATAAGTTGACATACAAAACATGCAACCTTAATCATATGTTAAACATATAAAAAAAATGATCTAATTGGTATGGACGACGAAAAATGTCCTTCTTGTCACAACAAATATGTAGGTCCATAGAATACTTGTTTTATACTTTAGAGCTTAACATTCTTGTTTTTGTGTCTTTAAATACCTATGTCACTCACTGAAACTAAAAAAAAAACATGCTGTTTTTTTTATTTGATTCATAGAAATTTTAACATTATGTTATATAAAAAGTAAAGTTACAAGTATAAAATGTTCTTTTCATAGATAATTCATTTATTTGTAGTTTGAAATCAATACACTGTGTGATTTAATTTAAATAATTTCATCTTATAACATATATTATTTCTCTCAGATTGTAGAATTAAGCTTGTTACAGGAAGGACATTATTGTTATTGAATAGACAGCTATGTAACAGGATGGATACCTGATTCTCTTAAAGTGTCTAAAATGTTGTTCCAGTCTATAGATTTAAAATAAAAAATACAATACACAATACTGTATGAAGATATGTTCTAGATATATACGACTTAAAAAGGGACGTTGAAGTCACACAATTCCATGGGAAATCAACTTGTTTCATTTCAGTTCAACTGTAATTTGATTCCATATTTCTTGATCAATTTGGTAGTGTGAATATGATCTTTCTATTCCTGTAGGTTTAGGGATAACTGCTAACACATCATCATACTCATACCAACACTTGGCATACGTTTTTGTCCTTTTTGGTTTATAGCTCTTCATCCTTTTAATAAGCTTTGGATTTTTAAATAGTTTTGCCTCGATCATCACTAAAGAGATATTGATTGTAGAAATGCGCATCTGGTGCAGAAAAATTGTAACCGTTTATGTTATTGTCTTTGATTGTTCTAGTATACCCACTCGGTGCATACATTGTACATGTATATCATGTATATTGCTCTCTAGTATCCTCTACAACAACCAGGCAAGGTTTTTCGTCATACTAGATGACTACATTTCCAGATTCTATATATATATACATGACGTGTCAAATAAATGTAGTGTGGGCACAGCTTTTCAAATACATCTTTGAATTGCATATAAATAAACATTAATCTTGAAATAGAACTAATATTGATGATGAACGCTACTCTCACCTCGTCAACTATTCACCCGTTATTAAGTGAACCCAAGTGTAAATGCAGAATAGTTAGCATTCAATATGTCAGCCCTTAGTGATGATGATGTTAATATATCGTCTTCTCAAAGCATAGATTTGTTACTAAATCATCTGCTATGTTTAGCTTGATAATTGGTGCTGAATCAACTCAAATAAGCCAATAGTTTTACTATCTTCGAACTGAAATCGGCCGTTTCCATTTTCGAAAAGTCACAGAATGGCATGGTAATTTACGACGGAAGTGTTCCTCTGCTTTGTCACTTTCTGCTTTTGCTGTATCGATCTGTAATTCTAGGTTTAGAAATTTCTGTATCGATAAGCTCTGCAATCTTTTATAACATTAGAAAAAAATAACTCAAACACAACAATGATTATCTTGATGACATTTTTGAAAAACTTCCAATATGGTGATGTTATGCAGTTGTACCCTCAAATTGCCTTAACTATTATACATATTCTTTAAATTGTTTACTGTAAAAGAATGAAAAACATGTATCCATATAGAATTTGACAAGTTTGGCAGCATGTTTTGTCTGCATTGAAGTACACCCTGTCAATGCAAATGTTGTTTTCTTTTGCTGTTATCCACAGATCAAAATCACACCAAGGAAATACCTGTATTGCCATTTTACCTTGGACTTGTGAATAATATGTATGCTTTGGGTTCAATTTTGGGCCACCAGTTATATAAATTGAACATGACTAGGGTCATTCATCCCAATCTCGTCAATTTCTAATGTGTTGGTCCTCACTTCTTACAGTAAAAACGGACATTTAATTTTTAGGAAACCAACACTATCTTCTTCGTTCACTATTCCATCACTAGCCGCTCCTAGAAAAAAGGATTTTTTATTTAAAGTTAACCCAGCCATCTCGATTTTAAAACCCTCATTGAAAAGCCTCTGGAAATGATGAATACCTGTAGAACAAGCATGTTCATTAAGTGATTGATTGTTGGTTGCTTAACGTCCAGTGGCAAATGTGTCATGCATGTTCAGGACGAGGACAAGTTAACAATAAATACAATAGGTAGGTTTTGTAAAAAAAGATGCCATCCGGGATGATTGTCTGGGAAATTAAGACTGCCACAGGAAAATGAAGGTATATTGGATAGGGAATCATAAACTTAACCTATTAAAAAGCTAAAAAATTCAAATGAGAAATACAATAACTGAACTAGGGATTAGTACTGATGTTACTTATCTATACTATTAAATTTGTAGATTGCAATGTTTGTCTCCAAGCCGATGATCATTTAAAGTATCATATACTAATAAATAGTTAGTTTATATAATGTACTTTATAATTTCATATAATATACTTTATAATTTCATATAATGTACTTTATAATTTCATAAACAGTGTATGTAATGTGCGAATCCTGAAATGCCATTTTCACTGCATCCGTGATGAATTTATATGTAGAATGATAAATAAACAGACGACAAATTCATGATTTTTTAATAAAATAAGAAATAATATACAATATGTACTGTTTTTATAAATTCATGATAAATGTATGTGATGTGGACGGGTTTTAATCGCGCCTACAGCCATCCAGGTGTAAATTTGATACACAAATAGATAAATATTAAGAATAGTTCACGAACACAGCGTGCAAGAGATTTAAAAGTAGCAGTAAAGTTTCATTTGTAGAAATATTTGCCTTTTAACACGATTAATAATTCAGTATAACTCAAAACTGGTTTTGTTGTTCAGCTTGTTGATATTGAATCAAATTCCACTATGTTGGTTTTTTTTTATGCGATTCATGTTTACTGTTGAATAATGATACTAGACTGTCATTTATCACTGTCGAGCGATTCATTACTGTTGTATATGCGATATTTCTAAGAAAATGAATTGCAATCAGGCGCTCCCGACGAGTTGGCTTCTCTAGCTTCAGTAAGTTCCGTTTCACTTCAAACCAATACAAGATTCCGGTCGTTTTAATCTTCAATATGAAATGTTAGAAATGTCAAATTGTTCTTTTGTTGTACTGTTATACCACTGTCCCACGTTAGGTGGATGGTTGGGATCTCGCTAACATGTTTAACCCCGCCACATTCTGTATGTATGTGCCTGTCCCAAGTCAGGAGCCTCTAATTCAGTGGTTGTCGTGTGTTTATGTGCTACATATTTGTTTTTCGTTCATTTTTTTTACATAAATAAGGCCGTTAGTTTTCTCGTTTGAATTGTTTTACATTGTCATTTGGGGGCCTTTTATAGCTGACTATGCGGTATGAGCTTTGCTCATTGTTGAAGGCCGAACGGTGGCCTATGTATAGTTGTTAATTTCTGTTTCATTTAGTCTCTTGTCTCTTTTGGACAGTTGTCTCATTGGCAATCATACCTTATATGGTAATTTTTATAAATTTCCTGTTACAAAACTGAATTTTTCGAAATTCTTATTCCCGGAATAGATTACCTTAGCCGTATTAGGCACAACTTTTTGGAATTTTGGGTCCTCAATGCTCTTCAACTTTGTACTTGTTTGGCTATATAACTATTTTGATCTGAGCGTCACTGATGAGTCTTATGTAGACGAAACGCGCGTCTGGCGTATTAAATTATAATCCACGTACCTTTGATAACTATATAACAGGTCTTCTTTTTTATATTAGCAGTTGCACATGCTTGCTAACAAAAAAGATAGGCATTTCAATAGAAACAGCTAATCATAGTCTCAATGATTTACTTACGAACGGTACAGAACTATGACGAAAAAAACATAAATCGAACGTACAGAACAAATATCGATGAACAGTACACAACGTCCGGCATCAACCTTAGGTTGGTTATACCAGTTTATATTCAAGTTACCATCTACGACTAGCTTGCATAGTAAATATCGTCAATATTAAAGTCATTTTAAGACTATTTTCAGTTGTTGCATGTCGAATTATCATATAAAACAATAATGAAAATTCATCGCACCTCCAAAAATTCCACATCAGAAATGATTGCACTAACAGTGATAATTCATCGCATCCAGTCAACAATATTATGGATTCAGCTGCTTTAATTACACTTTTTTGGACTTTAATATTGTTATTATACTTCATAAAGTTGTATTCCAATTAAATTGTGTTAAACTATACATTCAAATCAATTATTTCGTATTTTCAAAAAGTAAACAAACGCAGTTTTTCCCGTCATCCTTTATTCTACAGTAGACATACTCGCATACGACAGTGAAAATGAACAAACTGGATTCGCACTTTATATACACTGATAAAGTAATTGCTTTAATTTGCGTAGCTTTAATAATTAAACACCAAATACAGTTCTGCTGCCTTAAAGTCTACGTTTAGGGTAGGGTGAGCGCAAGTGGTTAGGTTTAGGGTAAGATTTTGGGTTAGGATAAGGGTTGGGGTTATATGAAATCTAGCAATTTTAAGTATTTGGAAAGTATTCATATATGCAAAATACGCTTTAATACCAATATTCCATATATATACATAATTAATAATCATCATTTCATTTTTTTCCAATTTCTGGAGGAGCTGGACCATCTCCAGTTTGGATTGAATCCCTTCTTTTTTGCCTCGCTCTGCAAGTCTTTAATATTTTAACAAAATTTTTGACAGTTTAGTTCTCAAAATCGTTCGTCTGATCTTTAATCGAGGATAATGAATGAAGCAGAACAACTTGACTCAACAGTTAAGGATATACTTTTATAAACGTTTATTACAATTATGGATATCAGTCTGCATATATCATCGCATTTAAAGGGCGACTTGATTGATCTAACATATTTGACCTTTGTACAAAACACTGCAAATGCAGAGCGTACAGCTTAAACACAACGAAAGTATTATCAATGACGATGAAAATTACAAAATTGACAACAATGAGAACGAGAACGTCACAATAAAGGGTTAAACGATATACAATATTCTAGTTTACACCAGGATGTAGTTATATCTTATTCGAAATGCGACACATATCATATTTTTCATTTACATAACTGTTTACTCTAACTCAACCATGTTCGTGTAATTAGATGAACACTTTCCACACATAAATAAAATTAATTATCTTTTTTTTCAGTTGACAAGTGTATACATAAAATTTGACCAAGCTCAACTTAAGTATTACAATCTATTATTGTGATGTTATTGCTTTCAGTGCAAATGATATATCAAAACCAATGTCATCTCATTCAAACGACGAGTCCAGTCCTGGCGCTATATTGAGAGTGGTCCTGAAATATCTGCTATTTAAATACACTTCTTTATAAAAACCTGATGATTTACCAAATATTATATAATCAATGATGAACATATTTAGGTTGATGCCATGGTAGAAAGAGTAACAGACAGAAGAGACCAATAAAATCCGTCAAATATTTGTAAATGACAACACAGCTGAAGTTAAAATCAGTTTGTAGAGAAGCTTAGCAGATAATAGTATTAAAGTAGGAAAACCTGTCAAAGCTACATTCCTAAAATTGAATCTACACAAAGGAGAAATTAGTCTACAAACTATACCGCAAAGCACTCGTGAGGTACTACAAACTATACCGCAAAGCACTCGTGAGGTACTACAAACTATATCGCAAAGCACTCGTGAGGTACTACAAACTATATCGCAAAGCACTCGTGAGGTACTACAAACTATATCGCAAAGCACTCGTGAGGTACTACAAACTATACCGCAAAGCACTCGTGAGGTACATGTTTTATAATTTTACATGCAATCTTAAACTTGAAAAACAAATCAACTGTGTTCAATATTAGTACAAGTCAACATGTGCCCTGTTTCTATATATTTTAAAAGGACTGAAAACAACAACAATCTAAAATTTCCAATTTATAATTACATAGTTAATGAGTGTGTGCATCTTCTTTGACAAAAGATAAATAGGGCAGATGAGCACGTCCAACCCTATTATTTCCCAATACTAGCAACTTAGTTCCAAAATGTTAAAATAAAATTATTATACTATAATTCAGATATAATTTCTATTTTTTTGAATCATTAATTTACCTGCAAAACAATAGGTCGCGCAAATAAAGATACTAGTCATAGAGATTTTGAAATCAATATTAATGTGCAACATTAACTGAAACACATGTTTGCTTGTGTCCATTTTCCAAGTCATTGCATTAACATTCACACCAACACGCCTGAAATTACAACACATCTTATGTTGACTTTTCTGTAGAAATATGTGAAACTACAAGATGTCAAATAAAACAGCTTGCCAAGAGGCATAAGTTAAATAAAATCTAATATTAATCGTTATATTTTGTATCAGGACAAAGAGGAAGATGAATGTATTATTGTCTAAAATCATGCAAGAGATTTGTTCACAGGCTGCAAGTTACCTCTAACAGCTATGATTGATATAGTTTGAGACGATGCAGAAATTAAAGCTGTCATTGAGGGAATGATTCCTTTTACTGCTAACATTGTTGTATCTGGAATCAATACAGTTTCATCAGTAACCATTGACTTGTAACTTTATTGTAAAAATGATTTCAATTTTTTTTTAGACAGAATTGAAATTTCAAACAATAGTCTGCAAGATATGTTGTAGTTACTAAACAGCAGACTATACTTTTTTGTCAGGATGAATGAAACATATTTATTGCCAAGTTACTATATTCAAATGTAGCTTCACTTTAAATTAGCATTAACCACAACTAATTTTCATTATCATCTTATTTATCACAAACCAATTTAACAGATTAATAATTATCAGTCAAGATAAAACTTTGAAATTTGGATATTTTCATCAAAGTTTGTTGCATTCATTTTTGTTTTCAATCAAATTAAATTTCTATGCCAACTTGAGTGCATACATAGTTTTTAAATATTAAGTGCACACAATCTTCAGATTGTTGGTTCAAATATTCTCTGAAAAGTTGAGTACTATTACCACTGTGTATCATCGCCACCGGAAATTGGGTACTAACGAAGCGGAGAGAAATGGAAAAAAAGTAAACAAGGTAAGAATTCATTCAATTTAAAGCATTTTTACTGATTTGACGAGGGTACCGCTTAAGAAATGATTTTCTGATATATAATTCTTTAAATTATTAGGCCGATAAGTACAAAATTAAGACAATATTTTGTGTTATACTCCAAAGCTTGCCACTTAGTACCTGAAAATTTCGAGGTCGATTGTCCTCTGTCGCCCCATTGGCAAGATATTCAACTGTTTTTCATTATTTTTCCAGACACGTTTTTAGATTATGATAGTGTGACATCATATTGACTGAAATCTGTTGTCATAAAGATGTTTTTAAAGAATTGCAGGACGTTGTACGGCGAATTGCAAAATAAAAACTTTTGTCTGTACGGCGTCTTGCAATATATTGTAATTTAAAGATGAAATTAATCACTGTTTAGATAATAACAAGTGACGAAATTTTGGCTGTATCAAAGTTTTACCGGCCTACAAATATACAAAATACAACTACTTGTCAAATATTATAAAATATATGCCGTTAATTTCGTTCTGAAGTCGTCGTTGCGTACCTCTATTTGACTTTTTGTTTTTAAAGACAAAAAGGTTATTTTTCAACCATATTATCCTAAATACATTCATACATCGTTATAATACTAACGACTGTTGTCTTACAACGGTGTATGAATGTATTTAGGATAATATGGTTGAAAAAAAACCTTTTTGTCTTTAAAAACAAAAAGTCAAAAGTCTAAAAACTTACATAATTATGTAAGTTCAATAAAAAAAAACGACCATTCATCTTTTGTTGGCGCTATTTTTTTTAAATATAAACCGCCAGGGTCAAATAAAGTGTATGTAAGCAATTATATGCTATCGTTTGGCCTTCAACAACGAAAAATCGTACCTTACAGTCGGTTATAAAAAGCACCGACATGAAAATTGTCGAAGGATTCAACAAGAAAACTAACGGCCTAACTCATAACAAAACAATTAACGATAAATAACAAATATGATAGAGATGAACCAACGACAACCACCAAACTACAGGCTCGTGGCTTCGGACAGACACATAAAGAATGTGCTGGGTTAAATAGATATAGGAAGATGTGGTATGAGTGCCAATGAGACAACTCTCCATCCAAGTCACAATTTATAAAAGTAAACCATTATAGGTCAAGGTACGGTCTTCAACATTGTTTATTGTTTATTTTTTAAATTTCTGAAATGAATAATTTGTTAAAAGAAAAATGAAGAAAATACTTTGTTTTCATTGAAAATTAGGAGAAATAACTCATGAATTGTGTTTCGAAATTATTTTCTTGTTTCTTATTGAAAATAAGATTGGGTTTTTTTTTTCTTTAGTTTAAGTAAATTCAATCAATCTTTTTTATTTACAGGGAAAAAAATAATAAAAGACTGTTGCTAAGGCTGTTTGGCCTAAACTTAAATGAGTAGATGGAGGGGTAGTGAAAAGGATTGTATTCGTCCGAATTTTCATTGTTACAGTAGTACATTTTCATGATTACTATGTATAATATTTTCAGTAAATTTTAATGTGATATTGTGCCAATTAAAATTATATAATTAATACAAGTAAGACTTCCATTTGCCTTAAAAGATATAGCAGTACGTGATTATTTGTTTTTAAACACACCTTCTCTGTTTTGAAACTTATAAAGGTATGGATCTCGGCCTATCTGTTTGGTTGAAAATAAATGTGAATTCATAGAGTTTAAAAATCAACAGTATGCCCTATTTTTGTGTGTATGTACATAATCTAATCTTTAGATAGATGCTAAAATTAAAATCATTTTTCTTAATAAGAAGAAAAAAGTGCAACTTAAGCACGCCTGAATGTAAAAAGGTGTACCCGACTTATTCGTTCACGATAAGAATTTACCGATTTCGGTATTTTAAAAAAACTGTTTACGAGGGCAAATAAATAAATGAACGCTTTCAAATCAACATTTAAATTTACGTGGATTTTTCCAAAAGAATTTATGAGTATGCACCATCAGGATTCAAAAATATTGCAACCTGTCCTTATTAGATGTTATTTCATTATAATTCTTTAAACTTACAAGTCGAAGTTGCTAGCTTTTGTGAATTGTATTAACAAGTAGGGCATAATATTAAGATGACAACCCAAAAAAAAAAAGCCGGATTTGTATCCCTTGTATCGGATTCTTCTTTCATTCTTTCCAAAAATGATTAATCTAAGGTTAATATTTTTTTTAAATTTAAACAGTGTTAGCCACCGAGCTTGTTCATTTCTTACTATATAGAGATGAAGTTTTTTTTAGAAAATTAATCTTCTTTATTCTAATATATTGGCTGTATCTGCCTTTTACAAATAAGACAATAACATTAATTGAAAAAGGAGACGTGGAATGGTTTTCACTGAGAGGACTTTCAAAAAAGTCCAAATGAAATAGATTTGACCAACTATTGGTTACTATACACTTCACAATGAACAAAACCCATACTGTATCAAAATTGCCTGATTTATGACAAAAATCATAAACAAATATGTCAGGCAGCAACTTACGACAGCCGCTATATTACATGTTCCTGACCAGGGACAGACACATATATATTGAGGCGGGCTTAAACATGTTTGTGAGCACTCAAACCTCCGTTGCCTTGGTGTAGCAATACAGCATTTTTTTTGCAGAGAATGATAATTCATTTATATTTCAGTTTATCTGAAAGTTGAAAGAGAATTCATTCACCTAATGGTTCTAAATATTCAATGCGGAAAAATTCTCCTGCCATTACTTCCTTCCTTCCCTCAACCCACAACCCATCCCCGAAATGTTCATCACATATATGCAAATGCTGACTAATGTTGTATGGTTAAACAGAAACGACAGCTTTAGCTTTTTTTCATTTTTAAAAGGGCATAACTCAAGACGGGTAACAGTGACGCTACCCAATTTATAACTTGATCTGTGTTTAGTGATGATAAACGTTTCGTGTAAGTTTTAAAACATTTGCTTAAGGCATACTAAAGTTAGAGAACGGAAACCAATTATTGTGACTTTCTGGACGGACGGGAGAGACGGGTCGGACGGACATGGGTAACATTTAACGCTACTGTCAGGGCAGAACAACAGATCAGTAAAACAGTGACATGCCTTTCCGACAGTTACAACATTTGCCAGCTGTTGTATATGCCGTATTCATATTGTATACATCAGGTATGTAAAAGATGTAATAGGACTGTATTCAAGCCTTATATTGTGTATACATCTTAAATGGTGTCAAGCGAATTGTATTTTTATCGAATGCATAATTAGATATTTGAACCTAATACTTTATTTTCTTTAAAAAAGACGGCAAATAAATATTTTGAAATAAGCAAGTTGCCATAAAGTTGAAAACAAGTTGCCATACAGTAAATTTGTCAACATGAGCAACTTGCCGTACCCTAGACTTTATTTTTTATGGTCTATATATTCTTTAAAAACGTTCATTTTGACAACAAATTTCAGTAAATATGATGCCACACTATAATAATCTAAAAACGTGTCTGGAAAAATAATGAAAAACAGTTGAATATCTTGCCAATGGGGCGACAGAGGACGATCGACCTCGAAATTTTCAGGTACTAAGCGGCAAGTTCTTAAGTATAACACAAAATCTTGTCTTAATTTTGTACTTATCGGCCTAATAATTTAAAGAATTATATATCAGAAAATCATTTCTTAAGCGGTACCCTCGTCAAATCAGTAGAAATGCTTTAAATTGAATGAATTCTTACCTTGTTTACTTTTTTCCCCATTTCTCTCCGCTTCGTTAGTACCCAATTTCCGGTGGCGATGATACACAGTGATTACCTGTCTTGCATATTGGTTATCTCAGTCAGTTTGGATGCAGTCATTTTATTAATATTAATGCCAAGTTGGATTTATATAATATAACTGCTGAATACATTCATATTTTTTCCAACTGATATTCTTTGCAAAAGAAAGGGTATGAATGTAAATTATATTAAATATTGTACAGTATGTTGAAAGTAGCTGTTGAAAATTGAGTCCCAATCGTCAAAATTTGGCATCTTATCTATATTTCCATGTTTTGCTAATTATGTATGTTATGAAGCTATGATGAACAATTATAATGTTCCAAAGACATAGTTATGTATTTATGTCAAAAGCCTAAAATTTAACATGAAATGTTTACATTCATACTCACGAAGTTAAGTTATACATGTATGTCAAATATACTCCAGTAATTAAAATTAATTGATAGGATATTTCATATCAGTGAGTACACTCCATGACAAGTGTCACGTTCATGTTCGATGCCATCAACAAAAGTATACACAACGTTATACAACCAGTAATTACTGTACATAATGTGATAGGATATGCAATGTATATACTTATGTATCATTCAGTGTAATGGAAATGGGTGCATCTTTATAAACTAATGGTTGATGTCAATGACTGACATTTTCATTACTTACTAGTGTTTGAATAACATACAAAGATGTTGCACACAATTGACAAAAGTTGATAAATTTCATATCACACAAGGTGTCCGATTATCTATGACGATATCTATAATAAATATGAATAAGCAACAAGTATGCAAGGCTCCCATCCATATTGTATGATCTCATTTTATAAAATTTTTCGTTTACAGTGTTTATTAATGAACGCTGCATTATTTCATGTGATCTCTTTTTATATTATTTATTTTAATTTTGAAGTTTCGCATATGGTGCATGATATCTTGTTCGAGTTGTTCTATCAGTGATAACTTGTTCAAAAGATTAGTAATTAGTCCCTATTGCCTAACTTATAAATCAGTTACTTTACATATAAATGCAAAGTTGTGGTATTGTGCTACAAGTCAATTAACCCTCCATGTATATGTGGTCTCTGGTTCTGTCACATTTGTGATAATTACAAAATGTATGAACTAATGACCATCTTTGTTTATGAATCGCATTCGTCTAGAGCATCTATATTTCTAGGAGGCGACTGTTATTAATGGAAAAAGAGTGCGTCAAAATAGTATTATGAATAGTGTATACAATTGAAATATATAGATTAGATAACGCATTCTAAATGGACTTGTAAATGCAATCTGAAACTCAAAATCTGACTCGAACTTTAGAATAAGTGGATATTGAAATGGCTTCATTATGTTACTTATTGAATCATAATTGGTAAGCCTCTGTCAGACAGGGAGAGGACGTAGATATTAGAGAAATATTGCAAACATGGAAAATAAGAGAAATTGATTTAGATCATTTTCAGAAGATAGTTGCGTCCACCAAAGTCATTGTGGGAGCATTAATTACGATGCTTCAACAGAGAAAATTTTCAATTAAATCACACATTAAAAATAAGTCATAATTTCATCATATGGTACGGTTGAATTACTACCACCTGGCAATAGGCAAGGGACAGTCAACAAGTCTGTTATAAATAATTAAAAAAAAATGTTTTAAATAACGAACTTTCTACTGGTTATCACGATTTGATCTAAACTATGACAAACTGCCAAGTGCTTGATCTGTTTAATGCACATCTTTGATCTAACCTAAATAAATACTTGTGGGAAAACTGATTCTCTTTAAAAATACATAAACACTTAAGTTCGGTTAACCCCATTGCATTTGAACCAATAGAATTATTTAACAATTAAGTTATCAATGTTTTTGACAGCAAATTAACCTTTTCAAGAATAAACTACGAGTGTATACTGCAAACCCTTTGTACAATCCCAAAAGAGCATGATTATCACTATTATTAATTAATCTGATTAGAATTAAACTGCTGAACATATATCGTGATTTTTTGGTATTTTTACTGGTGAGATTGAATTCACAATTGAAGAATTTCGAGTTCCTTAAGACAAATTGGGCCTTGAATGAACCTATGTCAATATAGAATTTAGAGAATGTGTTACACCAAAACTATAAAAATGGTTAACAAAGGAAAATGCCAAAAAGAAAGGAAGAAGTACACACGATTGATCGTTGATTGCTTAACGTCCAGTAGCAAATAAGTCATGCATGTTCATGACGAGAACAAGTTAACAATAAATACAATACGTAAGTCTTGTAATAATCCGGATAATGGTCAGCGATATTTGGACGGTCATTGGAAAATGAGGGTACATTGGATTGGGATAGAAATGTTGCAACATGCCACCTACGGACCCCTCAAAGAGCTGTTGCAAGCGTTCTCAACGTGTAAAGTAGTACACAAGAAGCAAGACAGTGATCACCATAAAATTATATAGAAATAGTTGACAATTGACAAGCAACAGAAGAACACAAGAATCAAAGCAATGATCACCAAATAATATTACATGAGGTAACCAAAGCTTTAGAAGTGGTTAAAAAAAGATAACAGATGAACACAAGAAGCAAGACTAAACATTGGCATTTGGTCTGTATGTATTAAAAATGCCAATGCCAAAAGAGATGCTCTTTCCACGTGCTAACTTTCGTAGTATAAGAACTGTCGTACCTCGTTCCAGCTTCTTCTCATTTATGGATCTTCAAACAGTTATTCAAATTGCTGACGAAGTTATCATTGATGAGGATGAAAAAGTTGAGGTACAGCCATTCATAGGATATAAGTTGTATCACTCATAGTCTTCATAGCAGCAGCCTATACGATGTGATAAAAGTGGAGACTAGAAGGATTTCAGGGAAAGATGTCTAATTCAGTTTTGACATTTAACTTTGCATCCTTTTTATACAGGATTCTTGTTGACTGGAAGTTCTAATCTTAATAAGTCAAAAACAAGAAATTTATTTTAATATGAATATATATATTATTTTTTTTAAATATTTCATAATAAAAAAAACGAGTTATGTTACCAGACATTATCCTACTGTAATAGTTGACATATATAACGGAGTATTTGCCTCATCAAAGAACATTTATGGCCCCTTCAATCCTGGTCACGTGACCGAAATAACTAGTAGCCTTCATGCTGGTATAATTTGAGAGGATAAAAAAAATGTATAGAAGCTCCACAAATAGCGAAACGTGATCGCAACTATACCTTAAAATGTCCACATGCTAGATAAAGTCATTATGCGATCAAGTAATGTAAAAAAATTTTAACTCCGTTTCATTAAAACAAATGGTGGAAGAAAAAAACTCACACAAGATCAAGGTCATATGTGCAACAACTACAAGCACAATCTGTATTAGAATATGCCCCTTTCTTTGTCTTTTAAAGGATTCCACATTCAGTTTCTTATAGTTTATTTTTTTCTGTTCATGCCGAAAGAAGGAGATAATGGTCAAAATCAAAGAGAACAAATGTAACATTTGATACCGTAAAAAGACTTCGGGAAAGAGAACATATCATAACAAAACAGCTATCACTTTTAACAAGAGCACAAGGACATGTTAGCATCGGAAATAAAGGATCTAAATGACGGTAAGGAAAACGGAAGTGAGAATGTTATACTTACACACGAAGACCCACAAAATGAAAGAAGAAAACTCATTAATTTATCTTTGCGTTACATACAATATTCATTTGTTTCTTGGTTTTCAGAAAATTCATTTGTGAATGGTTCTGGATTTGGCACAGGATTAGATTTTGGACTCCTTCCTAATCCTTTTAGCCATAGCGTTACTCGTGATACTAAAGGTAATGATGACACTAATGAGTACTACTGAAACAAAAATCGTATTTTTTTGTGAAGGCTCTTAAATGGATATTCTAAAAATATTAACGAAAAAATATGTTTCATGTTAATTTTGTTACTCTAATGAACGTAATTAGGCATTAAAACACTAATGTTTGTTTAACCAACGTTCATTAATGTTATAACGAATGTGTGTACTTCACGGTCATGTGATGTAAACCGTGTAGGTGGAATTAAGTCACAGCCCGTACACATTTAAAGATTTCTGTTTAATCCACGTGTTAATTCATAGAGTTAATCTAGATTTTTTCACATAAATATGAGCATGCCTACTAGTTAGGTTAGCTTTTAATTGTGCATATGAGCGGTTTGCATTTGACTGTGTTGATTATAAAAATGGATTCTGCATATAAAAAACGATTTTTCACAACGATAACACTATATTGGGCATCAAAATATCGTCCGATCGTATTTATGTGGGAAAAAAATTGGTTGGTTATATAGAACATCACCCAGAAAAGGATTTATAAACACATGAACAACATATTCATTCTTCAATGACCATTTTATTTTAATGCCCTTTTCCGCATATAGAATAACTGCTATTGGAATTGATGGGACAGAGGTTGTTAAACCTATGAACAGCGAGATAGGGACAAAGTGCCGAGCTATAAAAGAAAACAGAAAGTCAAAATAATTTGTTAAATGGATATACGTTGAATATTTAAGTTTCTTGTGAGATATATATATGAAATTAGTATCATTAAAATGGATAATAATACATATCATGCTTTTTGACCAAAATGCCCAACAGGATGTTAGTTTGTGTACTTGTATATATATAGGACATTGCTTTTGCTAAGATTTGCTGCAACTAAATATAAAAGTTAAATAAACCATAAACTTAATATGGCTATCAGAGGTTTGCCAGAAATTCATTGCAAATAATATGTGGCTATCAGAGGTTCGCCAGAAGTTCACCACAAACTTTATATGGCTATCAGGGGTTCGCCAGAAGTTCACCACAAACTATATACGGCTAACACAGGTTCGCCAGGTACATTTTCATTCGCTCAAGTAGAAATCTTAATCATAGTCTATACTTCATAAAATTAACAACGTTCCGTGTTATTGCTGTATAAACTCTGTTATAAGAAGAAGAAAATAGGCGCGGTCTTGACATCGTTAAAAGTACCGACCCAGCCTCTGTAAAATTACCGGTCATGCTAAAATTACCGATATCGGTAAATTAACTAATCATTCCAATTCTGATTCCATACTTTGTATTTCAGTTTCTAATTTTGAAACATCACTTTAAAATTTCACATACGTATCAAACTTTCTTTTAATGCTTTCATTTAAGTTTGATTGGTTTGTACGGCTAGTATCTGTCGAATATAACATTCGAATTGAAAAGGTGTTAAAAATCATCATCTTCTGATTGTTTGTAATTTTTCTTCCAATTCAACGAGTTTCTTGTAAGAGCATTATGACAAGTGATTCATACGAACAAATATTCACTGAATAACACAATTTTTCTAAATATAGTCATTGATTTTTCATATCTATTCGCCATTATAAGTGAGTCTTGCCCGTGTGAGTTTACACGTGTGTAATTTCGAGCCGAGCCTTCACCGGTCGTCTGTTTTGCGCATAATACCTGCTGTATTATCTGACAGCAAGGCCTAATATTTAGCTTACATTGTTGACTGGTCATCATATATAATGTTTTGGTGGTTGAAAAGTGTTGCAGAAACTGAAACTCAGTTTACTTGGCTTAAAGAAATTTTAGCATCTAAAATCCAGGAACTTTCCTCACGACATCTTACAATATATATTAGGATAGGTACTTGAGACCTGACAAAAAAATCTGGAAAATTAATTCAGTTACGATCGGATAAAACACATATGTGATACATACAAAAAAAAAGTTCCTTTCAGATTACCCAACAATCAAACTTGTTTTTCTTGAGCTTACCTACTATGCAATTTATAAGTGAAATTTATTACAGAAGACCAATAATCAGCTGATTGCCAAAAAGTACAAGTATTTGATATATCGGCCATAAATGTATCATTTAAAAGGAGTTAATTTTAAAATAATTCCTCACAGTCGTTTTAGCGCTCCTGTTTTAAGGATACCTTAATACGTTTAACCCTAATATTTTAACGATAAGCCGAAAAAGGAAACTTTTTTTTATAAAACACGAACATAGATTGATTGATTGATTGTTGGTTGCTTAACGTCCAGTGGCAAATATTTCATGCATATCCAGGACGAGAACAAGTTCACAATAAATACAATAGGTAGGTTCTTGATAGATTAAGGGATTAAGGTCGGAGAAATTTAGATTGATTGATTGATTGTTGGTTGCTTAACGTCCAGTGGCAAATATTTCATGCATATTCAGGACGAGAACAAGTTCACAATAAATACAATAGGTAGGTTCTGTAATAGATTAAGGGATTAAGGTCGGAGAAATTTAGACTGCCACGGGAAATGAGGGTATATTGGATAGGGACAGAAATTTAGCCTTGCAACAGGTCACCTACGGACCCCTCAAAGAGTTGTTGCAAGGGTTCTTAACGTGCTAAGAGCGTGGCACTCTCTTTACACGAGGCATCGAATTTAACGTCCCCATTCTGACCGGACGTGGCTGCAAATTTGTACATCCCGCACAGCCAAACGGACGCCCCACTTTAGCACGGGTTTTACTGCCGGTCGGAGGAAGACCAATGGTGACCATACTTCTATTCCCCAGTCACCTTTGGGGGGGAGAAATTTAGACTGCCACGGGAAATGAGGGTATATTGGATAGGGACAGAAATTTAGCCTTGCAACAGGTCACCTACGGACCCCTCAAAGAGTTGTTGAAAGGGTTCTTAACGTGCAGAGAGCGTGGCACTCTCTTTACACGAGGCATCGGATTTAACGTCCCCATTCTGACCGGACGTGGCTGCAAATTTGTACATCCCGCACAGCCAAACGGACGCCCCACTTTAGCACGGGTTTTACTGCCGGTCGGAGGAAGACCAATGGTGACCATACTTCTATTCCCCAGTCACCCTTGGGGGTCACGAACATAGATACGAAAATCTGATTTAATTCAGAGCCCTTCAAGTTTATCTAAATGGGATTCTATACCAGAACAAATTTTGGAACATGTGGAAGAGGAAATCAGACTAGTTGTGTAGATATAATTATTATGACACCAAAAATCATCAAACCACAACATCATGCCACAACAGACCCTGGTTAAAATACCACCCTGAAACAAAGAGTGTGTACTGCACCATTTGCTAACGCGCCCAGGCCAACAAGGTGATTTCGGTTGCACCAGGCTGTACCGTACTAAAATTGACACATACTACCAAGCATGAAGCGGAAGCTGGAAAAGGTACATGTTTAATATTTATTTTCATTATCTACTAACTCACGGTGACAAATGTTAGCTGTTATTCAACAACCAATTTTCTCTGATCCTTATTTCAACACCTCCTGATGGTGAGCTGCTAAACTCAAGTAACTCAAATGAAGACACTCAATATGCATGACATATGTTGAGACACTCTCTACACTTAGATTACCATGTCAGCAATAAGACGAAACCTGAAGTTTGGTGTGACAATTATGTTAATTTTGCTTTATTGTAACCTTCAAATATTGATGATACATGTAATGATTCATCATTGTTTGAAAATTTAAATATTACAATTTCGAATAGGAAACCTAGAAAAGAGCTTTTGTCACCAATGGACAAACGCTTTTGATATATTTCTGTCAATATATCTTGAAAAGAAATTGAGGTTTGCTAAAGCATTGATCAAGTATGGTTTTAAAGTACGGTCATTATGCAAGTCCTTGGGTTTCCAAGCAGCTAAATTATATGACGAAAAATTTTGGGGTTGGGATGGGATGAAATCAATGATTATCTTTGGAAATGTGCAGCTTTCTTTGATAAAGAAACTAAATTTGCATGTCAAAATAAGAAGTCATTTGCAAGAACATCAAACCCAGGTCCAAAATCTTTTCAAAGTAAGGTTTAATCTTTGATACATATGACGTGGCCAGGTCCAAAATCTTTTCAAAGCAATGTTTAATCTTTGATACATATGACGTGGCTCTGTATAAACATCCCGCCGTTGTGTTATTATTCTATTATAATTTTTGCATAATTTGAACGACAAAAATATTATATATCTCTACCTGTGTGACGTTTACATTCTGACGTCAAACACACGACTCTACGCCAGAGTTAATGTTAATCTAGAAACCATTCTGTCCCAGTACTTTCGCATTCCTTTACGGATTGATTTAACATACACAAATATGATACAAAAATAAATAAGCAATGAATGATGTTGTTAAATGTGATGTATGCTTTTTTGTGCTTCTTTGTTAAATATTTGTTTGTTTTTGTTGTGATTAAGATTGTGACAGTGTGTTGACTGCTGTATCCCTATTTTGTCATTTTAGCCTGTTATGTCTGATTGTTTTGTTCACACATCGTTGTCAATATAACGGAAATTTATTGCGACTGTCACAAAAGTGAGAGATTTAGCGCTAAAAAGCAGGTTCAATGAGAAAATGCCTGTACCAAGTCAGGAATATGACAGTTGTTGTCCAGTCGTTTGATGTGTTTGTGCTTTTGATTTTGCCATTTGCTTAGGGACTTTTTCCGCGGAGTTTAATATTTTTGAGATTTTACTTATAATTTTTTTGTAAACCTAAACACCAATATGTACACTGCAGTAAAAAACACCGTACCCTTACATGTCCAGTAGAAAAGGAGGATTTGTTTTGGATCGGTTATTTATTTTTGTAAACTAAGAGGACAGATTATCTATTTTCTGCACTATTGAAGCAAGATTTTTCATTTTCATTAAAGCAAGGGACTGATTATTTATTTTCACAACTATATTTTTAATATTCGAAAACATACAATTTTTAAATTATTTGTTTATTATAAATAATTCATGTATAGTCAAGTCATTATGTACCATTTAATCAGAATTAATTATTATCCTCTGCAGAAATGAATCTTCTATATTCCCCAATGCATATACATGTATTGCATACATACACAGTATTACAGTTTGGTTGTAACTAAGGCTCTTTTTAAAGTATTGGCAAACATGTTTCGCCGAGCGGAGCGAGGAAAAATTTTTTTTGAAGGGTTTTTGAACCGCTGAAGGCCCAAGAAGCTATAGAACAAATGATGCAAAATCATGCCTTCTGGGTGTTCCTCAGACCCTTTCTTAAACTGAAAATGCAAGTTCTGTTGTAATAATTTTATGACAATATTTTGGTCTCAAAGCAAAATATCACGTTATAGATTCAGTGTAAGACTTAAGTTTCTAGGGACAACATCAAAAGACAAATATGCATGATAAAGCAAAAATGTAATTCACATAGTTAAAGTCTGTGGCTGCTGTGTTTTTTTAAACTCATGATCAAGTTAATAATAAAATTACTAAATTACAAAATGAATGCAACACTAATAGAATACAGAAGGGCAATCAATGAACAAAAGACAAATAAATAAGAAACATTGATCCCGAAAAATCAGGGGCTACGTCTGAGGGAGAACAGAACTTGCTTCTTGCAAGGCACTCACAATGAACACAATTTGATATGGAGACAAGCGTTTGGTTTTGAAATTTCCTACATGAGGCATTTGTCTCAATGTAGTTACGGCCCTGATTTAATAAAAGTGAGGTAAGTGTTCCTGAGACAATTAACCTCAAGTTAAATGAAACCAATTTTCTGACATTTCAAGTATATTTAAATAATATTTATACTTTTATTATTAAAAGATATGGGTAGTGTTTCCCGATTTTTTTTTTTGGGGGAAAAAAAATGAATTTAAGAAAGAATCTGGTGCCATTTCATACTTTCGATTAGACCTGCTGAGTTATTTATTTTCAATACATTGCAAGTCAGGTAATTTATTTTCAAACTACCACAGAACAAACCATTTATTTTTGTGATTATCAAGGCTGAGTTATTTATTTTCAAAATCCTCCTGTCCCCCCCCCCCCCCCCCCCCCAGAATATCAAATGGTCGTCCCCTAAGTATTTTCACTTTCAGCAAAAAGTTTTAGTAAAATGGAAGACTTTTTACTTTGCAACAAGTCACCTACGGATCCCTTAACAATTAAACATACCAAAACAAATTATTGTAAATTGTAGAAATGCTTATTGAAGGATTTCCATGTGGTCATGTTACCATGACAGACGAAATACTTTGATCAGAATTTCTCACTCAGGTTACTTGGCATCTTGCCTAAAATATTGAAAATGTTCCCAAGATAAGTAAAAGTGCATATAGATACATAAATCAATATACTGACAGATAGATAAATACAAAAGTGTATGTAAGATTTATTTGTACTTCGAAAGTTGAAGAAAAGACCGTGACATTTGTCGATTACCTTCAAAAACATGAAACAACTAATACAATAAAAACGTTAATAAGGCTGATGATATTGATTTACACACGACAATAGTTCAATACAAATCGAAAAAGAAGATAGAAATTAAAAAACTGATAATACATAACATGAAATAACCCGCCAAAACGAAGGTCAGCCGAAAAATAAAGATGTAATAAAATTGAACCAAGAGTCCACTCTTATTTTTAGTTTAAACAGAATCTGCTAACACAAAAGCCTCCCTAGCGTCCAAAAGGGATAAATTTAGAGATAAGATTAAGTCAGCCTTCTGAGATATTTAATGAGTAAAACATTTTATAAAAACTACCCGGTGAAAAAATAAAATCTTCCAAGAATAGAATTTTTTTCTCAATTAATTATATTTATTAGAATAAAAAATCCTCATTTGAAAAAACTTATATTGAGAAATCTGCGCTGTGTTTTTCATCTGAGTATAAAAACCTCTTAAATGAAATTTGAAGATTGAAATAAATGCATCAGGGACATTCTGGGTCCGTTTGTATTTTGCTCGTATTCAGAACTTTCATTTTGGTTATTTGTCCCGCCAAAGAAACGTATTGGGTATTGATTTGATTTGATTTTTGGTGTTTAACGCCACTTTTAAGCACTGCATTTAGACTATTTCGTGGCGGCCAGTTTTTATTGGTGGAGGAAGCCGGAGTGCCCGGAGAAAACCACCGACCATCGATAGTAAAACTGACATTCCTAGTCAATTAAGATTGGAGTCGAGTGCACCCGCACGAGCAGGGTTCGAACTCACACCCTCAGTTTTGACTGGCTAGTGATTACAGTAGTAACTACTTAGACCACTTGACCACCGAGGCCCCCTATTGGGTATTGACTTTTAATCAATTTTAAAATTGAAATGTTAAAATTTGTGGTAGAGTTTGTTTATGTTGAACCACTATTGGTAGGTGACATTTATTTGGTATGCAGTTGTATAAGCGTTGGCACATCAAAATTCAATTTAAATTAGACGGCGCTTTTCAGGTTTTTGACAGACATTTTTGCATAGGTTACATGTTAAATTTGTTATTGGGTTATTTAAATGAGAACCACTTTTGAAAAGCAGTTTAATTTTTTAAGAGCTCGTCAATATGAATGAATCTCTTCAATCCTGGTATATATGATTTGTTTATTCATCCTGTGGTAAAATCTGGAGATATTCAAGATGATACTTTATCTTATACGGAGGAATTTTTTAACAGTTAAAGTTCTAACAGAAAACATTTTTTTTCTAAAACAACGTTCGATATAATTTAGGTTGATACGCCACAAGAAACAAACTCAGGGAAAGTAGACGTTGTAGTAACTAGGAAAATATTAAAACTTAGTTATTTACAGAATGGTGTATGTTTGAATTATTTGTCAATTTAAATATAGTACAATAATTAAGATGTTAGGAAAAATGATGAATGTGTGGCACTTATAGCTTCCTCTTGGTCAAAAACATAGGATTCACAGGCAGAATCTGACTGTGGATGTATTTGAAGAGTGGGAGGTAGTGATAATGATAGTGAGGCTTCATGCCTCATCCAAGAACCATAATCAGATATTATTGACAATATCTCTGTAACCATTCAACAGGATTTGTGAACAAGAACAAGATGATAAATCATATACTAATGCACTCTAAAATCATAAGAACACAAAGAGGTAAAAATGTGGAATAAACATGCAAATACACCTGTATGAAGGTTGAAGAATTTGAAATTTGGTACACATTCATTAGGAACGTGCTCTTTTTAAATTATTGTTATAAATATGTATTTTATCATCAATTTCATAATTCAATGAACATGGTAAAATGCAGTGCGAGTAGGTCTTCTGTACACCGAGCACTATTTCTTGGTATATTCTTAATGTATTTAAATGTTGCAAAAAAATACAAAATATTTACTTATTTGCTATAGTCTAACGAATGCATGTAAATCATTTATTCCTTTGTCAATTCTCATAAATGTTGGGATATTTTGAAGGAACATATACAACCATAAAGAAAATGCTCGGGACGATTATGACTCGAGGAGGAGCATTTTTACCAATAATTAACACATAATATGGTTTCCTATGGCTACAAGGGGACAAGTTCAGAATCAATAGACACTCTTTATGATGAAAAAAAAAATATCATTCAGAAGGTGATTTAAAGAATTATTTCTGTCATTTAATTACTCTTATAATAAATGCGATTAGAATCGAAAAATTAAATTATTTTGAAAATCGCAAAGGACAGTTTATTTTCCCGAAGGCAATTATTGATGGCAGATCATGGCAATTCCCAACAGTGATAAGAGTTGAAAGAAAGGGTTCAATGTCGGAATTAGTGGGTGTAGGGAAATGGTTATATCCCCGCCTTGCTTGGAAATGTGAGAAATTGATAAAATCTTGTTTAGATATCAATTGCATTCATAATTCATATCAATTAGGCAAATTAATATTAAGGTTGGATCTGGCCCATAGACTCCTTTATATACACACTCAGATTTGCTCTAAATGCTTTAGTTTCAGAGCTTTAAGCCAAAAAACTGCATTTTGAATCAGACATATATTATAAGTAGGTATTTACTTTCTGAGGAACTTCCTCTTCTGGCCAGTTTTTAAAAATGCGCTGTACTTCAGTGAAAGCTTCTTCAGTGTATTCAGCTACCGACAACACCGTGCCTAGTCCTTCTTTGCTGTAATTCTGAAACAAAACAAATCATTATCTTTTGTTATTTTTTATTATAAATAATCTGAACCAAATAGTCTCATTAGATGTTTTGCCTCTTGAACTCTTAAATTTTAAGTGTCAGTGTCTCTCTCACAGACTGTTTTTGTTAATTTTTGTGCTTTGAAAAATTAAACAAATGTAAAAAATCTTTTCCAGGTGAAAAAAAAAACTGTTGTAAACCTAAAAACCTGCCCAGTTTCTAAGCAAAATACAAGACAGTTTTCTTATGTTGACCTGATATTGTATGTATGTCACGATTTGTGTTCAAAATGACATTGCTTCCATCACAGAAAAACGGCAATTTCAAGTTTTTATATATATATCGGAAATTTTACCAACGCATTTCAATTGACCACAGAGCTAGTTGGATTTTACATGCATCTAAGAAACCAATAGAAAGGTACATATAATATTTCATAAATTGTTTTTATCAGGCAATTAGCCAACCACTGTACAAGTAATGGGTACACAAATAACTTTTTGCTTTATTTGAACTTGTATCCCACTTCCTTTTTGAGCAGGCAGTAATGTGAACGTTTCTTTTTATGTAACAGTTAATATTTGTGTCCTCTTCGCGGTCTGCGTTTAAACTATGTTGTTTTCATAGAAAATTAGAGACAATGATTTAGATTTTAACCACTAAAGTATCAAGTGTTGGGTACAATTTCAGGATAAAACAATATATGTACATTGTCGGAAAATATAATATTACAGCAATAGGTTAGAAATTATTTCTTGTGTCTTTGATTTTAATAATTCATATACAAAGCAGAATTTTAAGCTGTTGTACTACTATCTATTGTGGTCTTACTTTTTTCAATTTTCCCAACCATCTGTAGCAGTATCTTTCCAGTTTGTATCATTCCTTTTGCAAGGAAGATTTGCCTAGCTTGAAATACTTTATCCTACAATAGTTATAAAAAGAGCCTGAAGTACAGTGGGTTTTATTTTGGTTTGTGTCCATCATATTTTTTTTATTATATTATTTTTTCTTATAAATTATAATGTTAGTTTTCTCATTTGAATTGTTTCATATTTTTTCATCTCCGTGCCTTTCATCGTCCACTATAAGGTATCAATTGTTCTCATTGAAGATGACCATATGGTTGCCTATAGTTGCTTACTACCACTTCATTTTAAATCTGCTGGATAGTTGCCTCATTGGCAAATGTACCACATATTTGATTATTTGCTTGGAATTTTAAAAAAAATCTTTTTTTTCTGTTGCACTAACAGATGTAAAACATTTACTTCTATTACTATACCCCCCAAGGGTGACTGGGGGATAGAAGTATGGTCACCATTGGTCTTCCTCCGACCGGCAGTAAAACCCGTGCTAAAGTGGGGCGTCCGTTTGGCTGTGCGGGATGTACAAATTTGCAGCCACGTCCGGTCAGAATGGGGACGTTAAATCCGATGCCTCGTGTAAAGAGAAGTCCACGCTCTTTGCACGTTAAGAACCCTTGCAACAACTCTTTGAGGGGTCCGTAGGTGACCTGTTGCAAGGCTAAATTTCTGTCCCTATCCAATATACCCTTATTTCCCGTGGCAGTCTAAATTTCTCCGACCTTAATCCCAGAAGCCCCTATTACAGAACCTACCTATTGTATTTATTGTGAACTTGTTCTCGTCCTGAATATGCATGAAATATTTGCCACTGGACGTTAAGCAACCAACAATCAATCAATCTATTACTATGTACGGGGCTTTTTATAGTTGACTATGCAGCTCATTGTTGAAAGCCGTACAGTGACCTTCGCTTGTTAATTTCTGTCAAACAAAAACACTAGATGTATTTAAAACTTTTGTATGCTTGTGAATAGTTTTAATATTGACTAAATGAATATTTTAAGGCCCAAAATGTGATTTCAATGTTTATTTTTTTAGAAATTACATACAAAAAAGAAACAAAATTCAAAATGGTGGCTTTCTTAGTTATGGACTGGTAGAATTTGTAATCTAATGAAAATATTTGTCAAGTTTAACTTCCAATGAAACAAATTGCATTAGAATTCTTCTTTTTATATTTGATTCTCTTTTTATACACTTTGATTGAAGTCTCATCCTGTTTGTGTGTGACATACTAATTTACAGTGATGTTACTTATAAACCTTTCACCAACTAACCTGAAACATCATTTAAAGAGTTTTCGTTCTGCTGTTATGTAGGTTTCCTAACAGCACGGCTTCCGCTCTTTCCAAACCCACATAAACATCTATTAAAACTTTCCTAGAAGTACAAAAAAAAGTTAAAGTTAATGTTACAAAGAAATCTCTTTGGAATTTGAATGGTAAGGTTAAATATATAAAAATGAATTCTTGGGGTTCTTTCATATGCTTATTGTAACAATCAGAATGTACTTAGATTTTGGATATTGGACCATAATAGGTAAATTTCAAATTGATCAGTGCTTTGACCACATTCATTTTGGGTCACAAACCTATGCTGTGTCAAATATTCAATCACAATCCAAATTCAGAGCTGTTGTAAGCTTAAATGTTGTGTCTATACTTGCTCAACTGTTCAGGGTTCTACCTCTGCAGGAAAACCCAGGTTGTGACTTTTTTTCTCTTATAAATTATGCGTTTTATTCTGGTGTCTCATCCTGCTTTTTTTATTACTCAAAACTCCTTTCTGGCCTTTTTCCAAATTGAATCATAGCTCCCCACCCCCCAAAAAAGATTTAAATTGATAGCCCCCTAAAAAAGTGCTGGCAAAATATACAACTAACCTGTACTTTCTGAAAATTTCATTTACTGGCTCCTCTGCCAATATTTCCTGACATGCTGTTGTTAGGTGGTTTCCACCCAGGAGAAACATATTATTATCTAACATATTCTCGTTCTAGAAGACATCAGCACTACTGACCTAATATTGGAGTAAATAAAATAATAATCAAAGTAAAAACTATAATTGGATTTTACATTTTTTCTAATTATAAAGTAAATGTTCATCACATGTTCTAACAATAGTCCAAAGACGAATTTAAAGGGGGAAGGGGGTGGGGCAATGGGCCCAGGCCTGCCACCCTTTTGCGGGAAAAATTTTGTTGATTACATAGGGAATCACTGAAGCATGACTGGAGCGGGACTTCTCTTAAGCAGTCATTCGGCCACCACTTATGAAAATTTCTGGATCCTCAACTGAATACCATTGTCATAATGAATGGTTTGATACACTTTCTTATGTAAAAAAGATGCCTGGACAGACAGATAAGACAAACGATGTAAAGAGATATCAGAACTTGACTTTTCATTTAAATTTTTTTTTTTTAAATTTCATAAAAAAACATTTAAATTTTGTTATCATCATGTTGCTTTTACTGTTATAGCTATCTGTTTACATAGCTCTACATCGCTGGAAAATGTCAATTTGCAAATTGACAGGATAAAGCTTAATATGTGACACAGTTATCAGCAATTTATGGTTGTTGACATAATATGACTATTTACCGGATTTGTAATAACATAAGAAACACGACGGGTGCCACATGTGGAGCAGGATCTGCTTACCCTTCCGGAGCACCTGAGATCACCCAAAGTTTTTGGTGGTGTTCGTATTGCTTAGGCTTTGGTTTTCTATGTTGTGTCATCTGTACTATTATCTGTCTGTTTGTCTATTTATTTTTGGCCAAGGCGTAGTTAGTTTGTTTTCGATCTACGAGTTTGACTGTCCCTCTGGTATCATTCGTCCCTCTTTTAAACGAAAAAGAAAGATTAAACAACGTTCTACGTCAATAACAATTCTAAATATGGTCAATCGTTTATAATTGGATTTTGCTAGTGTCTAATTCTACCCATACTCGATTTTGTATAGGGTTTTCAGTTAATATTACACCAATTTAAAGTTATTTCGACTGTTTCACCTGAACAAAAGTCAATAAGATTACTCCACAGTTGGTTATTGTCCTCTGAATTTTCCTAGCAAACAGCTGTCATATAATCCTACGATCCTGCCGATTCAGCAGTTCCCAAATCTAAAAAACTTTTCAATTTCTTTGCCATTTTGGGAACTTCTTATCCACAAAGACTCGTATTCATCACCCATGAAGTCGGGTAAACCATCACAAGTCAGGCTCACAAATGGTGTTTTTGGAGCAGATCTCTTGTTTCAATTCTAGAAATACTGGTAATGTTTTTCACATATTCACAGGCTTTCTTGTCATTCAAGTAGCTCTCGCCCACATCAAGACCTTTTGCCTGATCTAATTTGCAAATTACATTTTATGTCTTAAAGCTCAAATAATGTTTCGCAATAGCATGGGCATTACGAAACAAAATGCGAAGTCTATCATATTCATTTTTTTAATGTATGGATGGTCTTGGCAGCCAGTGGTTTCTGTGGAGGTGGTCCCTCAGCAACAGCTGTAGCACTGATATGAGGTGCACTAACCTCATGGGTCTGGATAGTGTCGATACTAAAATTTGCACACCCAGACACAAATTGCCTCCTTTTCACTGCTCCTTACAGTAGCTACAGAACATTGCTTGATTCTCGTGCTGGAGCCAGGGACGACCGTCCGTCCAATGGGTTTTAAATTCCCGGACGCGATTATCCTCCTGCTTTTTCTTAGGCTTCGTAACTTGGTCGGACGCAGGAGACGGCCTTTTACGTGCCTTTCCAGTTCTCGCATTATTTGACCACCTCAAAATGGAAACCATGTTAGTGATTTATAATATGAATTGTAAAAAATATATATACACTGTCGAAGCCTTTTAGAAATGAAAACAAAACTGGCACCACTTCGTCATAAAAGTAACGGTAACTAGTCGTCCTAATAACCAATCATCTAAAATACACAAGATGTCAAGCGCGCAGTTACGAATTAATGACTTCCGACTCAAAAATGTTTTTTTTTAATTTTCTGTTATGAATATATTTTATTTAGTCAATGCAACACAAGAAAAAACTATTCAGAGACCAAGGTGAACGTACTTGCCAGTAACTTAAGACTAACAATCTTCTCTCGTGATGATTCAATCAATACTGACAACTAACGAATGCCAAAGTGACAGAGCTATGACCGTCAACATCAGAACCGTGCATATGCAAAGAAGTCTTTAATCAAAGGCCTTGTCGCAACACACATCGATGAAATGTGTTTCAAAATCCGAACAGTGCTTAATTTCAGTCTAATATCAATCTGATGAATTACTAGCATCAGCACTATTGAGTGTTCTTAGCTGTAAACAAGGACAAATCATGTGTGGGAAATTGTAGTTGCTTAAATGGGGAATCACCGATGTTTAGTCTATATCCCGGGCTCTTTGCCATCACCACATCTCGTACTCTGTACTCGTTGAAGGGTTTTCTCGGTTGAACTGTGTTTGACAGGTTAAAAACATGCCCGGTAACGGGAATATAATTTACCCAAATCAATCATGACATGATAGATAAACTAAACTAGATAGCAATATCCCGTGCACATATTGAGATACAAATACTTTATTCGACCGGGTCCCCCAAGGGTGAATGGAGAATAGAAGTATGGTCACCATTGGTCTTCCTCTGACCGGCAGTAAACCCCTTGCTAAAGTGGGGCGTCAGTTTGGGTGTGCGGGATGTACAAATTTGCAGCCACGTCCGGTCAGAATGGGGACGTTAAATCCGATGCCTCGTGTAAAGAGAGTGCACGCTCTTTACACGTTAAGAACCCTTGCAACAACTCTTTGAGGGGTCCGTAGGTGACCTGTTGCAAGGCTAAATTTCTGTCCCTATCCAATATACCCTCATTTCCCGTGGCAGTCTAAATTTCTCCGACCTTAATCCCTGACGCCCCTATTACAGAACGTACCTATTGTATTTATTGTTAAAAGCCGGTCGTAAAGACAAATGGGTTAAACGGACAGAAAGTCACAGGACAAAAAGACTAAGGACATAAAGTCACATATTCGATAGGACAAAAAGTCTAAGGACATAAAGTCACAAATAATTTGTTGACAATTGTTTGAATATATAAGAGAAAGATCTTGAAATATTTTCATTTTATTACATATATTCATTTCTTAGTTTAGGAAATCGTTCATAACGCTTGATAAATGAAAATTTATGAAATTTTAATCATGCAAATGATATATTTCATGGCAACATGAAGCCGATAAAGTAACAAGCCACTTTGACATTTTGTTTTCATAACAATAATGTGATCATTATAGATATAAATTGAATTGTTTGATTGTTGGTTGCTTAACGTCCAGTGGCAAATATTTCATGCATATTTAAGGGTGACTGGGGAATAGAAGTCTGGTCACCATTCGTCTTCCTCCGACCGGCAGTAAAACACTTGCTAAAGTGGGGCGTCCGTTTGGCTGTGCGGGATGTACAAATTTGCAGCCACGTCCGGTCAGAATGGGGACGTTAAATCCGATGCTTCGTGTAAAGAGAGTGCCACGCTCTTTACACGTTGAGAACCCTTGCAACAACTCTTTGAGGGGTCCGTTGGTGACCTGTTGTAAGGCTAAATTTCTGTCCCTATCCAATATACCCTCATTTCCCGTGGCAGTCTAAATTTCTACGACCTTAATCCCGGACGCCCGTGTTACAGAACCTACCTATTGTATTTATTGTTAATTTGTTCTCGTCCTGAATATGCATGAAATATTTGCCACTGGACGTTAAGCAACAAACAATCAATCAATCCAAAACATAAGCTTTTAGATTGATTGTTGGTTGCAATTTTTTTCTCCATTATTTTATGTATTTAACATTTTCCCCCCGTCAACGTCTTTTGTTTATGTTGCCCGATTCCATAACATTAGCCTTGTGAAATGTATACGTTGTATAAGTTAATTTCACTGTTTATCTTCTGATTTAGTGAACATGTTAGGTGTGTAAATGACCCATAGTCTTGAATCTCATACAAAAAAATTCACTGGAATATACAAATAAATCTTCTGTTTTCAAGAAAGAAAATTAAGCCTCGCTTCAGGTGTTCCATATTGACAATTCAAGCATTACGTGACATAAGGTTACGACCTCGACACTGATCTCACTGTTATAGCTTTAAAATTTGACATTTATTACACAGGGAAAACGACATTTTCCTTCTCAAACAACTCACTCACTTTGACTTCGTTTTGAGAGAACTTGCATTAAATATCGAGAGGGAGGTGAGTGGTATTACGTTATCAAATCTTTAATTTTCTTTGCACATAAATGCCACGTGACACATCTTTATAACAAAAATATTTTGTCGTTTGTGCTGCTGAAAGTATAGTACCTGAATGGCTAGCGCATTAAAGTTCAAATGACAATGACTAGATATGAATTTCTCGAACATTACACTAATTATACACTAGGTTTGTGTGGTTGTGCGCATTCACATTGTTGATTTAGACGAACGACTGTGCACAACCATCAGTTCTAATGTTTCATCAATTGCTATTCACATGATGACGACATTACTGTAAATCAAAATTAATCATGTTATGTACTTTGTGTAACCTATTTTTAATATACTTTTATATTATGTTTGAAATTATATTGTAATTATTCTGCTCATTTTGGGCGCCGTGATTGGCAAATAAAATATTTGTTTTGTTTACGTCATTTCGAAGGATTTCTTATGCCGACGATGAAGCTTTCCCTACATTTTATTTATTATATAACATATACATGTTGTAATCAATGATACTTGGAAGTGTGAGCCGTTTTTTCCAGACAAGACACTCTAAGAAACAGTAATAGCATCTAATTGATTGATTGATTGGTTGTTGGTTGCTTAACGTCCAGTGGTAAATATTTCATATATGTTCAGGACGAGAACAAGATAATAGAGGTCATCCGAGATGATGGTCGGGAAAATTTGGACTGCCACTGTAAAATGAGGGTATATTGGATAGGGACAAATTTTGCCTTGCAACAGGCCACCTAAGGACCCCTCAAAGAGTTGTTGCAAGGGTTCTTAAAGTGCAAAGACGTTGGCACTCTCTTTAAACGAGGCATCGGATTGAACGTCACCATTATGACCGGACGTGGCTGCAAACTTGATACATCCCGCACAGCCAAACGAACGCCCCACTTTGGCAAGGGTTTTACTGCCGGTCGGAGGAAGACCAATGGTGACCATATTTCTATTCCCCAGTCACCCTTGGGGGTTAATACCATCTGACAACTCCTACATGTAGCGTTGCAATACATCACATATGCAGATCAAAATCGAGTCGCCAAAAATTTATACAGTAGATCCATTGCTTTAAACTTGAGAACAATTTCAGAAATGAATGATTTTATTTTTAAAAAAAAACCCAGAATAGCTCATATCCTTAAATCAAACTATGACTGGGATGTCTTTTAGTTGATTTTAGTCTCTGATTTATTATTAATTGTTTTGGCTTTTTAACTAGCTGTCAGTAACTGCGAGTTCTCTCAAATCGTACTTTCTTGTTAATTTCCCCCCAAGGGTGACTGGGGAATAGAAGTATGGTCACCATTGGTCTTCCTCCGACCAGCAGTAAAACCCTTGCTTAAAGTTGGTCTTCCTCCGACCAGCAGTAAAACCCTTGCTTAAAGTGGGGCGTCCGTTTTGGCTGTGCGGGATGTACAAATTTGCAGCCACGTCCGGTCAGAATGGGGAAGTTAATTCTGTTGACTTGTGTAATGAGAGTGCCGCGCTCTTTGCACGTTAAGAACCCATGCAACAACTCTTTGAAGGGTCCATAGGTGACCTGTTGCAAGGCTTAATTTCTGTCCCTATCCAATATACCCTCATTTCCCGTGGCAGTCTAAATTTCTCAGACTTTAATCCCGGACGCCCCTTTTACAGAACCTACCTATTGTATTTATTGTTAATTTGTTCTCGTCCTGAATTTTCATGAAATATTGGCCACTGGACGTTAAGCAACCAACACTCAATCAATCAATATTGTTAATTTGACCTGTTGATACTATTTGTAACGCTTTTTTGTTATTCAATGTTAGAATGTCTATATACCAGCTTTTGTTGTTTGGAATTACTATAAATTGTCACTTCTTCGTACTATGAACATCAACATTATTTCCTTTCTCCTTGAATAATGTCCCGGCACCTGTGCATGAAGAACACGAAGTTGTATGCAGCACCAATTGTATAGTTTTATTGATTATATTCACCCCACATATACCAAGTTTTAGATAAGTTGTATTTACATATTAGAAATGTCTTGGTATTCTTAAACGGAAGATTAAATAGACAGAAGTATACTTGACAACAAAATTATTTTCATTTACCTGTGTATTATCTGACGTTATTTTTTTTTCAAATTTGATGTTTTTCTAAAATTGTTCAACATTTCACAGCAGTTTGATACTTTTACTTTAATAATTCATCCCTTATTTTTATTTACTCTGTATTTGCATTGTATCACAGATCAAATTTATTCGTTCATTGTGTGTTTATTTGTGTCACTTTGTTTTTCTATTGAGTTAAAAAGTAAAATCACAACAATACTGAACTCCGAGGAAAATTCAAAAAGGAAAGTCCCCAATCAAATGGCAAAATCAAAAGTTCAAACACATCAAACGAATGGATAACAACTGTCATATTCCTGACTTGGTACAGGCATTTTCTTATGTAGAAAATGCTGGATTGAACCTGGTTTTAAAGCTAGCTAAACCTTTCACTTGTATGACAGTCGCATCAAATTCCATTATATTGACAACGATGTGAACAAAACAAACAAAAACAATAGGTAAAAATGTCACAAGTAGGGGTAAATAGTCTAATTCGGTAGGTCACATTCCTGAAAAGGGAACGGGATTGTAGTTACGACATAAGGAACATATCCGATATCATCTGTGAAACGGATATTCCATAACGGTCAACCAACTCGTGATGGCGTCCGTAAAATTTACAACGTGATGATTTCATCTTCACCATGTGGAACTCTTGGTTTAAAAATGAAAATTCACAATTGGGAAGCTGAAATCATCTCTTTTGTCGTAAAGTTTTTTTTTTCAACCGACCCTCATAGTCAATTTCTAGATATAAGTCATCATCAAATGGCAAAATCAAAAGCTCAAACACATCAAACGAATGGATAACAACTGTCATATTCCTGACTTGGTACAGGCATTTTCTTATGTAGAAAATGGTGGATTGAACCTGGTTTTAAAGCTAGCTAAACCTTTCACTTGTATGACAGTCGCATCAAATTCCATTATATTGACAACGATGTGAACAAAACAAACAAAAACAATAGGTAAAAATGTCACAAGTAGGGGTAAATAGTCTAATTCGGTAGGTCACATTCCTGAAAAGGGAACGGGATTGTAGTTACGACATAAGGAACATATCCGATATCATCTGTGAAACGGATATTCCATAACGGTCAACCAACTCGTGATGGCGTCCGTAAAATTTACAACGTGATGATTTCATCTTCACCATGTGGAACTCTTGGTTTAAAAATGAAAATTCACAATTGGGAAGCTGAAATCATCTCTTTTGTCGTAAAGTTTTTTTTTTCAACCGACCCTCATAGTCAATTTCTAGATATAAGTCATCATCAAATGGCAAAATCAAAAGCTCAAACACATCAAACGAATGGATAACAACTGTCATATTCCTGACTTGGTACAGGCATTTTCTTATGTAGAAAATGGTGGATTGAACCTGGTTTTATAGCTAGCTAAACCTCTCACTTGTATAACAGTCGCATCAAATTCCATTATATTGACAACGATGAGTGAACAAAACAAACAGACACAATAGGTAAAAATGTAAAACATAGGGGTACAGCAGTCAACATTGTGTTATTATCTTAATCACTAAAAACAAACAAATGTAACGAAGAAGCACAAAAAAGGCATACATCAAATTTAACATCCTCATTTTGCTTATATTATACGATTTTATTTATCTATGTAAAGTCATTCCAATTGATATCTTGTAGTGTGCCTTTCTATGTTGTGATGTTCTACTACTGTTTCAGAAAAGGGAGAAGGTTTGGTACCATTAAATTGTTTTATCCCGCTGCAATTGTTTGCACCTGTCCTAAGTCAGGAATCGGATGTAAGTGTTTCTCTTTTTTTTTATATAGATTAGACCGTTGGTTTTCCCGTTTGAATGGTTTTACACTAGTAATTTTTGGGGCCCTTTATAGCTTGCTGTTCGGTGTAAGCCTAGGCTCCGTGTTGAAGACCGTACCTTGACCTATAATGGTTTACTTTTATAAATTGTGACTTGGATAGAGAGTTGTCTCATTGGCACATATACCACATCTTCCTATATCTATTGATTAATACTTCCATAAAAAGCAAATCCATAATATATTTATTAATAGAACAAATGGTATAAGAGAGATTATTTAGTATAATTACATGCCTGCTTTGTTTGCGTTTCCTGTTTGTTTCCCATTGGTATAAGAAAAAAATAATAAATCATTATTGAATTGTCACTGGCATATACATAACACTGCCACAAATAGGAGGTAATGGCTTTTAAAGCACAGCATATGTTTAAACTAAAGAGTTATTGCACAACGCTCAAATGACCAGACATTCACATATCTAACATAAAATATAATCAAACTTACTTTCCTTGAAGGAAGCATGATAAATATCTTCTCAAAACTTCATAGGACACTCAATACATCCCCATGTTTATGACCGCATATTCCTGTCCATCAAACGACTCATCTGCTTTACACACTTTGCATTTCTAAGTATTGACTATAAGACAGAGTATATCAAATTTAAAGCTGGCAAAGAACAGTGTTAATCAAACATTTTTCATAAATCTCCACATTAAACGAACATTAATCCTCAAAATTCAAACATAAATCGTATTTAAATATGAATAATCAACTTTGAATCTCTTATATTTTGCCCTCTCTTTCTCTTTGTTTTTTTGTTGAAATTTTGAACTGTGATCTATTCATATATTTTAAAGTAAGACAAACAAAACGTTTCTTCGAAAGAACAAATTAATTTATTGATAATATAAAGCTCTTTTAAAATTACCTGAGTGTAAATATAGTTCCTCTGTTATCACATCAACTGATTAACAGATCTGATCAAACTCGGAAGTGCAGCACATTTTACACTGTTCTTGAATAGCCACATTGCATCTCTAGATTCCAAAGCGTTGGTTTTCCCTTTTAAATGGTTTTACACTAGTAATTTGTGGGGCCCTTTATAGCTTGCTGTTCGGTGTGAGCCAAGGCTCCCTGTTGAAGACCGTACTTTGACCTATAATGGTTTACTTTTATAAATTTTGACTTTGATGGAGGGTTGTCTCATTGGCACTCATACCACATCTTCTTATATCTATCTAATGTTTGTTTTAGAATTGAAGAAATGTCTTCAGTGAAATCAAAAGGTATTTTTTTAGATGATAAACATTTGGCTTTTACTTTGAATTCCTTTTCCTTGTCAGTATGATTGCTCCTCCAGTCCACTAACTCTTCAACTAGGTCATTATTATCTTATTCTAATATTGCATGGACTTCTCTAACATGCACACAGGCAGTGGAACAATTTGTTAAACAATCAAACAAACCGTTGTTCACCTTTACCGTTCATATACCTGATGAGCAACAGATGCATAATGACGTCATTTCTACTCATTATAAGTTTGTCCATTCTTTTGTAACGTTTGGACTTCTCTAACATGCTTTGCATAACCACAGGTATGACTTTTGAGATCATATTCACTTCTACACCTAAACATACACATAGTACAAAAATAATCGCAATGTTCCAACGGCATATGATACTTATAAAAATGATCTATCACACGGCTTTTCTCTCGTCTTTAACCCTCTTAATGCCAAAGCGACATATATGTCGTTTCAGTGTTGATGCCAAAGCGACATATAAGTCGTTTGGGGGTTTGATGCCAAGGCGACATATATGTCGTTTCAGCAATATTACAATAAGTATATATTATAAATCAAAAAATTGCAACCTATACTACACTAAATAATTAATGCTTTATAACATTGTTGACCATCGGTCATCTAAGTGTATTTTGGAGCAATGACGTAATATCCATGACGTCATTGTGACGTTATAATTCTGGCAAAAGTAAATGGAGTTTTCTTTCTCTAAAAAAAACGTCTTCCAGCGGCAAACGACAACGTTGGTTTTTATATTTGCATGCACGCACTTGACACTGGTGATGACGATTTAAAGATTGACATACAAATGTAAGAGCTGGGAACACAAGATAATTGAACAACAAGACCGAGCCGCCCTTTTTTTTTTTGGCATTGTAACATATCAGACTAACATAATATAAAACACTTTATTGACCGCATATCCGACATATTCGTCAGACTGTGAAAGTTTCGCACATTACGTATGTTCGAATAGTAATGTTTATGTGTGAACCCTCTCAGTCCGAAACGGGAAATCGGTCCACCCATGACAGAATCATGGTCCAAGAGAACGCACAGTTAGGACTAGGTAAATATTAAAAGAATATTGATATTTCGAGTTATGAAAATTTTGAAAAACATTAATTTTAAACATGGAACTCAACAGAAATTCCCTAACATTGTCGATAAAATACACACTGCCAATGGCCACATTTCCTTATCTAAATTGAATCCCTTTTATCCAAATGGTGTTTGACTGATAAGCGACAAATACTTGACTTTAATTTGATTAACAAAATTTCGTATTTATTACTTTTTGACAATTGAAATTTAACCATGTTTTTTACTCCTTTTGATGTTTCAAAGTGTTCTTTATTATTGCTAGCTGAGTTCCTGTCGTGAAGGAGGAAAGGGTTAACTTCGACTGTTTTATTTGTGTGAACACCGCAGGAAAAATATTTTACACAAACATTTTAGAATGAAATCGTCTCATTAAACATTATATGGTGCATTATTGACGGACACTTTCAGTCGGCTTCACATAGTTGATAGACGAAATATTTAATTTAAATTTTAAGTAAAGCTATTTTAAAACTGAATTTACGATTTATTAATTGCATGCCATTTAGTTCAGAGACCAATATTTCATACTTATAATAAAAAAATAAGGGGATGTGGTATAACTGCCAATGAGACAACAATCAACCAAAGTTGAAAAGAAGTGAATGTCAGCAATATTGCAGGCAACCGTACGGCCTTCAACGATGAGATAACAATACCACTAGTCGCCTATAGAAGGCCCCGAAATGAAAAATGTGAAATAATTCAATTGAGAAAATTAATGACCTAATTCATAATACTATATAAGGTCTTATTAAATATAGACTAGACTAGTGAAAATCCTCATCTCTAATACTATATTTGGCTTATTCATACTAGTGTAAAAGTATAACACATAAGTTTTTAATCATTTATTGAAAAAAAAAGAAAGTTACTGAATTAAACCTTTAAAGAGATGTTACGGGTTCTGTATTTCTATTTCCAATAGGCAGAGCTCCAGATAAGCTGCGTATTTGCGTCATCACGCAATACAAATGATTAAAAACCCAATGCAATTGTCCATTGCAGGGTTCAATAACCCAATTAATTTAAAGGAAAACCCAAATATATGCCAAAACCATGAGTTTTTAACGCTTTTATTCGCTATTCATTGGGTTTTTTACCCTTATCTAATTACAATCGTCGCGTAAATCTATTTTCATAATATTTATAATTGGAAATTTCCTTTCGTTCTAAAAATAGAGCCCTGCATCAAGTAGCTGAAATGGGTCCCTGATGGAATTTTCCGTTGCTCAAAAGGTACACGTGTTTATGAAAACATTTCGATCTTCTCGGCGTTTATCCAATTAGCGTTTGTCATGTTTTCATATTTTTTTCGAATTGCTCTGGACTTATCGTAACATACAATGAATTAAAACGAAAGTAAATGTTCGGTAAAAATATTGAATAGAAGCATGTTTTCAGCTTCTTTTTGATAGCTGAGGACAAGTTATGATGATAACAAGACTCATCTAGTGTTTTATGAAGCGTCCGTCGAACCACGGGCGTGTTTGCGTACCTTAACGAGAACATTGCTAGAACGATAAACACGGGGTTTCTTCAAGAACGAAATCAGTTGGAAAAAGTGAAAGGCCAATTTAATTATGACATGATATGTAGTTGGAAAACATCGGAAACCAAAAGTTCTAATAAGGGACAACTTAATCCAGATTTATGTTAATTAAATTAAACAAAAACATTCATGTATAATTTTAGTTTATATATTATTTTTTCATTTTTAGTTGAGTGAATACACATATCCGTTTTTTTACGTCAATGCAGCTTGACACTTTCTTTATTTTGGTCTAATTGTTCTGTATGCTTAAGATAGCTGTCTTATTGGCAAGTGTTATTTATTTATTTAATGTTGCAGAATTATTTGTAAATTGAAGTTGAATGTGGTGTCCGTAATTAAACCACCCTTTAAACCTGGTCAAGGTTTTGGGGTATATCTTAAATCTGGGAACTACTTATTATTTTTATTAAAAAGTAGATCTGGCAAATAGGTGAAAGGACTGGCAAAACTTTCTTACAGCACCTAAATTTCACATAAATTAAATAAAAATCTTAACACTAAGCCACACCTACCCCAAATAAACTGTAGGATATCATATGGGATCTAGAAAGGTAATTAGTTACTGTCCAACTATTGATACCAGCTGCAGTTTATATAAGTTGCGAGAAAATACAAAACTGGCAGAACGTTAAAAACGGGACACAAATCAAACGTACTATTGCTCGTCAGTGAAAAAACCAAACAAAACAGCTAGCACATATACAAAGAAAGAAACATATTAAAGATGGAAAAACATCTTGGGTTGATATAATGTGATTATAACATGCCTAAATATTCAATATTGTGTTGATGAAAAAACCCAATACATTAAGGAGCTTGGTGGTGAAAAACCCGATTTGTTATTTGCTTGAGGGGTGAATCGGAATTGATAATGCAATTAAAAAACTCTATCACCCAATTACATAAAAAAATGATGGGTAAAAACCCCAATTTGTGAATTCTTATCTGGAGCTCTGAATAGGATTTCAAGAAGATGGTATTGCTTGATCATAAACAGGGATTATTCATCAACATTTAGCATCAGCTTAATTAGATTTCATATAGACCCTTTACAGATCTTTTTTTTTTACATACCGGTTCATGACATTATTTTGGTATTTTTAGCCATGCATGCACCATCTGTATCCAGCTTGAAATTTTAAAGCCTGAGGGACCAGTATTTTTTATTTGAAGTCTGACTTTTCCGGATTTAACAAAAGCTAGGGATTTGAATTTCACTAAACAGGTACCACAGACCTGGTCATGAAATATTCATAAATAAATTATAGAGAATAAACTGATGAAACGATTTGTTCTCCGAGTGTTCGAAATTCATTTTTGTAATTTAACTAAAAAGGATCTTGTCGATAATAGTATTCTCTATTTCTCTGTGCGATGATTCACATTAAAAAATACAAAATGAACACCCAATGTCTTTGCATTCGTTAGAAGAGAACACGAAAAGATATATAAGAGGAGACACCCTCTACTGGCACATTTTTTTTTACACAAAACCAGCAGCGGTTATTACGGCCTCTAAAATCTGGAACTATTTCTAACCTTTTGATTCGGTTAATGATGTAAAATATACCATTTAGAAATAATATAAGTTGTTTTGCAGGTGAAGAATACAAGGAGTATGGGTACTAAAATTATTTTCAATAATAGTTACGGGCAAACCTTCTTTCATACTGTTTTTTATTTGCTGTATGTTTTTGAAATTGAGGTTGTTCTACAGAAATTTACACAAAAGGAATCTCGTCACCTTCAATACCCATCTCCAAGATTAAAAAAAGTGGTACAGGCCTACATCATAAGACACAATAAATTAAAAAAAAAATCATGACAAACAGAGGTTGACAAACATTCAATACGCAATCACATCTATATAACTTCATATATTAAATAGTCCGGTGTCGAGACAAGTTAAGATAAATTTGAGCCCGTCTTCTGAATTTATCCCTAAACATTAAATGCAAGAAAAAAATGTTCTTACATGTAATATAAAAAAAAAACGACTGCTTACATGGTTTGTGTATAGAGACAGCAAGGACAATGTGCGAGGTTAAAATGTCACGACATTACTCGCCTCCTTTTTTTTTTATCGGTAATTGTTAAATCAAAATGTTACTTATAGAAAAATTAAAGTTCTTGAACATGGGGAAAAACGATTATAACTGACCCTTCATTACCCTTTTAGAAGAAATTATGTACAAACCCTTTTTATACAGTGGCCGAGAAGTATTTTTCACGAACAACTTTTGGCTATATATTACATTTTTTTTAAATATAAATTTTATAAAGTTATTTCTAATTGGATTTCAATCAACCAATAGAAAAAAATTATCACAAATCTATTTGTTTATAAGTTATATTTATCCTTGGACAATTATCTTTTTCTGGTGATATAAACAATAATTTTTTATCCCAAAGTTTGCCATATATTTTACCCAAATTAGTTTGCAAAATATTAATATCAATGTTCACATCAGTATAGAAAACAAAAACAATCGAAGATAAAATTATGACCAAATAAACAAATATACTCCCGACAATTCTGTGTCTTTCAACTCATGGTTTGGTAAAATCCGCCCATAAATACCCTAAAATATCTTTTTAAAAACTGTTATGATATGAAAATATATAGCCAAAATTGTAGGTGGCAAATACGTATTGCATAATACTTTACAATATTCCCTTACAATTAAAAAAAGAATAATTGGTCTTGCGTTTTGGAGAATTATATCAGTCGAAAATTTAGATGGGTAAAGTAATTAACACGTAAATTGCACAAATTCAACAGTATTTTCAAAAATTTATCAGTTAACTTTACATTCATGAATCTCCTTGGTCCATCAAGAAGCAAATTTGTATAGAAAGATTTTAATCGGTCAATAGAGCATTATCAAAATGATCTTCTGGTCACCGCCATTGTGAATGCCGTTCGCGTAGAAAAAAAAACTTTATAAATCAATATATATATAAAAAAAAAAAAAAAAAAAAAACGCCAAAAAGACGACGTCAAATTGTCATTGCCTATTGGCAACGTCAAAACGTTGATTTTTTTAAATGTGGCATCAAGAGGGTTAAGGACACCTCCCTACAACATACAAGTAGCCTCTTGTTGGGACCCAATCTTGATCTTTCTCCATCTACAACAATTATTATCATTGATAAGCCCTGCTAATTTAAATTATGTCAATGTTTAACTTGTACATGGTAATGTCATATGTAATATAACTGTTAAAAATTATTTGTACAAATGCCTGCATATTATATCTACTGTATTTAATTATAGCATACATCTGCATTCTACACCTGTTAATATTCCTGTATCATAACATGCTATATGTCTTGATTTTTTTTTTTTATTATTATTGTTACATTTATACAAAGATATAATTCTTAAATCTTACCATTTAAGAATTTTTTTTTGTAACTCCATTTCGGTACTTCCTGACCTTTATATGGTTTTAACTTGTTATGGTTTACAACTTTGGACTTCCCCCATTTTTTCACTTATGGTAAATAAACCAAGTCATTATACCTTTTCAATATTTAAAAGGGACCCTGATAAAGAAGTCCCCCCCCTCCCCCAAAGGGTGACTGGGGAATAGAAGTATGGTCACCATTGGTCTTCCTCCGACCGGCGGTAAAACCCTCGCCAAAGAGGGGCGTTCGTTTTGCTGTGCGGGATGTACGAATTTGCAGCCACGTCCGGTCAGAATGGGGACGTTAAATCCGATGCCTCGTGTAAAGAAAGTGCCACCGTCTTTGCACGTTAAGAACCCTTGCAACAACTCTTTGAGGGGTCCGTAGGGGACCTGTTGCAAGGCTAAATATCTGTCCCTATCCAATATACCCTCTTTTCCCGTGGCAGTCTAAATTTCTCCGACCTCAATCCCAGACGCCTCTATTACGGAACCTACCTATTGTATTTATTGTTAATTTGTTCTCGTCCTGAATATGGATGAAATATTTGCCACTGGACGTTAAGCAACCAACAATCAATCAATACAATGAAACACAGAGGTCCCGGTGGAGACATGCGATTTTGCAAGTAGAATCATGCTCTCCGGTTACATATACAATACAAATATATACACAATGCAAAAATTGCAACATCATATATACAAAAGGAGAACCGTATTATTATTTATGCATGTGTTGAATTTGTAGAGTTATTCCTCCGATGGAAAAGCTACACATTTATTTTAAATCTTAATCGTTTTTTATAGTAAGTACTACGATAAGCTGTAAGAAATTAAAGACAATTGCCGAACTACGTGGTTTTTCATACATACGCATGTCCTAACATATTTTGGTTCTGAATGAAGATTGCATTTCATATTCCATACGAACTATCAGTCCCCCAGAACTCAAAATTAAAGAAACAACAGACACGGCTTCCTCCGTGTCATTTTTATACTTATATCTCGAATTTGACATACACAGTCATCTCAGTATCAGAATCTATGACAAACGAGACGATTTTAATCGTCTTATGACTTGGGGGTAAAGACGTGTTGCTCATCATCACATTACAAATGTTGATTTACAATTTATACATTCACCCGTGGTCATCTTCAAGGTGCGTTTTGATTCGATGCAAACAGTTTCGACTGCAACCAATGTAAATCTTTACCTCGTGTCTCTGGAATTCTTTCATCCGTCAAGTGTTGAGAGGAAGAGACTTTATCGTGACCCTGGATTGCGAAGATGCTCACAACTCTTTATGCAATATGAACGAAATTATTATTTTCCATTACCTGTATGTTGTAATTAATAAATCGCATTCAAAGGAAACGGATGTGTCATCAAAATTCTTGGTATTCACGGATACTCATAGCATCAAAGGAAGCAATACGACACGGTGTATACATGTAGTCATATATAAAATATTTAACATTAAAAAAGTTTCATCTTTGTGATAAGGATCTTCATCCTTTTGTCCTCCTATGCGAAAGATACCAGAGGGAAGTTAAATTCATAGAGCTTAATTCAGCTTTAAAATAAGGTTGTGTTTGCTAGTGTAAGATTTATAGCAAGAATAGTGGTACAATATTTTGTAATCATCAGTATGAAGGTGATCTAGGTCGGAAGCATCATGCAATATACTAAAATAAACATGATCTTTTCGTGCTCCCTTTGCCTCGATAAATCTTTTTTTTTTTTTATAATTCCTCGCATATTAATAAGGAATTCAGTAGAAGAACCCTGAAATATAACACACTTATCCCATTGTACTGTGGATTCATTTATTTTCGTGGGTACCAATTTTCGTGGATTGAGAAAAACTTGCATATTCGTGGATATGTGATTTCGTGGTTTTCCGAAAGTCTGCATATAATCCTACAACAAATTTGCAATTCGTTGGACATTTAAATTCGTGGTTTCCCTATACCCACGAAATCCACGAAAATTGGTATCCAACGAATAATAATGAATCCACAGTATTGCATTCCTACTTCGTCCTACTTGGGGCTTGATGGGCATGCATAGTTTAACAGGACTGTAAATGTGCCATATTTTGGGTCTAAAACGTGACCGAAGGATTTGATTTGTATTTTACAATTATAAAAAAACTATCAATAAAAAAAAACAATTAAATTTATAAAAACCAACAAAAAAAATATTTCCGAATACAAAACAACGATCTTCAAACTAACTGGACTATTCAAAACATACAAATCGACCATACAGCAAGCAAAAAAAAAAGAGAAATGAAGGGAGTGACAATTGTCCTAGTTAATGACCTGATAGTGTAAGCCACAAAACGATTAACGGCACGAGATAAGGCGTGTTTGAATCAAATCTTGAATTAATTTGGGTTTTAAATTGCTATTTTCTACGCATCGATTAACATTACACGAAATATATCTGGCACAGATATGAACCATGTCTTATTGCTTTAATCAGAGTAAAAATCCCGTGAAAGTTACTCGTAAAAAATTTTCTTTCGTTCAAAATATGGTAAATTTCAGCTAAAAACATAGTCTTGCTTAAATCATGAAATACTTATACTTAAGTTATATAAATATTTTCACAGAGTGCAATAATTTTATTTTTCGTGTTGAAGATGACCTGTTTGGTGCGGTATCTTTGTGTACCTTAAGAAACCACAAAAGTTTGAAAAACGTGACCACGGGAGCTTACTACGACATTCATGATTGGAAAATATAATAGTTTGCATATATATTTAGCCGTGTGTTTTCCGTTAACTAGACGACTTTTTCGATACTGGGCACCCTACTATAAGCAAAACGAACCCCACCAAAAACTGGGGGTGATCTAAGGTGCTCCGGAAGGGTTAGCAGATCCTGTTGTGTTGCTCATGCTATTACAAACTCGGTTAATAGTATAATCCGGTAGGTCACATTCGTGAATAGGGAAGGTGATTGTAGTTACGACATAAGGAACATATCCGATAACATCTGTGAAATGGTTATTCAATAATGGTCAACCAACTCGTGATGGCGTCCGTAAAATTTGACTCTTCAAATCTCAATTTCCCGATACTTATTTTCGTCTCAGCACTTTTCTTTCTGTAAAAAAGGTTCTTTCTCCGAACTTCCAACCTGTATTTCCCAGCATTTATAATATCCAATTCTAACCATACTTTGGTCATCATGTCAGCTGTACCCTGAAAAAAAATTGTGAATGGGATCTATGGTTGACATTCGTATTGGGTCAAGATCGCACGATGTAGAGATACGTATTCCATAGAAACTTTCAAGTCTTTCCCTCTCAGTCTTGGTTCTTGCCGTCTGAATTTGTAATATATTCCTTCTATGTAATTGTACGTCCCTTGCTGTCTAGTTTTCTGTATCAAATCCATATAGTTTCTTGCTCCAAAATCCTCCGAAAAAATCTGTTGTGCATTTAGAGCAGCCAAGTTTTGAAGTATGTCCGAGGAAGTCGCAATGCTTTATTGTTGCTAAAACATGGCAACATACACACATGGGTACTTATTTGTAGGTAAGTTTGATGTCTGGAAGTTCATATGAAAAAAGTTCAAAGCCTCTTTATCATTCAATTTTTAATCCGTCTACCAGGGGAGCTACAAAAGATTGACCTGATGGTTTTACAGCCAATATCCCGAACGGATCCCCAAAAATTACATTTTTTAGTCAAATTGAAAACACATAAGTACCTGACATGTTCAAAGGACTGAAAACCGTCATGGTTTAACATTTCACCGTAATTTTTGTTTTTGTTTTAAAAACATTGTTTTTGTCTGATATATGCAATTCTTTCCAAATTTTCCCATCGAAGATATCTGTCATAATACCCGTCTCGGTCTTCGTTCCCTCTATTTTTCACATTTACGTTGAAAAAAAGGTACTCTCAATAGTTGTCCCAAAGATTGCTGAATCGATTTATAAGAGTAAGTTTTGAACGGATACAAACATTTTGATCCGTCCGATAATTTCTCAACCTTAAGAAAAAATTCCCCACGTGGTGTTCGTCTCGTAAGATTTGGAAATGCTATGTTAAGACATGTCGCCGATTGCATTACGTCTTCAATGATTCCCATATTTATAGAGAGCGCAATATTTTCTACAAATGAAATGTTTTGAAAAGTTATCTTTTTCAATCTTAGGTATTTGTAGTAACGTCAGAAGGGAGACTACTGGGAAAAGCAATCTTTCTTATTGATATCACATTACCATTCAGGTAAATGTAATAGTGAGCACCATTGGTACTGGCGTACTCTAAAATTGATATCATGCATAATTCTTCCTTCTCAACCACAAACTTCCCGGTACTTTTATACACTGACAGATTATTTATTCCAACACTGAACTTGACGTCGTCAAACTTTTGTATGCCTCTCTTCGTTCCACTGAATGAAGACTGAGTTGTATGAAAACGCGTGTTAGTTATAACAGTTAACGTAGACGAGTGAAATAATTCTAATTCTGTATCAGCTCCATCTGTTAGGGTTTGCGACTCATTAAGGTGGAGTTATGGGAACCTGATTGGATGTATTAGGAATTGTAATATATGTAATATTTGGTTTATTAGCCTAATACAATTGACGCAGATGCTCTACCTTCCACGTAGAATTGGCCCCGATACCCATCTCTTTTAAGTTGCTAGATATGTTTCTTTTGGCCAAATTCTGTTGTGTTTGAATTGTTTTGCCGACGTGGCCGTTTTCTACCACTCATATTGTTCTAGCTAATGTACTTGCGTACGAAAGATAGATATGTGTATAAATTTATCCTCTGTAACATATAAAAAAAAATCTCTCTTCTAAGCTGCTTCCTGCATATGTAGACGGTATAGATCCTGCCCTTTTGTTTGCATTTACATCTAACGAAGATTTCTGCAAATATTGAAGTCGTTGAGGACAATATGTTGCTTCTGTCTGCAGTTGAAGATGTGGAAGACAAATGGCTCCTTTCTGCAAGTATTGAAGGCTTGATGGCAATATGTTGCTCCTGTCTGTAGATGATGTTGTCAAGTTAGGGTCTCTAGAACTTGCTGGTTTAGAGGGCAACATCTTTGAGTTATTTCTTTCTTCAGATGTTGACAGCACTGTCTCTACATTTACGGAACTCTCATCTCTAAACTAGACAACAACAAAAAAATTAAGAATATTCACTGTGACATGTGCAATTCAAGGTTTGGAAGGAGAAGTAACTTTGAATGGCATAGTTAGAAATTTCTTACTAAGGACAATAAAGGACACAAAGAAGCTCCAGCATCAAAGAAATAATATGTTAAGCCCTTGAATACTAGTATTATGACATTTCTGAAGATCAGATTGTATGGACCTCAAAGGGTGACTGGGGAATAGAAGTATGGTCACCATTGGTCTTCCTCCGACCGGAAGTAAAACCCTTGCTAAAGTGGGGCGTCCGTTTGGCTGTGCGGGATGTACAAATTTGCAGCCACGTCCGGTCAGAATGGGGACGTTAAATCCGATGCCTCGTGTAAAGAGAGTGCCACGCTCTTTGCACGTTAAGAACCCTTGCAACAACTCTTTGAGGGGTCCGTAGGTGACCTGTTGCAAGGCTAAATTTCTGTCCCTATCCAATATACCCTCATTTCCTGTGGCAGTGTAAATTTCTCCGACCTTAATCCCGGACGCCCCTATAACAGAACCTACCTATTGTATTTATTATTAATTTGTTCTCGTCCTGAATATGCATGAAATATTTGCCACTGGACGTTAAGCAACCAACAATCAATCAATCAGATTGTATGGGATGTTAACAATAAAATAAGTGATAATAATTTTCCCTATAGAAATAGAAACGTAAATTTAACAACCAAAAATGTGTAAGGGTTCCGCGGAACCCAGTATCTCGCCTACTTTTGCTGTTAATCTCAGGCTGAACAAAAATGAGGAAAAAAATTAATAAAAAATATTCCTCTGATACTATCTTTTGGTTGTAAGAAGCTTCTATCCAAGTTTGGGGGAAATCTAGGATAGTGAATGAATCTAATGAATGTTTTAATTTTTTTTACTGCAGACTGTATGTAATGTTAACTGGAAGAAAAACTAAGTCCATTTATCAGTAAAATAAGGAAAAACAGGTACAAAATTTAAACAAAATTTCCTTCTAGATATTTATTTTACAAAATTTGCATTTTCATACTATCTTATGATCATGAACAAGCTTCTATCAAAGTTTGGTAGAAATCCAGGATAATTTTAGGAAGTTATTAAAATTTCAAAAACTTTAACCACAGAGTGAATATTTGTGGACGCCGCCGACGACGGAATGTAGGATTGCTATGTCTCGCTTTTTCGACAAAAGTCGAAGGCTGGACGAAAATGAAGATGACGTAACAAAAGCAGACGACATGTGTGCACTAAATGATGACTTTTTAATCATAAACGACGAAGAAATCACAGATATTAAATCAAATTTGGATATCGAGGAAGACATCAAGGATACCCTTACCTTAATAAAAACTGAACAGAAAATATTGTATGGTTCAAAGTTACAAAGGGAACGTGCATTGGCTGATAAAAGTAGATTAAATGTGCAAGATATTGTGTACATGTTAAAAGAAGGTTAGTTCATGATGTGGTGGATTCAAATAACAATGTACCTGACATGTTTTATAATCTTTAATTTACAATAGATCTGAAAATAGAACATCCCATTCCTTAACTGTCATTTAATAGATCGATGTGTTTGATCACCTGTATATAATATAAAATTCTTTTCGTTAATGATATCGTTTTCCTGGAATAGGAATTCCACAATCCTGGAAAGGGGGAATTGTAGCATATTTTTATTTTTATGCATTTATTCGGGATTCGACCTAGACTTGTATATAAAACCGGGAAAACGGAACCTTAAAGATAATAGAATTAGTTTTATGACAGTATAGTGCGCTTTGTTATACACAGTATAATTAGTGATAATTCTATTTAGAGTATACATTTCTTATAAAGTGACATTAAATAGTTAAACGGGAACTAGACTCTAGTCGGTAATAAACGCCTAATTAACATTAAAATCATTTGACTTGTAATATCATTGACTTAACATTATCAGTACATCTTACATTGATCTAATCATAGGTAAACTAAGCAAAAGTTCAAAGTCGATAGACAATGACTGATGGTGTGGGGCCAAATAATCTCCATGGAAAGAAGATGTACTATTGCTTAAACAAATGCATACCAAATGTTGACCTTCCACTAGTGGTTTCTCCATAAACTGACATAATCACCTACTAATACATGTAAAGTAAGCACAAGTTTCAAGGTCAACAGGCCATGACTGAGGTGGCAGGTCAAAATGATCTCCATGGTTATATGATCTGTCAATGCTGATATAACTGCATACCAAATTTGATTGACCTACCACTTGTTGTTCACCATAAACTAGACCGAATCTCAAACTAATACATTGTTGCCGCCGCCACCGGAAACAGCATACCTATTTCTCGCTTTTTGATACCTGTCAAGGCGAAACAATAATCATGCTTACAGATATAATTATTTGTTTGTTTTTGCATATATATTCAATGTTAAACAAACTAATTATGAATAAAACATTAATCATGTAACAATCTTATGGCTAAAAAATATGAAGTCAGATGTGAATGGGCAAGATGAAAGGAGATGTGTTATATATATAATTGATACATCAACCTAACAAAAAAGTTACCTAATATCACTCATGAATAGAGTTTATAGCAAAATAAATTCGAATAATTCAAAGGATTATAGCTATAGTTTCTATATTTAGGACTAATTTGATAATTTTATTGCCAAATATGGTTCGAGATTGACATTTGTACTTATAGGGTGCACATTTACAATTTTCATTCAGCTGTTAAATAACAGTGACCTTGACCTTTTAAAAGTTCCAAAATCGGAATTTTTACATAAGATTCGATACAAGTGATCTTTAGAGATGTTTTTTAGATATTAACATTTATAAGATGCCCTCTTAAAATGTTATTTTTTCCGTCTTTTGATAGGTGTTCGTCATGATTTTCTGAGTAAAACTGGTGAACGTAGAAGCACATCAAATAATACTTAGTTCCAAAATTGATGAATATTAACGCAGAATTGATTGAATTAGCAGGTCTGAGTATATATTTGCTTTACAGAAATAAAAAAAAAACTGCAAACGGTGAAAAAGGGGATGGGTTTATGTTACAAGTTATGAAAACAAAATGAGAGTTAGAAACCGCAGGCTAATCATTTCATTTTACACACTTATAACAAGTGTAATGTACATGACTTATCGAACATAAATTGGCTTACGATTGAAATGAAGTTAAAGATTATCTACAAAAAGAAAGTTTTGTACAGCATCGATGTATTTTACAAACACTTGTATACATCACAACAATCAATCAATCAATCTAATAAAAATATAGATCTCTGATTTCGTTATCCTCATTTGAGCTTATACATAAGAGCACGCGAGAACGAAACAACATTGACCAATTTCAGTTGCTCTTTTTTAAATCGCATTCGACGCAAGTAGCAGAATGCGAGGCATACAGAATACAATCTGATGGTGGTGGCGGCAAAAACAGGGATTGAATGAGGATTTGGAAAATGAATTACTTAGCCTGGTATGAACTGAAATAATTGACTTTGCACAAGATAGGATGAGAATGAATACTCTTCAACATGAAATGCAGGATCGTTGAAGATATGAATATGTACAAAAGTGAAAATAAATTTTCTCGCCGCCAGCCTCATCCCTTTCTTCAGAATATAAAATGCTCTACCCTAACGGCGAGTACTATTATATCGGTACTTTGTGTTTATTGTCTTCATGTTAGTTGTTTTTGTGCTTCATGTCGATTTGATAAGTCAAGCCATTTCAAACTGTTTTTCAGCAGATTTTTCTTATGCTGTGTTGTTATGCCATTGTCCAAGCCAGGGGAGGGTTGAAGGATCACAAACATGTATAACACCTCCAAACTCTGTATATGTCTATCCAAAATCAGGAGCCTGCAATTAAGAAGTTGTCGTTGGTTGCTGTCTGTTGTATCAGTTTTTTTGTTGTTGCACGAACGGTGGTATATTTTTGTTGTCGTTCCCACCGAGAGGGATTTAGGTCGAAAACATCATACAAGACTTTTGATGTGCCATATTCCGGGTGTGAAACAAAACCGACCGATTTGATTCTTATACTACAATTATAACAAAATATTTATTCAATAAAAAGTTTCAAGTTTTTGAAAAAAACAGACTCAAAACAGATTTCTCCGAACAAAGTGACAATCTACAAAGTTAGCTGGCTATTCACAACAAATAAATCAACCACACAACAAGCAAAAAAGACAAATGTTTAGAGTGACCTCTGTCCTAGTTAATGACCTAATAGTGTAAACAACAAAAGGATCAATGGCACGAGATAATCCGTGTTTAATTTCACGCTTTTTTTCACAGGCCCAAGTTATATCTGTGACAAAATCAATAGTGTTTTTCGGTCGTTTTTTCAATGCACCTGCAAAAAAAAAGCTATGTACATGACATGTTTATAAAGACGAAGATGTGGTATGAATGCCAACTAGACAACTCTATGTATTAAAAGTAAACAATTATAGGTTAAAGTACGGCCTTCAATACGGAGCCTAAGCTCAAACCAAATAGCAAGCTATAAAAAGCCCCTCAATGACGAGTGTAAACAATTCACAAACGGGGAAAACATGTATTCATTGAAAATATCTACTCTTCCCTTGAAATTGTTTTTCAATAATAAGTATTGAAACTATTTTGTATACTCTCTTTAAGAAGAGTGGAGACACTGACATGTCTCGCCTGTTCTTGTGTTCATAACTGATTTATGTTGAAAGTAAACTAGAGGCTCCAAGGAGTCTGTGTCGCTCACCTGATATTCTTGTTTACAAAGATATAAGCCAGAACTGCATTTTACCCCTATGTTCTATTTCGGCCATGTTGGTTGGCAGGCGGGGTCATCGGACACATTCTAAAACTAAATACCCAATGATGATTGTGGCCAAGTTTGGTTAAATTTGATCCAGTAGTTTCAGAGAAGATTTTTGTAAATGTTAACGGACGAAGGACGCCAATTGATGGCTATGTGGCCAGTCGAGCTAAAAGCAGCAAAATTTCTTTAACATTACCAAAATTGGCAGCAATCCAACAATGGGTTGTTCGGTAAGTCTGAATATTTCAGGGCTGATAGATCTTGACCTATTGAACATTTTTACCTCTTGTCAGATTTGCTCTAAGTGCTATAATTTTTGAGATAAGCCAAAAACTGCATTTGGCCTTTATTTTCATTTTTAGCCATGGCGGCCGTGCTTGTTAATGGATCAAAACTGTGGATACTATTTATTAACTAGACACCCTAAGTAACATTCATTTCAAATTTGTTTTAATTATTCTGCTATTCATTAGCATCGAGATTGACATTTAAAAAACTATTCTTATTCTTATGTAGATACCGTATAACTGCACCTTTTCATACTATAAACTACAAAACCTGTGTGACGTATAAAAATATGCATTTTAATAACGTGTTCAACTGTCCTAAGATTACCGTTTAATAGAATTTTGGGAAATGTTTTCTGGTATAAACTATTAATACACTCTGATCATTTAAATCCGGCATCTATTCCTTGCTTAACACTGATATGTGCACTGAGGTATGTTAAATGCACATACTCCTTGTTCACACATCGCACTTAAACTGTCTTTCCTGAAACAAAAGTTCCCATACATGTAATAATTTTTCAATAATTCTCACGGAAAATTACATACATCGGAACATGTATTTGTCAGTGGATGGCGGATCCAGGATTTTACGTTAGGGGGCGCTAACTTAATTTTTTTTATGTTAAATTAAAGTTTCAATCTTAAACCGCCTAAATCAAAACATGAAACCATCCTTTTTATTTTTGCTGAAATATAACTAAGTTCTGGAAAACTGGGTAAAAATTCTTCAAATGATTCCAAATTGATTTGATAGGGACTATGATCGATATCTGGCCGGATAATCCATCGCCATGCATGTAGTCAACTGTGCAGCTTTCGTGGAAATCTATTAAGGAAGATGTTTGGTGATTGACCTTCCAAAAAATCCATGTACCAGTTTGCTCGCTTCGATAGCACTCAACACATTTTATTCAATAGAAATACTTGAGCGACACTTGGGTTTTTCTTCACGATAAGGACAGCAACGTGTATAACCTTTTCCAACTGTAACTTCTAAGACAGGTTCTTCAAAAAATACATAAATATCAACTATTATGTTGGGTCATATAAGAGACACCTGCTCTTGCTTGAAGGTCTATTGTCATAGTACTGACAATAATATCGACATTTTGCTAACCTTAAGATCTTTCAACTGCCAACCCAGTGGTACAAATCTCACATTTCCTTGACAAAAGGAAGGAAAAATGTGTTCATTTTTGGTTTTTCCATGCCCCTGTCATAGGCCCCATAAAACCATATTCTTCTTGACAAATCTTGATTGCGGTCTCAATTCTTTAATTACTAGGTAAACTAGCCATAAAGTATTTTTTCAAGTTTTAAACAAGGAAACACCATCTGTAAACATAGTCAGAGTAACTGTAAAGTTTTTACACTTTTTTTTTCAAGTCTTGATATTTTCCCATCTAAAATATCATGAGTGCCATCTTTGACATTTTCTCTCCTGAATGAAGTCATGACTTCCCAATTGTCACTATTTTCAAAAATTTATTTTAATTGCAACCTGAAATCTTCACTGACAAAGAAATTTTCCTCGACTTTTGAATATGAGAAACTTTGGAATATGCTGTCGGCATCCATTCTTTCCTTCCAATCCTGCATATTTACAATTCTCTCTGTCTTGTTGACAATTCTTTGGTCATTTCTCCTTGGCTTAAAACAATTTTTGGGATAGCACGATACGATCTTTTGACTTCACCTCGATCTGATATGTTGTGACAGTTATAAATAACACAGGTATTAACCCTTGTGATATTTATTCTAAGCTTAAGACGATTTAAATGTCTCTATCTCGATACTAAGGTAAACAATTGATAGCGTGCCCTACAAGATGGCGGCCGACCTTTAGACCTCAGGGTGCTGACGTCACATGAAATTTATGTATTGAGAAAAAACAAGAATGTGGCAAAATTCTTAAATTTTAGTGCATAATGTCTCGTATTTGAAAATAGCACAGCATTAATGTTCATCAACATGAGATGATCTCAGCTGTCGGGTTTCCTCGCCAGGTTTCCTCTCGGTTATGATAATGTAGTGTGCTGTTGTCTTATATATTATCAGCAGACTTATTGATTCTTTTTGAAAAGTTTTTGGCTGCTGCAAATTTCCTCTAAACGATAGTTTTAAGATCCAGGTGTTTCAAGGAAGCATGGAAAGCTTGTATAGTGTTATGGAGAATAAGAATTATGGATGATGGGGATGAAAATGAGTCGTTTGCTATTTCTAATCACATATACATTTAGTCCACAAATTCTTTCAATTGATGTTGATGCTCCTATGATATGACTGACATATTTGTCCAGTGCCCCTCGACCTGCTACTCTATTCATCAGACGACCGTAGATATTCCCTTATTTTCTATCTAAATATTTCTAACGAATTTTTATCTTTTGCCCAGTATTGTTTTCACCAAACGTTATAATTGTTTCAGGTATGGGTAACAGGTTCTGCTGTAAATGTAACCGTCTTTTCCTATTCGTTGAATTTGGCCGTATTCATTCACATAAAGGGTTTATGTTATTATCTTTTGTTGTTGTGACCATATCTTATCGTAAGCTGATAAGAGATGGAACAACAATTAGCATATACAACGTGACGTTAGAGTGACATTTGATTTGCAAAATAAAAGTATCTTTTTCAAAACCTGAGGGTCAAAGTTGATTTCAGGGACCTCAAAAGCTTCAACAACATTGAGTGGTTCACATATTTTGCAGCACTGAAATAGATATCTTCTGCTGTCAAAACCTCAAAGTTACAGCTACATTATTGTCTCCGACCAATACAGTATATATTCGATTTCAACATTCAACAATCTTTTAAAACATTCAACCCCCCTTTTTCCATTTTCTTAAATTTTTTTTCAACAGTTGATGCCAGCATTTAAAATTCGTTTTTAATCAAAGCTTATTTTTTCATTTTTTTTTAACATTCGTTTTCATAAAAAAAGGTTTTGTTCATCATTTTTTTTTTCAACATTCAAAATTCTTTCAATTTCATTGAACCCCAAGGGTGACTTGGGAATAGAAGTATGGTCGCCATTGGTCTTCCTCCGACCGGCAGTAAAACCCTTGCTAAAGTGGGGCGTCCGCTTGGCTGTGCGGGATGTACAAATTCGCAACCACGTCCGGTCAGAATGGGGACGTTAAATCCGATGCCTCGTGTTAAGAGAGTGCCACGCTAATTGCACGTTAAGAACCCTTGCAACAACTCTTTGAGGGGTCCGTAGGTGACCTGTTGCAAGGCTAAATTTCTGTCCCTAACCAATATACCCTCATTTCCCGTGGCAGTCTAAATTTCTCCGACCTTAATCCTGGACGCCCCTATTACAGAACCTACCTATTGTATTTATTGTTAATTTGTCCTCATCCTGAATATGCATGAAATATTCCCCACTGGACATTAAGCAACCAACAATCAATCAATAAATAAAGAAAAAGGCCGATTAAGGTAACATCTAATAGAGTTATCTGGAAAAAAATTACCGAAATAAGATAATATCTATTACAATTATAAAAAGGTGCTCAAATTTACTGTAAAATATAGTAAACTTGTCAATAAAGCATTCGCAGTTTTGCTTTTACATCTATTACAATTATCTTTAAAATATGGCCGATTTAAGGTTACATCTAATACAATTATCGAAAAATCGTAAAACTTACTAACAAATGTTGTAAAACTCTCAATAAAGCTGTGGTTTGTTCAAGTTTACATCAACTACAACAAAAGTGGTTGAATCTTGTAAAGTGTAATATTATTATCAATAAAGAAATTGGCCGATTGAATATCTCATCTGATATAATTATCTATAAGACAAGGTCGATTTAAGGTAGCATCCAATACATTATATATGAAAAGTGGTTAAATCTTGTAAAATGTTATACTTTTATCAATATAGACAGTGGCCGATTTAAGGTAACATATAATAAAATTATCTGAAAAGAATGGCGGATTTAATGTAATACATAATACATTATCTTAAAAAGTGGTTGAATCTTGTAAAATGTAATATTATTATCAATAGAGAAAGTGGCCGATTTAAGGTTTCATCTAATAAAGTTATCTGGAAAAAAATGACAAATTTAATGTAACATCTAATACAATAAGTGGTCAAATTTACTATCAAATGTAGTAAAATTATCGATAAAGCAGTTGCAGGTTCGCTGTTACATTTTATACAATTATCAATAAATTATGGACGATTTAAGGTTACATCTAATACAATTATAAAAAATGTTGTAGAAAGAGGGGCGAAAGATACCAGAGGAACAGCTAAACTCATAAATCGAAAATAAACTGACAACGCCATGGCTTAAAATGAAAAATAGAAACAGAAAAATAATAGTTCACAAGAAACAACATAGAAAACTAAAGACTGAGCAACACGAACCCCACCAAAAACTGGGGGTGATCTCAGGTGCTCCGGAAGGGTAAGCAGATCCTGCTCCACATGTGGCACCCGTAGTTTGCTCATGTTATTACAAACCCGGTAAATAGTATAATACGGTAGGTCACATTCATGAAAAGGGAAGGGGATTGTAGTAACGACGTAATAAACATCCGATATCATCTGTGAAACGGTTATTCCATAACGGTCAACCAACTCGTGATGGCATCCGTAAAATTTATGAAGGGATGATTTCAACTTCACCATTTGGAACTCTTGGTTTAATAGCTTCCTTGTGAGCAGCAACCCTCTATCAAGGAAATCATGATAGGAAATGCAAGCGCGGGGATATCGTATCAATTGGGAGATATATACTCCGTATGCAGGCGCTGCTGGAATGTTGCTACATATAAATGGGAAGTTCACAATTGGAAAGCTGAAATCATCTCGTGAAACTCAATAAAGCTGTGTTTGGTTTAAGATTACATCAACTACAACAATCTATAAAAAGTGGTTGAATTTATTTAAAATAAAGTAAAATTACCAGTTAAGATAGTGACCGATTATATCTAACACAATTAATTATAAAAAGTGGTTGAATCTTGTAAAGTATAACATAATTATCAATAACGAAAGTTGCCGATTGAATATTTCTGACTGATACAAGTATCTATAAAAAATGGTCGATTTAAGGTAACATCTAATACATTATCCTAAAAAGTGGTCGATTTAAGGTAACATCTAATACATTATCCTAAAAAGTGGTTTAATCTTTTAAAATGTATTACAATTATCAATAGATAAAGTGGCTGATTTAAGGTAACATCTAATAAAGTTATCTGAAAACAAAATGACCGATGTAAAGTAACATCTAATACAATTATCTAAAGAGTGGTCAAATTTACTGCAAAATGTAGTAAAAATATCAATAAAAGCAGCGGCAGGTTTTGCTGTTACTTATACAATTATCTGTAAAATATGGTTGATTTAAGGCTACATCTTATACAATTATTTCTTCCCCAAGGGTGACTGGGGATTAGAAGTATGGTCACCATTGGTCTTCCTCCGACCGGCAGTAAAACCCTTGCTAAAGTGGGGCGTCCGTTTGGCTGTGCGGGATGTACAAATTTGCAGCCACGTCCGGTCAGAATGGGGACGTTAAATCCGATGCCTCGTGTAAAGAGAGTGCCACGCTCTTTGCACGTTAAGAACCCTTGCAACAACTCTTTGAGGTGTCCGTAGGTGACCTGTTGCAAGGCTAAATTTCTGCCCCTATCCAATATACCCTCATTTCCCGTGGCAGTCTAAATTTCTCCGACCTTAATCCCGGAAGCCCCTTTTACAGAACCTACCTATTGTATTTATTGTTAATTTGTTCTCATCCTGAATATGCATGAAATATTTGCCACTGGACGTTAAGCAACCAACAATCAATCAATCAATATACAATTATTTCAAAAGTGGTAAAATTTTCTGATAAATGTAAAATTCTCGAATAAGCTGTGGTTTGTTCAAGTTTACATCTAATAGCACTATCAATACAAATTTGTTAAATTCATTTGAAAGTAAAGTAAAATAATCAATAAAGAAAGTGACCTATAAAAGGTTACATATAATACAATTCTCTATATTAAGTGGTGTAACACCCCCCCCCCCCTCGGTTTTTTTCTGGTCAGTAAATTAATATTTAATTTACAAAAGAGATATACTTGTGTAAAAATAAACGGAGACTTACGCTGAATAAATGTTGGCAGTTTAAAGGAACATTACATGTCTCAAAGTTTCGTATACAAGTAAAAAAGAAAATATTATTCACTATTCGTTATGCTAATAAGTCCACGCCATTTTCATTTTACGATTACATAATTGCTTGAAACAAATTAAAGATTTAAAAGCAGAATGTTTTGTTAATTCTTTCAATTGCATTAAAGTTTAATCACAAAAACTTTACTTGATTTTGACCTTGTTTAAGTTCATCGGTAAATTATTTTATTTACGAAAAGAGACATACTTGCGTAAAAATAAACGGAAACTAACGCTGAATATAAAAGTGAGCAGTTTAAAGAAAATTACGTGTCTCAAAATTTGTATATGCAAGTAAAAAAGAAAATTCTATTCACCATTCGTTATGCTTAATAAGTCTACGGCATTTTCTCTTTACGATTTGTTGGCATTACTTTAGGATAAATAATTACATTTCGGCTACAACAGGAATACTTCTATAGCTGCATTAAGTCGTCGTTGCATAATATTCATTTACGCACAATGAATGTAAACTTGTATGTTGTATAAAGGACATTTGAACTTTGAACTTGACTTCGCTCACAATATTGAATGCTAAAAATAATGACATCAATTTTTTCCACGAGATTTTTATTTGGCGGGAAATATTATCACGTAACAGTAAACTCAGGTGACCTTTCTGGATGACCGTGGGAAAATTCATTCGGGGTAAATTTTCTTTGGAATGATCGACATTTGTATGCCTTGAGATTGAGGCTCTAGGAGGTCCTATTACAATTGATTAACCGGAATATAAAATATAATCCTCTTCTGAATAAACGAACACCAGCCTTTTAATTTTACGTTTCTCAGTCAACACAGGACATAAACCTGGACATTATTTATATGTCCATGGTCAACAATATACATAAATGGTAGATGAAAACAGGATGCATGTCGTTCAGTTCCTGTTGGGCGTTGGTAGAGATCCTCTGTGAAAATGTGTAGATCGTAAAAATCCGATCCACATTTTTTTCACATATTTCTTTCTTGTAGAACACGATATAATTTCATTTAAATATTCTATAGTATTAATTGTTGAAATACTTCTTTTTTTTATTTCGCCAAGGACTTTTAACGAGCAGTAAAATACGGATTGCGCCCATCCAATTTTATTTTAAATAATAAAGGATCAATAACAGATCATACCAGAGATAAACAACACATGATTTTTTTTCTTCATATAATTAAATTAGGTTGTGACTATTGTGTTGTGTCTGGGCGGGGAATGTCTCTCAGTGTTGTGTTTTTATGAATATAGGGCACATTGCATACAAAACGTTTTCCCTTCGTTCAACAGAGTTGTCACTTTACAGTTTCTTTTCTGAGTTCAAATATTTCAAGTCGGTAATCTACCGAGGTAGTGAAACATAATATTTTACATTGCAAAATAAATTGAAAGTAACAGAGTTCACTTGTTGATCCGATAAATTAACTCTTGGGTTTAGATTGGACAAATTACCGTAAAAACATCATTTTGTTTTAAGCCAGTTGATATTTATATATTGAACAATTAATGAACCGGATATTGCTCACTGAGTAGGTCATAAAAGATTCTAATTGTAGTAAAATCGTCATTGTTGAATAAACAAAAATTATGACCTGACCGGACTATAATACAAATACAAAATAAGTGTTTTATTCGTTTTTTTATACGTTTGCACGTTTTATTTCAGATGACAATGACATGGGGCAAATACATACAAGAATAATTATCTTATTTTGAATGAAAATGTCACATTTTTGTCTGTCAAAGAAAGGAAATTTTAATACCGTGTTTTAAAGCACACAGGTGCAATCAAGATCGATTAAATGTACAAAGGTAATAAATCTGGCTAATCCGATTATGTTGTCACGCGTCATTAATTTTCAGTACATCCGATGGGCAATAAACCAATTAACAGCCACGCGGTGTTGGGAGAGAATCTTTGGAGTAAATTGGGAGTATAATCCGTGATTCGCGGTGTTACACCGCTACACTCCGAAATCCGTGATTAGAGTTCGCGATTACAAACTCTCTGTGCGTACTGTATGCCAGCTGGATCTTCGTTTCCTGGTACAGGGATGTCTTCAAGTTTGAAGTAGCAGGCTAAATTTATAAAGTAGCCACGAGAGAACGTGGTCCGCGGCGACGAGCGACTACGGCCAGGGGTCTGGGGCCCCAGAAAATTTTTTAAACTTTGCAAAATCCTGCATTTTAGGGGTCTCCTGGACACTTATTCAGCTCTCTAAAAATATCACTTTTTAATAAAAAAATGTAAAATTTTGATTAAAATTTGTAACATGGGTCAAATGTTCTATAAATTTGATCACATTTATTTAAATATCCAGACTTTCAACTTACAGATAATATTTGAAAATGTTTGAGAATAGCAATGACATGGTGATAAAATGTTAAAAAAGTTAATAAACAAAACAGAAACCTTTAGACAAATCATGATACTCTCCAAGTATAAAAATACAAAACAAGAAAAAGAAAAAAAAAGAAATATAAAAAAGTTAAGGTTTAGGAATTTTAGACTTTCTATGTGATTATGATTGTGTCACATGAACATTCACTCCATTCAATGCTGTAAGTCTAGTAAGAAAAAACTCCTTGAAAGAAGCAAACTGAATTAAAATATTCAGTGTGCCTATTTTAAGAAAATAATTCAAACAAGGTGATCAAATCGACCATAGTAATAATAATACCATTTCAAAACACTCTATTTAAACCAAAAGTACAGATAAACTATTCGCTGCACATCCAATACTGTCACTCTAGAACTTCGTCGTCTGATTCACTATCACAATCTTGAAAGACTCTCTCTTCGTAAGAATTTGGCAAACCATAAGCCTTGCTGTAGGCCTGAATTTCATCTCTTACAATTTGGTGCATATCTTCTCTACTGAGTGATTCCTGAACAGGGACAACATCAGTCTGACAACTAAAAGCTTGAACTGTGATTTCATCTCTTACTCTTCCCCCCGGTGGATCGCTATCCTTGCCGTGGTCGGGGGGCTTGCGTGTCTCAGTGACCCCAAAAGCTATGCCAGCTGGAGCTTCCGTCTCCTGGTAGGGTTACCCATGCTGGACAGGTCGAAGGGTAGAGACCAGACTAAAGTGATCCGAACATCGTACGAGTTGCCCGATGTTTTGAATAAAATAGGCTCTCCAACCCGTTGGCCGTGGGTTGCTACCCGTGTCGGTGGTTGACGAGATCCTTGCGGATGAGGGCTGTAGTCAGACTCTTTACGGTCAGAAAATACCCGGACGGACGAGACTATAGTTCAATAAGCTGCTTTGGCTCTGATATAATCTAAACGGGAGGTCGGATGGACCCGGTCTAATCAATCGGCTGGTCATGTCGAGCCCTTCAGTTAATCCTCAACAATAAGCTTTCTTGTAACAATTTTCATTATATACACATGTATTTAAATTAAGCTATTTATATTTCGGATAACTGAAGAAGGCGATGGCTCATGGGTCAATCAAGTGGCACGCTTTCTATTTCGCTTGATGGATACGCTCTGCTTGAGTATACTATTCTTGGAACATCTGGTGCTTTCCGCAGTGGATCTTGGGTGCTAATTTTGGGGACAAGCTGCATTATACTTGCAGCTCGCTTTCAGCATTAGCGCTTGACCCCGGCTCGCCACGGAAACACAGCATCGCCCTTGTAGGCACTCCGAGGTGGGTGTATGACAAGGATAGTGAATCTTTCTCCTTTCATATGGCAAACAAAAACCAAACTTCTCAATCAGCTTAACCCCCAAGGGTGACTGGGGAATAGAAGTATGGTCACCATTGGTCTTCCTCCGACCGGCAGTAAAACCCGTGCTAAAGTGGGGCGTCCGTTTGGCTGTGCGGGATGTACAAATATGCAGCCACGTCCGGTCAGAATGGGGACGTTAAATCCGATTTCTCGTGTAAAGAGAGTGCCACGCTCTTTGCACGTTAAGAACCCTTGCGACAACTCTTTGAGGGGTCCGTAGGTGACCTGTTGCAAGGCTAAATTTCTGTCCCTATCCAATATACCCTCATTTCCCGTGGCAGTCTAAATTTCTCCGACCTCAACCCCAGACGCCTCTATTACAGAACCTACCTATTGTATTTATTGTGAACTTGTTCTCGTCCTGAATATGCATGAAATATTTGCCACTGGACGTTAAGCAACCAACAATCAATCAATAAATCTCAATCAGCTTTAACAAAAAAAAGAAAAATATGATGACTCTGCGCCCTGTCAGGAAGATGATAGTTGGCCCCGATTTATTGTAATAAAAGGAACAGATGAAAAACCAGTTTCAAAAATATCTCCTTTTGTAATTCATAAACAAATTCAAAGCATTGCTGGTACAGTTAAAAAAGTTTCAAAAATGAGATCAGGGAATTTGTTGGTTGAATGTTCCAACAAAAGTCGATCAACAAATTTGCTGACTATGACAAAAATTACAGACTTTTCTGTTTCTGCCTCTCCTCACAACAGTTTGAACAACTGTAAGGGGATCATTCGAGACAGAAGTCAATACCTTGGTGATCTTACCGTGGAAGAAATTAGTGATGAATTATCAAACCAAGGTGTATCTGATGTTGTTAGATTTCAAATAAAAAAGAATGGAAATATAACCAAATTAAATACATATCTTTTGACCTTTAAAACTCCAACTCCTCCCTCATCTATTACTTTAGGTTGCTTCGGAATCAAGAGTTGACAGATTCATCCCTAACCCAATTCGATGCTTCACCTGTCAAAAGTTTGGTCATGGAACCAAACAATGTCGTGGTACGCAGAGATGTTTCAAGTGTTCTGGCGAAGGACACGAGGGAACAACCTGTAGCTCTGAATCTTCAAAATGCGTAAACTGTGGTGAATCCCATTTTTCATCATCCAGGGACTGCCCTGTTTACCTGAAAGAAAAAAATATTATTAAAATAAAAACAGAAAGAAACATCAGTTACCCAGAAGCTAAACAGATAGCTTCTGTTTCGAGTGATCCTCTAGTTTCGAACAAACCATCGTACGCCAGCAAAGTTGGTCGCTCATTCAGTCATGAGAATACACAAACTCGCATGACGTGGCCAATTGATGCAGAAACTTTTACAATGTTGCCTGTTCAATTAGAAACTTCCGATAAATTAATTATTCCAAGAAAATCAAAGCCTTCTAAAACCAATACTCAGTCAACTCAATCTTCCTTACAGAGCTCAAAGAAATCAAGTAAGTCAGATGCGGTTGTATCAGACAGTTGGGGCACTGGATCGGTCTGGGATCTTACCGATAATTCAATTGTCTTAAATAGTCACACTACATCTGCGTCTACTAGTTCATCTTCTGCTTCTCGTACAAAGTCTACAAAAGCTCCCTCTCCTCTGCGTTCCCCAGAACAGAAGGGCGTCTCCAAAACGCCAGCAAATGCGTCCTCTCAGAAGTCTTCTGAAAGGAGGTCGCGGGGTAGAGGTCGAGGCGGAGTAACATCAGCTGCGTCTAGTCACAGAGATCAAGCACTCTCCTCACAGAATAGATTTACGATACTGGATGACGAATCACAAATGGACTGCGAAAGTGTTGTGCCACCCGAAAGATCACAATCTCAGGGTGATCGAAGTAAAAATGCTGGCAAACTCGATAGCATTCGTCCTTCTATTCAAAAACCATGACAGATATCATTCAATGGAATTGCCGAGGTCTTAAAATTAATCTTCTTGAGTTAACGCTTCTAGTTCAGACTTTTATACCTATTGCATTTTGTCTTCAAGAAACTCCCCCCAAGGGTGACTGGGGAATAGAAATATGGTCACCATTGGTCTTCCTCCGACCGGCGGTAAAACCCTCGCTAAAGTGGGGCGTCCGTTTGGCTGTGCGGGATGTATAAGTTCGCAGTCACGTCCGGTCAGAATGGGGACGTTAAATCCGATGCCTCGTGTAAAGAGAGTGCCACGCTCTTTGCACGTTAAGAACCCTTGCAACAACTCTTTGAGGGGTCCGTAGGTGGCCTGTTGCAAGGCTAAATTTCTGTCCTTATCCAATATACCCTCATTTTCCCGTGGCAGTCCAAATTTCCCCGACCTTCATCCCTGACGGCCTCTATTACTGGACCTACCTATTGTATTTATTGTTAACTTGTTCTCGTCCTGAATATGCATGAAATATTTGCCACTGGACGTTAAGCAACCAACAATCAATCAATCAATCTTCAAGAAACTCATTTAAAAGTAAATGATAATGTATCTTTAAAAGGATACAACATTTATAGCACATTTTCTAAGGAAGACGAACGTGCTGCAGGCGGATCAACCATTTTTGTGAAGGACAACGTCATTCATAGCACAGTCCAACTCACCACTGATCTGCAGGCAGTTGCAATTCGTTTATCATTAGATAAAACAATTACATTATGTTCGATATATATTCCACCAAATTCAAATATAGATAAAGCTAAACTCAAAAACCTTACTGATCAGTTACCTTCACCTTTTATACTTATGGGAGACTTTAATGCCCACAATCCCTTGTGGGGAAGCAAGTATCATAATGCCAAAGGTAAGATTATTGAAGACTTTGTCTCTCAAGAAGGATTATGCATTTTTAATGATGAATCTTATACTTATCTCCACCCTGGAAACGGGTCTTATTCTGCTATTGACATCACTATTTGCGATCCGTCTCTTCTTCTGGATTATTCATGGCGTGTCCACGATGATCTTTGTGGAAGTGATCACTTTCCAATAATACTTGAACATCTTTTTACTTCTGCTCAACAGAGAGTTCCACGTTGGAAACTGGACAAGGCGGACTGGCCCTTGTTTGAGAATCTCTGTCAAGCGGAGCTCCAGTCAAAGATGTTTGAGACTGTTCAAGATCCCATTTTAACTTTTAACACAGTTTTAACGTCAATTGCCGACAGAACAATTCCTAAGACCTCGGCAAATCCGAAACATTCCAGCAAACCATGGTTTGATGAGGCTTGTGATCAAGCCATAGATGACCGTAAAAAATCTGAAAGACGGTTCAATCAACATCCTACGACGGAAAACTTAAGTAATTTCCGCATTTTTCGCGCTAAGGCACGGCGGACTTGCAGGCAAGCACGACGTACATCTTGAAAAATATTTGTCTCGGGGATAACATCTCGCACTCCGATGACAAAAGTATGGAACATGATACAAAAGATAAAAGGTAAAAATTCTAAAGCCACGGTAAAACATTTGAAAGATGGCAATAATTTATTAACATCTGAAAAAGATATTGCAAACAAGCTTGGTGAAACTTTTGCGAAATCTTCTTCTTCTAACAACTACAGGGAAGATTTTAAAAAAGTTAAAAAACAAAAAGAAAAAATTAAATTAAACTTTAAATCAAAAAATGGTGAAAATTATAATAAACTCTTTTCTCTTGAAGAACTTAAAACATCTCTGTCAAAAGCCCATGATACAGCTTGTGGGCCTGATAATATTCACTACCAACTGTTAAAACACTTGCCAGATTCCTCGCTGGAAGCTCTTTTGCAGCTTATGAATAACATCTGGGAATCTGGTGATTTACCATCAATCTGGAAGCTTGCAACCGTCGTGCCTATTCCAAAACCAAGTAAAGATCACACGGATCCTATTAATTATCGGCCAATTGCTCTTACCAGTTGTGTCTGTAAAACACTAGAACGGATGGTCAATGATCGCCTTGTTTAGTTCCTGGAATCCAATGGGCTTTTAGCCAATATCCAGTGTGGATTCCGCCAAGGTCGCAGTACTCTTGACCATCTTGTTCGATTCGAATCATTTGTCCGTAATGGTTTTGCGAAAAATGAACATGTAGTGTCGGTCTTTTTCGATCTAGAAAAAGCCTATGATACTGCATGGAAGTAAGGTATTTTAAAAGATCTCTTTGATATGGGGTTGAAAGGCAATATGCCAAATTTTATTTCGAATTTTCTATCTAACAGACAATTTAATGTTAGAGTAAATTCAACCATGTCTGATCTGTATGATCAAGAGATGTGTGTCCCTCAGGGCAGTATTTTATCTGTTACATTATTTAGTCTTAAAATCAACAGCCTTGTTGAAGTTTTAAAAAGTAATATTGAAGGTTCATTGTATGTTGATGACTTTTTGATGTTATACAGGCAAAAATATGAATAACATAGAAAGACAATTACAGTTATGTCTTGGAAGAATTGAAAAATGGGCCTCGGAAAATGGGTTTAAATTTTCCACTTCAAAAACGGTCGGGATGCATTTTTGTAACAAAAGGAAATTGCATCTTGATCCAGAACTCACTTTGTACGGCAATCCAATTAAAATGGTTGATGAAACCAAATTTCTTGGGTTAATTTTCGATAAAAAGTTAACCTTTCTACCCCATATCAAAATGTTAAAATCGAAATGTTTAAAAGCATTAGATATTTTAAAAGTTGTCGGCAGCACCGACTGGGGTGCAGATCGCAACATTTTACTTAATTTATATAGATCTCTAGTTAGATCTAAACTAGATTATGGCTCTATAGTGTATGGCTCTGCAAGGAAGTCCTACATACAGATTCTCGATGCTGTGCATCATCAGGGTTTGCGTCTCTGTCTTGGCGCATTTAAAACCTCACCAGTTGAGAGTCTGTATGTAGAGGCTGATGAGCACTCACTCTCTAACAGACGTTTGAAGCTTGGACTTCAATATGCTGTCAAACTAAAAGCCTACTCAGATAATCCTGCCTACAGCTGTGTTTTTAATTCAATTTATGAAGATATTTTTGCAAAACATGAAAATAAAATTCCTCCGTTAGGTATACGTTTAAAACCACATTTAGCTTCTTTTGATTTAAAATCTGTTGCTCAAGTTGAAACTTGCAAATGTCCTCCATGGGAACTTCCCAAACCAAAAATGATATTTGATCTCCGTGAACACAATAAAAATAAAACAAATCCTCTTTTAATTCAGCAACACTATGCTGAAATTAAAGCCAATTTTTCAGATTTTTCAACTGTCTATACTGATGGATCAAAAGATGGTGACAGAGTTGCATCTGCTGCTGTCTTCAGGGACAGAGCTGCAACTCTCCGTTTGCCATCTGATGCATCGATCTTTACTGCTGAAGCAGAAGCAATAATTTTGGCTTTGAAATTTATTGCTTCTTCAGATAAATCCAAATTTATTATATGTTCTGATTCACTTTCATGCTTACAAGCTATACAAAATACTAAAATTAAAAACCCAACAATTCTCAAAATTTTATATGTAATGAGGAATTTAAAAATTCTTCTTAAAGAAATAGTATTTCTATGGGTGCCGAGTCATGTTGGAATCCTTGGAAACACAGCTGTAGACCTTGAGGCAAAGAATGCCCTGGGTGACCCTTTATCTAACTGTGATATAACATATACCGATTTTAAATCTAATATTAGAGAATATGTTTTTAATATATTGAAAAATGAATGGAGTAAAAAAGATGATAATAAATTACATGAAATTAAACCTAATTTAGGTAAACCTTTCAATAAATTTATGTGCAGAAAAGATCAGTTTGTTATTTCTAGATGTCGTATTGGTCATACTAGAATAACACACGAATATTTTTTTAAAAAACGAAGTAGAACCACAATGTATACCTTGTGACTGCAAGTATACTATTAAACATGTTTTAATCAATTGTATTGACTTTGCTGATATTCGTAAGAAGCATTTCAATGTCAATAATATGTATGATTTATTTAATAATGTTTCATTTACAAATATTGTTTCATTTTTAAAAGAAGTTGGAATATATTCTAAAATATAAAAATGTTATTATATTTAAAACGATTTTAAATTTTATCACGTTATCTTAATGTTCATTTTTATTTGTCCCCCCAAGGGTGACTGGGGAATAGAAGTATGGTCACCATTGGTCTTCCTCCGACCGGCAGTAAAACCCTTGCTAAAGTGGGGCGTCCGTTTGGCTGTGCGGGATGTACAAATTTGCAGCTACGTCCGGTCATAATGGGGACGTTAAATCCGATGCCTCGTGTAAAGAGAGTGCCACGCTCTTTGCACGTTAAGAACCCTTGCAACAACTCTTTGAGGGTCCGTAGGTGACCTGTTGCAAGGCTAAATTTCTGTCCCTATCCAATATATCCTCATTTCCCGTGGCAGTCTAAATTTCTCCAACCTTAATCCCGGAAGCCCCCATTACAGAACCTACCTATTGTATTTATTGTTAATATGTTCTCGTCCTGAATATGCATGAAATATTTGCCACTGGACGTTAAGCAATCAACAATCAATCAATCGATCATTTTTATTTGTAAATAATCAATTTGCTTTAATCTAGAATTTTAGTTTATTGAAGGGCCTTTTGTCTGATTTTAAGAATATGCTTTAAATTGTAAAAAATATTCGAATTAGCTGTCGCCGCGATATAGCCTTGTTGTGCTAATGCGGCGTAAAGCAACCAACAATCAATCAATCAATCATCTCTTACTCTAAGAAAGGAGCAGTATTGGTTGTGTTAGAAATAGTCTTTGAAACTCTAGGAAGTCGTCTCCTTTTCATTTGTCAACAGAGTTTTTGATAACTGTTGAAGCTTCACCTGGTCTTTCCATGTTGATTGAGACATGCATTAGTGCTTGAAGCATATCATTACTTATTCTAGATCTTGATTCTAGTTTTGACCCTCTTGACACAACTGGATCCTCTTTCTGGCCATGCGTTTGATACTGGTGTAGCTAAAATAGCAACTGCTATACAGCTTAGTTTAGGATAGATAAAAATTGTAGGGGTAAATTAATATGCCCCTCGATTGACTTGGGGGATGGGGGCATAAAAGGAGTGCACGATTGATCTGCTTTAGGGCCTATCTAGTCCTTTCGATTGAGTCATAATTTCTTTGACATATCAGTATTCATGAGACCAGGCATGCTTTGAGCATTTTGAGAGAGAGAAAGATAGGATACTTGAACAGACAACATTTATAGAAGATGTTGTCATTTTATCCTATCTTGAAAGGTGTTTGACTTCAGCTATATTTGGTATTTGTTTTGAATACCAGTGTTCTGAGTGTAGCGCTGGAACACCCGACAGTTGACACTGGCTGTATGGACATCGATCTCTTCTTTCTGTGTGATACATTTGATTGAAAACTTCTACAGCCTGTTCAACGTATGTTAAAATAATCGTCCTCATTTCTGAAATAAATTGCTTAAAACGCCCGATAAACAAATAAGTTACCTATTAAATCCAAAGAAATCCAACCGTCGCTGCATATTTGAAAAAAATCGGTCAAATTTAAGAACGGAAGTGACAAAATCACCTGAGCGTTAAACAAACTTGAAGCGTCGTCGAAAAGCTTTTACCTGTAAAAATGGCGAAAACACTCCGTTTACTCGATGTATCTCTTGTTCACATTAAATTCACGGAACTAAAACTCAGTAACAGAGAAATATTGATAACTGTTGTTTTTTTTCTTTTCTCAAAAAGTCAGGTCACACTTGCCGTTAGAGTAGCCCGGTCTACATGCGGAAGTTGACGGGGGAAATTCCCGGCCCCCGTGCCCTAAAGACAAGTCACTTAAATATTTTTTTTTTTGGTTCTTTTAGAAAGTGGTTAAAAAACATACGTTCCCGGTGATTTGAAATTTTCTTGTAACACGCACAGAAGCTTCTTAAACCCATTAACAAGGGAAATCACAAGTCTTATTTCTTAATACAGTTCTTTGCTGATGATACAATCATATATCTCACATCGGACACAGACAGCGACCACCTTCAGGAAGATCTGAATAAATTGGCAATTTGGGAAAACAAATGGAAAATGGCATTTCATTCAGATAAATGTAATGTTCTTACCATAACAAGAAAACGTAAGCCTATTATAAAAGAATATGTACTGCATGGCCACACCCTCGAATATCTAAATTCTGCAAAGTACCTTGGCTGCACCATCAGCTCCGATTTAAAATGGAATGAACACATATGTGTCAAGGCAAACAAGACCATAGGCTTCCTCAAACGTAACTTGAACATCAAAAACAACACAATAAAAGAAATTGCATACAAATCACTTGTAAGACCGACACTAGAATATGCATGTACAGTCTGGATCCTTATCAACAAAACAACAAAAACCGACTGGAAATGGTATAGAGGAGAGCAGCCAGATATGTCACTAACAGATATCATAACACATCATCTGTTAGTGACATGCTTAACAAACTTGAATGGAAAACCCTCGAAGAGCGTAGGAGAACATCAAGGCTTACAATGTTGTATAAACTTGCCAACGGGATGGTGAAAGTTGACACCAGTAATACGCTCATTCCACCAGATATGCTATCCAGAAACATCAACACTAATGGATACCAAGTACCATCTTGCAGGACCGAAGTGCGGAAGGAATCTTTTTACCCAAGGACGATACGAGACTGGAATGCCCTACCACATACTGCCACCAATGCAGATAGTCTTGCATGCTTCAAGACTAACCTGCATAGGATGAACTAGATCAACGTCAAGATGTTTTTAAATTCACTGTATATATGATGTATAGCACAAATCAAATCAATCCAATATTTATTTCTTTGTCTAAATTTTAAATGCGCATCCAAAAAGTGGCAAAATAATCAACTTATTGATGGTGGCCGCGTATTGGTAGAAGTAGAAGTATAATTCTGTTTTTTCCAAGTCTACTGCGGGAAGCTGCCACCTAGTCGTACCTGTCAGACACCTGCAACTCGGTGAAGTGCGACACCAGCTTTTCCATCTTTGGTAATGGTGATGCTCTGGCAACCTTTGTCATCTTTGGTGAAGGAGATGCTCATGCTACTTTTTCCATCTTTACTAATGGTGATAGAGACGTTTTTGCCACCTTTTCAGCACATTCAACAACTTCCAGTACGCGTACACAATATAAATGTTACCTTGTGGCTAGCTTCAGTTCTCTAATTGAGTTCACCATTACTCCCACCTTAAAACGGGTAAGACAATAGAGGAACGCAATACAAAGGTAATTAAACGCCAGTCAAAATGTACTAAAAAAATCCAAATATCATGTCCAAAAAATAAAACTAATTTCATCACAATTTAAAAATTTCCTTTACATGTATGTCTCTTTGGTTAAGGGAGTCTTCATTCGGTGGCGTCTGGTTCTTCTCGCAATTGGTGGTGTCAGATCTTCCATTGGAGGTACTGAGGGTTCTGGGGATGATTCCTTGTTGAAACTTTCAGTTTCTGATGATGAAGAATGGGCATGGATCGTAAAAATAGGAGGGATGTCTTCAATAGATCTTAATGAATCAATTCTAGGTAATGCCGGTCTTTGTTGAGTGGATATTTCTGGAATTGGAACGATGGTTGGAAGTTCAAAGGACGGAGTAATGTCTAGTGTCTGGGTTAGTTGTGTTGTTGTGGTTGAATCCTGTTGTGATTTAGTAATTGGTAAATATGGCTGTTTCTGCTGTCTGCTTCTGTAAATCATCTTGACTACAACCAGTGAAATGTAGGTAACAAATATACCTGACACTGTCCAGAATACTGCAAACTAAAAAAAAACATTTATATTCATTGAAAAACTTTTGTATAACATTACCACAATAAATTGATATTTTACTTGCCATGACAGAATATAAGGTTATCCCCTTTTTTTCTTTTTCATGTCCAATTGACAAGTTAAAAATATACTGTTTAGTTGATCAAATACCAATTCTCCTTGTCTTGTCAAAAGGACAACCTTTAATGTCAAACCCTCATCCACATTTATGTATTAAACCCTTAACTAACATTCGAGAAAATATTATTTTTTATTTGGGTTAAACAAAACTACAGAACTTACATATTCAGTGTCATAAATCTATAGCTATGGAACTGACAAAACATGTGATAATCTACCAGATCATTTGTATTGCAATGGTCTTGACTTGATACAGACATTTCAATAGAAATGGTTATTTTAACATCTTACTTAAAAGCTTTTTTTTTAAAAAAGCATGTACCTGTACTGGATGTAATCATCTTCTCAACATAATTCCACAGGTCTTTCTTCTGTTCTAAAATTATGAAAAAAGTAAAACACATTTAAATTACTTAAAAAAAAGATATATCTTGAATTATTTTTATTAGGCATAAACAAAAAAGTCTTACTTAGTGTATGTGTGTCAGATAACCTACATTGTTAACAATATAAAACAGAAACTTGTACTGTTAAAATGCTTTATTTTTTAAAGATCTTATAATTTTATATTCTAGGTAAACAGTCACTTTCTAATTTTACATATCACCTTTTGGTATCATTACCTGAATGTGTTGCTTTGCTGTCTGTGGTCAACAAGTCTGTAGTGGTAGGCCATGTGTTTAGGTTTGTTGTTGTGGTTTCTCTGATTTGTTCAGTGTTTTTTTCCCTCCTGGTAATGAACACTTCTAATTTTATGTTGTCAGGTACTGGAAATTAAAAAAAATACATTTTAAACACAAATATATCTTTAAAAAATATACAAAAGGTTGTCTGACCAATTGTCTGGTGAAAACATTATAATTTTTACAATAGAATTAATATGAATATCAAGTCAAAATTAATTTCTGTCCAGTAAAACACCTTTAGAATCATTGTATGGTGTGTCATTTTTGGATCTTAAATTATTTAAAGTATTATAAAAGATTTGACACTTCTGGAATATATTTAAATTTTAAAAACTTTTTAATATAATTTATGTATATAATACATACATAAATCGAGGGGTTAATGCCAAAACCACGTATCTGAATATTTCAACATTTTTGGAAATCAATAAAAACATAAATTTTCAATTATCCTTTGAATAAAATGCTTGAAATTTTATAGTTATGTAAAATAAAGAATAGTTTATAAAATTTCATCTCCCCTCTAGTGGTATTTATTGTTTTATGGATAATTTAATTGATTTACACTATACATTTTGCTTGCACGATGTATTTGTTTTGATTAATACCAGATGTCAATGCCATTACAGAGTACTAAGGTGTAACACTTTCTGCTGATAAGTTTATTGATATATTAAACAGATGTTTGCAAGCGTAAACATTTTGCAGTAAGATAATTTGTTTTGGCAGTTCAAAACTACAAATATAATAATAGTTGTGTCGTACCATTGTGTAGTACGTGCAGATAATTGACCATAGCATTACAATATAAGTATTTATATTGAAAAATGGATAAGCAAATAATAGAAATATAAGAATTTCTGCAAAGTAATATTTTTTTAAAAGAAATAAAAATAAAAATGACTACAAAATGCATGAAAAGTTACTTTCATTTGGCATATTCTACTGATAAATCATAAAAACAATTTTGAATACCAAATGACTTATCTGAATCTGTATTTGACAAAAAAAATGTCAATATTCCTAGAAAAGTTAACATAAACTACATTGTTTTAAGTTTTATCTTTAAAATAGAAAGTTTAATAAAAAGAAAACCATCAATTCATAATCACAAGTTTTCAAATGATTGTTTCTTTATCAAATCCAAGTGTATTGTATTCATGAAAGCTTACAAAAAGACATAATACACAAAAACACTGCTTAATAACAATGAATTATGCTTGACATATGAAAAACATTACTATTAAACACTTATTACTTTTAAGTTTAGTATAATTGCATTTAAAATGTTCAACTTTGTTGTAAAATATCAGTATGTATCATGATTTCTTTTTTATTTTTACATTAAATGAAAATAACACTTTATTAATTTCGTGCGTCAAAATTATAATAATATGAATGATTTTTTTAAAAACATTTGATTCATGTTTACATTCACTGAAACAAATAATAATTATCTTAACAAGATCACGGTCGCGAAACACGTGACTTGCTTGTGATCAGTTTCACGGAAAAATGGCGCCTGTCTGAATAAAAAAGTTCGCTTTGAGGGAAACTTTGAACGTAAGTATTTACATATCATCGTATTCATACTATAGGACCCCCCTCATCATATGCAGCGTTTTGTTCCGAATATTTTGATACCCATTAAGTTATATTTTACTGTTGGTTTCATAGAGAACATTCACAGAATATTTCAGATCTGCCGAAGATTGATTGGGATTGTGTACACGATATGTCCGTAAAATCACTATAAATCCATTTATGTATCTTATTTTCGCCAATTGTTTACAGAAACTTGCCCACATTTACTTATTCATTCATACAAACCAGCGTCAGTGTATATTTTTGACATTTTTGTGAGCTGAACGCAATAATATTTTTTTTTCAATAAATGATCAGTATCCACGGTATGAATATTATATGATCAGTTCCACGGTTTAAGGTAGATCATAAGTATATATTTTTTGAGACAGAATTTTCTTATAATTTGCCAAAATGAAGATTTTACTATGCTTTTTTCAAAAATATAATAAAAAGTATCGGTCACCGTGCTATTTTGCAAGCTATGAATCGTTGAATATTGCTTAAATTTGGTTAGATTGTTCATGAAAAAACACATTTGTGTGCATAACAAAAATTCTATGAGATAGAATTTTGAAATAAATTGTGAGAAGATAGGTTTTATAATATGTTTTAAGAAAATAAAAAGAAAAAATAGTGTCACCGAACTTGTTTTCTTGCTACAAGTAAAAATTAAAAATTTCCCTATTAGTCCAGTATAAATTTTTTACTAAAAGAGTTATTTCCCCCAAATTTTTGAAAATAACATAAGCCACGGAAATAGAGAAGTTGTCTATAAACAAAATCACCCCCAAGGGTGACTGGGGAATAGAAGTATGGTCACCATTGGTCTTCCTCCGACCGGCAGTAAAACCCGTGCTAAAGTGGGGCGTCTGTTTGGCTGTGCGGGATGTACAAATTTGCAGCCACGTCCGGTCAGAATGGGGACGTTAAATCCGATGCCTCGTGTAAAGAGAGTGCCACGCTCTTTGCACGTTAAGAACCCTTGCAACAACTCTTTGAGGGGTCCGTAGGTGACCTGTTGCAAGGCTAAATTTCTGTCCCTATCCAATATACCCTCATTTCCCGTGGCAGTCTAAATTTCTCCAACCTTAATCCCTTAATCTATTACAGAACCTACCTATTGTATTTATTGTGAACTTGTTCTCGTCCTGAATATGCATGAAATATTTGCCACTGGACGTTAAGCAACCAACAATCAATCAATCAATATAAACAAAATCAGTCAAATGAAAATACGAACTAGAAATATATCATTTCTGTAAAAATGTCTCTGTCCTCTGTGTATATGTACTTTTATTCCAGGAACATTATGTATAAAAAAAACCAGCAATTAAAAATCTAGGGAATTGCAAAACCCGAAAACCAAGACAACTTTGTACAATCAATTAACACTAACACTTTAAAATACATAACCGCGATGGAACCCACCACAACATGGGCAAAATAGGTACCAGTAATCATTGCCTGCCTACGAGCCTTGTCTAGGAAATTACCTTACTCGTCACTATTAACCATATGTTAATTCTTGATCTTTAAACATTCAGGTGTGCAGTGCATGGTGAAGAAAAAACATTTGCATGTGAACAGTGTGATAAAAGATTTTCAATTATGGCTGATCTCACCCGTCACCTCAAGATTCACGAGGAACACCCTGTAAAATTTAAATGTACAGTATGTGGTTTAGAGTTTAAGAAAGCACATGATTGTGGTGATCACGAGGCTAGTCACAGGGGCGACAAACAGCACAGGTGCACATGTGGAAAGGCATACATCCACCAGACAAACCTTTACAGACATAAGAGGAAATGTAATCATTGACAATCAGGATTCATCTTGACTTTATTATTTATTTTACGTTTTGTACTTTGATCTCAAAGATGAGATACATACAGTCAACTGATTTTGACAAATAAAGATTTATTTCTATGACAAATATTTATTCAATGCCCATTTTAACAGTTGGTAGAAGTTTGACCTGGTTGCATCTAGCTTTTTCCCAACGAATTCCAAGTTCCCCTTTACATAGAGCATTTCTGTCAGTTGAAATTGTTGCCTCTCGCTTTCGTCCATTCAACCGTTTCCTCCCTGCAGAGTCGAATGTGATTTCTGAAATTAAAGGAAAATACAAAGTGTAAAAATGTATGCTACACTGGGGAAAACCTGGAGACCGTAATTCGGTTCATGGTAAGCCGTAGGGCCATATGCATATTAGAAATTGCAGTGAGGATGAGAATATTTTTCATAGACGAAAATCTCACCACAAAATGTATCTTGCGTTAGATGTGGAAACTTCCGTTGTCACATATCAGTACCGAAACGTTCATTACACAAGTGCAAATTAACTAAATTTACCTGAATGCTATATCCAAAGGCAGTTCATTTACCAAACCTAGGCAAACCCTGCAGTTCACATGGTGAGTATCAATATCTGTAAAAGTGTCTTCAACCAGATTGTACATGGTTTTCCTTTTAGTGCTGTACGAAAACTGCCTGAAACAAGAATAGTGTACGTATAAAATATTATCAAACTATACGAAGTTAATGTTATATATATAGTATATATTTACTGCAAAACCGTATAATACCTTTCGGGATCCAGTCGGATCTGAACTTGTTCAATGGTATTTCCAATAAATTGTCCAAACTCTTGGCACGACACAGTACCATGGCCCCTGCGATCATTCTGAGTGACTTCTGAGAAAAAAGTTTCTCCAACCATACTACTAAACGCCCTGACATTGTACGTGCTTCCATGACATAGGGCATGAAGCCAAATCTTAGCATCGATACTTGCAAGTAGGGCTTCCCATAACTGTGATGGCCAACCGTTGACATACATGGTCTTTGGTGGAAACATGCGAAAGTCTATGTAGCTCAAGAGACGTCTTCTTAAGCCCTCGCGCATAATTTGTCTTTCTTGAGATTCAATTCCAGGTGTATCATCAGCTTGCCACCAAGATCTTATGTCATGACAAAGATTTGCACTATCGGTATCACCGTTCGACCTCATCATATTTTCTACTTCTGGTGAAAAATGCGTTATTGCCATGGACATTGACATCGGATCGATGATTTCCTGTATCATTGCTGGTGTCAAAAGTGTTTTCCCCGACCGAGCTACCTTTAACCAGCTCTCATTTGTCAATCCTTCTATTCCTCCGTTGCATACTTTTGTTCTAGTTCTTGTCAGCAAATGGGTAGCATCAATGCATCTTACTTCGTATTGATTTCGTATCTCACTAAAATCAGGCTTATAAAACCAGTCGTGTTTCATACCATTGACAGTAACCGTTCTTATCTTGGATATCCAATTGTCGTAACGATTTTCCCATATCAATTCAGCGTGTATTACATTCAAAGTCAATTTTGATAACTTCTGAATGGTTTGGGTTGCAAGTTCTGACAACGATTTTACTTGTTGTGGCTTCTTTTTTCTTTTTACCAGTCCAGACATTTCCTTATCAAAATTAATGTTTAACAGAGCGGCTAGTTCTTCTAACTTTTTACCCTTCGTTGATGATTCTTTTATTTTGCATTCCTTTGTTTTCTTTAAATATCTGACTACACTACGCAGTTCAACATCAAGAAATAACCGAAGCTTGTCAATTGATGAAAATTGTAAAAGTAAATCTTCTGGTGAAGTGTTGTCCCATTTACCTTTTTTGTTGCAGTCTTTTGTTGTTTTGAACATGGCAAGCAAACAATTCATGTCCTTAATACTAAGCTGGATGACACTACTTGGCATTCCCTGAGAAATCTTTCGCTCTGAACTATTGTCGTTTGACTGGCACTGTATTTCCTTGTTTTTGGATGTTAACTGTTGGTTAGAATCTGATTCTTGTTCGACGTGATATTCTATATCAACACTTTCAAGGTCATTCTGACACTTATCCAACTCATTTTCCCATTCGTCATCAAACACATTTACTGCAAATGCCTCTATTTCTATCTGGTCTTCTACTGACGTTAAAGCTAAAACTCTGTCATCTAAGTTATTTGCACTTTTAACACTTTCAGGAATCACATCTGCAAGAGTGGCTTTTGTGATACTTTCGACCGTTGCTACTTCATCTAAAACAATACGTTTTGAATTGAGATGTACCGGGAATCGAGGTAAACGGATATTTCCATTGGATAATTTGATTATTCTACCACTTGGTCCTATCTGTGAACTGTTATGAACTACCTTATTCATTGTACGTAACAGAGAAACTATATCAGCTTTTTTCATTTGTTCAGTCTCTTTCCATGTGTCTTTCTGTAGTTGGAAAACGGTTAGTGGTTGTCCATTTTTGTTTCTGGTTACAAGTCCGTACCATTGACCATCAAATGACTGGCAAGGTATATGTATCCCCTCCCGGTGGCAAAGTGTATGTACTTGTTCTGTTATATTCCGAAGATTTTCTGTTGATAAACTATGACCACGAGGGAACCATGACACAGGCGCACATCGTAACTGATCCTTTTCCCAACTTCTGTCCAAATCAGCAACAAGGAACACCATAGCTTCAGATGCTCTCTCTCTTTTTAACTGATAATGTGTGTTTATCAAATTTTTGACTTTACTAAGTAAGTTTTGGGTTTCATTTACATTGATAGTACTTCGGTGATAAACATTTTGTACTTGCTCAAAAACTAGTGACGGAAACCTTCCAATTAATTCTAATTCTTTGCTTTTCTCTACTATTTTCTTTTTCAGTTCTTTTTGATCATCACTAAGCTTCGTTGGCTTTTTAGGCTTTGCCTCACCATACAGGTTCATAGCAATATTCATTGCTTCTCCAAATAAATCTTGATCCCTTTCAACTTTAAACACTGTAGTGTCTTCTTTTGTCCAACTAATGTACAACAAGCTGTCAACATCCATCGATTCAATTTCGCTTAGACACTGAAGTAAATATCTGGGAGGAAACCTAGTGTGAACTTGATTTATAGGACATTTTATTTCAATAGCAATTTGAGAAGACTCAAGGGAATTTCCTTTTCTCAGACGTCCATCCGGAGAAACTATCATAAATGGCAAATCTCCACCGCTTGAAATATTTATACACCCTTCCTCATAAAATTTGAGGTCTGGATGTAACACGGGAAGTAGTATTCCAACTATTGTAGCAACCCCGTTATTTTCGTTATCTGTACCATGCTGCATAGCTTTTTTGATGAAATCACTTGGTTCTTTTCCTTCGATTCCACATATAACCTTTTCAAAATGATCTTTTTGACGATTAAGACCATCACATCCCACTGCAGAATAAAATGTACTGCCAGTTATTCTAGCCTTTTTTCTAAGGTCGAACCATTCATCACTTTTTTGTTTCAAATATCTAGAATTTTCACCCGTGTTTGAAAAAGAAACATCATCTAAACATTGGTGAAGTGGACTTGTTTCAAGATTTATGGAACTTCCTTTAATTTAGTCAACTCCATTTATGTATGATATGAAAATTGATAACGTTTAGGTCAATTCTCTTCCAGCTGACAAGAAGTTATCAATGTCATAAATAAACGCTATGACTGCGCTTATAGCGTAGACATATCTTCCTTTCCTCCAGTCTGTGTCACCCCCTCGTTCAATCAGCTTTGCTTTGCAGTATTCTTTCTTTGTCTTTATTTCTTTCAACTGAAAGATATTAATAGACAGTTCTTTCAATGCATGAAGTAAAACCTCTTTCAGTTCCGCTTTCAAAAGTTCTGGCAAATTTTGTAAATTTCCTTCATATAACCCAATACTTGTCATGATTTCATTTATTGAGGTTTCTCTTTTCAAAAGATGTTCCCTTTTGTCTTTTAATGATTCTCCCTCTTCAAATCCCATCAGATCGACGTCACCTGAACCTTTTGAAAGTCCTTGTTTCAGTTTTTTACCATCGTAAGTTAAACATGATGATTTCTTTATCAAATTCTTTCCTAAAACTGATATTATGTCTTCGAAAATACCCGGCTCACGTTCTCCATTTACTTTATATGGATCGTAGTAACGCAAAATGTTCTCGTCAGGTACTGCAAAATTATTTCAGATTGTTCAGAAATATAAGTAGATAAGCCGTGTTTTACTTTATCACCTTGGTTCTTGTATCCACTCATGAAGTGTATAAATCTGCCACCAAACAGTCGCCACCCTAATTTCCAGAAAAGTTTAGTTTGTTCTGAATAACGCATATTGAAAGTTGTCTTACAGTTGTACCATTTGACAACGTCACACCACAAAAGGAATGACGTGTTTGAAAGGGGGAATTGTTTCTCGACAATTAATTTGAAAAACTGAACTAACACTTCTGCTCCTACATCAGATTCAGACATTTCCTCCATAACATATGGGGCTAGATTGATGAGTTCGTTTGTTAGTTTATCAAAATTTCCGTTCTCTGTTGAAGTGGATGCATCGCTAGTTACACATTCATGACTATCACCAAGGTGAGTATCTAAGGAAGTAGTATCCGGTTGCATTGACATATGTGTGTACAATGGCAAGGTGCCGACATTCATTTCAAAGTCCGAATTTTCGATATTGTGTATCAAAGGTACATCACTGTTAAAAACTTGCCATTCTTCATATTTTTGTTGTTGTAATTTTGCTGGACTGTGTTGACTGTACAGTGCACGTTTTGTCTTCCCTTTTTTAGGTGAAGGAGAGTATATTATTTTAAACGGACTTTTTGTTGGGCTGAAAAGTGCACGCTTTGAGTGCCCTTTTACCTTCCTACGTTTTGGAGAAGGAGAATACTTTACTGTGTATGGCGATTTTGAAAAAAACCTCTTTATTCCTGTCTGTAAGGTTGGGATTGCCTTATTTGACGAACTCGTTGGCTGTCTGACAGTAGAGTTTTTCCGATGTTTTGGCAGTTGCAGGGAAAGCCTGGTTTTTTTCGCATAACGGGACCTATAATAAGATAAAAATAACTGAATTAGAAATGAACTGTGTCGAAAAAAAGGACATGTAGTTTCCAAATAGGGTCGAAAATATATTGTAAAAGTCTGATAGAAAGTATATTATTTATGTGTCAGGCAGTACTACTTTTGCATAAAATTATAAATTATTTTCTGCATGTATTTCCTGTCCATAAAAACCGTTAATGGGATCTTATCATATTGATTCAGATTTAAACCGTGGAACTGATCATATAATGTTCATACCGTGGAACTGATCATATAATGTTCATACCGTGGATACTGATCATTTTTTGAAAAAAAAATATTATTGCGTTCAGCTCACAAAAATGTCAAAATATACACTGACGCTGGTTTGTATGAATGAATAAGTAAATGTGGGCAAGTTTCTGTAAATGATTGGCAAAAATAAGATACATAAATGGATTTATAGTGATTTTACGGACATATCGTGTACACAATCCCAATTTATCTTCGGCAGATCTGAAATATTCTGTGAATGTTCTCTATGAAACCAACAGTAAAATATAACTTAATGGGCATCAAAATATTCGGAACAAAAATCTGCATATGATGAGGGGGGTCCTATAGTATGAATACGATGATATGTAAATACTTACGTTCAAAGTTTCCCTCCAAGCGAACTTTTTTATTCAGACAAGCGCCATTTTTCCGTGAAACTGATCACAAGCAAGTCACGTGTTTCGCGACCGTGATCTTCACCAGGAACGCTCAAATCCAAACATTTAAAAACAAGTAATAGCTTTTCTAAAAAGCTAACCGTCTCATAGCTGATGAAACTGGAAAATGTTTTCTCTTTGTAGTTTAATTCATTCAGAATAGCCTTGTATATAAATTGTAGTGTATTACAAAAATTATAAAAGGCTTATACAATTTTTTAGATTGACCAATTTCTTTTTTGGTATCTGTATTAACACTGGAAAGGGAGGGGTAATGTCTTAATCATCTGCGTTTTTACCTCTTTATCGATTTTTTTTCAAAACATATATGTTGTTTGTTTACTTTTTCTTTCGTTGTTTGCTTGTTTATTAGTGTAAGAAAAGTATGGCCGCTTCCACCTGAATGTTTTTCATTCATGATTAGGCATCGAAAGTGGTAGAAAGTGAAACGTAGTAAAATTTAAACATATAAGAACACACATAAGATATTTCCAACGGTATCTCACATCTTTCCAAAATGATCCTTGAAATGTAAAGCTTTACATATATATGTATGGTTATTTTTGTTGTCGATGAAGATCTTGTTTATTCATTGTAGTTGCAATGTGGAATGCCCTATGCCTCTTTTTCTATATTTTGAATAATGAGTATCCTTACCATTAAATGTTTCTTTTTTGAAATTATTTTGTTTTATTGGACTTCTTGAATATAATTTTAGAAAAATAGCTTATTGTTTACCTTAGCTATTCATTCTAGGAGAATAATAAGCTGGTTACGGACACTACACTTTTTTGAAAAATATTTTTTTCTACTTTGAAAATATCAAAAATATTCTGTATGAATCATATCATTTATATAACTGTATTTTATTTTATTATATTTGAGGATGTTGACATACATATATAATGAATAAACTTGCAATTAGTTTTATTTTCAGGGCCATAAATGATCAACACTTTATAAATTGAAAAATATATAACGAAGCACCACTTACAGTTCTGCATGTTGAATTTTTAAATTAGCTCAGATTTTTGTAATGTTGGAATCATTTTAATCGCCATTTAATAATCTGTAAATGATAACATGAGAAATGATCATTACACTTACTGTTAAAAAGATTTTAAAGATAATAGACATTAACATAATAGAATCAACAAATTTTACCAAAAACTTAATGAAGCATACAGTTTGATACTGTATCGTTTGTTATGGTTTTACTTGTACATATCTTCATATGTATTTATACTATACCATTTAATGTTGGGTGTTTATCGTACTTACCCTTCAAAGCTTGACATACTGGATTGACATAATATTTTGTGGGAGACCGTTCGTATGTTGACATATAAATTTCTGTTTGTTTTTATGATCATAGTACATGTATGTTTATACATGTTTTACAATTCTTGTAGAAAACATACAATTAAGAAGAATCTTTTAAAATGCCAACAGTATTTTCGTCATATAAATTTGATTTTCTTTTATTTCTCTTTCTCTCATATAGCATATATAGTATAAATAGTCAATAAACTTCAAAACAAATAGAGGTTTGTTCCTGACCCTGCTCATTGCTTTAAGTAATATCTGAATTAATTTTTAGCTCACCTGGCCCAAAAGGGCCAAGTGAGCTTTTCTCATCACTTGGCGTCCGTCGTTCGTCCGTTAACTTTTACAAAAATCTTCTCCTCTGAAACTACTGGGCCAAATAAAACCAAACTTGGCCACAATCACCCTAATGGTATCCAGATTAAAAGATGTGTCCGATGACCCCACCCATCAACCAAGATGGCCGCCATGGCTAAAAATAGAACATGGGGATAAAATGCAGTTTTTGGCTTATATCTCTGAAACTAAAGCATTTAGAGCAAATCTGACCGAGATAAAAATGTTCATCAGGTCAAGATCTATCTGCCCTTAAATTTTCAGACGCATCAGACAACCCGTTGTTGGGTTGCTACCCCTGAATTGGTAATTTTAAGGAAATTTTGCAGTTTTTGTTATTATCTTGAATATTATAACAGATAGAGATAAACTGTAAACAGCAAAATTGTTTTATCAAATTAAGATCTACAAATAAGTCAACATGACCAAAATTGTCAACTGACCCCATAAGGAGTTATTGCCCTTTAAAGTCAATTTTTCACAATTTTTCGTAAATTTTTGTAATCTTTTACAAAAATCTTCTCCTCTGAAACTACTGGGCCAAATTAAACCAAACTTGGTCTCAATCATTATTGGGGTATCTAATACTTTTTATTATGATTTTAACCTTATTTTACACGATTTCCAAAACCACAGTAGATACAGTTTGCTTTTAAAATAATATTTTACATGTATTCACAACACCCCCAAGGGTGACTGGGGAATAGAAGTATGGTCACCATTGGTCTTCCTCCGACCGGCAGTAAAACCCGTGCTAAAGTGGGGCGTCCGTTTGGCTGTGCGGGATGTACAAATTTGCAGCCACGTCAGGTCAGAATGGGGACGTTAAATCCGATGCCTCGTGTAAAGAGAGTGCCACGCTCTTTGCACGTTAAGAACCCTTGCAACAACTCTTTGAGGGGTCCGTAGGTGACCTGTTGCAAAGCTAAATTTTTGTCCCTATCCAATATACCCTCATTTCCCGTGGCAGTCTAAATTTCTCCAACCTTAATCCCTTAATCTATTACAGAACCCTACCTATTGTATTTATTGTGAACTTGTTCTCGTCCTGAATATGCATGAAATATTTGCCACTGGACGTTAAGCAACCAACAATCAATCAATCAATGTATTCACAACTATTCTATATATTATAGCTAGACTTGGGAGGATTAAAAACTTAAAATATTGTAATGACATGTCCATTTTAGAAGACCGTAGATTAAACTTTAGAAGTGAATTGTTTTGTTTGTTGTTAAATTGGGTTGCTGTCCAAATTAATTATTTATACTGCACATCTCCTTTAAAATCATTCATAGAAATTAAACATTGCTTAAAATATGTTAGCATACATTAATAATTGCTTTTATCGTCTGAGAGTAGTTTTTTTATTCTTCTTATGTCCCCCTTTGGATATGTTTTAGTGTTCTGTTCTACAACGTCTGCTATCTTGATAGGAAGAGCTAGATAACATCCATCGCAGCCCGAAGATCTTGGGGTGTGTGTGAGGGCATTTATTATGTAATGAGTGGAAGGGATGAGTCGCGTGGATAGGTCAATATTTTAAGCTTGATGATATTTGATGAGGTCGAGAAATTTAGTTGAAATATATATAAAACGAGGTTGATGATTGAATCTGAAACTTATCAGCTCTCGATATTTTTTTACATATGCAATTAAGATCACCAGAGACATATACACTGTGGATATATGTCTCTAAAATCACTGTCGTAAATGTTTAAGATATTTATCAAAACTATTTATCTCTGCATGAAATAATGATAGCTATATGTAGGTATACTTATTGTAAAGAAATATATGATAGCTAGGGTAACTATGTTCTTTTGTTATTCAAAATATATATATGAAAAGGCTGGGGTGTTGGATGTCTCAGCTGCTACCCTAAAAAGCTCGAAGGGTTTGGATTATCTTACTTAGTATAAAAAAAATAAAGAGTTCAAATCCGACACTCTACGGGATTAAAATACATTTACTAGGTTTGAATTGTCCCAACCAATCAACGAACTTTAATTATTATAGAGTCAGTAATATCTTCCAATCAGGTAGTAAGAAAGCGTTCAGTCCGAAGACTGTAATCGTTCAATCCTTAAGGTAGATAGTGTGTCTTCCTCCATCTTGGATTTTGAAATACCAGAAAACAATCGGTCTAGATCTTTAATAAAATGTGCAAATTTTGAGAGTAGTAGGTAATTCATGTGTAGGAATTTTCATTTCAATATAGAAAATGACATGTTTTATCATATTTATGGTTGTATTTTAAAAAAAAAAAACAGAATACTTTTGTTTGATTCAATTTATCAAACTTTGCCACATAAGGGGAGGCAACTCAAATGTAAGGGCAGATAATTCAGATAAAGTAACGTTACAATCGAATGTGTTAGGAATTTACCTATTTTATTATGTAGCAAGAAAACGGGTCCCATGACCCAATTTTTTCTTGTTCTTATCTGAAAGCATAATATTAGAGCTATCTTCTCGTATTTTATCTCAAAATTCTATGGTGTAGTTTTCGTTTTATGGCTGAAAATTAGGGTTTCCATGCATAATCTATACAAAATCTGTCAATTTTGCACAACCTGTTGCGTGAAAATAAGCCCCGTGACCCATTCTTTTTATTGATTTTTTTTAAAAAGCATGATATAAACTACATTTTGGCAAATTATTAAAAAATTCTATGGATTATAATTTAGACACCCCATCTACCTTAATACCGTTAATATATATGTGTAGATTACAAAAAAATGTGTAGATTACAAAAAATGTGTAGATTACAAAAATGATCAGTGTGACAGATGTAACCATTCTTAAAATTGGAGAAAAATCTTAACTACTTATTTTGTAGTAGCCATAAAATGTCGGATTTTTTTCTTCAATTTTTAGTAGACGCAGTTATTGGCTGTTATCGTGAAAATTATATGACCTAGGTTAAAAGTGTAAATTGCAAAAAGGATTAACACGGCAAGATGAATCTACCCTGAATTTTGAAGAAAAAAATAGGCCGACCTGTTATGGAGTTATCATTTCTCCTGAAATATCGATGTATTTATATTTCTTGTCTGTTATCGTAAAGACTAGTAGCTAGGTAAAAAGTGTTAACTGCAAAATTTAACAGAATGACAAGAGCTATCTAATCTGAAATATTTGGAGTAATTCACCACGAAATGTTGATTATTACCGTTTTTTGCAGTTTTAGTTGTTATCAAAAAAAGGACTACTTTTGGAGTTAGGTTAAACATGTAATTTTAACATCATAGTGTGTATATAAAAGTCCTAATGTCGATTTTTTCACAGGCATATGAGATACAGGCTTATTTATGCCACTCTTTAAAGTTTATTTCAGGAGACGTAAAATAAGTATATATTTTATCCTTTCAGAAAAGCATGAAGCCTCAACCACCACTAGATGTAAACATGGGAAAAGTACAACCTCGCAGCTTTTCCCATTTCAGAATATTAGTTTTGTGTATGTTCTGTACTGTTGTATATGCATACCTATATATCAATATTGCATACAGAACTGAAACTATTTCAAAGATGATGGATAATACACTAGGTGATCTGCAGTATTTACAAAGTAACTTGGAAAAATTATTGAGACCTATCAACACAAAACTAAATCGAAATACCATCAATACCGATCGCGATGAAATTATTAGAAACGAAAAAAGGATTGATAGAACATTTAAACAATTGTTAGTGCTATTTACGACATTTACAACGAAATCAGAAAAGTATGTTTGCAGAAACAACACTATAAATAACTGGATTTCATTTGGAACTGTTGTGAAACCGGTGTTTTTCTCTGACGATCAAAATCTTTCTAAAGAAATTAAAGAGAAAGGTTGGGACGTCATCCCACCCACAAAAACCGCCGTAGGAGTTCCAATACTGAAATATATGTATTTGGAGATATGAAGAGGTATTCAGCTCATTTTTATGGTTATTTTAATGGAGACATTTTATTTACACAAAATCTAATCGATTCTCTTCAATTCATTTTGAATTCAAACGTCAACCAAAGTGAGCCGATGTTGATCGTGGGTCAGAGAACAAACGTGAAGGAAGTGACTGCTGAACAAGCATCTACATTTGAAAATATAACAAAAGTTTCAAAAACAGGAAAACTTTTTACACCCTGGGGAGCGGATTATTTTAAAACGAATGCCGTCTATCCATGGAAGGAATGTCCGGAAGTTGTGATTGGTAGAAGAGCATACGATAACTGGCTCATACTGAATGCTAGAAAACGGAACCATACTACAATCGATGCTACTAAAACGTTATTAGCTTTACACCAAACGACTAAAGCGGGAAATGTCGAAGGACATACACACTCAAATGGTAATTTTAATGCCAAATTACTTTGTACTCTTTACAAGCAAATCAATTATGCTGCTGGGCTGACAAGTTGTACTACTTATACTACTATGAAACAACGAAGGAAATACAGCTACTAAAGAGAAAAATAGGAAAAACATGTTTCCCTATTTGATTACCTTCTGCCACGAAGTACTAGATACATATATTTTTACACTATTCTGTGCTATAAATGTAAAACAGCAGGAATCCAGTCTGTTTTATATGGTGGTCGTAAAAGATATATGTAAACAAAAGATCTAGAATAAAAAAAATCTTTAAGGGAGCTACCATTTGATTTTTAGGGAGGGGGGCTAGGATGAAATTTGAAAAAAAGGCAGGACAGGAGTTTTGAGTAAAACAAAGGCAGGATGAGCAAGTTTCCAACAAAAAAAAGGCAGGATGACAATTTATGTAAACAAAATCAGGATAAACTAATAAAAAAAACGGCAGGACCGAATAGAGTGAAAAAAATAAAAAGGCAGAACAGCGATTACAACTAAAAAAATGCAGAACTTAATTTTTAATCCTACGCTACCACGAGACCACCGAGGCGATTTTTAGGCCTAGAAGGTGCGTTTCTACTTTTTATAACTAAACACAACGAAGAAGGAAGGAGAAGGGGTTATAAGGTCCTTACTTGGCCAAAATATTAGTGCAAATTTTAAAGTTACCATACACACGGTCGCGAAACACGTGACTTGCTTGTGATCAGTTTCACGCAAAAATGGCGCCTGTCTGAATAAAAAAGTTCGCTTGGAGGGAAACTTTGAACGTAAGTATTTACATATCATCGTATTCATACTATAGGACCCCCCTCATCATATGCAGCGTTTTGTTCCGAATATTTTGATGCCCATTAAGTTATATTTTACTGTTGGTTTCATAGAGAACATTCACAGAATATTTCAGATCTGCCGAAGATTGATTGGGATTGTGTACACGATATGTCCGTAAAATCACTATAAATCCATTTATGTATCTTATTTTCGCCAATTGTTTACAGAAACTTGCCCACATTTACTTATTCATTCATACAAACCAGCGTCAGTGTATATTTTTGACATTTTTGTGAGCTGAACGCAATAATATTTTTTTTTCAATAAATGATCAGTATCCACGGTATGAACATTATATGATCAGTTCCACGGTTTAAGGTAGATCATAAGTATATATTTTTTGAGACAGAATTTTCTTATAATTTGCCAAAATGAAGATTTTACTATGCTTTTTTCAAAAATATAATAAAAAGTATGGGTCACCGTGCTATTTTGCAAGCTATAAATCGTTGAAAATTGCTTAAATTTGGTTAGATTGTTCATGAAAAAACACATTTGTGTGCATAAAAAAAAATTCTATGAGATAGAATTTTGAAATAAATTGTGAGAAGATAGGTTTTATAATATGTTTTAAGAAAATAAAAAGAAAAAATAGTGTCACCGAACTTGTTTTCTTGCTACAAGTAAAAATTAAAAATTTCCCTATTAGTCCAGTATAAATTTTTTACTAAAAGAGTTATTTCCCCTGAAATAGCTCATTTAAAAAAATGATTCTAAAAACAAAAAAAATTGATATTTGTTTAAATATTTTGAATAATACAATAAATCACCAAGTTTTCTTTGTATAAATAAACAGTCTAACCATTAAATTGTAAAATCTGTCTCCAAATTTGCAGATTTGGGCAAATAACTAGACCGATTTTGTACTGCGATTGTACAATCCAAGATGGCGGTATACCATGAATCTACCTTAAATCTGAAAGTTATAGATCATTTCCCATAACTTTATATTTAGGTTTTAAATGGATGCTGAGAAGGCAGAAAAGTTATGTAAAATTTGTGGAAAGTCATTCCGGAGTATTTCAGCAGTGTATGATCACGAAAGGAGGCATGCCAAGAAGGGGCCATACAAGTGTTGTGGGAAAGTTTTTTTTAGTAAAGCCAATATCAAAAGACACAGGTAAATTTTAATTTCATGGAATTCTTATCATATTACTGTCACTAAATTTTTGAAAATAACATAAGCCACGGAAATAGAGAAGTTGTCTATAAACAAAATCAGTCAAATGAAAATACGAACTAGAAATATATCATTTCTGTAAAAATGTCTCTGTCTGTGTATATGTACTTTTATTCCAGGAACATTATGTATAAAAAAAACCAGCAATTAAAAATCTAGGGAAGTGCAAAACCCGAAAACCAAGACAACTTTGTACAATCAATTAACACTAACACTTTAAAATACATAACCGCGATGGAACCCACCACAACATGGGCAAAATAGGTACCAGTAATCATTGCCTGCCTACGAGCCTTGTCTAGGAAATTACCTTACTCGTCACTATTAACCATATGTTAATTCTTGATCTTTAAACATTCAGGTGTGCAGTGCATGGTGAAGAAAAAACATTTGCATGTGAACAGTGTGATAAAAGATTTTCAATTATGGCTGATCTCACCCGTCACCTCAAGATTCACGAGGAACACCCTGTAAAATTTAAATGTACAGTATGTGGTTTAGAGTTTAAGAAAGCACATGATTGTGGTGATCACGAGGCTAGTCACAGGGGCGACAAACAGCACAGGTGCACATGTGGAAAGGCATACATCCACCAGACAAACCTTTACAGACATAAGAGGAAATGTAATCATTGACAATCAGGATTCATCTTGACTTTATTATTTATTTTACGTTTTGTACTTTGATCTCAAAGATGAGATACATACAGTCAACTGATTTTGACAAATAAAGATTTATTTCTATGACAAATATTTATTCAATGCCCATTTTAACAGTTGGTAGAAGTTTGGCCTGGTTGCATCTAGCTTTTTCCCAACGAATTCCAAGTTCCCCTTTACATAGAGCATTTCTGTCAGTTGAAATTGTTGCCTCTCGCTTTCGTCCATTCAACCGTTTCCTCCCTGCAGAGTCGAATGTATGATTTCTGAAATTAAAGGAAAATACAAAGTGTAAAAATTTATGCTACACTGGGGAAAACCTGGAGACCGTAATTCGGTTCATGGTAAGCCGTAGGGCCATATGCATATTAGAAATTGCAGTGAGGATGAGAATATTTTTCATAGACGAAAATCTCACCACAAAATGTATCTTGCGTTAGATGTGGAAACTTCCGTTGTCACATATCAGTACCGAAACGTTCATTACACAAGTGCAAATTAACTAAATTTACCTGAATGCTATATCCAAAGGCAGTTCATTTACCAAACCTAGGCAAACCCTGCAGTTCACATGGTGAGTATCAATATCTGTAAAAGTCTCTTCAACCAGATTGTACATGGTTTTCCTTTTAGTGCTGTACGAAAACTGCCTGAAACAAGAATAGTGTACGTATAAAATATTATCAAACTATACGAAGTTAATGTTATATATATAGTATATATTTACTGCAAAACCGTATAATACCTTTCGGGATCCAGTCGGATCTGAACTTGTTCAATGGTATTTCCAATAAATTGTCCAAACTCTTGGCACGACACAGTACCATGGCCCCTGCGATCATTCTGAGTGACTTCTGAGAAAAAGAGTTTCTCCAACCATACTACTAAACGCCCTGACATTGTACGTGCTTCCATGACATAGGGCATGAAGCCAAATCTTACCATCGATACTTGCAAGTAGGGCTTCCCATAACTGTGATGGCCAACCGTTGACATACATGGTCTTTGGTGGAAACATGCGAAAGTCTATGTAGCTCAAGAGACGTCTTCTTAAGCCCTCGCGCATAATTTGTCTTTCTTGAGATTCAATTCCAGGTGTATCATCAGCTTGCCACCAAGATCTTATGTCATGACAAAGATTTGCACTATCGGTATCACCGTTCGACCTCATCATATTTTCTACTTCTGGTGAAAAATGCGTTATTGCCATGGACATTGACATCGGATCGATGATTTCCTGTATCATTGCTGGTGTCAAAAGTGTTTTCCCCGACCGAGCTACCTTTAACCAGCTCTCATTTGTCAATCCTTCTATTCCTCCTTTGCATACTTTTGTTCTAGTTCTTGTGCAAATGGGTAGCATCAATGCATCTTACTTCGTATTGATTTCGTATCTCACTAAAATCAGGCTTATAAAACCAGTCGTGTTTCATACCATTGACAGTAACCGTTCTTATCATGGATATCCAATTGTCGTAACGATTTTCCCATATCAATTCAGCGTGTATTACATTCAAAGTCAATTTTGATAACTTCTGAATGGTTTGGGTTGCAAGTTCTGACAACGATTTTACCTGTTGTGGCTTCTTTTTTCTTTTTACCAGTCCAGACATTTCCTTATCAAAATTAATGTTTAACAGAGCGGCTAGTTCTTCTAACTTTTTACCCTTCGTTGATGATTCTTTTATTTTGCATTCCTTTGTTTTCTTTAAATATCTGACTACACTACGCAGTTCAACATCAAGAAATAACCGAAGCTTGTCAATTGATGAAAATTGTAAAAGTAAATCTTCTGGTGAAGTCTTTTGTTGTTTTGAACATGGCAAGCAAACAATTCATGTCCTTAATACTAAGCTGGATGACACTACTTGGCATTCCCTGAGAAATCTTTCGCTCTGAACTATTGTCGTTTGACTGGCACTGTATTTCCTTGTTTTTGGATGTTAACTGTTGGTTAGAATCTGATTCTTGTTCGACGTGATATTCTATATCAACACTTTCAAGGTCATTTTGACACTTATCCAACTCATTTTCCCATTCGTCATCAAACACATTTACTGCAAATGCCTCTATTTCTATCTGGTCTTCTACTGACGTTAAAGCTAAAACTCTGTCATCTAAGTTATTTGCACTTTTAACACTTTCAGGAATCACATCTACAAGAGTGGCTTTTGTGATACTTTCGACCGTTGCTACTTCATCTAAAACAATACGTTTTGAATTGAGATGTACCGGGAATCGAGGTAAACGGATATTTCCATTGGATAATTTGATTATTCTACCACTTGGTCCTATCTGTGAACTTTTATGAACTACCTTATTCATTGTACGTAACAGAGAAACTATATCAGCTTTTTTCATTTGTTCAGTCTCTTTCCATGTGTCCTTCTGTAGTTGGAAAACGGTTAGTGGTTGTCCATTTTTGTTTCTGGTTACAAGTCCGTGCCATTGACCATCAAATGACTGGCAAGGTATATGTATCCCCTCCCGGTGGCAAAGTGTATGTACTTGTTCTGTTATATTCCGAAGATTTTCTGTTGATAAACTATGACCACGAGGGAACCATGACACAGGCGCACATCGTAACTGATCCTTTTCCCAACTTCTGTCCAAATCAGCAACAAGGAACACCATAGCTTCAGATGCTCTCTCTCTTTTTAACTGATAATGTGTGTTTATCAAATTTTTGACTTTACTAAGTAAGTTTTGGGTTTCATTTACATTGATAGTACTTCGGTGATAAACATTTTGTACTTGCTCAAAAACTAGTGACGGAAACCTTCCAATTAATTCTATTTCTTTGCTTTTCTCTACTATTTTCTTTTTCAGTTCTTTTTGATCATCACTAAGCTTCGTTGGCTTTTTAGGCTTTGCCTCACCATACAGGTTCATAGCAATATTCATTGCTTCTCCAAATAAATCTTGATCCCTTTCAACTTTAAACACTGTAGTGTCTTCTTTTGTCCAACTAATGTACAACAAGCTGTCAACATCCATCGATTCAATTTCGCTTAGACACTGAAGTAAATATCTGGGAGGAAACCTAGTGTGAACTTGATTTATAGGACATTTTATTTCAATAGCAATTTGAGAAGACTCAAAGGAATTTCCTTTTCTCAGACTTCCATCCGGAGAAACTATCATAAATGGCAAATCTCCACCGCTTGAAATATTTATACACCCTTCCTCATAAAATTTGAGGTCTGGATGTAACACGGGAAGTAGTATTCCAACTATTGTAGCAACCCCGTTATTTTCGTTATCTGTACCATGCTGCATAGCTTTTTTGATGAAATCACTTGGTTCTTTTCCTTCGATTCCACATATAACCTTTTCAAAATGATCTTTTTGACGATTAAGACCATCACATCCAACTGCAGAATAAAATGTACTGCCAGTTATTCTAGCCTTTTTTCTAAGGTCGAACCATTCATCACTTTTTTGTTTCAAATATCTAGAATTTTCACCCGTGTTAGAAAAAGAAACATCATCTAAACATTGGTGAAGTGGACTTGTTTCAAGATTTATGGAACTTCCTTTAATTTGGTCAACTCCATTTATGTATGATATGAAAATTGATAACGTTTGGGTCAATTCTCTTCCAGCTGACAAGAAGTTATCAATGTCATAAATAAACGCTATGACTGCGCTTATAGCGTAGACATATCTTCCTTTCCTCCAGTCTGTGTCACCCCCTCGTTCAATCAGCTTTGCTTTGCAGTATTCTTTCTTTGTCTTTATTTCTTTCAACTGAAAGATATTAATAGACAGTTCTTTCAATGCATGAAGTAAAACCTCTTTCAGTTCCGCTTTCAAAAGTTCTGGCAAATTTTGTAAATTTCCTTCATATAACCCAATACTTGTCATGATTTCATTTATTGAGGTTTCTCTTTTCAAAAGATGTTCCCTTTTGTCTTTTAATGATTCTCCCTCTTCAAATCCCATCAGATCGACGTCACCTGAACCTTTTGAAAGTCCTTGTTTCAGTTTTTTACCATCGTAAGTTAAACATGATGATTTCTTTATCAAATTCTTTCCTAAAACTGATATTATGTCTTCGAAAATACCCGGCTCACGTTCTCCATTTACTTTATATGGATCGTAGTAACGCAAAATGTTCTCGTCAGGTACTGCAAAATTTATTTCAGATTGTTCAGAAATATAAGTAGATAAGCCGTGTTTTACTTTATCACCTTGGTTCTTGTATCCACTCATGAAGTGTATAAATCTGCCACCAAACAGTCGCCACCCTAATTTCCAGAAAAGTTTAGTTTGTTCTGAATAACGCATATTGAAAGTTGTCTTACAGTTGTACCATTTGACAACGTCACACCACAAAAGGAATGACGTGTTTGAAAGGGGGAATTGTTTCTCGACAATTAATTTGAAAAACTGAACTAACACTTCTGCTCCTACATCAGATTCAGACATTTCCTCCATAACATATGGGGCTAGATTGATGAGTTCGTTTGTTAGTTTATCAAAATTTCCGTTCTCTGTTGAAGTGGATGCATCGCTAGTTACACATTCATGACTATCACCAAGGTGAGTATCTAAGGAAGTAGTATCCGGTTGCATTGACATATGTGTGTACAATGGCAAGGTGCCGACATTCATTTCAAAGTCCGAATTTTCGATATTGTGTATCAAAGGTACATCACTGTTAAAAACTTGCCATTCATCATATTTTTGTTGTTGTAATTTTGCTGGACTGTGTTGACTGTACAGTGCACGTTTTGTCTTCCCTTTTTTAGGTGAAGGAGAGTATATTATTTTAAACGGACTTTTTGTTGGGCTGAAAAGTGCACGCTTTGAGTGCCCTTTTACCTTCCTACGATTTGGAGAAGGAGAATACTTTACTGTGTATGGCGATTTTGAAAAAACCCTCTTTATTCCTGTCTGTAAGGTTGGGATTGCCTTATTTGACGAACTCGTTGGCTGTCTGACAGTAGAGTTTTTCCGATGTTTTGGCAGTTGCAGGGAAAGCCTGGTTTTTTTTTCGCATAACGGGACCTATAATAAGATAAAAATAACTGATTTAGAAATGAACTGTGTCGAAAAAAAGGACATGAAGTTTCCAAATAGGGTCGAAAATATATTGTAAAAGTCTGATAGAAAGTATATTATTTATGTGTCAGGCAGTACTACTTTTGCATAAAATTATAAATTATTTTCTGCATGTATTTCCTGTCCATAAAAACCGTTAATGGGATCTTATCATATTGATTCAGATTTAAACCGTGGAACTGAGTAATAATGTTCATACCGTGGATACTGATCATTTTTTGAAAAAAAAATATTATTGCGTTCAGCTCACAAAAATGTCAAAATATACACTGACGCTGGTTTGTATGAATGAATAAGTAAATGTGGACAAGTTTCTGTAAATGATTGGCGAAAATAAGATACATAAATGGATTTATAGTGATTTTACGGACATATCGTGTACACAATCCCAATCAATCTTCGGCAGATCTGAATACGATGATTGTTCTGCTGTACTTCTGAAAGAAATATATGTTTTTTTTTATTTCAATAAATGTACACAAAAATAAATCAATGAATAAAAAATCGTCTTCTTTTAGATAACTTCTAGGAATGTATAAATCTACTGTAACTACATGTTAATGCTGAAAAGGAACGATCAAAATACAAATGTCGTTTTATTCACAGCAAAGCAGAAATTTGTCAAAACAGTTTTTTTCCTTAAGTCCTCATACATCAACATCGGAAGAAGCATTTCAATGTCAATAATATGTATGATTTATTTAATAATATTCCATTTACAAATATTGTTTCATTCTTAAAAGAAATTGGAATATATTATAAAATATAAAAATGTTGTTATATTTAAAACGATTTTAATTTTTATCACGTTATCTTAGTGTTGATTTTTATTTGTAAATAATCAATTTGCTTTAGTCTAGAATTTTAGTTTATTGAAAGACCTTTTGTCTGATTTTAAAAATATACCTTAAATTGTTATAATATTCGAATTAGCTCTCGCCGCGATATAGCCTTTCTGTGCTAATGCGGCGTAAAGCAAACAACAATCAATCAATCAATCCCTCCAAGCGAACGTTTTTATTCAGACAGGCGCCATTTTTCCGTGAAACTGATCACAAGCAAGTCACGTGTTTCGCGACCGTGAAGATAATAATGTTAAAAGCATGCAGAAAACTTTATGCAAGTTAAAATCGGAAAATGTTTATCATAAATTTATAACTTTATTAAAATCATATCTTTAATTGATAAAATTACTTTATTTTAGAAAAGTGCTTGACAACATACAGAAAAAGTCTTAGTTAAAATTTATTTGTACTTAAACAGTAACCTAAATGCTAACTTAAATTTTTTTTAATATTATGTACTAATATCAGTTTCTGTTGTATAAAACTTTATTAAGAAGAGGGCAGCTGTCACTTTCATTCCTGTTCAGAATCAGATTTCTCTTCCTCTACATCTGTTTCAGCAAGTGTGTCTTCTATGTTGCTATTTGATGGCAGGGACTTGTAAAGGTCATGGTATTCACTTGGAATAATGCCCTTTTTACACAGACTGACTAAGTTCTTCTTCTTAGCAGCTGAAATTTGTTGTCTGGATGTATTTTTTTTGGGAAGTACATTGTCCCCGGTTTGACATCCCCTCTTACTAGTTGCACTGACTTTGAGAATTCTGAAGTCTTTATCGAAGTCATTTTTAAACTGAATACAATCAGGATTTGCTTTCGTGTATCTGAGCCATTTGATATGCAGCCAGTTAACTTTCTCCCCAGTTATGTCATCTTTTCTGTATTTCATAGTTTTTTTTGTTAGCTCCTGAAAGTTGTAAATGTCTCCAAATTTTAATGGTACAACCATGTATGGGTCTTTCCTCCGTGCCATTCTTACCACTGTTGCCCATTGTTGTGGAACATATATTTCAGTCTTCTTTTTTGCAAACTCAATGGCGGAGTGCATGCTATCGCGTTCCATTTGGGTGTGTCCACTTTCCAAAAATTTATGGTCAATAGTATCAATAGACGGATGGTAAGTAACTGCATATAGTAAGCATGTAGCTGTAAATTGGTTTCGGTTTTGTCCCGAACAAGCATCTGAATAAAAAATAACATGTTTTGTACTGCTTGGCAAAGATAACAATTGAAGATATAGGCAAGTTGCTATCTCGCACGAGCCCCTTTGAGCATCTATCTCTGACCAAAGGTAACATGTGGCATTATTATTTGCTAGATTGTAAATAGACAAGTTGTAACAGCTAAGTTTTTCGCATATAATATAGTTGGCTGACTAAACTGCATGGAGTCTGCAGAACTGCTTGCAGATCGAACGTAGCAACAAAAAGTTCTTTAGAATTCTTTGCTTTTTCTTTGTCTTCTCTCTTTTCTTCTCTGGCTTTGATCTTTCTTTCTTGGTGTTTACTGAATGCTTCTTTCAACTGAAGAGTAAGGGTATCATTTTCCTTGTCTTGATAGTAACTTACGCACAGTGCACACTGATCTTTTTTTGGCACATGGAATGAGAAGTTATACTCTTCGCTAAATACTTCTATATACAGCCTGACTAACTATTTCCTTTTCAGGTAATTCTTCTTTGTAATGTTCCAAGTATAGTTGATACATTCTTGTAATGTTCAAGTCAGCTCCTAAATATTTTCGGTTTAAATCTTTACGGGTGTAGTGACCCTCTACCACAGGGAACGATTCTATATGTACCATTTCCAGTGCATTTTTGGTGTTTTGTGATGTGGTTAATGTTTCCCACGCCTATCTTTGCCAACAAATACTCCACCCAACTGATTTTGTAGAGCATGCTCAGCAAATGACTCGCTAATGCCTAAAGTCGTCAAGAAATTTTTTTTGCATACTGTAATCTGCTCTCCATCCAACTTAAAGGAATACGATCTATGAACATTTCTCTTTTTCTTCACAAGTTCATTTCCTTCATCAATATAGGTTCTTGTTTTCGTTTGATTTATATTAGTAACAATGAAATCCTTTTTCCTTTCATTGTTTTCAAGAGACCAAAATGCCTGAAAAATTTGAAGTCGTTGCTCATCCTTTACATTTAAACTACATTTAAATGTACAATTGGAACAGTCATTGAGTTTCAACGTTTTCTCCTTGATGGTGTTGCCCTTCACGGATATATACTCTTTCCCCTAAAGTCTGAGTTTTTTCCTGATATTTTTTTTCATGTTTCTGGCATTGCTTTTCGCTTTCTGAATAATTTCTTCTTAGGTGGGGTAATGAAATTTGGAGCTTTCCTTCGTGGTGTTCCTTTTGGCCTTCCTCTTTTTCTTTTTGGCTTCTCGGGGGTACCAATCTGTACACATGTAAACAACACATCCGAGTTTTCACTCTGATGATTGTTGTCAATTGTTGGGCCTTCTTCATTTGATATTTCTCTGTTGATGTTTTCTGTTATTTCACTTTCTTCATGACAAGAATTGCTCTGATTTAATTGGTTCGCATAACTTGGTTTGTGTGCTGTTCCCAATTTCACACAATCATCATAATGCTCAGGTATTGTGTTATTGGTTGAGGCTAAATAAGCCAAAGTAATCGGTTCACATGAAGAATTTTTACTGTGTTTTAGTGAAGGAGTTATATCTAAAATTGTCTGATTAGACAAACTTGAAAATATTTTGACGGTCTGTCCAGTCCAGTTTGCCAAGGCTAAAGGCAGAAGATCAGCAGCTCTGTTTGTCCAGCTACCATTTATAGAAAGCTCGTCAATCTCTGTTCTAAAGTCGATCCACGAAATATCTTCATCAAACGATTCAGACAAATCAGACACCGCAAAGAATCCAACATACCCCTTAGCATTATCAATAATGTGGTCACATCAGGTTCTGCGTAAAGATTGAACTGAACAAGTATTTGGTACATGTGGAAGTGCTGACTGGAAAAAACAGTTTCCATCTGCAGATACAGGTTTTCGTTGCAAACCATTTACAAAAAGTAAATCGTCTAACCTTTGTTCATGATGTACTGTAGCCAGTTCATTGAACGTTGCGACCTGTTTACTGATTTCCATTACTCTGCGTAGGTGTATGTCTTCAGAAGATACTGTTGTGTTGTCTTTTGTTGTTCCTATCTTCTCTTGATTGTTTGCATTTGAATTATTGTTTTCGTTCAATGAATTACCTTTACCGGTTAATTGATTTTCATTGGATGTTAATGTTGGTTTCCTCTTGTTTTTATCTGACTTTGAATTGATCTTTTTTCGATTGCCTATCCTTCTGATTCTTCTTCCGTTTGGCTTTTGTCTGTTTTTTTCTGACAATAACCTGTCCATGCGTTTAGCAGAATCATCTGTTGGTGTTGATAAATTGGAATCACTGGAGTTATAATCATGTTTTGTAGGTTTAAAGGAATCTCCACTCTCATAATTTGACTCCAATTCACTCCTTATCTCTTCAGTTGCTCTTTTTTGGTCATGTTTTTGTTGAAACTGTTTCAGTGGTATATTGTCGTCACTTGATTCACTATCAATATGCCAATCCATAGAATGAGGTACGCATTGTTTCAATTTCTTTGCTTTCTTTCGTCGCCTTTTAGTTTTTCTTTGGTAATGCAAGCCTAAAGCGAAAGTTCCAGATTGTGTGGTTGTAGCTTCTTGTGATGTCATCGTAATTTCCATTGAAGAAGCTTCTACAGTGACAGTTGATTCCCCTGTTGTATTTACAGCTGAATTAGCCATAATGATTGCAGTTTCTGTTGTTGTATCTAATGTAGTAGTAATTGCAACTTCTGTGTTAGCTGTCAACTCTTCGTTGGTAGGGGCAGCTGGTGTGGTGGTACCTGCAGTTTTCATTGCATTTGCATTACTTCCTCTGTCGTAAATGCAGCTGCAGACGAAATTTCTTCATCAGTAGTAATTGTCGCTTTGATAGTGCAGGATTCAGCTTTGGTGTTAGTTCTCGTCTCTGCAGTGACGGTGCTAGATTGTGTGGTGGTAGATTCTGTAGTTATCATTGCACATGCTGTTGAAGTAGTGTCTGTTATAGTGTTTGCTGAATCTGTTATAGTTATAACTGACACAGTATCCATTTCCACTACTTTGGTGGATATATCTTGTATAGTATCAATGTCATCTTGTGAAATGGTTTCAGCAGTTGTCATTGCAATAACCGCTTTGTTAGTTTTATTTTGTGCAGTAGTATTTGCAGTTTTTGTGTTATATGTCGCCTCTTTAGAAATAGTGCTATTTTGTATTCTAGCAGCTTCTGCAGAAATCATTGCACTTGCTGATTCAGTCGCTTCTGTAGTAGTCGTTGTTGAATCTGTCATAAGTGTAACAGGCACATAAGTAGTTGCGAAATCTGTTGTAGTATTTTCAGCATAGCAGTTGCAGTTTCATTGGTATTTGTCGCACCTTCAGTTGTTATGGCAGCTAGCAAGATGATAGTATCTGCAGAATTCGTAGTACTTATTGTTGTAGTAGTATCTACAGTAGTGGTTTCTGTTATTGCTATAATGGTAGCCTCACCAGGTATCATATTGGTATTTAGTTCCCTTGTTGCTGTTTCATCTTCGGTTGATGGTGTCAAAACTATAGTGGTAGTTGCCAAATGTGTATCGGTAGTTTCTGAAGTTCTTGATACGGCTCTGGTTTCTTCTACAGAGGAACCAGTATTATTTTCTGTATTTGCAGTTGCTAATAACACTAAGGATGTAGTTGTCCATTCATCATCAGATGACCAATTCAATTCAGACATGTCGAAAGTCTAAAATGAATTAAAAACAAATATTTTCAATAAATAAAATGAAATTTGCCAATACATACAAATTTACTTAATTAAAATGCTGATAGAATGTATTTAATATCATAATTTTGTGTCTTTTTTATATTGTAAGAATTCAACATTTAATGATAACCAAATAGCTACCTGTATATACTGCAATTAATGTGTAAACATTGTCTAGATTAAAGTGTTTAAAATTTTGTAAAACCCTCCTGTGGCATATACATAGTTCTTTTTCTCCAACGAGATATTTTAACCTTTTACTTTTTTTTTTATATATTTTCCAAGACGTTTGCACAAAACATTAAGATGTGCGTGTGTGCAAGATGATTGTACATAAAACCATATTTATAATTCAGACAAGAGGTTTCTATTCACCCTGAAACGGTAAACAAATTATGTCTTCGGGGTAGGGTTTTATTGGTGCGTCATAATTTGAGCATTGCAGGCACAGATAAATATGGTCCCTATACCCTATACATGTATACTAAATATTACATAACAGTATATAAACTGCTGTGCTAAGGTTTGGGGAGCTTTATTCTAGATATTTTTTACAGATAATACATTATCAAACTTACCTTTTGTCGGGTGTATTCCACTTTGTTTAATTTTATTCATACATCTTTGCAGTTTGCTGGAAAAAAAATTGAAATTAAAAAGAAATTTATAACATTTAAATCTTTATTTTTAAATATTAATTTTTAGATTAAATGCAGATAACTTAATGAATTTTAATTTCTTTCACTTCATGATGTTTAAAAATATATAATCATGCAATACATGTTGTTCTTAATTATAATAACTGATAAAAGAAATTTAAAATATTTGAAACTAATAATTAATACAATACATACCTTTGCTATGATCCAATTTCAGATTTTCTATAATTTCTTTGTACAACTGCTTTCTGGATAACACACATACGCCGCAGCTGAAGAATTCTTTATAAAACTATCTGATAACCAGAAAATCTTAACTTTGTTTACTGTTTCCTGACTCTACATATCATAATTTATTGTAACATCTGCAACATATTATCTAAAGATGTGTGGTTATGGCTTACATAACCTAAATATAAATAAAATATTTTGCAGTGCCAAAACCAGGTATCTCTATATAATATATATTGGCATGAATTGTAGAATTAATTTAAATTCCCGTATGAAAGAAAAAAAAATATCTCCAGATAAGATGGTCTTGCTGATAAAATAACAATATACAAAAATCATAAAGTAATGCAAGTTCAATTTAGCTGAATGTGTGACTATTTGGCAGTTGACTTTTTGTGGTATATTTGATAAGATTTTTAGTTCGGGTCAATAAAAAATACAAACCTTATCGTATTGGTCTGATAATTACAGATATGATTTATCGCATACTTATTTACATATTAGACACAAAAACTGAAATTTGAAAAATTTTCAGATACTACATTTTGGCAGTAACCCATCGAAATAAGGTGGTTAATTTTCTCATTTGATTTGTTTTACATGGTCATTTCAGGGCCTTTTAAAGCTGACTATGTTGTATGGGCTTTGCTCATGGTTGAAGGCCGTATGGTGACCTATAGTTGTTAATTTCTGTGTCATTTTGGTCTCTTGTAGAGAGTTGTCTCATTGACAATCATACTACATCTTCTGTTTTACATTACAAAAGTTATTATCCTTAAGTAAGGAGACAACCTTGCAGGTAATTCATTATTTGATAAAGTGACTTGCTACTGGACAGTGCAATAAAGTTGTCAGTACAGCTATATAGTACTGTCAAAACAGATGTTGTCATGTGTACTTTATACTATGTTATTTTCTTTTGTGGGTATAAGATATTTAAGCAAATTTATTTGTGGTTTCTACTTTCCTGTGTAAAGAAGAAAAGTACAAATTCTATTTTTACACATCAATAGTCAGTTGTATCATTCAAACAACAACAAAATTCTTGATTTTATATTTTAGATTAACCTTAGGATGAACTTACTTGACTGTCCTGACAAGTTAAATGACATTTTGTAAAATTTTTTCTCAAGAATTTCAAATCAATTAAATGTTAAGTGAATAAGTCAACATATGGTGAGTTTTTGAAGTTTATCAAGATAACAAGATGAAAAAAGTTTTAAACAACACGATAGTAATAAATGAAATTATAGGTTTGTTTATGACCCACTCTGCACATATTGGACGTAATTGCATAATTTGTGTTGCAATGTGTTGTCCTTCTTTAAACTTGTTGTTCAAAATTAAATAATATATTCATGAGACTTTTGAAAATAAACACAGTTTTTATTGTTTTGTTATCCACATCATAATGTCCATTTTCCCACCAAAATGGAGCTAAATAAAATAGTACAGCAGCTAAATTTATGAAATACATGTTATTATTCAATCAAGGGGTCTTTGAGGTGTAAATAAGGTACAATATGTTTGATTAAAATCTGTATTTATGTATTATACTTATACTGTGCTTAAACCATAAGGAATTGTCTATGGTGGATTTTCTTTTAAACATTGATATTGAACATTTACATAACTTTTGATTTTAATGGGTGGGTGTGCAATGGGTAATGTTTTCTTGGTCAAAGTTTAATAACAGACAGCATAATTGTTACTTCATATAATACTTCATGTAAGTTACTGTGTTAATGTTAAACCTACCACATTCTCATTTGTGCATGTCCAACTACAAGGTCTGTTAAACATGTTTGCTACAGTAGGGGGCTCATTGAAATCTACCAGATGGATTATGCAATTACAATTTTCTGACATAACTTGCACTATCACCACTTCCCTCACATAGGCCCCCCCAAGGGTGACTGGGGAATAGAAGTATGGTCACCATTGGTCTTCCTCCGACCGGCAGTAAATCCCGTGCTAAAGTGGGGCGTCCGTTTGGCTGTGCGGGATGTACAAATTTGCAGCCACGTCCGGTCAGAATGGGGACGTTAAATCCGATGCCTCGTGTAAAGAGAGTGCCACGCTCTTTGCACGTAAAGAACCCTTGCAACAACTCTTTGAGGGGTCCGTAGGTGACCTGTTGCAAGGCTAAATTTCTGTCCCTATCCAATATACCCTCATTTCCCGTGGCAGTCTAAATTTCTCCGACCTTAATCCCGGACGCCCCTCTTACAGAACCTACCTATTGTATTTATTGTGAACTTGTTCTCGTCCTGAATATGCATGAAATATTTGCCACTGGACGTTAAGCAACCAACAATCAATCAATCAATCAATCCCTCACATAGACTTCCTTGTTGCAGAAGCAAACGACCGAAGCTGTGTTAAACTGACACTGACCACTTGTAGTTGAAAGAAATATCAAGTAAAACGCTACAATTTGAAACCACGCCATTTCTTGTTTTGATTAGAACGGAAAAGAGGTCAGGATGAATGGAGAACCTGTTGGGGGAAAATCGAATGTCACTAGTTGTTTCAGTTAATAAGAAAAACGTTATAATTATTCTTATTTATTGTAAATAAAATATTAATTCAATTTTGGATTATATATAATTATAAAAGAAAATAAAGTAAAGACTAGGGTTATTCATACAATTTTAATTAAAATCTGAAAATAAAATGTACCAATAACATGAGATAACATTGAATAATTCTTTAAAATGTCTACATTAATCATCCATTATTGTGATACTGTTAACTATTGCAGTAGCACTCCACATTGAGATGAGTAAATTTAATATATTTAATATATAATAAAAAAAAAAAATGTTCCAGATATTTTATTTCATGCATTTGCTTTATCCAAATAATTTCTCCTGTGTACATTTAGTTGAATCCTAACTCCTATGTACTAGAGTAATAATACAGTGTTTTTCCCCTACATACATTTTATAAAACCTACCACCACTTCATATTTTGGACTGCTCATTTCATACAATTCTAAAGCACACATTGATTGATTGATTGTTGGTTGCTTTACGCCGCATTAGCACAACAAGGCTATATCGCGGCGAGAGCTAATTCGAATATTTTTTACAATTTAAAGCATATTCTTAAATTCAGACAAAAGGTCCTTCAATAAACTAAAATTCTAGATTAAAGCAAATTGATTATTTACAAATAAAAATGAACATTAAGATAACGTGATAAAATTTAAAATCGTTTTAAATATAATAACATTTTTATATTTTAGAATATATTCCAACTTCTTTTAAAAATGAAACAATATTTGTAAATGAAACATTATTAAATAAATCATACATATTATTGACATTGAAATGCTTCTTACGAATATCAGCAAAGTCAATACAATTGATTAAAACATGTTTAATAGTATACTTGCAGTTACAAGGTATACATTGTGGTTCTACTTCATTTTTTAAAAGATATTCGTGTGTTATTCTAGTATGACCAATACGACATCTAGAAACAACACACTGATCTTTTCTGCACATAAAATTATTGAAAGGTTTACATAAATTAGGTTTAATTTCATGTAATTTATTACCATCTTTTTTACTCCATTCATTTTTCAATATATTAAAAACATATTCTCTAATATTAGATTTAAAATCGGTATATGCTATATCACAGTTAGATAAAGGGTCACCCAGGGCATTCTTTGCCTCAAGGTCTACAGCTGTGTTTCCAAGGATTCCAACATGACTCGGCACCCATAGAAATAATATTTCTTTAAGAAGAATTTTTAAATTCCTCATTACATATAAAATTTTGAGAATTGTTGGGTTTTTAATTTTAGTATTTTGTATAGCTTGTAAGCATGAAAGTGAATCAGAACATATAATAAATTTTGATTTATCTGAAGAAGCAATAAATTTCAAAGCCAAAATTATTGCTTCTGCTTCAGCAGTAAAGATCGATGCATCAGATGGCAAACGGAGAGTTGCAGCTCTGTCCCTGAAGACAGCAGCAGATGCAACTCTGTCACCATCTTTTGATCCATCAGTATAGACAGTTGAAAAATCTGAATAATTGGCTTTGATTTCAGCATAGTGTTGCTGAATTAAAAGAGGATTTGTTTTATTTTTATTGTGTTCACGGAGATCAAATATCATTTTTGGTTTGGGAAGTTCCCATGGAGGACATTTGCAAGTTTCAACTTGAGCAACAGATTTTAAATCAAAAGAAGCTAAATGTGGTTTTAAACGTATACCTAACGGAGGAATTTTATTTTCATGTTTTGCAAAAATATCTTCATAAATTGGATTAAAAACACAGCTGTAGGCAGGATTATCTGAGTAGGCTTTAAGTTTGACAGCATATTGAAGTCCAAGCTTCAAACGTCTGTTAGAGAGTGAGTGCTCATCAGCCTCTACATACAGACTCTCAACTGGTGAGGTTTTAAATGCGCCAAGACAGAGACGCAAACCCTGATGATGCACAGCATCGAGAATCTGTATGTAGGACTTCCTTGCAGAGCCATACACTATAGAGCCATAATCTAGTTTAGATCTAACTAGAGATCTATATAAATTAAGTAAAATGTTGCAATCAGCACCCCAGTCGGTGCTGCCGACAACTTTTAAAATATCTAATACTTTTAAACATTTCGATTTTAACATTTTGATATGGGGTAGAAAGGTTAACTTTTTATCGAAAATTAACCCAAGAAATTTGGTTTCATCAACCATTTTAATTGGGTTGCCGTACAAAGTGAGTTCTGGATCAAGATGCAATTTCCTTTTGTTACAAAAATGCATCCCGACCGTTTTTGAAGTGGAAAATTTAAACCCATTTTCCGAGGCCCATTTTTCAATTCTTCCAAGACATAACTGTAATTGTCTTTCTATGTTATTCATATTTTTGCCTCTATAACATATTAAAAAGTCATCAACATAGAATGAACCTTCAATATTACTTTTTAAAACTTCAACAAGGCTGTTGATTTTAAGACTAAATAATGTAACAGATAAAATACTGCCCTGAGGGACACCCATCTCTTGATCATACAGATCAGACATGGTTGAATTTACTCTAACATTAAATTGTCTGTTAGATAGAAAATTCGAAATAAAATTTGGCATATTGCCTTTCAACCCCATATCAAACAGATCTTTCAAAATACCATACTTCCATGTAGTATCATAGGCTTTTTCTAGATCGAAAAAGACCGACACTACATGTTCATTTTTCGCAAAACCATTACGGACAAATGATTCGAATCGAACAAGATGGTCAAGAGTACTGCGACCTTGGCGGAATCCACACTGGATATTGGCTAAAAGCCCATTGGATTCCAGGCACCAAACAAGGCGATCATTGACCATCCGTTCTAGTGTTTTACAGACACAACTGGTAAGAGCAATTGGCCGATAATTAATAGGATCCGTGTGATCTTTACTTGGTTTTGGAATAGGCACGACGGTTGCAAGCTTCCAGATTGACGGTAAATCACCAGATTCCCAGATGTTATTCATAAGCTGCAAAAGAGCTTCCAGCGAGGAATCTGGCAAGTGTTTTAACAGTTGGTAGTGAATATTATCAGGCCCACAAGCTGTATCATGGGCTTTTGACAGAGATGTTTTAAGTTCTTCAAGAGAAAAGAGTTTATTATAATTTTCACCATTTTTTGATTTAAAGTTTAATTTAATTTTTTCTTTTTGTTTTTTAACTTTTTTAAAATCTTCCCTGTAGTTGTTAGAAGAAGAAGATTTCGCAAAAGTTTCACCAAGCTTGTTGGCAATATCCTTTTCAGATGTTAATAAATCATTGCCATTTTTTAAATGTTTAACTGTGGCTTTAGAATTTTTACCTTTTATCTTTTGTATCATATTCCATACTTTTGTCATCGGAGTGCGAGATGTTATCTCCGAGACAAATTTCTTCCAAGACGTTCGTCGTGCTTGCCTGCAAGTCCGCCGTGCCTTACCGCGAAAAACACGGAAATTACTCAAGTTTTCTGTCGTTGGTTGTTGATTGAACCGTCTTTCAGATTTTTTACGGTCACCTATTGATTGATCACAAGCATCATCAAACCATGGTTTGCTGGGATGTTTCGGATTTGCCGAGGTCTTAGGAATAGTTCTGTCAGCAATTGACGTTAAAACTGTATTAAAAGTTAAAATTGGATCTTGTACAGTCTCAAACATCTTTGACTGAAGTTCCGCTTGACAGAGATTCTCAAACAAGGACCAGTCCGCCTTGTCAAGTTTCCAACGTGGTACTCTCTGTTGGGCAGAAGTAAAAAGATGTTCAAGTACTATTTGAAAGTGATCACTTCCACATAGATCATCATGAACACGCAATGAATAATCCAGAAGAAGAGAGGGATCGCAAATAGTGATATCAATAGCAGAATAAGACCCGTTTCCAGGATGAAGATAAGTATTAGATCCATTATTAAAAATGCATAATCCTTCTTGAGAGACAAAGTCCTCAATGATCTTACCTTTGATATTATGAGACTTGCTTCCCCACAAGGGGTTGTGTGCATTGCAGTCGCCCATAAGTATAAATGGTGAGGGTAATTGATCAGTGAGGTTTTTGAGTTTAGCTTTATCTATAATTGAATTGGGTGGAATATATATAGAACATAATGTAATTGTTTTATCTAATGATAAACGAATTGCAACTGCCTGCAGATCCGTGGTGAGTTGGACTGTGCTATGAATGACGTTGTCCTTCACAAAAATGGATGATCCGCCTGCAGCACGTTCATCTACCTTAGAAAATGTGCTATACATGTTGTATCCTTTTAAAGATACTTTGTCACTTTCTTTTAAATGAGTTTCTTGAAGACAAAATGCAGTAGGTAAAAAAGACTGAACTAGAAGCGTTAACTCGAGAAGATTTATTTTAAGACCTCGGCAATTCCATTGGATGATATTAGTCATGATTTGTTAATAGACGGGCGAATGCTATCGAGTTTGCCAGCATTCTTATTTCGCTCACCCTGAGATTGTAATCTTTCGGGTGGCGGAACACTTTTGATTTCCATTTCTGATTCGTCGTTAAGTGTTGAAAATCTGTTGTGTGAGGAGAGTCGTCGATCTCCAGGACCATGCGCAGCTGGTTTTACTCCGCCTCGACCCCTACCCCGCGACCTCGAATCAGAAGACTTCTGAGAGGATGTATTTGCCGGCTTCTTTGGGACATCCTTCTGTTCTGGAGAACGAAGAGGAGACGGGGCTTTAGAAGACTTTGTACTGGATGCAGAAGATAAACTAGTTTTATTAGATGCAGATGAAGGAGGACTTTTGGAGATGGAAGAATCATCTATGTCACTGGGAAGATCCTAGACAGATTCACCGCCCCAACTGTCTGATTTAACTGTATCTTTTTTATTTGATTTCTTTTTTTCATTTTTCTTAGATGATGACATTGAGCTCTGTAAGGAAGATTGAGTTGACTGAGTACTGGTTTTAGAAGGTGTTGGTTTTCTTGGAATTAATATTTTATCGTTAGGTTCTGTTTCAACAGGCAGCATTGTAAATGTCTCAGCATCAATTGGCCAGGTCATGCGAGTTTGTGTATGCTCGTGACTGAATGAGCGGACAACTTTGCTGGCGTACGATGGTCTGTTCGAAACAAGGAGATCATTCGAAACAGAAGCTATCTGTTTAGCTTCTGGGTAACTGATGTTTCTTTCTGTTTTAATTTTGATAATATTTTTTTCTTTAAGGTAAACAGGGCAGTCCCTAGATGATGAAAAATGGGATTCACCACAGTTTACGCATTTAGAAGATTCAGAGCTACAGGTTGTTCCCTCGTGTCCTTCGTCAGAACACTTGAAGCATCTCTGCGTACCACGACATTGTTTGCTTCCATGACCAAACTTTTGACAAGTGAAGCATCGAATTGGGTTAGGGATAAACCTGTCAACTCTGATTCCGAAGCAACCTAAAGTAATAGATGGAGGAGGAGTTGGAGTTCTAAATGTCAAAAGATATGTATTTAATTTGATTATATTTCCATTCTTTTTTATTTGAAATCTAACAACATCAGTTACACCTTGGCTTGAAAGTTCCTCACAGATTTCTTCCACGGTAAGGTCACCAAGGTATTGACTTCTGTCTCGAATGATCCCCTTACAGCTGTTCAAACTGTTGTGAGGAGAGGCAGAAACAGGAAAGTTTGTAATTGTCAGTGTAAGCAAATTTGTTGATTGACTTTTGTTGGAACATTCAACCAACAAATTGCCTGATCTCATTTTTGAAACTTTTTTTACAGTACCAGCAACGCTTTGAATTTGTTTGTGAATCACAAAGGGAGATATTTTGGAAATTGGTTTTTCATCTGTTCCTTTTATTACAATAAATCTGGGCCAACTGTCATCTTCCTGACAGGGCACTGAATCATCACATTTTCTTTTTTTATGTATTAAAGCTGATTTAGAGGGTTGGTTTTGTTGTGCCATAGGAAATGAGAAAGATTCACCATTCTTGTCATCCACCCACCTCGGAGTGCCTACAAGGGCGATGCTGTGTTTCCGTGGCGAGCCGGGGTCAAGTGCTAATGCTGAAAACGAGCTCCAAGTATAACATGTATAACGTAGCTGGTCCCCAAAATTAGCACCCAAGATCCACTGCGGAAAGCACCAGATGTTCCAAGAATAGTATACTCAAGCAGAGCGTATCCATCAAGCGAAATAGAAAGCGTACCACTTGATTGACCCATGAGCCATCGCCTTCTTCAGTTATCCGAAATATAAATAGCTTAATTTAAAACACATGTGTATATTATGAAAATTGTTACAAGAAAGCTTATTGTTGAGGATTAACTGAAGGGCTCGACATGACCAGCCAATTGATCGAACCGGGTCCATCCGACCTCCCGTTTAGATGATATTGGAGCCAAAGCAGCTTATTGAACTATAGTCTCGTCCGTCCGGGTATTTTCTGACCGTAAGGAGTCTGGCTACAGCCCTCATCCGCAAGGATCTCGTCAACCACCGACACGGGTAGCAACCCACGGCCAACGGGTTGGATAGCCTATTTTATTCAAAACATCGGGCAACTCGTACGATATTCGGATCACTTTAGTCTGGTCTCTACCCTTCGACCTGTCCAGCATGGGTAACCCTACCAGGAGACGAAGCTCCAACTGGCATAGCTCTTGGGGTCACTGAGACACGCAAGCCCCCCGACCACGGCAAGGATAGCGATCCACCGGGGGGTCTAAAGCACACATACATCCTTCATCCTCCTCCCCATATTGACAATTGTGGGGTTAATTTTCATAAGACAGTCTTGCAAAACATTCTGTTTATTGGAATTTTAAATCACTGATTCGAACACTAATCATTTTATTCATTTTAAAGTGCAGTAAATTGTTCTGACAAATTTTAAAAATATTTAAATATCCAAATTTGCCTATTTTCAGTAACTAACAAGTGAACATTATATTGTATTACATAACCATTAGTTAAAAACAGAATCTATGGTCTAGTAGAAAAGGTCTATGATGGAAACCTACAGCCAGAAAAGCATCTTAGATATTAATCTCAGGTACATAATTTTTTTATAATTTAACATAACAATTTCTAACTAACAATCTTTTAATATAGATATGGTCTTTGTTTTCATAACAGTCTTTGTAAGAGATGTGTAAATTGATAAACCTCAAAAGATGTAAACATGATAAAACAATAATTTAATTGATTGATTGATTGTTGGTTGCTTAACGTCCAGTGGCAAATATTTCATGCATATTCAGGACGAGAACAAGTTCACAATAAATACAATAGGTAGGTTCTGTAATAGATTAAGGGATTAAGGTCGGAGAAATTTAGACTGCCACGGGAAATGAGGGTATATTGGATAGGGACAGAAATTTAGCCTTGCAACAGGTTACCTACGGACCCCTCAAAGAGTTGTTGCAAGGGTTCTTAACGTGCAAAGAGCGTGGCACTCTCTTTACACGAGGCATCGGATTTAACGTCCCCATTCTGACCGGACGTGGCTGCAAATTTGTACATCCCGCACAGCCAAACGGACGCCCCACTTTAGCACGGGTTTTACTGCCGGTCGGAGGAAGACCAATGGTGACCATACTTCTATTCCCCAGTCACCCTTGGGGGGGGACAATAATTTAATGGAAAGTTTCAAACTATTATGTAGTTTACATAATAATTTGTTATGTAAAGATTCAAATCTATTGTTTAAAAAGTAAAATCATAAAATTATTGAACTCCAAGGAAAATTCAATCGGAAAGTCCCTAATCACATGGCAAAATCAAATGACAAAACACATCAAACGAATGGACAACAACTGTCATATTCCTGACTTGGTACAGGCATTTTCAAATGTAGAAAATGGTGGATTGAACCTGGTTTTATAGCGCCGAACCTCTCACTTGTACGATTGATTGATTGTTGGTTGCTTAACGTCCAGTGGCAAATATTTCATGCATATTCAGGACGAGAACAAGTTCACAATAAATACAATAGGTAGGTTCTGTAATAGATTATGGGATTAAGGTCGGAGAAATTTAGACTGCCACGGGAAATGAGGGTATATTGGATAGGGACAGAAATTTAGCCTTGCAACAGGTCACCTACGGACCCCTCAAAGAGTTGTTGCAAGGGTTCTTAACGTGCAAAGAACGTGGCACTTTCTTTACACGAGGCATCGGATTTAACGTCCCCATTCTGACCGGACGTGGCTGCAAATTTGTACATCCCGCACGCCCCACTTTAGCACGGATTTTACTGCCGGTCGGAGGAAGACCAATGGTGACCATACTTCTATTCCCCAGTCACCCTTGGGGGGTTCACTTGTACGACAGTCGCATCAAATTTAATAATATTGATAATGATGCGTGACCAAAACAAACGGACACAATAGGTAAAAATGTCACAAATAAAGGTAAAAGTCTAATTCGGTAGGTCACATTCGTGAAAAGGGAACGGGATTGTAGTTACGACATAAGGAACATATCCGATATCATCTATATAACAGATATTCCATAACGGTCAACCAACTCGTGATGGCGTCCGTAAAATTTACGAAGTGATGATTTCAGCCTCCCAATGCTTCTCTATTGGGAAGCTGAAATCATCTCTTTTGTCGTAAAGTTTTGTTTTCAACCGACCCTCATAGTCAAGGGTCAATTAGAAGATCTGTACATCTTAGATTTTACAGTTACTTATTAAGTATGTAACATTTTTGTATAAATATACATTACTTTCTTTTGAACAGAAAAGGTCAACAGAGAGAAGATATTTTTTGTAAGTATTACAACTATTCTTTACACACTTCAATTTTTCCAAAATGCTGCTTTTATAAATATAAAATGTTTTATCTTAAAAGTCTCCAATGGTTGTAGTAAAAGCATGATTATAACAGTATGTATTTATTTTTGTAAGTCGCTCGTGCGGGTGCACTCGACTCCAATCTTAATTGACTAGGATTGTCAGTTTTCCTATCGAAGGTCGGTGGTTTTCTCCGGGCACTCCGGCTTCCTCCACCAATAAAAACTGGCCGCCACGAAATAGCCCAAAAGCGGTGCTTAAAAGTGGCGTTAAAACACCAAAAATCAAAAATCAAATATTTTTGTAAGAACTGTGTACCTCCATTTTCATTTTGAACATTCTTGAGCTTTATGTAACCCTTGTACATGTTATACTTGTATTATTTGAACTTTGCAACATTTGCTCATGTTTATCTTATTATTTTAGAGAATGATTTCTTAATTTAAAATATAGTGTGTGTGTGTGTTGTTTTTTTTTCTGTTGATATTGTATTTTTAATTATAGTAATTACTGGAGTTTTTTCAGGTATAATCAGATTTAATATACTATGGAGGGAACAAGAACAATTAAACAAGAGCCTCAATCAAATGATGTTCAAACAAGGTCTTTAATAATTTTTCATTACTGTTATTATAATTGTTCTTGATCATTACAATATGGGTAATGAAACTGAATAGACTGAATCTCTTAAATTTGTAATTATAAAAAAGAAGATGTGGTATGATTGCCAATGAGACAAATCTTCACAAGAGACCAAAATGACACAGAAATTAACAACTATAGGTAACCGTACGGTCTTCAACAATAAGCAAAGCCCATACCGCATAGTCAGCTATAAAAGGCCCCGAAATGACAATGTAAAACAATTCAAACGAGAAAACTAATTAGCATACTATATGATATTTTTACAATATACCAACTAACACATTCTTATTTTGAATTCAGTAAAAGACTTTTGATATTAATAATAATAATTCACTGAATAGTTATAATTTGAATGTATTTTGTAGGTATTCAGAAATAGCAGCCATCAGTCACCTTGAAGATATCATGAAAAAGGAGATTGATGATCTTGCAGTGAAAATCATGTAACAAGCAGTTGTAATTGAAAGGAATAAAATAAAGTTAAATAGTGACATTGTGTTCAAGAAACAGTTACAATCCAGAAAAAGGGATTTAATGTCAGAAGAACTCAACAGATGACATTTTGGAAATGGAGAAACCATATATATGTGATTTGAACAATGAATTGTCTATGTTGTTGTTTTTTTTTTTAAATATCTAAAGACATCTGTTGTATTCATTTTATATAATACATATGTGTAATATAATGCATAAATTCCATTATTTGATGTCTATATATAAATATAGTTATCTTTAAATGCTATAAAGAGTTTTTATAAAATGTTATACCTGTAAATAATATCTAATTTCATTTAACTTTATAACATGTAAAGGGAACTATTAGTAAAAACTAGATATAGCTTTTAAAAAAAACACCAAAACAAAAATATATGCATACCTAATTTATTTCACAAATATTCACAAATAAATTACACTGTACAATATCTGAGAGAAAATATCATTTATACTTTTACAGTTTTGCTACATACATTAAACCATACCATCCTAAACGTTTCTGATACAAAGCTCTATTAATATACTGTGTGATGGATGTTAAGTAGTTCCACTGTATCAATGTTAATGAAATGCCTTTAATGGTAGGTTTGTGGTTTAAAAATTGTCTGATGTCTATAATTGTTCTGCTGTGGTTGTATTCACATATAGTTAACACAAATTCACTAGGTAGACTACAATGTTTAATAAAAGAGCACAATGACTGGTTGAAATCAAAGTTTTGGTCAATTTTAATGTAGTCAGTCATGTTTGTGTTATGTTTTGAAGATTCATATACACCACAAGTTACCAATAAAGTTGATGCTGATAATATTAATATCACAATTACTCCTGTCCATTTCAACATATTTATATGCATTTCATAATGATAGTACATATGTTACAAACTAGATGCAATACTTTTTCTTGATGAGGAAGATGTAGAATTAATCCTTGTATGTGACATGGTTAAAAATATTATGACAACCTTTCTCTTTTAAGTCATCAATGTAAATAAACTTGTAAATAAATAACAACTGCTCTTATTTGTCAGTTATGGTTGCTTGCTTTTTTATTGTGTAATATGGGTTAAAGGTTAATTAAATAAATTGGAAAATCTCTCTCTCTCTGGAATTAATGCCAAAATGTATATTTTAATATCTTATGTAATAGGATTTTAGTATAGTCAAAAAGGGGTGTTATATATTTATGTTACTGTTATGTAATGATAGATGGTGTTGTAATAGGAATTCATATAGTGAAATTTTTTTTTATCCGTCATCAACTGAGAAAAACGAAACGAGTCCATATCTTTGTAGTCATCCTGTGTTTCCGTAACTTCCGACTGCAAATCAATGGCGATATCACATAACCCAACCAACTGCTGCTTCCGATAAGGACTACATGTTATTCCTCTTTTTGTAAGAAATGTCTTGAGATCCGGTACGTCATTATTGATTTTTTTAGTATTCTATTAGAGTTGTGAACTTTAAAGTTTCTCTTCGTTCAGATGACGAAAAAAACTATTAGAAGATGTATCAAATGAAACTGATAACAATGTAGTTGAGTAAATATTTGCAACAGCAAGAAATCTTTAGTCTACATTGCCATTGACGAAGATGGCTTGGAGGGGAAATGTGTCCTTTCGTGTTTACATGCCAGGCAAGCCATTCGGTTCACCACTCATCGAGTAAGATTTACCTTATCTGTTCAGTTGATTTTTTTGAAAATGATTGCCAAATCGATTCCCATCCTCTCATCATGTTTATCAGACATTAAACTTTCAATAATAATGGTTTACTATTTAACATACATAAATAAAATTCAAAAATAAGAAAGGAATGAATGAGGTTGTTAAATTTGATATATGCTTTCTTGTGCTTCTTTGTTAAATATTTGATTTTTTTTAAGATACTTGTGGTACTTGTACGTCCTGTCATTATTGTTTATGATAATCTCGTATTGTCTTTCATTTTTGATTGATTGATTGATTGTTGGTTGCTTAACGTCCAGTGGCAAATATTTCATGCATATTCAGGACGAGAACAAGTTAACAATAAATACAATAGGTAGGTTCTGTAATAGGGGCTTCCTGGATTAAGGTCAGAGAAATTTAGACTGCCACGGGAAATGAGGGTATATTGGATAGGGACAGAAATTTAGCCTTGCAACAGGTCACCTACGGACCCCTCAAAGAGTTGTTGCAAGGGTTCTTAACGTGCAAAGAGCGTGGCACTCTCCTTACACAAGGCATCGGATTTAACGTCCCCATTCTGACCGGACGTGGCTGCAAATTTGTACATCCCGCACAGCCAAACGGACGCCCCACTTTAGCAAGGGTTTTACTGCCGGTCGGAGGAAGACCAATGGTGACCATACTTCTATTCCCCAGTCACCCTTGGGGGGATCTTTCATTTTTGCTAATGTGCTTTGTCTATATGCCTTTTGGTGTTACTTCGATACATATAGCGTGGCTCTGTACTTAAACATGTTTCTAGTCTCTCATTGTAGCTATGTGCTTTGTCTATATGCCGTTTTATGTTACTTTGTTACATGTATGACGTTGTTCTGTACTTATACATTCCGTCATTGTATTCTTGTCTTTAATTTATGCTAAAATGCTTGGGTCTATATGTCATTTTGTACTTCTTTGTTACCTATTTGTTAGTTTTTTAGTGATTAAGATTATAGCACAATGTTGATTGCTGTATTTTTTTTAAATTTAAACCTATTTTGATGCGACTGTCGTACAAGTGCGATGTACAGCTAGCTATAAAACCAGGTACAATCCAACATTTTCTACATAATAATCAGGAATATGACAGTTGTTATCCATTCGTTTGATGTGTTTGAGCTTTTAATTTTGCCATTTGATTAGATACTTTCCGTTTTGAATTTTCCTCGGAGTTCAGTATTTTTGTGAGTTTACGTATCACTTACCATGCCAATAGTGACAAAACATGGAATGTTTAATAATTTTGCACAGATCCAGGAAACCAAAAAATCAAGTGTGTGATTCAGCCTTGAAAATTTTCATTACTTATATACAGTAGTACTTGAATTGTTTTATCATTCCTGTTTGGATTATTATAAAAGTTAAACGGCTTTCATATGTATCTGTTTATTGTTTTCAAGTTTAATTTATGAGTTCACATTCTTGATTTAATATCTTATCAAGTAATATAAGAAAAGCTTTCCTGTAGACTAAAGCATTTATTTAATAAAACTATTACCTGATATTCAAATAGAAAGTATCCGTTTTACTCACTTGACAGTAATGTGTAAAGAAACATTCATGCTTTCTTACCTTCATCTAAAAAACAGCCACCTGAATATTTCTCGAAACCAGGACATGATCCCATTTTTAAGATAACACCTGTTTATGATTATCTAAGGTCAAACTTTGCAGAATTGTACTATCAAGGGAAGAACATTGCCATTGACGAAGATGGCTTAGAGGGGAAATGTGTCCTTTCGTGTTTACATGCCAGGCAAGCCATTCGGTTCACCACTCATCGAGCAACTGGAAGATTGGTATTGTGGTTGTGTTTTAAATAAGAATTTGTTGATTAAAGTTGGCAAAGGTGCTTCATTAACATATGACTGGTAAGGATTGAAATTGGAGGACGATTGGTTTGGATTCAGTTGGTTGAAACCTCTGCAGACATTAACATTACCTGTGTCTAATACAACAGAGTTTGTATCTTATGTTTCAACATCATCTTTGTCCTCGTGTTAGGTATGTCGAGAGTGATTTCCGCACGAACTTTGCGAAACAATCGTCCCACGACTCTTCTGCTCCAGGAGAACATAAGCTTTCAATGGCTTTCAACATCAATTGGTCCTCAAGCGTAACTTTAACCTTTTCTCTCATCGGAAGTTGTTTGTTCGGTCTTTTTGGGTGACGGGCTTACGTCTTAATCATCCAACACTTCTGTATCCTCGGTCAAAAATATTTAGTTCTGAGATATGGAAAAGTTAATTGTAAATAAAATAGTTTTGGTACTAGCAAGTTGTTGTTATATTCATTCAACTTTCAAAATATACTTAAATTGATTGATTGATTGTTGGTTGCTTTACGCCGCATTAGCACAACAAGGCTATATCGCGGCGAGAGCTAATTCGAATACTTTTTACAATTTAAAGCATATTCTTAAAATCAGACAAAAGGTCCTTCAATAAACTAAAATTCTAGATTAAAGCAAATTGATTATTTACAAATAAAAATGAACATTAAGATAACGTGATAAAAATTTTAAATCGTTTTAAATATAATAACATTTTTATATTTTAGAATATATTCCAACTTCTTTTAACTAGAGGCTCTAAAGAGCCTGTGTCGCTCACCTTGGTCTATGTGAATATTAAACAAAGGACGCAGATGGATTCATGACAAAATTGTGTTTTGGTGATGGTGATGTGTTTGTACATCTTAATTTACTGAACATTTTTCCTGCTTACAATTATCTCTATCTATAATTAACTTGGCCCAGTAGTTTCAGAGAAGAAGATTTTTGTAAAAGATTACTAAGATTTACGAAAAAATGGTTAAAAATTGACTATAAAGGGCAATAACTCCTAAAGGGGTCAACTGACAATTTCGGTCATGTTGACTTATTTGTAGATCTTACTTTGCCGACATTTATTGTTTTTTACAGTTTATCTCTATCTATAATAATATTCAAGATAATAACCAAAAACAGCAAAATCACCTTAAAATTACCAATTCAGGGGCAGCAACCCAACAACGGGTTGTCCGATTCATCTGAAAATTTCGGGGCAGATAGATCTTGACCTGATAAACAATTTTACTTCATGTCAGATTTGCTTTAAATGCTTTGGTTTTTGAGTTAAAAGCCAAAAACTGAATTTTACCCCTATGTTCTATTTTTAGCCGTGGCGGCCATCTTGGTTGGTTGACTAGGTCACGCCACACATTTTCAAAACTAGATAACCAAATGATGATTGTGGCCAAGTTTGGTTTAATTTGGCCCAGTTGTTTCAGAGGAGAAGATTTTTGTAAAAGATTACTAAGATTTACGAAAAATGGTTAAAAATTGACTATAAAGGGCAATTACTCCTAAAGGGGTCAACTGACCATTTCGGTTATATTGACTTATTTGTAAATCTTACTTTGCTGAACATTATTGCTGTTTACAGTTTATCTCTATCTATAATAATATTCAAGATAATAACCAAAAACAGCAAAATTTCCTTAAAATTACCAATTCAGGGGCAGCAACCCAATAACGGATTGTCCGATTCATCTGAAAATTTCAGGGCAGATAGATCTTGACCTGATAAACAATTTTACTTCATGTCAGATTTGCTTTAAATGCTTTGGTTTTTGAGTTAAAAGCCAAAAACTGAATTTTACCCCTATGTTCTATTTTTAGCCGTGGCGGCCATCTTGGTTGGTTGACCAGGTCACGCCACACATTTTTAAAACTAGATAACCAAATGATGATTGTGGCCAAGTTTGGTTTAATTTGGCCACGGAGTTTCAGAGGAGAAGATATTTGTAAAAGATTACTAAGATTTACGAAAAATTGTTAAAAATTGACTATAAAGGGCAATAACTCCTAAAGGGGTCAACTGACCATTTCAGTCATGTTGACTTATTTGTTAATCTTACTTTGCTGAACATTATTGCTGTTTACAGTTTATCTCTATCTATAATAATATTCAAGATAATAACCAAAAACAGCAAAATTTCCTTAAAATTACCAATTCAGGGGCAGCAACCCAACAACAGGTTGTTCGATTCATCTGAAAATTTCAGGGCAGATAGATCTTGACCTGATAAACAATTTTACTTCATGTCAGATTTGCTCTAAATGCTTTGGTTTTTGAGTTATAAGCCAAAAACTGAATTTTACCCCTATGTTTTATTTTTAGCTGTGGCGGCCATCTTGGTTGGTTGGCCGGGTCACGCCACACATTTTTTAAACTAGATACCCCAATGATGATTGTGGCCAAGTTTGGTTTAATTTGGCCCAGTTGTTTCAGAGGAGAAGATTTTTGTAAAAGATTACTAAGATTTACGAAAAATGGTTAAAAATTGACTATAAAGGGCAATTACTCCTAAAGGGGTCAACTGACCATTTCGGTTATATTGACTTATTTGTAAATCTTACTTTGCTGAACATTATTGCTGTTTACAGTTTATCTCTATCTATAATAATATTCAAGATAATAACCAAAAACAGCAAAATTTCCTTAAAATTACCAATTCAGGGGCAGCAACCCAATAACGGGTTGTCCGATTCATCTGAAAATTTCAGGGCAGATAGATCTTGACCTGATGAACAATTTTACCCCATGTCAAATTTGCTCTTAATGCTTTGGTTTTTGAGTTATAAGCTAAAAACTGCATTTTACCCCTATGTTCTATTTTTAGCCGTGGCGGCCATCTTGGTTGGTTGACCGGGTCACGCCACACATTTTTAAAACTAGATACCCCAATGATGATTGTGGCCAAGTTTGGTTAAATTTGGCCCAGTAGTTTCAGAGGAGAAGATTTTTGTAAAAGTTTACGGACGACGGACGACGGACGCAGGACGACGGACGCAAAGTGATGAGAAAAGCTCACTTGACCTTTCAGGTCAGGTGAGCTAAAAATGAAACAATATTTGTAAATGAAACATTATTAAATAAATCATACATATTATTGACATTGAAATGCTTCTTACGAATATCAGCAAAGTCAATACAATTGATTAAAACATGTTTAATAGTATACTTGCAGTTGCAAGGTATACATTGTGGTTCTACTTCATTTTTTAAAAGATATTCGTGTTATTCTAGTATGACCAATACGACATCTAGAAATAACACACTGATCTTTTCTGCACATAAAATTATTGAAAGGTTTACATAAATTAGGTTTAATTTCATGTAATTTATTACCATCGTTTTTACTCCATTCATTTTTCAATATATTAAAAACATATTCTCTAATATTAGATTTAAAATCGGTATATGGTAGATCACAGTTAGATAAAGGGTCACCCAGGGCATTCTTTGCCTCAAGGTCTACAGCTGTGTTTCCAAGGATTCCAACATGACTCGGCACCCATAGAAATAATATTTCTTTAAGAAGAATTTTTAAATTCCTCATTACATATAAAATTTTGAGAATTGTTGGGTTTTTAATTTTAGTATTTTGTATAGCTTGTAAGCATGAAAGTGAATCAGAACATATAATAAATTTGGATTTATCTGAAGAAGCAATAAATTTCAAAGCCAAAATTATTGCTTCTGCTTCAGCAGTAAAGATCGATGCATCAGATGGCAAACGGAGAGTTGCAGCTCTGTCCCTGAAGACAGCAGCAGATGCAACTCTGTCACCATCTTTTGATCCATCAGTATAGACAGTTGAAAAATCTGAATAATTGGCTTTGATTTCAGCATAGTGTTGCTGAATTAAAAGAGGATTTGTTTTATTTTTATTGTGTTCACGGAGATCAAATATCATTTTTGGTTTGGGAAGTTCCCATGGAGGACATTTGCAAGTTTCAACTTGAGCAACAGATTTTAAATCAAAAGAAGCTAAATGTGGTTTTAAACGTATACCTAACGGGGGAATTTTATTTTCATGTTTTGCAAAAATATCTTCATAAATTGGATTAAAAACACAGCTGTAGGCAGGATTATCTGAGTAGGCTTTTAGTTTGACAGCATATTGAAGTCCAAGCTTCAAACGTCTGTTAGAGAGTGAGTGCTCATCAGCCTCTACATACAGACTCTCAACTGGTGAGGTTTTAAATGCGCCAAGACAGAGACGCAAACCCTGATGATGCACAGCATCGAGAAACTGTATGTAGGACTTCCTTGCAGAGCCATACACTATAGAGCCATAATCTAGTTTAGATCTAACTAGAGATCTATATAAATTAAGTAAAATGTTGCGATCAGCACCCCAGTCGGTGCTGCCGACAACTTTTAAAATATCTAATGCTTTTAAACATTTCGATTTTAACATTTTGATATGGGGTAGAAAGGTTAACTTTTTATCGAAAATTAACCCAAGAAATTTGGTTTCATCAACCATTTTAATTGGATTGCCGTACAAAGTGAGTTCTGGATCAAGATGCAATTTCCTTTTGTTACAAAAATGCATCCCGACCGTTTTTGAAGTGGAAAATTTAAACCCATTTTCCGAGGCCCATTTTTCAATTCTTCCAAGACATAACTGTAATTGTCTTTCTATGTTATTCATATTTGTGCCTCTATAACATATTAAAAAGTCATCAACATACAATGAACCTTCAATATTACTTTTTAAAACTTCAACAAGGCTGTTGATTTTAAGACTAAATAATGTAACAGATAAAATACTGCCCTGAGGGACACCCATCTCTTGATCATACAGATCAGACATGGTTGAATTTACTCTAACATTAAATTGTCTGTTAGATAAAAAAATCGAAATAAAATTTGGCATATTGCCTTTCAACCCCATATCAAACAGATCTTTTAAAATACCATACTTCCATGTAGTATCATAGGCTTTTTCTAGATCGAAAAAGACCGACACTACATGTTCATTTTTCGCAAAACCATTACGGACAAATGATTCGAATCGAACAAGATGGTCAAGAGTACTGCGACCTTGGCGGAATCCACACTGGATATTGGCTAAAAGCCCATTGGATTCCAGGAACCAAACAAGGCGATCATTAACCATCCGTTCTAGTGTTTTACAGACACAACTGGTAAGAGCAATTGGCCGATAATTAATAGGATCCGTGTGATCTTTACTTGGTTTTGGAATAGGCACGACGGTTGCAAGCTTCCAGATTGATGGTAAATCACCAGATTCCCAGATGTTATTCATAAGCTGCAAAAGAGCTTCCAGCGAGGAATCTGGCAAGTGTTTTAACAGTTGGTAGTGAATATTATCAGGCCCACAAGCTGTATCATGGGCTTTTGATAGAGATGTTTTAAGTTCTTCAAGAGAAAAGAGTTTATTATAATTTTCACCATTTTTTGATTTAAAGTTTAATTTAATTTTTTCTTTTTGTTTTTTAACTTTTTTAAAATCTTCCCTGTAGTTGTTAGAAGAAGAAGATTTCGCAAAAGTTTCACCAAGCTTGTTGGCAATATCCTTTTCAGATGTTAATAAATCATTGCCATTTTTTAAATGTTTAACTGTGGCTGTAGAATTTTTACCTTTTATCTTTTGTATCATGTTCCATACTTTTGTCATCGGAGTGCGAGATGTTATCTCCGAGACAAATTTCTTCCAAGACGTTCGTCGTGCTTGCCTGCAAGTCCGCCGTGCCTTAGCGCGAAAAACACGGAAATTACTCAAGTTTTCTGTCGTTGGTTGTTGATTGAACCGTTTTTCAGATTTTTTACGGTCACCTATTGCTTGATCACAAGCATCATCAAACCATGGTTTGCTGGGATGTTTCGGATTTGCCGAGGTCTTAGGAATAGTTCTGTCAGCAATTGACGTTAAAACGGTATTAAAAGTTAAAATTGGATCTTGTACAGTCTCAAACATCTTTGACTGAAGTTCCGCTTGACAGAGATTCTCAAACAAGGACCAGTCCGCCTTGTCAAGTTTCCAACGTGGTACTCTCTGTTGGGCAGAAGTAAAAAGATGTTCAAGTACTATTGGAAAGTGATCACTTCCACATAGATCATCATGAACACGCCATGAATAATCCAGAAGAAGAGAGGGATCGCAAATAGTGATATCAATAGCAGAATAAGACCCGTTTCCAGGATGAAGATAAGTATTAGATCCATTATTAAAAATGCATAATCCTTCTTGAAAGACAAAGTCCTCAATGATCTTACCTTTGATATTATTAGACTTGCTTCCCCACAAGGGGTTGTGTGCATTGAAGTCGCCCATAAGTATAAATGGTGAGGGTAATTGATCAGTGAGGTTTTTGAGTTTAGCTTTATCTATAATTGAATTGGGTGAAATATATATAGAACATAATGTAATTGTTTTATCTAATGATAAACGAATTGCAAAATATACTTAAATATTAAATAGATATCTTATAAACTAAAATAAATATTTCTTTGAATTGAAATGCAAAATTCTACTTTCGTTTTGACTCTATTATTAATAAGAATCGTGTTCCTCAGGATTGCATGAATATCCAGGGAGACACTGAAGTCCATGCTTTGGTCATGTTTTGTCTGTTATTTTAGTACTTTTTTCTGCAGTTTTGTAACAACTCATTTTGGAATTAAATGAAGCGTATTGTCATTTGTGCATAGGAAAGATCGAACAAGTCAAGAAAATGTTTACTGCTAAGGATCAAGGATACTTATTATCTAAATGAATACTTTTAAAAATTAACACTTGTTGTGTGTTTGAAATGAGGAGAGAAGTGGAATTATTTAGTAAGGAGTTGGATGGTTATATATAGTGTTGAAACCGATGGATTGTTATGTTAGTGCTACGAAGAAGGATGGTGAATCCTCTAATTATTACAAGTAAAATCTTCATTGTTATACTTATATAATTACAATAGTTTATGTTAGAGATATGACGGAAGGAGATAAATCCTTATATATTCTCTTCTAAGTTAGATATATGAAGAAAGGAGTTGAATCATAATGCATATATAGAGTATAAATGATTAACATTTGTTTCAAATCCACACCATGGACAGCATCCCGCCATTTGTCCTGTAAAAAAAGAAGTTTTCAAAAATCTAAAAGATATAAAAAATAAAAATTAACAAGCACTTATTATTATCCAATACAATACCTAAGATACGCCTTCAAAATATGTCACACTGAAAGGATATATGTGGGAAACTCATCCCACAAATGGATTAAATATGTAATTGAGAGGCTAAACATATTGTAATTATATCTTATTATGTTCAGTATTGATTTACATAGTAATTTCGATATTACCTTCAAACATCATCAATGTGTGTGCTATATTTGCTATTTTATTATTCACTTTTTCTTGGGTAATACCAAGCAGAGATTATCCAGCAAGATATTTCGCAGCATATTGCAATAGTTAGAAACATTTAATAAAAATAGTGACATTAAGTTCATAGCAATTTATCAAACTATAAATCATGTGCTGTTTTGATCAAAATGTTACACCATTTGTTGTGTCAATAAATAATCTATACAAGTCCTGCAATATAAAATAATGATGGGGTAATTGAGAAAAAAGTAGAAATGTAGTATATATTTGAAGAGTTTTGCATGAATTTATGAGTAGAAGCATATTAAGCTTATATAATTTTGGTGTATAACCATTACCTCAATGCACAGAAATGTTATTTTGTAATACTCGTTTATTGATGAAATAACAATTATGTATGATTTGAAGTGTCTTAGGCGTGGACCTCATTACAGGACTTAATCTAGGTCAGGGTGACATTATTTTGATATGGATCTTCATTATTTTTCAAAACACATTTACTGAAGAAGTATCAACCCTGTAGGACTAACAGTGTCTTGGTTATGGACCTTTTCAAGGTGGGACAGATGAATGGACGAACAAAGGAGAAACAAATTCAATGCTATAATCCCAAATTTTGTTGATTAATACTTAATGCAAGAAGATGCCACAACTTGATCCATCAAGTTGTTTGGAATGGTCAGGTACTTCCAGTGTACAGTTTTTGTACTCATTCACTGAATGAAGAAGTAGCATCTGTCCTATGTATTTTCTGAGCAAAATATGTTAGTTTAAGTTACATGCTAAGTATTCCACACACATTACACAATAAACACCCCGAAACAGACATGTATCAATAAATATTAGCATGAAAGCTTGCAGTAATGAAAATTCAATGTAAAATATTTTATTTCACTCACTGTACTTAATTAATAAAAGATAAAGAAAATACTTTGTAAACAGTTCACTCACTAAATATTTAGGATTTGACTCGTTTTACACTCCATTGCAGGTATCATCTTCGCTATAAATATAAAATTCCTAGATACGTTAGCTTACCTTCAATTTAAAAGAACTGTTCTCTTTTTGTTTGCTGTTTCTCCCAAAGGGTTGAGAAAAACAACCATTCCCTTAAATGGTTTCAACAATCTGAAAAAAAGTATTAAGTATTATATTGTTCTGGTATGAAGTAAATTGATTGATTGTTGGTTGCTTAACGTCCAGTGGCAAATATTTCATGCATATTCAGGACGAGAACAAGTTCACAATAAATACAATAGGTAGGTTCTGTAATAGATTAAGGGAATAAGGTCGGAGAAATTTAGACTGCCACGGGAAATGAAGCAAAGAAAACAAAACTAAGAGAACAGTGTAGCCACGTCTTGTGACATTCAAAATGCAATCCCTGTTGGTCTTGGTCCTGTGAGCAAATGTTGTCATTCACTAGCAAATTTATTCAGAAAACATTATGCAATATTAAGGGTAACAAATTAATTAGCTCTGTCAAAGTGGCATGCACAAAAAGATGTCACAGATTGAACAGGAAAACAAGGGACTTGCTGCATCCTATTTTTCATCTAAGTTGAATTGGAAAGTTCCAAAATATGTTCACAAAAGAAAAGTTGATGTGCTGAGGTTTATACATCTTCTATTTTTATATAAAAAGGAATTGTATCTTTTGGACAATTTTTCTATACACAGCCCTCTGATGACCAAAAATCTATAATAATTGGGTTTTTTAAGTATATTTGCATGTATTTGGTAACATGAAGTTAATGAAGCTAAAATTCACTAACATAATTCCTAAAATTGATAAATGACAGTTGGTGATAAAATGAGAAATGGAATCAGTTTCATGAACTTTTTTATTTATACATGCATTAAATTATGTTTTTGGGTTTATGTGTTAGTTCCCCCCAAGGGTGACTGGGGAATAGAAGTATGGTCACCATTGGTCTTCCTCCGACCGGCAGTAGAACCCTTGCCAAAGTGGGGCGTTCGTTTGGCTGTGCGGGATGTACAAATTTGCAGCCACGTCCGGTCAGAATGGGGACGTTAACTCCGATGCCTCGTGTATAGAATGTGCCACGCTCTATGCACGTTAAGAACCCTTGCAACAATTCTTTGATGGGTCCGCAGGTGACCTGTTGCAAGGCTAAATTGCTGTCCCTATCCAATATACCCTCATTTCCCGTGGCAGTCTAAATTTCTCCGGCCTTAATCCCTGACGCCTCTATTACAGAACCTACCTATTGTATTTATTGTTAATTTGTTCTCGTCCTGATTTTGCATGAAATATTTGCCACCCTACGTTAAGCAACCAACCAACAATCAATCAATCAATTATGTGTTAGTTAAATAGGGCAATAAGAACAATATAGATTTTTACAATATAGCTAATGAAGGTGTATTTGTTAATTTGCTCTGTATTTCAGGAAATAATTGACGAATGTACAAAAAATCCCTATTTTAAAGACAAGAAAAGATGGGTCGCGAGAGTTTTGTGATGAAATGAAAAAAACATCAATAAAATCAATATCATTAGGTGTTAGCTGTAACATGTGCAGCAATGTAATTAAATCAATCATAAAAAATATGACTGGTCAAGAACTAACTGATATGCCAGAAGTTACATTTGCTAAAAGAATGGCTCTGCAAGCTAATTTGATGGCAACATTTCAATAAGTTGATACTGTTTTAAGCAAGGACTCTGCAAACACTTTGCAATGTGATGATACAAGCAAAGGGAAGGGGGGGGGGGGGGACATTTTTTAACTCTTAACATAACTTTAGAAAAAACATTCAGCAAGTTTGATGGACATAGAAACCAAAAATAGGGCAACGCAATTAAATGCAACAAAAGCATTGTTTAACGAATTAAGTGAAATTAAGTTTAGAAAACTGGGAAACTTTGAATGAACAATGTCAGAAAGCAATTATAAAAATCCATGATTTCTATTATGGAGTACATTTACTAACACATTTTGCTGATTATTATAACAAATCGTTAAAAAAATTTGAAGATATTTGTACCGCAGAAAAACTTGGCTGTCAGATACCTTGACATTGATTTTCATTTCTTAAAGTTTGATATGCATTTGTCTTCGACACATTCAAGAAGTGTTTTGGTTTCAGATCTTTTCCAACTGTGATTGTATATTTGGTTATTACTTTTGTTAAATACAAAATGACAGGTAAATCACAGTAGATAATTAATGACTTGGAAACATGGCTAAGTTGCCAGTTTGTTAAAAAATTACATCGTGGTTTCAAAAATTTTAACTCTCGTCAGTGTAATTAGAATCTTTACAGTGGAAAGACCAATGACCCAATATAAGAATCCACGAATTGCCAAAAAAAAAAAACCCACCGGAACAGGAAGTAAAGATCAGGTACAAGTCACTGATGATACCTTTCATCTCATATGCAGTAAAATGCCATTTAAAATTACACTTCAGTACGTGTAACTCTAGTACCTTATCAGACCTGTTTGCTTGTCTCGTCCGTGTTCTGATGGCCTCTGCAAACATCTTCACTTTATCTTTAGTAGTTTCCGCTATGAAAATAATATATACTCAAATACATGCATGTTTTCTTTAAAGAGTATTCAGTTGAAACAATTAAGTCTTTTTTGTACAAAGATTGCTTATGTGATGCAAAATATGTTAGGATTAAAAACAAGTTTACTCACGTTCAATCGTTGTAGCCTTTGCCTTAGGTCGAAAATGTATTATATCGACCTCAAAATTATCCGTCGGTCATATGCTTTTCTCATGTCGATAAAACACCGTATCAACCCCCTACAGTAGCTATAAACTATTTAATATTTTTGTTATGTCGTTGGCGGATCTACATTTACCACATATTTTCCTACATAATCTACTTCAAAACTAAAATACACCTTGATCTTAATGTTTGACTTCACATCTTAATTTAATGATTAATTTAAATGGTGTGGAACAAGTAATAGTGTGACATTTATTCAGATACGTCTGATAACCACAATCATTTGATTAACAAACTAAGCAAACAGTGCATCGAAATATATAACAAAAACAATCATTAAAACATAAAAAATATGTATATACAATTGTTGATTACCTTTATTTTCTATTAAATAGTAACTTTTCGGTTGGATTGCCAGCCGTTTGGAGGTTTTATAAAGTAGTCGTCTTTTTTGGCAACAATATACTTTCCGTTTTGATCTTTGAAATACAATCCTGTTGCAACTGGAAATACCTCTCATATAATAAAAAACGAATGCAACGTAACAGACTCGGAGAATATATAAATTATGTTGCACGCAAACTGGTTGATAGAGAGCAAGAGTGAAAACTGTAACGTTATATACATGATGAAAATATTCAGCCGATGGATCTCCAAGTTATGACAGATGCATTGTTGGAATAATAAGCCGTCGAAAAATTGGATGTCGGAATAATGGGACGTCGGAGTAATGGGATGTCGGAATAATGGGACGTCGGAGTAATGGGTTGTCGAAATAATGGTTCAAGACTAGCGCAGACCTTACCAGGTCCTATCAGGCAACATATGGTGCGAGGTTGCATGGATGTTTTAATATCAAAAAAATCGTTTTTGAGTTATTGTCCGAAGTGTAGACGACGAACGGACGTTCAACTGTTATAATACCGAAATAGTTTTATTTAAAGAACGGACATATACAAATATTTGATTCTTTAAAATTCAATTTCTTCAGCCTTTTTAAATCTATCATCGTTTTTGTGAAATATAAATTTTACATTTCGATGATATTTTTAAGAAACTGATACATGTACAAGATACCTATATGGTGTTGATACTCATGGTCCAGCTGGTAAATGTGAAAAGTATACAGACTATGACAACATTCAAGTGTGTAAAGTTTGAAGTAAATAAAACAATGCATTTTAAAGACGCATTGCGACATGTGAAATTAAAGCCCAATTTTTATGAAATTGAAAAACTTCACCAAAAAGTCTGCAGACCTTAATATCACCATAACAAACAACTGTGTAAAGTGTTAAGCCAATACTAAAAGGCATTCTCAAAATACAGCGCGACATGTGAGAAAAATATCCCCCCTTTAATTATTTTCATTAAAATAAGACCATATCGCTTGACTTCAAGACTATAATAACAAAGAATCAGATAAGGCATTCTAAATGTGAAAAAAAAACTTCCATTTTTTAACTAATAAAAAAATCCCATAGTTCTGCAACGAACAATCACAATTTCATCAAAACGTATTAAGATAGTTTGGTCGTGCCCTGATCGCACCGTACATGATAACTCGCACGGACGAGTTACGGATTTGTCAGTTTAAACAATTTGTTCGTGTCCGTTCATATCCGATAAACTCCGTTCCTCGCTGGTGTACCCGTTACTTGTCCAGAAACGCCCGGTGGAGTCCGTTCTGTTAGGTGGAAAATTTGGAGCATGTTCAAAACTTTGAAGTTTCTTTTGAAAGAAGTGCCCAAAATGGCAAAATAATTGAAAAGTTTTTAGATTTTGGAACTGCTAAATCGGCAGGATGTAGGATTATATGAAAGCTGTTTTCTAGGAAAATTCAGAGGACAATAACCAACTTTTGAGTGATCTGATTGGCTTTTGTTCAGGTGAAACAGTTGAAATAACTTTACATTGGTGTAAAATTAACTGAAAACCCTATACAATATCGAGTATGGGTAGACTTAGACACTAGCAAAATCCAATTATAAACGATTGAAAATATTTAGAATTGCTATTGACCTAGAACATTGTTTAATCTTTCTTTGCTTCGATAGCAATACGACAGATCTTTCCAAATGCAAGCATCAACATTTGTCTTTGAATTTCTATCAAGTCTTTTGGCGTAAATTTTTAAGATTTGGGACAGAAAATAAGGTACAGTTCAAAAGAAGTGTAATATCGATACATCCGTACACTGATGTATCGATATTACACTTCTTTTGATATCGATACACCCGTACACTGATGGCTCTGCCTTTCTTTCCTCACTTGGATATAAGACCAGCTTTCAATACACCGAAAGAACGTTATTTATTTATGTGAAAAAAAAGTATTTCGCAAATTGGAACACATCAAAATATTGAACTGTAATAGGATAAGACTGTTTCGCAAGCTGTTGATTATTATGATTTAGGCACGACTAATATAGGTGATATCCAATTATCAACCAACTTCAAAGATTGTAAAAATACGAATTAAACTGTTACTTTTTGCTCCGCATTTGAGCAACAATTCATTATGATTTTTGTACTATTTTTTTGGCAAATATTTATTTCATTTATGTTGCATTTGAACATTATATTTTTACAAGTGCACGGACACAATGGGTCGGATTTGGAAATAGAAAAACAAAAGTGGAGTTTATAATCCTGTATTACTCTAACATTGGATAATCCCTAGACTTAAAGCACAAAGAAAACAATATAGCTCATGCAGGTGCATAAAAAGTTGACAAATAGTAGACGATTATAATATCTTTCCAAAATGTTGCTAGCAAAGATCCACTAATTTAATCCTGGTATCTATGATGAGTTTATTTTCTATTGAGTCTTCTTTATTCGGCAGGGGATTGAACAAATTCCTTTGGATACCCCTAACGATTCGTGCGGATTGCCCTCTGTTAATTTTATTTATTGTTAATTATATCCAGTTATTTTCAATTTACTGTCAGTGACTTAAGCTGTGGTCACACCTTACCGGATAGCACGAACGGACGCCTAACGGATAAAAAAAACCGTTTTCTGTCGACAATTTTTTTATCCGTTGGGAGTCCGTTGATGTACTGACCAAATAAAACGGACGCGTAACGAATGCATAACAGACACACAGGATATGCAACATACGAGAAACGGAAACGTACCGGATAGAACGGATGTCGAACGTACATCCAACGGACGAGTACCGCTTAAAACGGACAACTAACGGAAGCGTTCCGGATAACACGGATAAACTAGATATGCGGAAATATTAAAGGTGACAATAATAATACATATAAATCGCATAAATATTCAAAAAGTTTCCGTGTAACTGGTTTTGGTTTGTTCTTCAAAATTCCGCCAAAGGGTATGGTCTGGGCGACTAACAACTGCTTGATAGTGAAGACGTGCACTTACTCTCGGATCAATAATGAATAATAAGCATTCATGACACTCAAGAAATCTCACAAACCAATAACTCGCATTTCTGAATCGAAATTTTCAATTGGCATTTATCCGTTTCACATCCGTGTTATCCGTCATACGTCCGGTAGACGTCCGTTTTATCCGTTATACGTCCGGTAGAAATTCGTTGGTGAATTTATCTACCGGACCCCTAACGGATGAATAACGGATACAAAACGGAAACTGAACGGACGAGTACCGTAAAAACGGACGTCTACCGGATGTACAACGGACTATTAATCCGTTGAACGTCCGTTCAAAGTTTTGAACATCCTCAAAATTTTCCACAGGACAGAACGGACAACGACGGATAAAACGGACATTAAACGGAAATGAACGGACGTATAACGGACATGAACGAACTGAAAAAAAGTTATCCGTTCGGCGTCCGTTCGAGCTATCCGTTACGGTGTGACCGGGGCTTTACATTCAAATGATGACATCCTTCTGAGCTGCATATAAAAGAACCAGCAAGACAAGGTCACAGTATAAACATTGTTAAAAAATAAGTTTTATTTATTGTGTTTTTATTTATGTTAGAATAAATCCATGTATTATGTGGTGATAATCAGTGTTTGATTTGATTGATTGGTTGGTTGCTTAACGTCCAGTGGCAATTTGATTGATTGATTGATTGTTGGTTGCTTAACGTCCAGTGGCAAATATTTCATGCATATTCAGGACGAGAACAAGTAAACAATAAATACAATAGGTAGGTTCTGTAATAGATTAAGGGGTTAAGGTCGGAGAAATTTAGACTGCCACGGGAAATGAGGATATATTGGATAGGGACAGAAATTTAGCCTTCCAACAGGTCACCTACGGACCCCTCAAAGAGTTGTTGCAAGGGTTCTTAACGTGCAAAGAGCGTGGCACTCTCTTTACACGAGGCATCGGATTTAACGTCCCCATTCTGACCGGACGTGGCTGCAAATTTGTACATCCCGCACAGCCAAACGGACGCCCCACTTCAGCACGGGTTTTACTGCCGGTCGGAGGAAGACCAATGGTGACCATACTTCTATTCCCCAGTCACCCTTGGGGGGTGTGGCAATTTGATAAAACGTGACTATATATATGTTTATATACAATGGCATGGACATTAAGCATGTAATGTCCTTACGACTTTATTATTAAATTATAGTGCTTTTTCAGGAGTTTCGTGCAACAATGCATCCTTTCAGGTGTTAAGTCATATGGAGTGAACTTCATTATAAAATACATTGTATGACATAATTTTTTTTTTTTTGTACTACATCATTGTATGAAATAAATCATTTTGATTGATTGATTGTTGGTTGCTTTACGTCCAGTGGCAAATATTTCATGCATATTCAGGACGAGAACAAGGTAACAATAAATACAATAGGTAGGTTCTGTAATAGAGGCGTCTGGGATTGAGGTCGGAGAAATTTAGACTGCCACGGGAAATGAGGGTATATTGGATAGAGACAGAAATTTAGCCTTGCAACAGGTCACCTACGGACCCCTCAAAGAGTTGATGCAAGGGTTCTTAACGTGCAAAGAGCGTGGCACTCTCTTTACACGAGGCATCGGATTTAACGTCCCCATTCTGACCGGACGTGGCTGCAAATTTGTACATCCCGCACAGCCAAACGAACGCCCAACTTTGACGAGGGTTTTACCGCCGGTCGGAGGAAGACCAATGGTGATAAATCATTTTGAAACACATTTTTGTTTTCACTAGTCTGTTAGATTGCAATAAGAAACTTTCTATAAACAAATAACTAAATATACAAGTCTTTAACAGAGTTGTAAGACAAGTTTTAGTTAGAGATTACAATTTGATGAACTAATGGTAACAATGTTCTCGGCATGAGGAACCATACACATACTCATGTTTGTACTTAAAATGTTAAAGTGGTTAAATCTCTGAATTGCTCTCTCAACATGGATTCTGACATGCGCTATTTTCCGGGTCTATTCTACTTCTTTGGCACTTAGTTGTTTGTTACCTCTTGTGAATGCTGGCATAACTGGTGTCGCACTTTTGTTGGCAAGTTCTATTGATACTCAAAAACATGATCTCCATGCTGAATTGTGTCAAAATATCCACTGTAATAATATTGTCGGATGTCCTACCACCAAATGCCTTTGATACAAATGAAACAGCTCCTGTTGATTTTATTGACACTAAAAAGTTAAGTGTGTTATTGTGCTTATAGTTCGACCCGGTCTGTGCTCTATAGTAGTTAAGTTGCCTGGTCGCTGAATAAAAACTTCAACAGTCAAAAATACTGGAGCACCTACGGTAAGATTGTTTAAAAACAGATGGCATGTTGCTGAAAAGATATTCCTTATCAGACCATTGAACAAGAAAGTTTAGTTTTCTGGCTTATTTTGGAAGTCCTAGGTTAAGAATGTCTGATACTCTTGTTTTCGAGACACCGAAACGATAGGCAAGATCTTCATGTTGTAGATTGAGTCTCAACTTCATCAGTAGGCATAGCAGAAAACTTGGTGGTGGCATTACTTGACGTGATCGCAATATACAAGAATAAAATGACAACCACATAAATAGAGTTTAAGAATGCACACATGTGTAAAACTTTAATTTACGATGACTTACAGTAACAAGGTTTTCAAAATTTTGCCCACCAAGGGTGACTGGGGAATGGAAGTATGGTCACCATTGGTCTTCCTCCGACCGGCAGTAAAACCTTTGCTAAAGTGGGGCGTCCGTTTGACTGTGCGGGATGTACAAATTTGCAACCACGTTAAATCCGATGTCTCGTGTAAAGATTGATTGATTGTTTGATGCTTAACGTCCAGTGGCAAATATTTCATGCATATTCAGGACGAGAACAAATTAACAATAAATACAATAGGTAGGTTCTGTAATAGGGGCGTCCGGGATTAAGGTCGGAGAAATTTAGAATACCACGGGAAATGAGGGTATATTGGATAGGGACAGAAATTTAGCCTTGCAACAGGTCACCTACGGATCCCTCAAAGAGTTGTTGCAAGGGTTCTTAACGTGCAAAGAGCGTGGCACTCTCTTTACACGAGGCATCGGATTTAACGTCCCCATTCTGACCGGACGTGGCTGCAAATTTGTACATCCCGCACAGCCAAACGGACGCCCCACTTTAGCACGGGTTTTACTGCCGGTCGGAGGAAGACCAATGGTGACCATACTTCTATTCCCCAGTCACCCTTGGGGGTTCTCGTGTAAAGAAGGTGCCACGCTCTCTGCACGTTAAGAACCCTTGGAACAACTCTTTGAGGGGTCCGTAGGTGACCTGTTGCAAGGCTAAATTTCTGTCCCTATCCAATATACCCTCATTTCCCGTGGCAGTCCAAATTTCTCCGACCTTAATCCCGGACGCCTCTATTACAGAATCTACCTATTGTATTTTTTTTTAACTTGTTTTCGTCCTGAATATGCATGAAATATTTGCCACTGGACGTTAAGCAACCAACAATCAATCAATCAATTTCAAAATTTTGCTGACTGATGTTTGCCTTTAAGGTGGTATCTTCTGTTTGAAGGCGACCTAGTTTTTTTTTCAGCATACAGTTGTTCTTTCCGTCAGTGCCTTTGACAGTGTCGGCTCCATGCTCCCTTGCCAAGGTCATGGCTGCGAACCGCCAAGCTGTTAATTTCTGGTCCGCTGTCAATTTCATCCAGTCTCTTGGTGGCCAGAACATTGGTGTTGGTTCAACTGATTCTTGTAGACTTTCCCCAAGTCCATTGTCTCCTACCTGGTGGAAATAGGGGCATTCCTCCTGTTTTTAAAAACGTTTGCGCCCTCTCTGATAGGGAATCCTTGGCATTTTCTACCTCATTCGTCTCTATTTCGAACACCTTGTTTTGGCTCATCATTATGATTCTTTGTCTGACGGTCCTGATTTCCCCCCCTCTTCCGCCTCGTCATCACTTAGCATTGGTAGATAGCTAGCGGGCTCATGACTGTCAGGCTTCTTCAGAGGTAGGAGAAATTAACAATTAACTGTCTGGTGGCTATTCCATCTCTTTAAAGTGGCATAGTATTTTGAAAATTGAGTACATGAACATGTTGATGATTTTCAAAAATGTAATCAGAATCAAATGTTTAACTTTTTTGGATTCGAGCGTCACTGATGAGTCTTTTGTAGACGAAACCCGCGTCTGGCGTAAATACTAAATCCAATCCTGGTCTCTATGATGAGTTTATTATCAACAATGTCATGTCTAGCTATCCCAATATTATGGAGAACAGCACATGCTCCCGTTATCCCAACTACATCGGCAGGGCAAGATCTTATTCCTTTCTGTAGACAGTGTAAATATTTGTTTCCAGATGCCAAATGCCTGCTCTATTGTCACTCTCGTTCTTCAAAGGCTCTAGTTGAACCTCTACTGTCTTGGTGTTGATGGGTTGAGAAATGGTGTCATTAGATATCTCTGACAAGGGTACCCAGAGTCTCTTATCATGTAACTATCATGCGTTCCTATAAAAAAGCATAGTAAATGAAATAGAGGTTTATCCTTAACTTTGAATTTGTTGTTATTATACTTAGTAACACAAATAATGCACAACTTGTTCCCATTTTAAGTACTTTCATAATTTATTGTGTTGCTAAAAAGTTTTCAATACAAGTTTATCTTAGACTAACATAGATAAAATAATCAAGGACTAGCAAAGACATTTTCATTTTATAGTGAGATATTAAGGTAGGGGTGTTTGGTTTCTTGAGTTGTTTAACTGCAATTACATGCAACATACCTGTTATTGTAGTTAAAATAAAGCACTTTCTCTATCACAATTTCTTCAAATATTAATGTACAGTGATGCCATTTTCACTCATTTTTTTATATTTGTTCATTCAGTTGCTTTAAAATATATTACTTGAGTTTATAACACAACAATTTTTACCTGCATCTAATTGTTGTCGAAGGGCATTCGGTTTCCATATTCTTCTATCGTGGACAATTCCTAGCATATTTCCCTTCATGCTGATGAATCTGTATTTGCCATCACAAATAGCCTACGATTGAAAAAGTTAACCATCATTATGACTTATGAGAAAAAAATACCAGTTAAAAATAAATAGCTTGTTAAGTTGCAATTCTAATCATGTGCCTTATGATGTAGTTGTTGAACAGCAAATAGGTTTGTATCATTTAATCAGAATGGCTACTTAGGTTGGGGTTTTATCATTTGTTTGTTGTCATATTGGCACAAATCCCACATCTCCTGCAGTTTTTGATTGATTGATTGATTGTTGGTTACTTAAGGTCCAGTGGCAAATATTTCATGCATATTCAGGACGAGAACAAATTAACAATAAATACAATAGGTAGGTTCTGTAATAGGGGCGTCCGGGATTAAGGTCGGAGAAATTTAGACTTCCACGGGAAATGAGGGTATATTGGATAGGGACAGAAATTTAGCCTTGCATCAGGTCACCTACGGACCCCTGAAAGAGTTGTTGCAAGGGTTCTTAACGTGCAAAGAGCGTGGCACTCTCTGTATACGAGGCATCGGATTTAACGTCCCCACGTGGCTGCAAATTTGTACATCCCGCACAGCCAAACGGACGCCTCACTTTAGCACGGGTTTTACTGCCGGTCGGAGGAAGACCAATGGTGACAATACTTCTTTTCCCCAGTCACCCTTGGGGGTGCAGTTTTTGATTCGTTTTCTATACTTTTGTATCAATTTTTCTCTTCCTCAAGAATATACTCACATGAAGATAAAGAGAATATATATGTACCAAAATTTATAATGAAAAGTGAATAGATTTTTTTTGTCTTTTCAACTTCTACCGCTTGGCCTAATTTTTCTGGTTCATTAGTCAATGTTTAAGTGCTTTTCTGTCAGGTTATCAGATAATTTAAACAATAGGTTTATTGAAACTTTTCTTCCTCATCAAATCTATATTTTTTTTAATCAACGAGATCTTATCATATAAAGATTTGATAACTATAGCTATCAAAACTGCTAGATTATGTTGTGTAATATAGTATAATGGACGTGACATTACTATGTAGACAGTACGGTAGTTAAATATACCGCGTTGGCCCGATTCCCGGAATGATCCATTGTAAACTACCTAACTCAGGATAAGATCTCGGATAGTTACCAGGTAACGAGAGTTGGCGTATTGGCGGGAGTATAACGCAGGTACTAAAAGAGGGACGAAAGATACCAGAGGGACAGTCAAACTCATAGATCGAAAACAAACTGACAACGCCATGGCCAAAAATAAAAAGACAAACAGACAAATAATAGTACAGATGACACAACATAGAAAACTAAAGACTAAGCAACACGAACCCCACCAAAAACTGGGGGTGATCTCATTTTATTTTAACTACAAAAAAGACTTTACCAGAGACATATCAGAGGATATTTTGGTAAGTTAGTACAATTAGGAGCATTGCATTGTATTAGTAATATTAGTATTGAGTGATAATACTCGGAAATCACATCACTAGCGCTTTGGCGAGCACGGTTTCCTGTGTAAAAGCACGATTTAATCAGAAGTGAGTACGTGACGTGTAATTGTGAAGGTCATATTGCTTTATTTTGGTATATTATGAAGTGTTTGAACACGGAAATAATATAACCATAAAAACTTGCGTTAATTACAGTGTTTACAAATTTACTTTCGATAATTGTTTCACGTTTGGCTAAAATTAGCCGTTTTGCGTGGAAATTAGTCAAATAGCCGTTATCAGAGCATATTAGTCATATTAGCCATTTTCGGAAAAAAATTAGCTGTTTTTTGTGTGAATAGCCACATAGCATATATGTATTTATTAACTATCGATAGCACATTGGTTGTTTGTTATATTTGGAACATGTGTTCCTGTTTACAACAATATTCAAAGTATTTTAGCATAACAATAAGTCACCTTAACAAAGTTAAGAGTTTAAAGTTTCTTTGTATGATAGCACGGACTGGTCATTCGCGACAAAAGTCTACATTGAAAATACATTTTCATAGTTTGACCATTCGAAGCTCAGTCTTAGTGCAGTAAAGTCCCCCCCCCCTCCCCCCCCCCCTGATTGAACTGTATTTGTGTAAATGTACCATGATAACAACATTAGCTTTTCAGCAGGGATATATAAAAATTAGCAGCTGTTCTTATGAAGAATTAAGGTTGTTACCCAGTGTTGGATATGTCATAGCTGACAAGATTATGTCTATGAGAGAGACATTAAGTAATATTCAGCCTGAGCATCTTTCTAAAATGCCTAGACTAAGAATTACTGAAGCTTTGATGGATTTGATAGATTTCTCACCAGTTACACAGCAACAAGAATACAAATCACAGACACAGTCTAGTTATTGATTGTTGAATGCTTAACGTCCTGTGGCAAATATTTCATGCATATTCAGGACGAGAACAAATTAACAATAAATACAATAGGTAGGTTCTGTAATAGAGGCGTCTGGGATTGAGGTCGGAGAAATTTAGACTGCCACGGGAAATGAGGGTATATTGGATAGGGACGGAAATTTAGCCTTGCAACAGGTCACCTACGGACCCCTCAAAGAATTGTTGGAAGGGTTCTTAACGTGCAAAGAGCGTGGCACTCTCTTTACACGAGGCATCGGATTTAACGTCCCCATTCTGACCGGACGTGGCTGCAAATTTGTACATCCCGCACAGCCAAACGGACGCCCCACTTTGGCAAGGGTTCTACTGCCGGTCGGACGAAGACTAATGGTGACCATAAGTATAGCTGTTTCAATAATTGGCATTGAAATTTTTCATATATATGTTATTTTTCGATATTTAATTCCGAAAAGAAGCGTTGTGTACAGTGTTTAGCTGACCACATAAATCCTTCTGTACTGTGCATAGTTAAGTTGCTGTACACCGTACACAAAAACTTTATTTTCATACTCGTTTATAACCCAAAAATTTTCAAGGAATGAGTAATCACAGGTAGGTTTATGATTGGTTACTTTTACTTTTGCCCTGTATTAGCTTTCTTTCAGATAAAACATGTAAATGTCTTGACAACTGTATCGAAATTAAAAGTTGGTGTTGACATTCACAACTATTTGCACATGTACAAGTTAATTATAAGAATATCAAAGTTGTCTTATAAACAGGAAAAAATCGATGCGAAAATTATTTGGGAGCAGGACTTTCAGATGTCGAGAAATGCACACTGAATGTTGATAAAACAAAACAAAGATTTTCGTTACCGTGTCAGTTCAAAATCGATCATGCCCGCTTGGTTAGTACCTATATCCGCGGTACCGATGATACACGGTGATATTAATAGTAAAAAATACTGAAGTGGGAATGGAATGCTGTTATGTGATTTAAACACTTTCAAATAAGTCTCAACCATTTTTTTTAAAGATATTTCCTATATTCCATGCTTATCAAATCAAAGCAACTTCGTCATCCTTTGTACACTGTAAGTTTGCTATGGCAGCACATTTGCTTTAGTAACTCCCAATGATTTTGTTGAAAAATAGCAAAAATTTGGTAAAACTTGAATCGACTTTCAAACGTATCTGCCTTACAAAATAAGAATAAAGGTCTTTACATACTGGCATATTTCTTTATCAGATCTAACAGGAAGTGCCGCTCACTGGAAGACATCTGCAGTTTTGTTAGTATAAAAAAGTCTTGTTTTTACGCTTGACATATGACTTGTGAACAATGTGTCGGTCTTATTTAACTTTCAGTCTGTTTTCAATTCATTCAATGATCTTAGTTTAAAGAATGAGCAAAAATAAAATAATCTGTCACCAAAAACTAATACCCATAAATTTTCTTCACTGTAATGATTACTGTATAAAATTGAGAATGGAAATGGCGAATGTGTCAAAGAGACAACAACCCGACCATAGAACAGACAACAGCAGAAGGTCACCAACAGGTCTTCAATGTAGCGAGAAATTCCCGCACCTGGAGGCGTCCTTCAGCTGGCCCCTAAACAAATATATATACTAGTTCAGTGATAATGAACGCCATACTAAACTCCAAATTGTACACAAGAAACTAAAATTAAAAATAATACAAGACTAACAAAGGCTAGAGGCTCCTGACTTGGGACAGGCGCAAAAATGCGGCGGGCTTAAACATGTTTATGAGATCTCAACCCCCCCCCCCCCCTTTATACCTCTAGCCAATGTAGAAAAGTAAACGCATAACAATACGCACATAAAAATTCGAGTCTGATGTCAGAAGATGTAACCAAAGAAAATAAACAAAATGACAATAATACATAAATAACAACAGACTACTAGCAGTTAACTGACATGCCAGCTCCAGACTTCAATTAAACTGATTGAAAGATTATGTCTTCATCATATGAATATCAGGCACAATCCTTCCCGTTAGGGGTTTAGTATCATACCATCATAACATATATGAGAAGAACATAACCCGTGTCATGCCAACAACTGGTTTTAAATAAATGTGTTTAGTGCCGATGCAAAGACCCTATAAGTGAATCAATATTAACGCCAAAATATGCAATCTTGTATGACTGTTTTAGTAGTGAACTCAAACTAATAACAAATCATTATATGACCTTGAATGTCTAAGTCAAAGTCATATTTCATGATACCCTCAACATCCTCTTGATTGATTGATTGTTGTTTGCTTTACGCCGCATTAGCACATAGAGGCTATATCGCGGCGAGAGCTAATTCGAATTTTTTTTACGATTTAAATAAAATTAAAAATTGAAATGGGGAATGTGTCAAAGAGACAACAACCGAAGGCCACCAATGGGTCTTCAATGTGGCGAAAAACTCCCGCACCCGGAAGTGTCCTTCAGCTGGCCCTTAAACAAATATGTATACTAGTTCAGTGATAATGGACGTCATACTAAACTCTGAATTATACACAAGAAACTAAATTTAAAAATCATACAAGACTAACTAATTTAGTCTTAGATGCATGAATTTTTTATTAGTTAGTGGCTTTGAACTAGCTGTCAGTTAACTGCGAGTACTCTCAGATCTGTTCCTAGTGTCTTTTTGTTGTTGGGATGTACAAGTACCCGGCCACGTCCACTTGTTTTTTTGTCCATCTGATGAGTTGAGCCTTTTTCAACTGATTTTTATAGTTCGTTCTTATGTTGTACTGATATACCACTGTCCCAGGTTAGGGGAGGGTTGTGATCTCGCTAACATGTTTAACCCCGCCACATTATGTATGTATGTGCCTGTTATTCAGTGGTTGTCGTTTGTTTATGTGCTACATGTTTATTTTTCGTTCATTTTTTTTATATAAATAAGGCCGTTAGTTTTCTCGTTTGAATTGTTTTACATTGTCATTTCGGGGCCTTTTATAGCTGACTGTGCGGTATGGGCTTTGCTCATTGTTGAAGGCCGTACGGTTATCTTTAATTGTTTATTTCTGTGTCATTTTGGTCTCTTGTGGAAAACTGTCTCATTGGCAATCATGACTTGGGACAGGCGGAAAATTGCGGCGGGGTTAAACATGTTTTTTTGAAATCTCAACCCTCCCCTTATACCTCTAGCCAATGTAGAAAAAACAAACGCGCAACAATACGCACAGTAAAACTCAGTTTTAGAGAAGTCCGAGTCCGATGTTATAATATGAAACAAAAAAAGAAAAAAATAAACAAAATGACAATAATACATAAATAACAACAGCCTACTAGCAGTTACTGACATGCCAGCTCCAGACATCAGTTAAGATGTTAGATTGAAAGATTATGTCTTCATCATATGAATATAAGACACAATCCCTCCTGTTAGTTCAGTATTATAGCTTCATGAAATATATGAGAAGAACATAACATGTGTCATGCCACCAACTGGTTTTTAGAATAAATGTGTTTAATTCCGAAGCATATTTTAAAACAGAAAAAAAGGTCAATCAACTAAAATTTTAGACTAAAGCAAATTTATTTATTACAAAAAAATCAACAGTAAGATAACGTGATAAAAATTAAAATCGTTTTAAATATAACAAAATTTTTATATTTTATAATATATTCAACAAAATTTTTATATTTTATAATATATTCAAACTTCTTTTAAGGTAGCACAATACAAAGATCTTTAAAATTCCAATCTTTAACCTTAAAAATGCTGTTACTTTCTTAAGAATGCATATAGATTAATAAAAGAGGTATTCATAGATAGATAAGAGATTCATCTTTTAAATGAATGCAATAATTTTGTTATGCAATCCCCCCCAAGGGTGACTGGGGAATAGAAGTATGGTCACCTTTGGTCTTCCTCCGACCGGCAGTAAAACCCGCGCTAAAGTGGGGCGTCCGTTTGGCTGTGCGGGATGTACAAATTTGCAGCCACGTCCGGTCAGAATGGGGACGTTAAATCCGATGCCTCGTGTAAAGAGAGTGCCACGCTCTTTGCACGTTAAGAACCCTTGCAACAACTCTTTGAGGGGTCCGTAGGTGACCTTTTGCAAGGCTAAATTTCTGTCCCTATCCAATATACCCTCATTTCCCGTGGCAGTCTAAATTTCTCCGACCTTATTCCCTTAATCTATTACAGAACCTACCTATTGTATTTATTGTGAACTTGTTCTCGTCCTGAATATGCATGAAATATTTGCCACTGGACGTTAAGCAACCAACAATCAATCAATCAATGTTAAGCAATCATTATGTAATCAATTATTATGCAATTAGGGGCAACATCTTGGTCAGTTCACTTGAATGAATTTAGCTCTTTCGTGTCTTAACACTTAATAAAACCATGCAATTGGGAAGAGCTGTTGAGCTTACTTAAGAAAGAATAAAAACTCTAGAAAACCCTACAGCTGCCTCCAACACTGAAGTAAATACAGTAAGACATAAGACATAAGACAAAACCAAACAAAAACATGTCAAACAATACCGAAATGATAGCAGCTGCAAATATTAGGGAAAGAGAATTTTAAATCAAAATTGCATGTTAAGGTCATCACAGAGGAGAGGATTTCATTTTGGCATGTTATTTGTCGTATTATTTCAAGAAATAATCAGCCGTCAAAACCTAAGTAATGATTACCATTTGCCTCCCTTTTTTGGAAAATCGTGTTAAAAAATATAGTGTCCCATCACTATTTCAGCTTACAAGTGAAAGGGAAATAACCATATTTTTTTTTAAAATACGGAATTCCATAATATTATGGAGTTCGCTAAGTGCCCCGACTGTTTAATAAAAGCAACAGTAGTATACCACTGTTGGAAATTCATAGATTGATTGAGGAAGAAAACAAATCCTGGTTACAAACTAAAACTGAGGGAAACACGTCAAATATAAAAGGATAACTACGACACAACAGAAACACACCATTAAAATTAACACACAGAGAAACGAACTATAATATAACAATGGCCATTTTCCTGATTTGGTACAAGACATTTTAATACAAAACTAGAGACTCTCAAGAGCCTGTATCGCTCACCTGACTCTACTTGGGTTTTTGAAATCATATTAATAAGATAAAATTTGACTACAAAGTAACAACACTTGGCCAGCACCTCATAAAGAAATGAACATTCATGCTATGTTTGGTTTCATTCAATTCAGTAGTTCTCTAGAAGAAGACTTTTGTATGCATTGCCCATAGGGTCCTATGTTCAACTAAGCCCCCTGCTGGCGGCCATCTTGGATGATGGATTCGCTACAAAGTAACAACACTTGGTCAGCATCTCATAAGGAACATTTATGCTATGTTAGGTTTTATACCATTCAGTGGTTCTCTAAAAGAAGAAATTTGTATGTATTTCCCATATGGTCCTTTGTTATACTAAGTCCCCCCACTGGTGGCCATCTTGGATGTTGGATCGGCGACATAGTAACAACACTATGTTTGGTTTCATTCCATTCAGTGGTTCTCTAAAAGAAGACATTTGTATGTATTTCCCATAGGGTCCTATGTTAAACCAAGTCTCCCGCTGGCGGCCATCTTGGATGATGGATCGGCTACAAAGTAACAACACTTGGTCAGCACCTCATAAGGAGCATTCATGCTATGTTTGGTTTATTTTCATTCAGTGGTTCTCTAAAAGAAGTGATTTGTATGCATTTCCCATAGGGTCCTATTAAACTAATTCCCGCCACTGGCAGCCATCTTGGATGTTGGATCGGCAACAAAGTAACAACACTTGGTCAGCATCTCATAAGGAACTTGCATGCTATGTTTGGTTTCATTCCATTCAGTGGTTCTCTAAAAGAAGTCATTTGTATGCATTTCCCATAGGGTCCTATGTTAAACTTAGTCCCCCGCTGGCGGTCATCTTGGATGATGGATTGGCTAGAAAGTAACAACACTTGGTCAGCACCTCATAAGGAACATTAATGTCATGTTTGGTTTCATTCCATTCAGTGGTTCTCTAGAAGAAGTTCAAAATGTAAAAAGTTAACGACGACGACGGACGCCAAGTGATGTGAAAAGCTCACTTGGCCCTTCGGGCCAGGTGAGCTTAAAATGGTGGTTTGACTCCCGCTTTAATGTCAATATTAAATATAACATTAAAATGACAACATTACATGATATGATTACAATACAAATAAATGGGAAAACATATAGGACAGAGATGTGGCATACCAAATCTCCCGCTTAAACATCTTGTATTTCTACTAAAGCCATATCAATATCTTCAAAGTATTCATAGGCCGATAAATTGAAGTCTTCTGTATCGCTATCTGATACAGCATAATCTTCTTGCTCCTCGAGCTCAACAACAACTTGTTCTGGCAGAAATAATTTCTCAAGAATTAAGATATCACAGGAATCATAATTACAAGATTTAGCACACAAGTCTCAGCATGAATGTTTCCCGCTTTCTTTCTTCATCAAATCATCCAAGTGTGAATTTCTGAGGAAATTACACATCATATCTTTTTTTTCACAAATTTTAGTTGAAAGAATTGCTTTCAACTTCTGCAATTGGTATCCATAGTGTCGGATTATAGTACCCGATTGATTTCCATCTTTCATCTCGCCCTATTTTTTGCAGCAACTTGTTCACTTTTTTTTTTTTTTTTTACATCTGAACCCATTTTTATTGATTAAAACTTGCAAATATTTGTTGTATAAAATAAGAATTTGAGAATTTTTTATTTAATTTGATATATACCTATAAAAAAACCTCCTACAACGTTACAAGTTTTAAGGGCTCTTTAAGGGGTTACAGTATGCTACTACAAGAGTATTATGGATATAATTTTTTACTGCATTACTCATTTGTATTTTCTACTATTTTAACTTACCTTTATGTATCCTTCTATAATGCATTAAAACGTTTATATTGAATACAGTATCATGAATATATAATTCTTATATGATTTACATATCTGTAAATACTTGAACTGGATTGGTCAATAAGAATTTTTCTCTTGGTTTACACTTCGATAAACCATGTTTCCGAAACTACTTTCGTAATCTATTCATTCGCGATAAACATTCTTGCAGGGATACTGGGATTTTCGGCAAATTGAGATCAATATAGCGGCCAACTCCTTAGTTACGACATGTCAGGTGTGCAGGTGATGGTAATGATAGTAGCCTTTACACAAAAAAATGTTAATAAAAAATCGCCAATATTTGGCTAAAGAATTATAAGGATAAAACACATTTGCCTTTTTTCTCCAGCATTGTGCACCTCATACAAAAAAAAATTGAATCTTTTTAATTATTTCAAAAGTAGTCTTCCTAAACTCGAAAAGGAAATTACAACTAGTTCAAACTGGTCTAATTCAAACAAGACACATATATAAAGTCTTTTTCGTTATATGTATGGGACAAGTTACCACTACAAAAATTAATAACCATACAATATATGATTGCAAGGCATGTCTTATTACCAATTCAGACATTGCATCAAGCCACTGATCTTATCCAAGCAAGAACAGAGACCTTGTTCAACTATGCACCATTATCACGGATACGATATTGGAAAATTCTCCACCAACCTCAAAGGGCGTTGCAAATGAAATTCAGATCTTTGTTAAAATTTCTCATATAGCAGAATGAAAAACAAATTGGCCTAGACTTAACAAAATCAGTATCAAAAGTAATGAAACTAACACAAAAAAAAGAGTTATTTGGAAAAAAAAAAGAAAATTGACGCAACAAACAAGGAAAACAGCATCAAAATTGTAAAACAAATTGCTTCCAATGATGTTGATATCAAGATTTTTTATCATCGGGTAAATCTTACATTCAATATGACAGGGACAGACTCTCGACATACTATGTTACTCATGAGGAGGCAGAAACCTCTATGTTGAATAAAATACAAAAAGAACAAGATGGTAAATATGTACCTAAAACACCATGGCAATTACCAATCCTACACTTTTAACCAGGATATGTTCCTAGATGATTTAAAATCTACAACACCAGGAAGCAAAATTAAATGGCAATATCTCGCAAGAAAATATAATGTACTGAATAAAAATGGTACATTATTATGGGACATATTGACAACCTTCACATTCGAAGGGACGTGAATTAAAAGAAGAGTATATCTTTTTACTTCTGACGAAAATATTGTTTTTGGATTAGTAAGGGAAGTTTGGATAATCCTACGTTGAAGAGGCTACTTCCGGACAAAACAGTGCAAAAGGATTTGCAAATGACGGAACACAGTTGAATGATGTAAAGATCATAGTCAAACAAAATAAAGTTCTTGCTGCTTATCCCACAACAAAATTAGGATTCACTGTTTATATTATGAACATTTTGCAGAAATACGATTTATCGACATATGTTGATGTTTTCTGTGAAACCGGACTGGGACCATGGAAAAGAAGATTTATAAATTTGTAAGCACTCATGACACTGGAAACCAATGAATCAAGGGATCCAACGCTATATGAACATAATGAATCAGTCAATCATAAGCTAGAAAAAAATTAACAAACAAAGAATAGGTACCCTTGGTAGAAAATGTATATTCTGGTGATCTCAAAGAGATAGAAACATTATGATGTATGAAATCATAAGGAAAATGTAGTCCCACTATGTCAAGAAAATTTAGACGCATCTACAATACGTTTCATTTAAAAAATAATGTAGGATCAATCGGTTTGATTGATTGATTGATTGTTGGTTGCTTAACGTCCAGTGGCAAATATTTCATGCATATTCAGGACGAGAACAAATTAACAATAAATACAATAGGTAGGTTCTGTAATAGGGGTGTCCGGGATTAAGGTCGGAGAAATTTAGACTGCCACGGGAAATGAGGGTAAATTGATAGGGACAGAAATTTAGCCTTGCAACAGGTCACCTACGGACCCCTCAAAGAGTTGTTGCAAGGGTTTTTAACGTGCAAAGAGCGTGGCACTCTCTTTACACGATGATTGATTGTTGGTTGCTTAACGTCCAGTGGCAAATATTTCATGCATATTCAGGACGAGAACAAGTTCACAATAAATACAATAGGTAGGTTCTGTAATAGATTAAGGGATTAAGGTCGGAGAAATTTAGACTGCCACGGGAAATGATGGTATATTAGATAGGGAAAGAAATTTAGCCTTGCAACAGATCACCTACGGACCCCTCAAAGAGTTGTTGCAAGGGTTCTTAACGTGCAAAGAGCGTGGCACTCTCTTAACACGAGGCATCGGGTTTAACGTCCCCATTCTGACCGGACGTGGCTGCAAATTTGTACATCCCGCACAGCCAAACGGACGCCCCACTTTAGCACGGGTTTTACTGCCGGTCGGAGGAAGACCAATGGTGACCATACTTCTATTCCCCAGTCACCCTTGGGGGACTCTTTACACGAGGCATCGGATTTAACGTCCCCATTCTGACCGGACGTGGCTGCAAATTTGTACATCCCGCACAGCCAAACGGATGCCCCACTTTTGACGAGGGTTTTACCGCCGGTCGGAGGAAGACCAATGGCGACCCTACTTCTAATCCCCAGTCACCCTTTGGGGGTTAATCGGTTTGAATAATTACCCAAAATATCAAGTACCAAACTTGACTCCTAAAAGGGTCGTTATTCCAAGGCCTCAACCACTTTTGTCTTTCAATTCTTACAACAATTCATTCTCACCTCAACATTTCAATCAGCAACTTTCACAGTTTGGATACAGTATTAATCATGGTAATGGACAAGAATACAGGCAAATAGCGTCACAAGTTACATGCAGTAAGCCGTTTTCGTCAGTGGTTAGAGGGGCCTATGATACCCTCTACGATCAGCATAGTACGAATCAAGAATAAATTGAAACGTTACAATGTCATAGTTGCTGCTCTCCTTCTGCTTAGAAAAATCGCTTTCAAGATGAATGAAGTTATCGACTCTAGTGTTGCATTTGCCATCAGCAATGCGGAGTTGAAAAGAGGAGGTCTCGACACGAAAGGCAATATATACTGGTTGGAACGCCCTTAGGAATAAACAAACAAAAACTAAATAACATACAAGCCTTATACAAAAAATGGCATTTATTCTTTGGGTATGGCATATACAGCTGTAACTCTCTGTGTTAACTGAGATCCTGGTATTCACGTTCGGATATATTGGAATCTGTATCGGAATTTATAAGCTCATACGTTAAATTTCTCGTAATAACCGATTTAATATTATATTCTCCTGAATTTTTAGAATGATTATATACAATTTCTGTTGACAGCATCTATGTTGGTACATTTAAAGGAGTAAGGTGAACGGAAGTCGAGAACACTTTTAACGTCGGAGAAGCCTTTAGATATTTGTCTCTGTAATTTTTCTACATCTCTGAAAGTTATTAAATTAATGCCTGTACCAAGTCAGGAATATAATAGTAATCGTCCATTCGTTTGCTTTGCTTTGACATTTGATTTAACCATTTGATTAAGGACTTGCAGTTTTGAAATCAGTATTTGTGTTTTTTTACCTTTTCCACTACATAGGCTCAAGGGGGGTGAACATGTCTATCGTATGGCCTGTAGTAAAATCGTAAAAAAATAAACAAAGGAGCAGCTGAGCCTATTGAGTATATTTCAATGAATTTACCTATGTTGAAAGACGCGAATGATGTTAAATCATGAACATATTTGTTTGGTCTCGCATTAAAAATAACAATTTGGGTACCGTGACATTAATTGCAAGTCAGTCGAACATGTCTATAAACTGCATATTTTATTAAACAATACATAATTCTGGATGAATAACAATTGAATTATATTATCATGTTGATCACTGAAAATAGAAAATATGTCTATTTTCTTTATAGACATATTTTCTCTCTGTATATCCTGTAATGTGAATTACGATATCCCGGCGACAGCAGACTAAAATGACATGAAGTAAGTTTATATCCCTTTTTTTAATCTTTATTCTGACAGTAAGTTTATATCCTGACACAAGATATTGTACAATAAGTGTCTTCTATTTTTTGCACGTCACACAGGTAATTGAAAATAAAGTTGTCGTTTCAAGTATGAAGAGATGTAGTGTAGCGTTGTGGCTTTTCCAACGGTTAAATGAGTATTAGCATGGGATTCATTCTCGTTAACTTTCACAAATATTGCAAGAAGGCTCGCACATTAATTTGTTAGTGAAGCAGCCACTTGTATAAATATTGCTTTAATTTCTAGATCTGATAAATGAAATTTTGAAAAAAAACATGAATGCAATCGAACTAGATATGTAGTTTAATTTCTAGATCTGATAAATGAAATTTTGAAAAAAAAACATGAATGCAATCGAACTAGATATGTAGCAAGTTCTATGCAGACTTTGTATGACTGATTCCCATACTAAAGCTGCAATGGATCTGATGATGATGACGACAACGAACTAGTGGCAACACTCCACACCCAATTCACATATAGTCCGCTGGCCACGTTATTACTGGTGACCTCAATGACCCAACTGTCGAAAAACACTTATCCTTCCTCTATGACAAATATGTTGTTGTCCCCGCAGATAAAAGCCCCAGACAACACGTTGTTTGTGTAAAACTCTTTACATTAACTGCTTGATAAACAAATTAGGTATTGACAATTCACTTGGAACCTCAACATATACCCTCACCACACTTACATTTTGGGGTCCAACAATGTTGGCATGGGCTTCATTTTATGACCTGCACCAATACCAATGACTTAGTGCCAATACCAGGCACTTTAACATTCCTATACTATATGGAAAGTTAATAATGGGGAAAACCGTAATTGCTATGTGTGCTGCATGGCTTACTGGGTGCAAGGAGACTCACATAGCCTCTAGGTAATCATTTTTAAATTATTTACTTAAGATAGGAATAAAAATCAATGGGTATGCTTTATAATGTATGCATTAAACCATTCAGTTAATTTGGTCTTGCACAACACAGTTGGATTCAAAAGTATGTTCTCTTATTAAAAAGAAAGTTGTATATTTTCAAATCATATTCAGTGAAACCAATGTATAATGATATAGATAGATATGGTGTGAGTGCCATACAGACATTTGAATTGACCATTTTAGCTTTTTTTAGAGATTATGTAGAAATGAATATCTATTTGGTTGTATAATTAAATATTCTTCTTTCCTCACTGACTATATTTGATTACCGAAAGTAGGAATGGGTAAAAAAGTAAGATTGTACAAAAGTATAAAAATCTTGTTGGTATTTTGACATGCCTGTTGATTATGATGAGTACTACATTACACGTGAAATTAATACAATACCATTTATTTCTAATGAAAACTAATGCTTTCATTACCCCAATAATATGTGAAGTACTTAATTGAATTTCTTGTTTTGACAGGTGTACTTTAGCATTTGTGAATTCTTGGTTGACTAAGTCAACACTTTATATGGGATGAACCAATAGCATCCATGGCATGTTTCATTCCATTCTATTCAGTGGTTCTCTTAGAAGAAGTTCTAGCTGAAAATCTAATGAATGGCATGCCAGCCGAATAATTGCGTCCACAGCCAAACAGACCAACAATCTTGGAAATATGTTGAATTATCTAGGTTCGTGTTCAATATCGTAGCAGCTACGTAGCTGCTATCAATATCTATGTAGAAAGTATAGGCATTCCTCAAAGTGACAATACTACGCTGGAACTTAAAAAAAGCCATAACTTCTACTTTAAGATTCAATTTCAAATGGCTATAACTGGACGTAACTGGTGTGACTTTGTATTGTGGTCACCTATTGGACCTCCAAATGTAGACAAATCATACGTGATGAACAATTAATAAAATCTATGTAGGGAAATGTCAAAACACTATGGTATGAAATTCTTGCACCAGAAATTTTTGAGATGAGAGTTCCGAGAAACCTGAATCCAATTTTTTTAATACGATAAATGACAATAAATAACTCTATACATTTCTTTTTTTCTGAACTTTTGTTTCTTTTTTGTGTGGTTATAAATGCATATGATTTTCCAGTTCAAACATGTACAAAATGTGCCACTGTCTGGTTAATCTACCGGTAGAGAGCAGAGATACCCGATTGGAATTGTACATGGACTGGTAGAGAACAGATAGAACCGAATGGAGACTTACATGGACTGGCAGAGGGCCCCGAATAGGGACACAGCACAAGATTTCCTTGGTGGTTCTAGTTTACCAGAATACCAAGAAGGTGGTAACCAGAGGGCCCCGAATAGGGACACAGCACAAGATTTCCTTGATGGTTCTAGTTTACCAGAATACCAAGAAGTTGGTAACAGTGACAACCATGGATAGCGCAGTTGCACATTCTAGAGATTTCTTCGATCTCGACGAGCAGAGTTGCCCAAGTTCATAAAAAGTAAAATCACAAAAATACTGAACTCAGAGGAAAATCAAATCGGAAAGTCCCTAATCACATGGCAAAATCAAATGACAAAACACATCGAAAACGAATGGACAACAACTGTCATATTCCAGACTTGGTACAGGCATTTTCAAATGTAGAAAATGGTGGATTAAACCTGGTTTTATAGCGCTAAACCTCTCACTTTGTACGATAGTCTCATCAAATTCCGTTATATTTACAATGATGCGTGAACTAAACAGACATAATAAATAAAATAGTCAAAATATGGGTAAAGCAGTCATCATCGTCTTACAATTTTAAAAGAAACAATTTCGCGTGTCTGACGTCAGAAAATTTATACGTCACATATTTTTGGCGTTCAATGTTTATACAAACAATTTTAAAATTTCAACATGGGCAATGTTAGCATACAGGGTTAAAAAATCAAAAGTATGTAAGAATTAATTTCAGAAATAGACCGAGATTTAAAATAGTCCAAAAGATGGAGTTGCTGCCTGCAATGACAGAACTCATTGTCTCTGTACAGAAAATGGCAGCATTTGTACGCCGAGGACTTGTGGCAGGATAAAATTATATAATTCTTTTTTTTACGTAAAACCAGTATTATTGCATCTCTTCATACTATAAACTACAAATTTATTATTTTACCTGTGTGACGTACTAAATATAATTGTCATGCCAGGTATAATCACACGATTACCGCAAATACGTTAGGGATTGTCACTTTCGCGTGCTACCAACGAGTAATCATTGGAATATATGTGGAATTTTAAACTACCGATTGAGAAAGTAATAGAATTTGAATTTAAATCATTATTCGAAAATGAATATTATGATAGTGTAAAATCTCTATAACATACTTAAGGATTATGACCCCTTCTGAAGTCAAGTAAATTACGAAATGTTCATATTGTAAAAGTATTGAAACAGCAAAGATAATGGATGGAAAGAGATGGAGCGTTTAGTATCACAACAATAAACAAGCATGTGAGAAGTAGTACTTCACAACATCTACCAAAATCTGATTTCTCAATACGATCAGGTTCGAGTTGCAACGGAACACTGTAATTTTTTTTTTATCTCAAAGGGTGACTGGGGAAACGAAATCTTGTCACTTAGTCTTCTACCGACCGGCAGTAAAACGCTCGCTTAAGTGGGGCGTCCGTTTGGCTGTACGGGATGTATTAAATTTGCAGCCACGTCCGGTCAGAATGGGGAAGTTAAATCCGATGCCTTGTGTAAAGAGAGTGGCACGCTCTTTGCACGTTAAGAACCCTTGCAGCAACTCTTTGAGGGGTCCGTAGGTGGCCTGTTGCAAGGCAAAATTTCTGCCCCTATCCAATATACCCTCATTTTCCAGTGGCAGTCCAAATTTCCCTGACCATCATCCCGAATGGCCTCTATTATGACAAGACCTACCTATTGTATTTCTTGTTAACTTGTTCCCGTCCTGAACATGCATGAAACATTTGCCACTGGACGTTAGGCAACCAACAATCAATCAATATATTTTCAACGAATGCTTATTATTTGAAATACAAATAATACTTTTGTATGCTGAGTATTATAAATGCATTAACTCGATTTAATGTACCAACATGCCTTATGTATCAAAGACTAGATGACATCTTATTACTAATATAGGTTACATCTCAATAATCTGATGGTCATATGCTTTATAAACTTATTAGTTAATTTCTTGCTAGTTTAAAGTTCACATGAATTAAAGTTCAAACTACAGTACCTTTTTTACATTCATTTTTCCAGACTTTTTTTCTTGGCCTGCTGGTTCATCTTTGTTTGATGGTTTATTTGTCAGTCTAAGTCTGTATCAAAGGTAATGTCTTTGAAAAAGGTCGTGTCTCTGTGTGTGTCTTAGGTACTGTCACTGTGTGTGTTCCTGTATGTGTCATGGGAACAGAAAATGTGTTTGTCATAGGCGCTGTCAATATGTATGTTAGCATTAGGTCTCATCAGTTTGTCTGTGACAGGTTTCGTCAGTGCATGTGTCAATGGTGTAGAATGTGATGTTTAAATAATATCCTGTATTATATCTGATGTGCTTTTGGAAAATGCAATGAACGAATTAGTGATAAAGTATATTTTTTTACCTTTTGTGATGTATGTGGAAATAAAATTAATTTTAAATCGTATTTATTTATTGATGATGAAAGAAAACTTTTTATACACAAAATTGTTTTAATACTGTTATAATGTTTGATTTAAACACAAAGTTTCGCAAGAAATAGTATAAAATTACACAGCTCCCAATCATCGCACTTATGACGAGTGTTTTCCACACACACACAACCTTCCCCTTCAAATACCTTTCGAAGTATCCTGCTTGGCTTACTTTACCTGGTGTGATAACCATATGGCAGGTTGTTTTGATAACATATTGAAAGCATATCAAAATACTATAAATGTAATGTTAAGCACTCAATCATTACAACATTCAAGATAATATAAATTATCCAATTCTGCCCCTGTCTCAACTCTACATCTTACTTTATGCATATTTGTCAATTAAAGTTCACATTTTCTGCGATTTGTGATTTCATTAGTACCTGATCTTAAATGTCACTCTTGTCTTTAACATGCTTCTTATGATTTCTTTCCCATCACTTGATGGTTCTTTAAAGGCAATGCCATCTGGCAACCCTTCCACATCTACCTTGATAGAATCCTATTTAATTTCTTTATAAGGCACTGGAGTACCTAAATTTGTTGAATTTGCTAGAAGTAGAATATATAAAATTTTATTTATATTTTCTTTTCAGTCCAACACTTATTGACAATTTAACTTTGCAAATTCTTATCATTAACAGCAAGTAGACGATTTTGTACATTTCTACAGTTAAGATTAATTATTGATTATATACACATTGGCTAGAGGTATAGGGGGAGGGTTGAGATCTCATAAACATGTTTAACCCCGCCGCATTTTTGCGCCTGTCCCAAGTCTTGTATTAATTTTAATTTTAGTTTCTTGTGTACAATTTGGAGTTTAGTATGGCGTTCATTATCACTGAACTAGTATATATATTTGTTTAGGGGCCAGCTGAAGGACGCCTCCGGGTGCGGGAATTTCTCGCTGCATTGAAGACCTGTTGGTGACCTTCTGCTGTTGTCTGTTCTATGGTCGGGTTGTTGTCTCTTTGACACATTCCCCATTTCCATTCTCAATTTTATTTGAATTTCACTATTTAGAATGAGGTAAAGAAGTACACATTTTGTCTATATAGTTCTTTTAATAATTAAATCTGTAACTTTTCAGACATATGTGACATCTATGATCATTTGTGTGTAAGATTTTTCATCACTTTGTACAAAAATAATTCATTAAATGAATTTTGTTTTCTGTTTCTACAAAAAATTTATGTATGTGTTTGTTAAACCGAGCCATTTAAGGGGATATCACTCTTATAATATAAATAAACTTTAAAAATTGTAAAAACTTAATTATCACCCACCCCAAGCTGCATTAAAATGCTTTCTTACAAGCTGTTTCACTTCTTTCCTTTCTTCGTCAGTCTCTTAAAATGAGTTATCAATTTTTGACACTTTGACTTTCTTTCCTGAAATAAATGTACCATGAATACAATCAATAGTGTCATGGTTGATTCATCTAATACTTTTAACTAATAGATTGTTTTGCATGTAATTATGCAGCAATGTAAAAAAAAAGTCTGATTTCAGGCTGGCTACTTCGAATTGTCAACAAGGTTAATACAATAGATCGATAAGGTGACAGGGACATATAATTCATATATCACAATAAGTAAGGCCAAAAGATATCTTATGAATTAAAAAATAAAATGATGAACGAAATCAAATTTACCTGAAAAGAACACAGAAAACTTGTGTTCAATTTCACAGAAAAAAAATGGACTGCATCTCTAGTGCCAAAAATATCTGGTGCTCTGTCCGTCTCTCTGTTACAGCCTATCCCACAGACAGAATGATGCCAACTTTCGTAATTCCAAGTTTATTGAACATATCTCGTCCTTCACGTCTCCTTTGTTTGATGTTCTAACATCCTAGTGGTTAACGAATGGTCAAGTCTCATGTATGGGGGAAGCTCACGGGCCCATCCTGCTAAATTTAGTCCTTCTTGTATTATATTTAAGGGCATACGATACAGTTTTGATTCTATATTTAAATTTTGCTGACAATTTGCACATAGGCTACATTTTGCCTGATTAAATCAAATATGTTATAAAAAAAAATACCTTCATGTGATACTTATTGAGTAAAATGAGGCCCACAATTTGTTTTTCAAATAACTCTTATTTATCAAATGTACACGAATGTAGTGAAAAACATAATTTTTTGCTGCATATTTATCAAATTTAAAAAAAAACTTGCACTATTTACGTTAACATGTAAATTGGCACACACAGTCTTCTAACGTAATCATACCAAATGGTATTTTGAAACAGGGGGGCCCATGAATTCGTTTTCAAGATAGATAAGTTTGAATGATAATGTAACGAAAATCGGTCATAGTTTATTTGTTTTGATGTGAAATACCAGTTGTCTTTTTCTGTTAGTTGTGTTTCTATATTATATACTTTTCTCCATAGTTGGAGCACCATCTGTTACTTAAAAAACCCCTAAAGTATGTATAACCTTGCTTTTCACCCCTTTAAGTTTAATGGACTGATCCAGATGGTAGTATATAAACTAGCTCAAGACAGAGAAAATTTGTCAGCCGACCGTGCAAGGGCTGTATAGCCAGTCAAGGTCGTTAAAAAATTCCATTTGTTTGAAACTTTGTCAGTTTTATGTGGACCGTTGAAGTGATAACATCAGGGATTATTTTCCAACTGGTAAGTAGAGTGACTTTAGTGATTCCAAAGGATATATATAAATAGTGTTCGGATTTATATGTGGATATTGCAATAGTGATTGTGATATAAAGTGAAATTTATATAATATTGTGGAAGTGTATTAGTGAAAGTGCACTGTGTTAAACCTTACCAGTTTGGATAATATTCATTGTGTGGGAACTCATAGGGATAGTTAGTGCGTGAGTTCAGCTGTGTTTACATAAATATATTTTTTGTGCATTGAAGGATTTGTGCAAGTGTAACTGTCACTGTGATATTGTGGTTAGTTGTATATTAACAAGGTGATACTACAAATTGGTAGACATTGTAAATAAAAGTTGTATATGTGTTATTGTGTTCATGCGTGTTGTGGGATACTTACTTGATGCATGTTGCATAGCAATCGGTTGGTGACATTGTGTAATAAAGGGCCTGATGCATGTTGCATAGAAATCTGTTAGTGACTTTGTGAATATATCGGTCTGATACATGTTGCATAGTGATTGCATAGTGACATTGTGTACATATGGTCTGTTATGAAACATTGTGTTTCAGCATTGTGAATGAGGTACTTCACCTTGCATTTTGATTTATGTGCATTGTGCTGTGTATATATTTGACATTGTGAATTCAGTTTAGGATGTGTTAATTGTTTTGAATAGAACAACTGGTTGTGGTACAAAATTGAGTTTAACACTTGAAATCATGATTTATTCAGATGCGGATCCATTGATCGCCCCGTTACACGTTACAATAAAAATCAGTCGAAAACTGAATCTTTTCCCGATCAGTCATAGTTTGACGTCGCGAAATAACAATTTACGTTAGCAACGTCATTACCTTCCCTGTAACTGTATCGTATGCCCTTAAGTTGTAGTTCACATTACTCAGTCTTAACTGGTTTGTTTTCAGTGCTTTGTTCTTGTTTTCAGCGCTTTGTTCCTCACTAAAACTTGGTTGCACCATTTCTTATTGTGCAATCTGTAGGTCTTCGCTCCTACAGTCATCAGAATTTTTTGATGTATCCATTCTTATAGATTTGTTAACGGGTTTCAATTTGAGCATTGACTTCTTTGGATTCATGAGATGTTTTGAAGTGTTATGACACCGATTCACATATAACTATCTCTTGTGGTCTGTTAAAGTTAAAACTGTCAAAGTTAAAACTGTCAAAAACAGTGTTTATTGTATCTGGTATTTCGATTTTTACCTTTTTTATTGTTCCTAAACCATCGACATAATCTGTCAACGATGGTATTTGTCATGGGAACGTATGGATCTCTGTTAGAAAATCACTTTGATACACTCGGGAAGGACTCCGATGTGGTTTTGCCACGTGTTACAAATTATAATTAAATGCGGTTCCTTCAAACAACATACGTAAAAGATCTCAAGACTTTACACCGTTTTTGGAAAGATTGGAACTTGTTCTAAATCTTTCCTAGGGCACCGGCCTCCCTAACAACACGAAAGGTTAGCTACTAAATTTATGTATTCACACTGAAATATAGTTCCCTTTAGTTCTCAAGTATGTGCACATAATACACATACAAACTGTTAAAAAATGGGTATATTTTTGGAGCAGTTCATTCAAGAATGTATGTCATTAAGGTGTGTTGATGTGGAGGCTTTTTTTAATCATTTTGATTAGGTAATTGAGTATCGATACAACACTAGTATGATTGACAACTGCCATTATAACAGAACAATCAGAAACAAGGTGTAGAGTGCCTTTTGATCTATTTATAAAGTATTTTTCAGCACAGGGCATACACAAATTAAAAAAACTTCTTTTATTGAAATGTGGATTCTTTCTTGATTGCAAAAATATATATTCACTTCTTATAAATATTCAAATGCCTAAAATTGTGAATAGACATATGTTTGATAGGGAATAAACTAAAAAAAAGGTTTGTTATATTTTATAGTTTTAAAATTTTACTAACTGTTTCAAGCCAATTACTGATAAAAAAAATTAAGTAAACTAACCTAAATTGTTGATTTATTACAGATGATTATTGGAAATTTATCATGTAAAGTATAGGCCTTACTTGAATACCTTTTACATATTCATATTTATATTTATAAATTTTTTAAAGATCTTGTTAATCCTTAATTATTCATTTATCATTCAGACATAATTATAGAATCACTTTATGTAGTGTAGATCAAACGTAATAGGCAATGGATAAATCCTCCTTAAATATATCTAATATACACATTTGTGTATTCAATTATGAGGTCAAATACTTGTGTATTAAGAATTAGATGATTATTGGAGGGTCTGTATAATTATGTAAGACTGAGGTTGATAATTATGTGGTCAATTTGATTGGCAGTTTAGAAGGTGGGGCATTGTAATTAAAGGTCCAACTTTTAATCTTCAATGTCATATAACCTATGTTTCAACTTAGAAAATGCCCTAAAACAACTTATTTAGATTATTTTTTTAATTTCATGTATGACAAAGCTTGTTGCCTATAACTTTTTGCTTAAACTGTTAAAGCATGGGTCCCTTTTAAAAAGTCTTCATTTTCCAGTGGCAGTCAAAATTTCTCCGACCAAGCCGATGACCTCTACTATTACAAGACCTAATTATTGTTTTATTGTTCTCGTCCTGAACATGCATGAAATATTTGACACTGGACGTAAAGCAACCAACAATCAACCAATTTAATAGTGAGCTGCAAGGGGATCGAATGTTTTACTTTTTTTCAAAAATTGCACCGTACGATTTTTTGACAAGTCGAAATGTTGAGTTTAACCTTTGAACTACCAATACTCTGATTTATAGCCGTATAGTCCGAATGACAAATTAAACTGTTTAAATAAACGACTTTTCCTTACTAGGTCACCGTGCTAATTGTCTTTATTGATTGATTGAAAAGAGGTAAATTATGTAGGAAGATACTAAACAAAAATTGTAGAAGGGAGTGTAGAAATTAGGGAATGTTAAATTAATGTATTGCTTTTTGGATAAATTTTGAAAACAACTAGAAGGATAAATGTATAAACAAGTTAAATACATCGTCTTTCGTCCCAAATCCTCCCCCTCCCCCCGAAGGAACGCCGGGAGTATATACATATGACCCAATCTAGTATGGATAAGTAGTGAGTAAATGTGTACGCTGATTACTGTTTTTGCCTGGTCTGTACACTTTCTTTCATTAGGTGAGCTTATCACTATACATAGTGAACTGTTTGCTTAATCACTTGAGGTGGATTTATGATTTTCTCACAGAGATCCATACGTACCCAAGACAAATACCACTGTTGACAGATTTTGTCTTGCAATAATAAAAAAAACTTCCCTTTGTTCACCGCCTAGAAGACCTGTTAAATGAAAATCGCATTATTATGAATCCTGCATGAGGAACAATCAAAGTGAGAAAGAGCCAAGAGAATATAAGTTTGCAGCCTGTCAATTATTTTTTAAACTAATTTCCAAATTTGTTAAGTGATGTAGGTAATGGAAGGTCCTGTTGAGCAGCTTTTTGTTTGTCGAGGTGGAAGATGTTGTCATGCGGGATGAGATATTTTTGATTGCTTCTTCTTGTGTCATATGTGCTGTTTCCGTGTACAAAACATGAACGATTTGTACAAACACATGTGATTTAAAGTACTCGAGTGGTTTTTTTCCTTCTATTTCCTTCCTTTCTTACTACCATCTTTAATTCTTCAATGTCTAACAGTGCACAAAAAAAAGAAGAAAAATAAGGGACATTTGAAAGGTGTGTAAAATAAGCGTCTAGAGTACTTGCCCCTTTTTTATACACACACTCTCCTGCATCTTCCGGTAATGTGAAGAAAATGTCCGGCCGTGTGCAATAATAATGCATATTTATGTCACTCCATTTCCCGCGGCAAATAGTTGAAACGCCCGAAGTCATCGTTTCCAACGTGCAGACATTCATGTAGACTCAGAAATGTCAAAATTCTGTATTCCGTTAACATCTGGCAGTCATAGTTTCCGCGTCTGGCGTAAATATGAAATTTCAATCTTGGTATCTATGATGAGTTTATTCCCATATTATAAAACTACATTTGTTTATCCTCGCCACAAATTAAATATAGTGTCTGTCACAATCACTAGTAACTGTTTTTATTACTGAAGGGGTCATTTTAAACTGAACAACTCTTAAATGCCTGAAATAACCGCAAGGAAAAACGTCAAGATCTTTTTCAGTTGTTCAGTACACCAACTATCGCAATCGATTAAGTACCAGTCAGTACTGGTTCAGGTAATTCAGAAAAAACGCCTAGCAGTAAATCCAGTACTGTTAAGTACATTTTAGTACACGTCAGTTCATCGATAGAATTTTTGTCCAGTACTTTTCAGTGTATAAAAATTTCATGAGGATTGTTTCCCTGTGAATAGCAGAGGAATCGAAATTATAAAAAAAAAAACGCGAAAAAAATAATGAATAACATTAAATAATAACGAGACATAATCGGCAACTGGACTGTAGATACACGTCTTTGTTTTCTTTGTTAACATTTGTTTCTCTTCCATAAATAGATAAAAGATAACACAATTAATAACTGTTTAAATATTTGTATGGAATAACTAAGGATTTGTATATAGTAATTCTATATTAAATCCTTGCACTAACCAAGGATGTATAACTAACTAATATACATCCTTGCAATAACCAAATAAAATTCTGATAATTATTCTTTAATGGTTACGCAAATATAAAATATTGATGACTGTAAAATGAGTCTAGTCTTTTCCAGTAAGGTTAAAATTTAAAAACGCGGGCAAATCTTTGATATATACTTCCTGGGCCATTACTTGTGAAAGTTTTGGACAAATTTCAATATTTAAAGAAAACAGGCCCAACAGTTGAGGAAAGACGACCAACTAAAATGGCTTAAGATTTATTTTGACTCGCCGTTTGGGTATCGGTTGAAATTTGACACGGTTGCAAGTTATATAAAAGTTTGATTTAAAATTTAAGTCGGGACCCAGAGATCAAATTAAAGTTGGAAAACTTCGTAAGAAACAAAACTTATTCATTACATAAAGGGGAAATTAAATATTATGTCTACCCTAAAATGCAATCAATGAAATGTCTTTAAAGTCGTACAAATACTTAAAAGCAAGATACGGAGTAAATACCAGTAGTACAACAAATTGTTTCCAGTATTTATCAAATAGTAACTACATCACGAATTCTTATTTCAGACCACGAAAACAAGTAGCCCCTTGGCCGACAGGGAGATCGACAGTTGTTTTTCCCCACAGAATACACACTAGAACAAGCAGCATCAATACCGAAGGTGGCTCGAATTGAAGTAGAAAAAGTTGTCATTACAAGTGTATGTATAAAAATTGATATCCAGGTTAATTTTTTTACTTGAAGTCACAATTAAAACAACCAATCATTTCAGAGTAATTTCCACAGAAAATAAAATAATTTAATTATGCATGTTAGCCAAATAGGTTATAATACAAATAACATAGTAACCAACAAGTCCATATCGTCAAATCCGGAGATATCATATTTTGTCGGGTGTTTAACTTTATATTCTTTCACTTTTACAATAGTAATTATACACAATATATCTATTGTTATATTAGCAGAAAATGTTTTCCGTTATACACGGAAGCAGGTGAGAGGGATGATGAAGACTATTTTAACCAACCTCAAGAAAATCTCGTGTAAAGAGAGTGCCACGCTCTTTGCACGTTAAGAACCCTTGCAACAACTCTTTGAGGGGTCCGTAGGTGACCTGTTGCAAGGCAAAATTTCTGTCCCTATCCAATATACCCTCATTTCCCATGGCAGTCTAAATTTCTCCGACCTTAACCCCGGACGCCCCTATTACAGAACCTACCTATTGTATTTATTGTTAACTTGTTCTCGTCCTGAATATGCATGCAATATTTGCCACTGGACGTTAAGCAACCAACAATCAATCAATCCTGATACTGCTCTCCGCAAGTCATTATAGTTAGTCCCAACCAAGTCTGTCAACTTCAAACACAAATTAAGTAAATTAAAACAATTGATATGGATTCACTGTTTACTTGTTAGTTTTGTTGTTATTTTTCTTTTTCTGAAGTTGAAAGAAGAACATGTATGAGAGTCAGGGATCATTGGTTTTAGATTATCTAGTTTTCCTCAATAAAATCACCAATTTAAGATTTTCAATTTTATTAATGTACCGTGTAAAATCATCAAGATTCAAAACACCAGGTTTTCCTTATTTTACTTTTTATATTGAGCAGTTTAGTTCTAACTTAAATTGTATGCTTAATTTAGGTAACAGTTTTTAAATCTAGATATTTTTATTCAAGTTTTCAAAGACAAAATATGAAAGTATAAAACTTACAAGGTGAATTTGGTATTTATATCCAAGTAATTGAACTGTTTATGAGTCCTAATTTCACTGGCGTTTTAAGAGAAAGTAAGTTCCATTTGTTTAGTTGTCGACAGTGGCTTGAATGTTTAATTGTTCAGTTTTGCCACAAGACTTAAGTACATATTTGTCAGCTGTTGGTTTCGTCCACGTTTTCTTTGCATAACTTTGATTGTCTGTTCTCTTTTGGTAGTTTTGGTTGTCTGTTCATGGTTTCAGAGAGGCCGTTCACACTTTCAGTTTATGCGTAAAATGTTTATTTATCTCCTTTTCGAGTTTAGTCTGGTTCTTACTTCACCACTTTGTTCGGTTTGGGTACCAATTTACGCATTACTAAGTGTTTTAATATGGATGTGTACAGTGTATCCTTGGATGTTTGAATGACATTGTCAGTGCTGTTAGTAATGTCACTTTTCTTTCGGACCAACACTTTCTTTGAATGACACATTCAGGACTCCATTTCGGGTGTTACTTTTCTTCTGATATTTCATCAGAGACACGATTGTGTTCAATGTATATCGCTGTTTATTTAGCTTATTATAGTTCTTTATTGCATCTAAAGCTAATTGTAGTTCATTCCTTGGGTCCGATAAGACAACAACTAAAGTTGCAAGAATGCACCTGCACGCGCGTCTGGCGTATTAAATTTTAATCCTGGTACCTTTGATAACTATATACACCACTGGGTCGATGCCACTGCTGGTGTACGTTTCGTCCCCGAGGGTATCACCAGCCCAGTAGTCAGCACTTCGGTGTTGACATGAATATCCATTATATGGTCATTTTTATAAATTTCCTGTTACAAAACTTTGAATTTTTCGAAAAACTAAGGATTTTCTTATCCCAGGAATAGATTACCATTACCTTAGCCCTATTTGACTCAATATTTTTTGAATTTTAGGTCCACAATGCTCTTCAACTTTGTACTTGTTTTGCTTTATAATTATTTAGGATTGAGCGTCACTGATGAGTCTTATGAAGACGAAACGCGCGTCTGATGTATTAAAAATTATAATTATAATCTTGCTACCTTTGATAACTATTAGCCAGGGACTCCCCTACTCACCTGATGAGCTCGCTTGGGAATGCTCACTTGAGCTGAGATGCACGTCACCTTGGAAAGCCCGGTGCTAATATACCGGGAGTAGAGCCATGCACACCACCGGAGCCCTCCAGTGCAGGAGAGCTGCAGGCGAATTGTTTATCGACAGAGAGAAAGTCATATAAAAAAAGCCAGAGTACTTTAAAAGGACAAGTGATAATCCTTATCATATGATATTGGGTAGTGCACATGCAACAGCAGGGTACGAAATCACACATGTGATGACTGGTCAGAAATTTCATTAGATGACCTTCTTGGCCAACTTAACCACTCATGTGTAATTTAAGTGAAACGTTTATGGTTATGGAAGTGTTGTCTTCTACCATTGTTGTAATTGAGGAATGTTTGTCTTTGTTTATTATGTATGGGAAAGAGTCAAGCTTATGTTTAAAGGGAGTGTCGACCATTTCTGGACCTCCGTACCGGCCTTAAAAGTCGTTCCCATATACTTGACAGTCGCTGTTGAGGGTCATAAGCATTCACAGTCTTAATGCTGCATACTTGTTGTAATTCAGGTTTTGTCCCCATCATCAATGAGTCAACGTCCTCACTTGGTGAATAATTTTAAATCTTTGATTACCTCAGAAAACTTTGACTTCCATGTTTAGTAAAACTAAGGTTGCTCTACTGCTCCCTCAAGGGTTTTCCGCTACGATTCTTCACTCTTTGAGGGGTCCGTAGGTGACCTGTTGCAAGGCTAAATTTCTGTCCCTATCCATGAAATATTTGCCACTGGACGTTAAGCAACATACATCTTTTGTCAAATATATATATACATCTGAAATTAACATCTAGAAAATGCCATAAACAAAACAGCAGGATGAATTTGTGCAATTTTGCAAAAACAATAATAGCTCGAGCTACTAAAGACCAAACAACAATTGACTATTGGGAAAAATACCATAATAACCGAAATGCATTACCAAACAGTCCTGAAAAATTGGTGCCAAAGTACGACACAATTTTCTGTGTTTCATAAAGATTTATTTAATATTCAAATATAATGACAAAATACAGTAAAATGAAAATAAATCCAGAAAAGTTCAGACTTATGTTACCCAGAATATAGACATATGTTACTAAAAATACAAAATGTTTTTTTTTTTATTTTTTGGTGTTTTAACGCCACTTTTAAGCACCGCATTTAGGCTATTTCGTGGCGGTCAGTTTTTATTGGTGGAGGAAGCCGGAGTGCCCGGAGAAAACCACCGACCTTCGATAGGAAAACTGACAATCCTAGTCAATTAAGATTGGAGTCGGGGTTCGAACTCACAACCTCAGTGTTGACTGGCTAGTGATTATAGTAGTAACTACTTAGACCACTCGGCCACCGAGGCCCTTAAAATACAAAATGGAAAAATGGCTATACCAATGGTCAAAAACAATTATTTCTGAATTCATTTTCTATGTACAAGTGGATGAAGCTATCCGAAAATGAAAAGGCTAAACACACATTTACAGACTATGAGCAGTGTATGGTTTTTGATGTCTCTCGACTACATAAGTCATTAGAAGGGGGTAAAAAAGACACACTTGTTGGGGCACACCAGAATTCTTGAAAAGTCCCCTCCAAATTCAAAAGCAGCTAAAAAAAAAGGTTGAAAATTTTGTAAAAGTATTTTCGCCACTTGCATCACATTAACTTAATCTAGATATGATCAAAACAGTTTCAAAGGTAATGAATAAGTCAGAGAGATTACATACAAAGAGTTACACCAAAAAAAGTAAAACACAAAAGAGGAAAACAGCAAAAAAAAATTCTGAAAAGAAACAATATTAAAATCAAAAATAAATTGTCCTCAAATGGACAGGATGTGCGCCATTTATTTGCTTCTGGAAAATCATTCAGAAAACATGACAACGACTGAATGTAAAAAGTATTTTGTGACAAAAGCTGAAGGAAAAATTTGAAAAACAAAACAGGACTCAATTAAAGCTAAAAAAAACACCATGGCAACTTTGACCATTATTCGTTTGAAAAAGAATTCTTGTCAGCAATGAGACAATTTTCTTATGGATCCCGTGTTAAATGGAAAAACATGGTGAAAAATTTATCGTAACCAACAGAAAAGGGGAAAGACCAGCCAATACAGGCTAGATATTGATGAGTTTTGCTCAATATAACATCAATACGAGGATAAGTCAGAATGCAAAGAGAAAAAAAAAGGGGGGGGGGGGGGGGGCAAAAAGCGATTGTCCAAGGGCTTGCGTATGCCATCAACAAGTTCAGCCAAAATTATGCGACAAGAAATACGTCACGGAGAGATTGATTTAGGGGAAAATTTGCCCCCTCCCAGATATCATCAAATGATATTAATAGCACGGGTCAGTTGGTGTAAATTGGTAATTTATATAAATAATTATATAATTTATCATTTGTTTGCTTTGCTTAGAATTGATACTAAAAAATCTGTCCCCCCAAGGGTGACTGGGGAATAGAAGTATGGTCACCATTGGTCTTCCTCCGACCGGCAGTAAAACCCGTGCTATAGTGGGGCGTCCGTTTGGCTGTGCGGGATGTACAAATTTGCAGCCACGTCCGGTCAGAATGAGGACGTTAAATCCGATGCCTCGTGTAAAGAGAGTGCCACGCTCTTTGCACGTTAAGAACCCTTGCAACAACTCTTTGAGGGGTCCGTAGGTGACCTGTTGCAAGGCTAAATTTCTGACCCTATCCAATATACCCTCATTTCCCGTGGCAGTCTAAATTTCTCCGACCTTAATCCCTTTATCTATTACAGAACCTACCTATTGTATTTATTGTTAACTTGTTCTCGTCCTGAATATGCATGAAATATTTGCCACTGGACGTTAAGCAACCAACAATCAATCAATCAATCAAAAAATCTGTCAGTTTGCAAAGACATATACATGTATTTGTTTGAAGTAATATTTTCCCCATCTTTGCAAATCATATCTTAAAAAATTCAGTATTCTATTTTATAATTGAGTAATATACATCATGTACATATTATATGTTCAACTTCATGATAACATTAACATTGAAATCACCTATATCACTATTTCTTTTTAAAATAAAAACCCATAATTGATTGATTGATTGATTGTTGGTTGCTTAACGTCCAGTTGCAAATATTTCATGCATATTCAGGACGAGAATAAATTAACAAAAAAAAAACAATAGGTAGGTTCTGTGAAAGGGGCGTCCGGGATTAAGGTCGGAGAAGTTAAGACTGCCACGGGAAATGAGGGTATATTGGATAGGGACAGAAATTTAGCCTTGGAACAGGTCTCCTACGGACCCCTCAAAGAGTTGTTGCAAGGGTTCTTAACGTGCAAAGAGCGTGGCACTCTCTTTACACGAGATTGATTGATTGATTGTTGGTTGCTTAACGTCAAGTGGCAAATATTTCATGCATATTCAGGACGAGAACAAATTAACAATAAATACAAAAGGTAGATTCTGTAATAGGGGGTTCCGGGATTAAGGTCGGAGGAATTTAGACTGCCACGGGAAACGAGGGTATATTGGATAGGTACAGAAATTTAACCTTGCAACAGGTCACCTACGGACCCCTCAAGGTTGTTGCAAGGGTTCTTAAAGTGCAAAGAGCGTGGCACTCTCTTTACACGAGGCATCGGATTTAACGTCCCCATTCTGACCGGACGCTGCAAATTTGTACATCCCGCACACCCAAAAGGACGCACCACTTTAGCAAGGGTTTTACTGCCGGTCGGAGGAAGACCAATGGTGACCATATTTCTATTCCTCAGTCACCCTTGGGGGTTCTTTACACGAGACATCGGATTTAACGTCCCCATTCTGACCGGACGTGGCTGCAAATTTGTACATCTCGCACAGCCAAACGGACGCCCCACTTTGGCGAGGGTTTTACCGCCGGTCGGAGGAAAACCAATACCGCCGGTCGGAGGAAAACCAATGGTGACCATACTTCTATTCCCCAGTCATCCTTGGGGGTAAAACCCATTATGACAAGGTTTATACGTGCAGGGCTATAAGTCTGTTAATAAGAAAAAAAAGCTTCAAAGCTGTTATGTTTTCCCCCTTTTATTGATGCGGTAAAGAACTGAAAGATTTGCAGTGATGTGTTGCATTGTTAAACAGAGAGGTGAGAAATTACAAGAAGGTCTATCAAACTGAGGCTGGGAAAGACCTTAATAACAGTAAACAGCTGTGTTTACAGCGCATGATACACCCTGGGCATATAGAAATTGTTGCTTAAATAAAATTGGAAAAGGCATTAAAATTGCCTTAAATTCAAATTGTTAGTCTTTTAACTCTATAACAACAAATAAATAAATAATAAATAAATAAAAAGGGAGCTTCCTAATATCAATCCTAACAATAAAGATTTTCCCGTTGGATTTACATTGTAGTTCCGCCATTTTGGTTTCTATGGTGGAACCCTTATTTACAAAACATTCGAAACTATTCAGTATTGTTCGTGTCATTGGATGAAGAAAAACTCAGAGTGATTCGAAAATTATGTAAAAAAAGTCTCCCAGCGTTTCTCGAAAAGAAAACCATTGGCTGAATCTGCCACATCCATCAAATGTGAAGGGTAATATTATACAGTGTAATCCAATCTTAGGTAGGTCAAAGGTTGGTCTTCTCGAGGGATTTTTTTTCATTCTACATGAAAATTGACGTCTCGAATGAACGTGGTTGATAGTCTCAAAATTGATGACTGAAACATCCTGCCAATTTCATCTGACGGCGGTCATAGGCATACTAGATTTAGTGTGCAAAATGTGAAAAATTGCCTTAAAAGAAATGGTTAAAGTTTAATAACTCTGAAACGACATGACAGTTTTTTTTCTAAATCGAATTGGAGCTTTCGTCTGTCAATCCTAATGTTGTGTGAATATATCATTATAAAAGGTTTACCTACTTTGTGTAGGGCCTCATGGGATCATCTGTGCCAAATTTGGTTAAATTCTGTTCAGTGGTTCTTGATTTAGATGAAATTGCAAAAAGAAAAAAAAAACAAACATGATGTTGACTTTTCGCATTACCCCACTTCGGACTACAAGAGCGCATGATCAGAAACAGTTGATTCAACAAATTTGTTGTCGTACCTACTGATGCAGGATGTTGTAAACCACAGTAAACAAATTATCAAAATTAGATGTTAAAATTTCATACAGATCCATGAATTAATACTTATGTTATCACATGTTAACCGTGTGCAGAGTTATCTAATAGTGGTGTCATAGGGATTTGACCACCACATTTTTGGAAAAGACCAACACAATTTTGGTAATTAAGAATGACCAATTGGTGAGGTGGTTCATGCAACCACTTATCGTGCTTAAAAAAACATCAAACAAGCTGCCATTAATGTACCATGTGGAAAAAACAACGGCTGTGGCAAAGTTATCATGAAGTGATTCTTATGCCTCCATCTCGTTGCATTCTAACCTGCACATACTTTGTCATTCTAGTATTGAACTCCATGAGTCCAAATTAGATGTTAATCTCTTGTTTCCTTCTTTTCTTTAGTTTCATCTGTAGCTTTTTAAAAACAAGAGTAGATTACTATCTTTTGATTTAAGATCCTTGGACCATATTGAAGATTGCTCAACTGTAATTGATACCCCAAGGTTGACTGGGGAATAGAAGTATGGTCACCATTGGTCTTCCTCCGACCGGCAGTAAAACCCGTGCTAAAGTGGGGCGTCCGTTTGGCTGTGCGGGATGTACAAATTTGCAGCCACGTCCGGTCAGAATGGGGACGTTAAATCCGATGCCTCGTGTAAAGAGAGTGCCACGCTCTTTGCACGTTAAGAACCCTTGCAACAACTCTTTGAGGGGTCCGTAGGTGACCTGTTGCAAGGCTAAATTTCTGTCCCTATCCAATATACCCTCATTTCCCGTGGCAGTCTAAATTTCTCCGACCTTAATCCCTTAATCTATTACAGAACCTACCTATTGTATTTATTGTGAATTTGTTCTCGTCCTGAATATGCATGAAATATTTGCCACTGGACGTTAAGCAACCAACAATCAATCAATCGTGTAAAGAGAGTGCCACGCTCTTTGCACGTTAAGAACCCTTGCAACAACTCTTTGAGGGGTCCGTAGGTGACCTGTTGCAAGGCTAAATTTCTGTCCCTATCCAATATACCCTCATTTCCCGTGGTAGTCTAAATTTCTCCGACCTTAATCCCTTAATCTATTACAGAACCTACCTCTTGTATTTATTGTGAACTTGTTCTCGTCCTGAATATGCATGAAATATTTGCCACTCGACGTTTAGCAACCAACAATCAATCAATCAATCAACTGTAATGGTTGACTTTTACAGATTGTGACATGGATGGAAAATTGTCTTATTGGCACTCATACTATATCTTTATATATCCATGAATAATGACCAATGAAAATGAGGTCAATGTCAAGTGAATAATTTCACACATACATGTTCACTTGTTATTCCATACAGCAAATATAGTTTACCTATTGCTTATAATATTTGAATAAGAGTGCACACGCTGAAATGTGTCGCCTTCTTTATATACCATTGCTATTATGCTGATAGTCCTAACTATAAAGCTTTACTACAACTATCACATAAACTTAACATGATCCAAGAAAATTATGTCAAGGTCAGATAAACCAAACAGGAAATACAGGTACCGCTTACAATTTTTCAATACACTTAATATAGTGACCTATTGCTTATAGTTTCTAAGAAACAGACGTAACGAAGTAAAATAAAAATTGACCAATGAACCATGAAAATGAGTTCAAGGTCAGATGAACCATGCCAGGCAGACATGTACTCTTTACAATCAATCTATGCATTAAATACAGTTGACTTATTGCTGATATCTAACAAACAAACTTGACCATGAAAAAATAAAAATGACTAATGAACCACCAAAAAATGAGGTCAAGGTCAAATGATACCTGCCAGACAAATTTGAAGGAGACGAAAAGACATTATCTAAAGTTTTTGATTTTATACATGTTGCTACTAATAGTTAACAAAGGTACCAGGCTTATACTCTCAGATCTGTTCCTAGTGTCTTTTTGTTGTTGGGATGTACAAGTACCCGGCCACGTCCTCTTGTATTTTTGTCCATCTGATGAGTTAAGCCTTTTTCAACTGATTTTTATAGTTTGTTCTTATGTTGTACTGTTATACCACTGTCCCAGCCTAGGGGAGGGTTGGGATCCCGCTAACATGTTTAACCCCGCCACATTATGTATGTATCCCCCAAGGGTGACTGGGGAATAGAAGTATGGTCACCATTGGTCTTCCTCCGACCGGCAGTAAAACCCTTGCTAAAGTGGGGCGTCCGTTTTGCTGTGCGGGATGTATAAATTTGTAGCCACGTCCGGTCAGAATGGGGACGTTAAATCCGATGCCTCGTGTAAAGAGAGTGCACGTTAAGAACCCTTGCAACAACTCATTTCCTGTGGCAGTCTAAATTTCTCTGACCTTAATCCAGGAAGCCCCTATTACAGAACCTGCCTATTGTATTTTTTGTTAATTTGTTCTCGTCCTGAATATGCATGAAATATTTGCCACTGGACGTTAAGCAACCAACAATCAATCAATCAATCCCTTAATCCCGGAAGGCCCTATTACAGAACCTTGTTGAAGTTTTAAAAAGTAATATTGAAGGTTCATTGTATGTTGATGACTTTTTAATATGTTATAGAGGCACAAATATGAATAACATAGAAAGACAATTACAGTTATGTATTGGAAGAATTGAAAAATGGGCCTCGGAAAATGGGTTTAAATATTCCATTTCAAAAACGGTCGGGATGCATTTTTGTAACAAAAGGAAATTGCATCTTGATCCAGAACTCACTTTGTACGGCAACCCAATTAAAATGGTTGATGAAACCAAATTTCTTGGGTTAATTTTCGATAAAAAGTTAACCTTTCTACCCCATATCAAAATGTTAAAATCGAAATGTTTAAAAGCATTAGATATTTTAAAAGTTGTCGGCAGCACCGACTGGGGTGCTGATCGCAACATTTTACTTAATTTATATAGATCTCTAGTTAGATCTAAACTAGATTATGGCTCTATAGTGTATGGCTCTGCAAGGAAGTCCTACATACAGATTCTCGATGCTGTGCATCATCAGGGTTTGCGTCTCTGTCTTGGCGCATTTAAAACCTCACCAGTTGAGAGTCTGTATGTAGAGGCTGATGAGCACTCACTCTCTAACAGACGTTTGAAGCTTGGACTTCAATATGCTGTCAAACTAAAAGCCTACTCAGATAATCCTGCCTACAGCTGTGTTTTTAATCCAATTTATGAAGATATTTTTGCAAAACATGAAAATAAAATTCCTCCATTAGGTATACGTTTAAAACCACATTTAGCTTCTTTTGATTTAAAATCTGTTGCTCAAGTTGAAACTTGCAAAAGTCCTCCATGGGAACTTCCCAAACCAAAAATGATATTTGATCTCCGTGAACACAATAAAAATAAAACAAATCCTCTTTTAATTCAGCAACACTATGCTGAAATCAAAGCCAATTATTTAGATTTTTCAACTTTCTATACTGATGGATCAAAAGATGGTGACTGGGGAATAGAAGTATGGTTACCATTGGTCTTCCTCCGACCGGCAGTAAAACCCGTGCTAAAGTGGGGCGTCCGTTTGGCTGTGCGGGATGTACAAATTTGCAGCCACGTCCGGTCAGAATGGGGACGTTAAATCCGATGCCTCGTGTAAAGAGAGTGCCACGCTCTTTGCACGTTAGGAACCCTTGCAAAAACTCTTTGAGGGGTCCGTAGGTGACCTGTTGCAAGGCTAAATTTCTGTCCCTATCCAATATACCCTCATTCCCCGTGGCAGTCTAAATTTCTCCGACCTTAATCCCGGACGCCCCTCTCACAGAACCTACCTATTGTATTTATTGTTAATTTGTTCTCGTCCTGAATATGCATGAAATATTTGCCACTGGACGTTAAGCAACCAACAATCAATCAATCAATCAAAGCCAATTATTCAGATTTTTCACCTGTCTATACTGATGGATCAAAAGATGGTGACAGAGTTGCATCTGCTGCTGTCTTCAGGGACAGAGCTGCAACTCTCCGTTTGCCATCTGATGCATCGATCTTTACTGCTGAAGCAGAAGCAATAATTTTGGCTTTGAAATTTATTGCTTCTTCAGATAAATCCAAATTTATTATATGTTCTGATTCACTTTCATGCTTACAAGCTATACAAAATACTAAAATTAAAAACCAAACAATTTTCAAAATTTTATATGTAATGAGGAATTTAAAAATTCTTCTTAAAGAAATATTATTTCTATGGGTGCCGAGTCATGTTGGAATCCTTGGAAACACAGCTGTAGACCTTGAGGCAAAGAATGCCCTGGGTGACCCTTTATCTAACTGTGATATACCATATACCGATTTTAAATCTAATATTAGAGAATATGTTTTTAATATATTGAAAAATGAATGGAGTAAAAAAGATGGTAATAAATTACATGAAATTAAACCTAATTTATGTAAACCTTTCAATAATTTTATGTGCAGAAAAGATCAGTGTGTTATTTCTAGATGTCGTATTGGTCATACTAGAATAACACACGAATATCTTTTAAAAAATGAAGTAGAACCACAATGTATACCTTGCAACTGCAAGTATACTATTAAACATGTTTTAATCAATTGTATTGACTTTGCTGATATTCGTCAGAAGCATTTCAATGACAATAATATGTATGATTCATTTAATAATGTTTCATTTACAAATATTGTTTCATTTTTAAAAGAAGTTGGAATATATTCTAAAATATAAAAATGTTATTATATTTAAAACGATTTAAATTTTTTATCACGTTATCTTAATGTTCATTTTTATTTGTAAATAATCAATTTGCTTTAATCTAGAATTTTAGTTTATTGAAGGACCTTTTGTCTGATTTTAAGAATATGCTTTAAATTGTAAAAAATATTCGAATTAGCTCTCGCCGCGATATAGCCTTGTTGTGCTAATGCGGCGTAAAGCAACCAACAATCAATCAATCAATTAAGCAACCAACAATCAATCATTATGTATGTATGTGCCTGTCCCAAGTCAGGAGCCTGTAATTCAGTGGTTGTCGTTTGTTTATGTGTTACATATTTGTTTTTCGTTCATTTTTTAAAATAAATAAGGCCGTTAGTTTTCTCGTTTGAATTGTTTTACATTGTCATTTCGGGGCCTTTTATAGCTGACTATGTGGTCGCTGGTCCCATGTCAGTTTATTTTCTAGGTTCAATTTAGTGATTATTTACATGTTCTCCTTAGACTTGAAACTCAGTTAGCTATTTTTATGACCTATCACTTAACACTTGTAAACATAACTTTTGAGTAAAGTTTAAAGATTATAAGTCCTTTTGCAATGAAAAGTTACACATTGACACACTTGATCACACTAGTATTTAACATCATGGCATCTAGACAGAGATTTTTAAAGTTCTGTAATGATAAATATATTATATAGTTTTACTTTCCGTTATTTAAGTGTCATGCACATATAAAATAATTGACATGAATCGATTTAAATACTGTAACTTCGTCCAACTAAAAAAAAAGTAGCTTTACTGGACTTTTCACAACCCTTAACACTCTTTATTCTAGTAAAGTTCCACGCAAATACAAAAGGACACATCGTATATATCTGGATGTACTGATATTCACTCGCACAAAATTGAAAAAAATCTTATAAATGTTAAAACACCGGCTTTTATGTTAAAAACAAGAATTATTGTATCTCTCGTTACGAGCGGAAACAATCCGCGCTTTCCCCGGTACCGGCATCTTCGCTAGCCAAGGGTTACGATCCACTTCCCTCCTCTCCACCCTTGGCAGATTAAGCCAACATTTGTAATAACAATGTTGCGCCATCTATCGGTAGATTAAAGTCCCGCCCATTCCGAATACATTATTCTTGACCAATGGTAGCACTTGAACTCTGCAATTTGGAGGTAAAAACACGGTAGCGTCTAGATTCTACACACTTGGTAAAGCAGGAAACGAAAATATACGTTGACATTCATGCATTTGTGCAAGAAACTTACACAGGAACTTCTATTAGTTGATTAAAAACATTCAAATTGTCACTAAATATAGTCGTATGTTTAGGGATGTAAAGGCACAATAAGCACGTGGCAATTGTTTACACACACTTTCTACATTTACACGTGATCATGTTATAGGCGCTTTTTGATTGGATGCAGCGAGTTTCGACTGCAACCAATGAAAATCATAAAATTGTGTCTCCGAAATTCTATCTCAATCTGCCAAGGGTGGAGAGGAGGGAAGTGGATCGTAACCCTTGGCTACCGAAGATGCGGTACCGGTTCTAAATCGCGATCTTTGTTGCGATTTAAAACATCGCTGATAACAGGATTTTCGTAAAATTTTCTATATTTTGGCCTAGCACAACACTCTAAAACAACAACCATCAACTGAAGAAAATTAACTTTTGCATTTAAATACGAGCATAAAACTTGCTGGGGGTTTCTCCAATTTTATCTCTTGAGAGTCGTACGAAGTAAGCACAGTTGACAAAATCACGGAATTTGACCATCAGAGATGTAAAATTCATTCCAAATAAACAATTTAAAAAAAACTATTCTAACCCCCAGCACTTTTAAGTAACCTTGGTAGTTGGTTAACTTACTGTTAAAATTTGACAGAGAATGGTGTAGTGTAAAAGGTTAACTATCCACACTCGTACGAAAAACCACTAAATCTCTGATTTTTCGTACGAGTGTGGATAGTAACCCCTCCTCTTTGACAGAAACAAGTGCCTGTGACTGAAAACGATATGACTCGAACATGTATATTGTTGAATGAAAATCAATGTATACTTCTCATTTGTTAACAAGTTTTCTTACCAGTAAATAACTACCATTACCATATAGTCTGCTATATACACTGTGATTGAATGATCCGCTGTAATAGGCAGTCTGCAAAACAAAAGAAAAGTATCATATGAATGGTAATTCTCACATTGAAAAACTATGTTCATATTGAGAAAAGTATGCAGATGAAGAACTACGTTCATATGTAGAATAAGTATGTACATATGTAGAAAAAGTATTAGCATATAAAGTAAACTATGTGCATATATAGAACAAGTATGTGCATATAAGGTAAATTATGTGCATATATAGAAAAAGTATGTGCATATAAAGTAAACTATGTGCATATATAGAAAAAGTATGTGCCTATAAAGTAACTACTTTTCCTACTAGTAAGGAGTAAGAAGTCCAGTATTCCAACATTTTTGTTATGTGTCTAAGTAAAGGTTTTCAAAAATTTACTAGTCCGAATGAAATGTCATTATAGTTCCAATACTTGTACATGTACATATATGAAAGCCCTGTCATTTTTCTTAGCCAAAAGTCTCGCTGTAAGTAAACATATGATAATTGATTGATTGATTGTTGGTTGCTTAACGTCCAGTGGCAAATATTTCATGCATATTCAGGACGAGAACAAGTTCACAATAAATACAATAGGTAGGTTCTGTAATAGATTAAGGGATTAAGGTCGGAGAAATTTACCACAGCCAAACGGACGCCCCACTTTAGCACGGGTTTTACTGCCGGTCGGAGGAAGACCAATGGTGACCATACTTCTATTCCCCAGTCATTCTTGGGGTAATATTATCGAAGAGACATTTTTCAGACCGGAAGTAACAAATTATCTCCCTTATTTCAAACAAAATATTATAGAAACCATATATTTTTGGAATCAAGCGTACATCATTTGACACTCGAAATGACATTTAAAACCGTATTTTAATATTTTCATATCAAAATGAATCGAAGCAATAATTTTGGCTTTGAAATTTATTGCTTCTTCAGATAAATCCAAATTTATTATATGTTCTGATTCACTTTCATGCTTACAAGCTATACAAAATACTAAAATTAAAAACCCAACAATTCTCAAAATTTTATATGTAATGAGGAATTTAAAAATTCTCCTTAAAGAAATATTATTTCTATGGGTGCCGAGTCATGTTGGAATCCTTGGAAACACAGCTGTAGACCTTGAGGCAAAGAATGCCCTGGGTGACCCTTTATCTAACTGTGATATACCATATACCGATTTTAAATCTAATATTAGAGAATATGTTTTTAATATATTGAAAAATGAATGGAGTAAAATAGATGGTAATAAATTACATGAAATTAAACCTAATTTATGTAAACCTTTCAATAATTTTATGTGCAGAAAAGATCAGTGTGTTATTTCTAGATGTCGTATTGGTCATACTAGAATAACACACGAATATCTTTTAAAAAACCCCCAAGGGTGACTGGGGAATAGAAGTATGGTCACCATTGGTCTTCCTCCGACCGGCAGTAAAACCCGTGCTAAAGTGGGGCGTCCGTTTTGGCTGTGCGGGATGTACAAATTTGCAGCCACGTCCGGTCAGAATGGGGACGTTAAATCCGATGCCTCGTGTAAAGAGAGTGCCACGCTCTTTGCACGTTAAGAACCCTTGCAACAACTCTTTGAGGGGTCCGTAGGTGACCTGTTGCAAGGCTAAATTTCTGCCCCTATCCAATATATCCTCATTTCACGTGGTAGTCTAAATTTCTCCGACCTTAATCCCTTAACCTATTACAGAACCTACCTATTGTATTTATTGTGAACTTGTTCTCGTCCTGAATATGCATGAAATATTTGCCACTGGACGTTAAGCAACCAACAATCAATCAATCTTTTAAAAAATGAAGTAGAACCACAATGTATACCTTGCAACTGCAAGTATACTATTAAACATGTTTTAATCAATTGTATTGACTTTGCTGATATTCGTAAGAAGCATTTCAATGTCAATAATATGTATGATTTATTTAATAATGTTTCATTTACAAATATTGTTTCATTTTTAAAAGAAGTTGGAATATATTCTAAAATATAAAAATGTTATTATATTTAAAACGATTTAAAATTTTTATCACGTTATCTTAATGTTCATTTTTATTTGTAAATAATCAATTTGCTTTAATCTAGAATTTTAGTTTATTGAAGGACCTTTTGTCTGATTTTAAGAATATGCTTTAAATTGTAAAAAGTATTCGAATTAGCTCTCGCCGCGATATAGCCTTGTTGTGCTAATGCGGCGTAAAGCAACCAACAATCAATCAATCAATCAAAATGAATCGTAAGAAGTGGAAAGACCTTCAATTGTTCTCTGAACAATTGGTTTTTAATTATACTTGCATATGATAGATGGTTCTACTTTTATTTTTCAGTCTACAGAATCAACAAATTTAATGTAAAAGACAGTGACTTCAATGGTGGATTAAATTCAAAGATCCACACCTGCAAAAGGGCATCCACATAGATGATAGAGAAAACATGATTTTCACATTATATGTCCTTAATATAAACTGATTTGTTTCAATTTCATGCAATGCTGAATTTGTATTAATTAATATTTGACAATTTAAAATGTTAACGCAAGAAGATATGATACAGTGTTTCACTGGAGAGCTACTGATGTTGAAGTTTATTGATTGATTGATTGATTGTTGGTTGCTTAACGTCCAGTGGCAAATATTTCATGCATATTCAGGACGACAACAAATTAACAATAAATACAATAGGTAGGTTCTGTAGTAGAGGCGTCTGGGATCGAGGTCGGAGAAATTTAGACTGCCACGGTGAATGAGGGAATATTGGATAGGGACAGAAATTTAGCCTTGCAACAGGTCACCTACGGACCCCTCAAAGAGTTGTTGCAAGGGTTTTTAACGTGCAAAGAGCGTTGCACTCTCTTTAAACGAGGCATCGGATTAATAGTCCCCATTCTGACCGGACGTGGCTGCAAATTTGTACATCCCGCACAGCCAAACGGACGCCCTACTTTGGCGAGGGTTTTACCGCCGGTCGGAGGAAGATCAATGGTGACCATACTTCTATTCCAATATACCCTCATTTCCCGTGGCAGTCTAAATTTCTCCAACCTTAATCCTGGACGCCCCTCTTACAGAACCTACCTATTGTATTTATTGTTAATTTGTTCTCGTCCTGAATATGCATGAAATATTTGCCACTGGACGTTAAGCGACAAACAATCAATCCAGTGGCAAATATTTCATGCATATTCAGGACGAGAACAAGTTCACAATAAATACAATAGGTAGGTTCTGTAATAGATTAAGGGATTCAGGTCGGAGAAATTTAGACTGCCACGGGAAATGAGGGTATATTGGATAGGGACAGAAATTTAGCCTTGCAACAGGTCACCTACGGACCCCTCAAGCGTGGCACTCTCTTTAAACGAGGCATCGGATTTAACGTTCCCATTCTGACCGGACGTGGCTGCAAATGTGTACATCCCGCACAGCCAAACGGACGCCCCACTTTGGCGAGGGTTTTACCGCCGGTCGGAGGAAGACCAATGGTGACCATACTGCTATTCCCCAGTCAACCTTTGGGGTGATGACATTGAAAGCTGGAAACCAATATATGATCATGTCAATGGCTGACACATCTGGTATAATCCATTTGTTTAGTACAATAAAATATGTTTAAATTAAATAATGAAGACTGTCCTGTTTGACTTGTCTATGGGTGAAGGCAAGTCGATACTAGTTAGAAATTACAGTATCAGTAATGGCTGTGCAATGATAAACCAAAAATCCAAAGTATCGAATTCAAGTGAGATGCTAGTAGACCGAGAAAAGGAAAGGCATGCCAGAGAGTTGATATAGCCGCCAACAGCTACATTCATGACGATAAGAGAGGCACTTACAATGCTGGTTGGTAGCATGATATCAACAAAAGGACTGATAGTAGAGGTATGCTTTGTGTTTTCTATACAAAATATGTGTTCGTATATTGGTATCTCCTCGCTATTGTTGTCTGTAGACGCCCGATTTGAATTTACATCTTGCATGTTTCATTGCATATAGCAAACACTCCGAGATCACCAGGCTGGCGAGGCATGTTTAACCATGTGTTAAAAAAGGCGTGTTTAAGACGAATTTCTCTAAAGATGCATCTGTGACAAAGTGATTTTCAAACACACCAAAGACGTAAGCATCCGAAATCATTGTCAACAACAGAGGACACGGACAGCGAGTGGGAAAAATATGAATATTACGATTTCGATCTGTATTACTTTGATTATTATATGTAAGCCTCATCTCAGCCGGTGGAAAAGCCCCATTTCTAATAAACATGTCGTATAATACTGTAATGAATATTGTATTTTGGTATTCTCCCCCTTTTTCAAGATTTTATATGTATTTACAGTTATAGCAATAGTGTTATCATTTACTTTGCTCTTTTTAAGGGGGGGGTAACAAGTTTCATCATTGATATAGAAGTTTGTCAGTTATAATTAGTCAGCCCACTGTTTTTAAAGGTTGTTCTTTGTTTCATAAATGTAATTTAACTATCAATGACAGACATTTCCTGTTTTGTTGACCTAGTTTGCAGAGCCCTACCAGCCCTACACTGGAGCTGTAGTGCCCTACCAGGTGCCCTACCACTGGAGCTGTAGTGCCCTACCAGCCCTACCAGTTTATGTGTCACTTTTTCATTGGTTAAGGGAGTTAAGTGTTTTATGATTATTCAGGTTAATTGGGGGAATATAAATAGGGGGGTTAGGCATTATTTTAGTCAGTAAGAAGTCAAGAGTTTTGTAGTCTGTAGGGTAAATTTATTGTAATACCGTCCGTTTACTATGCATTGTTAAATTGCGAATATTCCACATGTCTTTTTAATACAAGTTGAACTCATCATTGACTTTGAGTATCTTTTAGTTATACACTACTCAAGGATCTACTTATAATTTATGTGACCAGGAACATTCTCAGTACAACGCTACCTAATTCATGAAACTTAACAATACTTGGAGGATCAACCTGAGAGATTGATTGATTGATTGTTGGTTGCTTAACGTCCAGTGGCAAATATGTCATGCATATTCAGGACGAGAACAAATTAAGAATAAATACAATAGGTAGGTCCTGTAATAAAGGCCGTCCGGGATGAAGGTCGGGGAAATTTGGACTGCCACGGGAAAATGAGGGTAAATTGGATAGGGACAGAAATTTAGCCTTGCAACAGGTCACCTACGGACCCCTCAAAGAGTTGTTGCAAGGGTTCTTAACGTGCAAAGAACGTAACACTCTCTTTACACGAGGCATCGGATTTAACGTCCCCATTCTGACCGGATGTGACTGCGAATTTGTACATCCCGCACAGCCAAACCGACGCCCCACTTTAGTGAGGGTTTTACCGCCGGTCGGAGGAAGACCAATGGTGACCATATTTCTATTCCCCAGTCACCCTTGGGGGGCAACCTGAGAGAAAGCGGAGTACCACAGGAGTATTAAGAAATTGCCATCACTATTCACTCGTCGTCGTCAGGTACATGCATGTCTAGTTCCCCAAGTTACTCTACCGTCCTCTCTTTTTCGTCACATTGGTGGCAGCGGTGGGATTTTTATTGAGTGACTTTGATAACTTTAATGACATTCAGTTGTGATATTTTTCTCTTGGATTTATTGTTATTGAAACTCCAAGGAATATACGGAGGTCATCTACTCGGGCTCCAAGGTCCGTTGAGGTAAGACAAGATAACTGTAGATCTAGATTATTTTCACCTGCAGACTCGGGAGATTCCCTATGACTCCTCTGGATGCACACTCTGGGAAGAAGGCAGGCGACCCGAGTATTCGGAAGTTTATGCATTCATCACCCAGGAGCTACCAGAGTACGGAAGTTGTTGGTGCGGTCAATGGTTTGGAGACCAAATGTAGTTGGGGTTGGTTTTGGTCCGTATGGATTTGCCTTCTTGTTGTATGCAGTGGCTGTGTAGTTTTTGTGTGGGTGTATTTTCCGGAGAATAAGGTTGTCCGACAGTCCCAGGAATATGTAATGACTGGTCTTTTTATGATTATTGGGCTCGACGGTAGGCATCAATATTGTTTGGCACTCTAGTAAAAAAGGTGAACGCCATATGTCCGACTTGATGTATGCTAAGGATGGTATTTTCCCTGATATAAATGGGGATCAATGCGTTAGTGAAAACCGTGATCAACCATGCGACAGAGAAGATTGTACTATTGGTGCCTCGATTCCTTTATTTAGGCAGTCGAAGCCCTCACAATGTGCAGATGGAGCTGAAATGGTGGTGAATGCGAACGATGTGGCAGAGCGTGAACTGTGTGTCCCTTCGCTGGTGTCACACCGGGATGCTTCGGCTCCATCTTATATGGCAGCTAGTATCCCACGTTCCGGATCATCACATCAACCAGAATATCCTGTTCGTAGAACATTCTCTGGAGTCAACGAAGACGTCTGGAATGAATTTCTGCAGTATTTCGAGAACATCGCCGAGCTCAATTCTTGGGATCCTGAAAAATCAAGTCGGGTACTTCTCAGCACTCTTAGAGGACAAGCCGAATCTTTTGCATACGGGTTGCCATTGCTATTTCAGCGAGATTATACGAGGTTGAGGCAAAAGATGGAGGAAAGGTTTGGCCATACAGCCATGAAGGAGAAGTATAGACGAAGCTAAGATGAGAAGGCAGGATAAAGAGTCCTTGCGAGATTTTGGACAGTCGCTTGAAGATCTATGCAGGAGAGCTTCCCCGGAGAATCCTGATATAGTTGAAGAAAATGCTGTGAAAGCTTTTCTGGACAGGTGCGGTCAGTCTTAGGACTTTCACCTGGCCGTTCAAAGGACAAGGCCTAAAAATTTGCAAGAAGCAAATGCAATGCAAGAGGAATGTCTAAGAGTAGGAGAAAATGATTTAGTAAAAGATAAGCCTGTTAATAGGCCTATATATGAAGTGAGACATAGAGATAATATGATGATAGATGCCAGTGAACCTCCAAGGGCGGGTTCTACTGAGCAAACAAATGATTATGAATATAATAGAGGTGTCAGCCGAGGAAGATAAAATTGGAATAATACTGGTAGGGGGTCCCGAGGGAGACCCTTTAATCGAGGCTTTATGAGAGGTAGGGGAGGTGCCCCACAGTTTGGTAGAAGCCAAACAGACCATGGAGGCGGACAACAAGAGCCGGCACCATTGTTCGTTGGAGCCGAGCCGAGTCCGTTAAACTAGATGTGACCGATACTGAGGGCCAAGTATCGATTACCCAAAGGAGGCCTAATAAAGAGGTTATTTGTAGCTATTGTGATACAAAGTATGCTAGTCGGAGGAACTTGAAAAGGCATATAAATGCCGTACATAACAGTAATGTGAGATATGTTGGGTGCAACGAACCAAATTGCGATCGTATATTTTTTCGAAGGGAATATTTACTTATTCACCTCCAGAGTAATCATAAAAAAAACAGTGGACGAAGCTAGGGATCTGTCCAGAGAAGCTTACCTTGGTTATACCTCTAGGGAGCACATTGAAACCTGTGGGCCACAGGAAAAGAAGTTAAAGAGAGCTGAATAGGATAATGTGCCTGGGCCCAGCAGTCCAGAAGTCCCTGAGGTCCCCGAGTCTGTGGATGAGGTGGTTCTGCAGGAGGATGCCTCTGAGTTTGATATGGAGTCGACAAAGGAGGGTGTCGGTCACGGTGCTTCAGGAAGCAATACCCTAGAGCCGGATGACGTTTATAACTCTGATTCAGATACATGTGCCACAACCAGTGATCCAGATGAAATAGGGGATTCACACATTGACAGTGTGGAAATTGTGAATTTATCCCTTATAAGAATCCGATCAAGCAGGGATGGAGTCTCTTCAGTAAGAAGGGAACATAATTTTGCCACATCCACACATTACGACCCAAGAAGTTTTGATTGGCGTGGCTTCATACGCCATATGGAAGAAGAACTATGTGAACATGCGGAAGCATAACGCAGAACGGAAGTGGTGGTCGAACCTGTAGAGTAGCTAAAGACTTATTTTGTTTGTTATATATGCATGGATGTTTTTTTTATGACAGTTTTTTTTTTATATGGAACTTTTTATACTTGTACCTTGTTTTGTACCTGTACATGTAAGTATACATGTAAAAAAAAGGGTTTATCATGTTTTTCTAGATCTATTTTTGTTGTTGTTGAAGTTTTGGTACATTGAATGCCCTTTTTGGTGCGTCAATGTTGCTTAACATATATTTTGATTCTCATGGTGCCTAGGTCCCTATGGTTGGTGCCCTAAGTCCATATATGTGCCATATATAAGTTTATTTCTAGTCGTATAAGGAGATTTATACCGTCCTGTGTTGTTTTTTTTTTTATATAGCTTTACTGTTTTATTTACATGTATACAAATAGTATAACGTGAGTACACATTCCATTTATTTTGTTGTGTTAAGAGGAACAGAATTATGTATTTTATATGAGTGTGTTAAGTATTACATTTTTTTTTAATTATCATTCCGGTGCTAACTTATTCACCTTTATCTTATAACGGTACCATATTTTACATATTTCATTAATTTCATTTTCGTTTTTTTTTTAGAGAGAAAAACATAATGCCAAAAAGTGTTCCGTACTAAATGTATTAATAATTTTTATTTGGAAGTTAACAAGAGATAAATATTTTAGTTATAAGTATCATGATTATATAATGTTAAACGTGTCAAAATCATATGTTAATACTCGATCCTATAGCTATCTCACATATTTTTTTTTTATTATTATTATCAGGTATCATTTTCATTTTTATTGTGTCAATTTTCTTGCTGAACAGTGGAAGTTCAGGGCTAAGAGGGGTGGGGTGGGGGTTGTGTAATGAATATTGTATTTTGGTATTCTCCCCATTTTGCAAGATTTTATATGTATTTGTATGTATTTACAGTTATAGCGATAGTGTTATCATTTACTTTGCTCTTATATATATGCTTTTTGATAATGGTAAATCCCATGGGATGTTTTTCTAAATCAAACTACAAAATATATATAATAATAACAGCAGAAAAGCAATGAAATTATTGAATCCCATGTAATTCCGCACATTTTGGTTATATACACGACACTCTAGCTCTAAGGAGAGGCGGCGGCGGATTTGCAAATGAGTGTTTTGCAAATTAAAAGTGTCCAGTGTTCATATATAAATCTAAAATTTAAAAAAAAAAACATTCAAGACTAACAAACAAAGGCCAGAGGCTCCTGACTTGGGACAAAACTACGGCGGTGTTAAACATAATTTATGATATGATAGAAGTTTTTAACGACCTTGCTTGGCTATACAGCCTCCTCATATACCTCTGGCCAATGTAAAATAACCAAGCAGAATACACGCAGTAAAACTCAGTTTAAAAGAAGTCGGAGTCCGATATACCCCAAGGGTGACTGGGGTATAGAAGTATGGTCACCATTGGTCTTCCTCCGACCGGCAGTAAAACCCGTGCTAAAGTGGGGCGTCCGTTTGGCTGTGCGGGATGTACAAATTTGCAGCCACGTCCGGTCAGAATGGGGACGTTAAATCCGATGCCTCGTGTAAAGAGAGTGCCACGCTCTTTGCACGTTAAGAACCCTTGCAACAACTCTTTGAGGGGTCCGTAGGTGGCCTGTTGCAAGGCTAAATTTCTGTCCTTATCCAATATACCCTCATTTTCCCGTGGCAGTCCAAATTTCTCCCCGACCTTCATCCCGGATGGCCTCTATTACAGGACCTACCTATTGTATTTATTGTTAACTTGTTCTCGTCCTGAACATGCATGAAATATTTGCCACTGGACGTTAAGCAACCAACAATCAATCAATCAATCGGAGTCCGATGCCAGAGACTACTTTCTTTTTCAGCTCAACAAAGAGTCCCTCGTTGGAAACTTGACAAGGCTGATTGGCCTTTGTTTGAAACTCTTTGCAGAGAGGAATTACAGTCGAAGATTTTTGAAGCTGTTGAAGATCCAATTTTAACTTTTAATATAGTTTTAACATCAATTGCTCTTTTGCAGCTTATGAATAACATCTGGGAATCTGGTGATTTACCATCAATCTGGAAGCTTGCAAACGTCGTGCCTATTCCAAAGCCAAGTAAAGATCACACGGATCCTATTAATTATCGGCCAATTGCTCTTACCAGTTGTGTCTCTAAAACACTCGAACGGATGGTCAATGCTGGCCTTGTTTGGTTCTTGGAATCAAATGGGCTATTAGCCAATATCCAGTGTGGATTCCGACAGGGCCGCAGTACTCTTGATCATCTTGTCCGATTCGAATCATTTGTCCGTAATGGTTTTGCGAAAAATAAACATGTGGTGTCGGTCTTTTTCGATCTTGAAAAAGCTTATGACACTACGTGGAAGTATGGTATTTTAAAAGATCTTTTTGATATGGGTTAAAAGGCAATATGCCAAATTTTATTTCTAATTTTCTCTCTAACAGACAATTTAATGTTAGAGTTAATTCACCCATGCCTGATCTATATGATCAAGAGATGGGTGTCCCTCAGGGGAGTATTTTATCTGTGACATTATTTAGTCTTAAAATTTACAGCCTTGTTGAAGTTTTAAAAAGTAATATTGAAGGCCCATTGTACGTTGATGATTTTTTAATATGTTATAGAGGCAAAAATATGAATAACATAGAACGCCAATTACAATTATGTCTCGGAAGAATCGAAAAATGGGCCTCAGAAAATGTTTTTTTAAATTTTCCTCATCTAAAACAGTCGGGATGCATTTCTGTAACAAAAGGAAATTGCATCTTGATCCAGAACTCACTTTATATGGAAACTCAATTAAAATGGTTGATGAAACCAAATTTCTAGGGTTAGTTTTTGATAAATAAACTGCTTCGCTGAGCGCAACTGGATACGCCCGCAGAGGTCCAATCCTGAACAGTTGGGGCAAAAATGGACACAATATTCAAGCTTGATACAGGTCTGAATTTGGATTGTAATTAAATATTTGATATATTATAGGTTTCTGAATAAATGTAGTCAAAGAACTTGAAATTGGTTATATGAAAGATGTCTTGCTGCTGTGCAATACACTGTGCTATTGCGTAATACTTAGTAAATCTGTTGTCAGACTATAAACAAATAAAATCTTATAACTCGGAAACATAAAATCTAAAATTTATAAAAATCAAAAGGGAGCTTACAAAAATAGATATAAACAATTTACCAAAGTTTCATAAAGTTTCATCAAAAATGCTTAAAGCATTTTTGAGTTATTGACCGAAAACTGGAAAATCCCCCTTTTTGTAATGAATAAAAAAAAAAACATAAATCTGAAACGTATAGTCTGAAATTTATAAAAATCAAAAGGGAGCTCACGTCAATAGATATGAACAATTCACAATAGTTTCTTGCAAATTGGTGAAATTTTTTTTGAGTTATAGTTCGAAAACTCGAAAATCCCCCCTTTTTAAATGAATAAAACCCCAAAACTCGGAAACGGTAAATCCTAAATTTATAAAATAAACTGCTTCGCTGAGCGCAGCTAGAAACGCCCGCAGAGGTCCAACCCTGAACAGTTGGGTCATAAATGGACACAATATTCAAGCTTGATTCAGGTCTGAATTTGGATTGTTATTAAATATTTGACATATTATAGGTTTCTGAATAAATGTAGTCAAAGATCTTGAAATTGGTTATATGACTTGAATTTATATTCAATTAAAGATTTCTTGCTGTTGTGCAATACTTAGTAAATTTGATGTCAGACTATAAACAAATATATTAATTCTCAATGTCATATCAGAAATTTATGAAAATAAAAAGGGAGCTTCCATCAATAGATATAAACAATTCACCAAAGTTTTATGAGAATTGGTGACAGCATTTTTTAGTTATTGTCCGAAAACTGGAAAATCACCCCTTTTTTTAATGAATAAAACCCCATAACTCAGAAATGTAGAATGTAAAATTTATAAAATTCTAAAGGGAGCTTACATCAATACATAAATACAATTCACCAAAGTTTCATAAGAATTGCTGACAGCATTTTTGAGTTTTTGTCCGAAAACTGGAAAATCCCCCCTTTTTTTTATGAATAAAACCCTGCAACTCCGAAACGTAAAATCTAAAATTTATAAAAATCGAAAGGGAGCTCATGTCAATAGATATAAACAATTCACCACAATTTCTTGCAAGTTGGATTGATTGATTGATTGATTGTTGGTTGCTTAACGTCCAGTGGCAAATATTTCATGCATATTCAGGACGAGAACAAATTAACAATAAATACAATAGGTAGGTTCTGTAATAGGGGCTTCCGGGATTAAGGTCGGAGAAATTTAGACTGCCACGGGAAATGAGGGTATATTGGATAGGGGCAGAAATTTAGCCTTGCAACAGGTCACCTACGGACCCCTCAAAGAGTTGTTGCAAGGGTTCTTTACGTGCAAAGAGCGTGGCACTCTCTTTACACGAGGCATCGGAGTTAACGTCCCCATTCTGACCGGACGTGGCTGCAAATTTGTACATCCCGCACAGCCAAACGGACGCCCCACTTTAGCAAGGGTTTTACTGCCGGTCGGAGGAAGACCAATGGTGACCATACTTCTATTCCCTAGTCACCCTTGGGGGATTGCAAGTTGGAGAAAGCATTCTTGACTTATAGTCCGAAAACTGGAAAATCCCCCTTTTTTTTAATGAATAAAACCCCACAACTTGGAAACATAAAATCTAAATTTTATAAAAAACGAAAGGGAGCTCACGTCAATAGATATAAACAATTCACCAAAGTTTTATGCAAATTGGTTGAAGCATTTTTGAGTTAATGTCCGACATGTTGACGACGGACAGACGGACAACGGTATACCATAATACGTCCCGTAAACGGGCGTATAAAAATTAACTTTTCTCCCCCATATCAAACTGTTAAAATCAAGATGTTTAAAAGCATTAGATATTTTAAAAGTTGTCGGCAGCACCGACTGGGGTGCTGATCGCAACATTTTACCTAATTTATACAGATCTCTAGTTAGATCTAAACTAGAGTATGGCTCTGCACGGAAGTCCTACATACAGATTCTCGATGCTGTGCATCACCAGGGTTTGCGTCTCTGTCTTGGCACCTTTAAAACCTCACCAGTTGAGAGTCTGTATGTAGAGGCTGATGAGCATTCACTTTCTAACAGACGTTTGAAGCTTGGACTTCAATGTGCTATCAAACTAAAAGCCTATTCAGATAGTCCTGCCTACAGCTGTGTTTTTAATCCAATTTATGAAGATATTTTGCAAAACATGAAAATAAAATTCCTCCGTTAGGTATACGTTTAAAACCACATTTAGCTACTTTTGATTTAAAATCTGTTGCTCAAGTTGAAACTTGCAAATGTCCTCCATGGTAACTTCCCAAACCAAAAATGATATTTGATCTCCGTGAACACAATAAACATGAAACAAATCCTCTTTTAATTCAACAACACTATGCTGAAATTAAAGCCAATTATTCAGATTTTTCAACAGTCTATACTGATGGATCAAAAGATGGTGACAGAGTTGCATCTGCTGCTGTCTTTAGGGACAGAGCTGCAACTCTCCGTTTGCCATCTGATGCATCCATCTTTACTGCTGAAGCAGAAGCAATAATTTTGGCTTTGAATTTTATTGCTTCTTCAGAAAAATCCAAATTTATTATATGTTCTGATTCACTTTCATGCTTACAAGCTATACAAAATACTAAAATTAAAAACCAAACAATTTTCAAAATTTTATACGTAATGAGGAATTTAAAAATTCTTCTTGAAGAAATAATATTTCTATGAGGTGCCGAGTCATGTTGGAATCAATGGAAACACAGCTGTAGACTTTGAGGCAAAGAATGCCCTGGTGACACTTTATCTAACTGTGATATACCATATACCGATTTTAAATCTAGTATTAGAGAATACGTTTTTGATATTTTGAAAAATGAATGGAGTAAGAGATGGTAACAAATTACATGAAATTAAACCTAATTTAGGTTAACCTTTTAATAATTTTATTATTTTACCATAAAGACACCAATATAAGTGTATTCTGTGGCAACCTACCCTGTGACAAAAAGAACTGTTACTCCAACAACAGTTTTCCATAATCTACCACAGAGCTGACCCGAGTTGTTATTTCTAAAATAAGCACTAACTTTACAAATCATATTATTGACATGTTTTTATCAACTACATACCACAATCATATTTTCAACATCAATGACAATTTTAATCACACCAACATCAGTTTACCTTTTGACAACATACCCTGTTACTTCAACAATAGTTTTTCCACAATATACCACAGAGCTGACGATCAGAGGTATTATGTCTAAAAAAACCACTAACATTGCAGAAGATATTACTTACTCCAGCGACACCCTAGCATGTTCCAATCATTTTCAACTGTTCGTTTTCTTTTTTACAAATTAGAAACACAAGGAATCATTCAATAATTTAAAAAAGGAGAAATTATCGATGAACTAGATCATTGAAATATTGAAATCAGAGAAAGAATACAAGCCATCCCTACAAAAAGAACTGACAGAGCTGTTGCATGGAATCTGCAGACCACCAGCACTTTTGCTTAATAATCCATCAAAATCAACCTCTGAACATCATATCGATAACTATGAAATAATGCACTCTGAACTATTGCATGATATTACTTATGAGGTTCAAAAAGTTCTATCTGAACTTCCACACCATGTAGAAGATCCCGAGACAGATTGCACTGGAAAAATTCACATCAAAGGCCTTTGGTGATAAACCAAGTCTATAGTTCTGAAACATTTTTTTATTAATTTGGTTAACTCATGGGTTAAAAGATAGTTAAATTGCTGATCACAAACTTTTTTCTACAAACCTGGTTCGGCTTTCAAAATTTGGAGCATAATTTTTAAGCAGTCCTAATAAACTTTTTTATGAAAACAAAACTAGACTAAATACCACATTCACTGTGCCAAATTGCAACATTTTACTGGGTTTTTATAATAATACAATATTCTTTAGTACCATTTGTTATATATATTTATATAGATTGAAACAAAACACATTCCTTAACCAGATACAAGTGGCAGAAAAAGAAAATAGTCAAACAACGGAAATGTTCCTACACAAAGGATACATAATAGGAATATAGAGTGTATATGTCTTTACCAAAGGAAGAGGATCATGCATGTCATCTTGTTGGAGAAGTATATAAACTATGTTGATTTTTGTAAACAGTTTATTGGATATATTATAATATACCTTTGTCCGTCCGTATGTCTGTCTGTTGTCAACTATTCGTATTACACTTCAAAACACTTTCACCATTTGTCATGGAACTTCGTTTCAAAATTCAACATTGGTTTTCAATTGTCTTAAACATGTTTCACTCCTGACATGGAAGTAATGAGCACACAAAAGGAACGACGGCCATCATAATGGCATGTTTGTAACTGATGATCTGCAACAATGAATTTCAAATTTAAAAAATAAGAAGTTGATTTTTTTTTTAAATATAGGAATAACTTAAGTCCAAGTACCACATCCATGCTCGTAAACCCCACCATTTGTATAACGGATATTTCATTGAAAACCGTATAATTTAAGTCATTAATTCACCAACTACGTTTACTATGAACACTGCATAAAAATACGAAAATCCTAAGGTTTCAATTGTTGCACGTGGGATTATTATTCCCAAATCACCGTGCATCATTAGTATATACAATCTTTCAACTTTATCTGGTTGGATTTAACACTTGTTGTTGATTGATTGGATTTATGTTCTTCTGGTTGTTGTGGATGGTTTGACATAATCAATACTCAAATTATTGTACAAGGTAGTTTTCAGAAATCGCTTGTTCATTGATAGAAATACTTGAATCAAACAATTTGATCTGCATGTCTCCTCCAGTGAGTTGTACGCGTTACGACACAAGTCCAGTTTTTGTTGATATACTTCCTGGTGTCCATTTATCTTTACCACGATAATCACGACTACAACAAATTATACATCTTCAAGTTCACGGTGATTAGTTTTTATTCTGTTACATATTTCTTTCTGTTTTAGTTGTACTTGATTATCAATGTCCCTAATGCTTTTTTGTCTATTTGAGAGTAATTTTTCTCCGATGGTGCCAGAGATCGAGATGCGGGGGCTATTGGTCTGTCTGATACATTTGCATATCGATGAGAGATGAAGGCACCTTAACCATAGGGTGATGCGTAAAACGTGCCATATCGCCAGAAGTCAGACCAGTTGGTAAAAATGAAAAATGGGGAACATGTGGGAAGAAGAGATCTCCTTTCCTACTTTGGATTGAATGCGACAACTGTAATACTCGGAAACACAAAAAGTGTATACTACAGAGGTGTAAGGAAGACTGGACTTTCAACTGCTAGATATGAAGCCAATTGCTGTGTTTTGTGTTTTCACAATACTAATTGCTTAAAATGTTACCTATACTATTGCACTCACTTAATTCTATCAACCTTTCATTGAGGCAGTGAGTTTTCAAATATGTGTACATATGATAAATAAATGATTCCTAAATAAACAAATATTCTATAACAGTCTGTATTACATTAGGTCACTATTTCTGAGGAAGTTGTTCTTGAGGTGACTTCTTTCAGCTTCCACCGATACTTGATGAAAAGTATGGTAACTTTTGTCTTTATTGCTTTGAGAGCAACTGTTTCAAACCTGTATTTCCTAACATAATTTACCTGATTAAAATTGACATACAAAGTGAGATATATCTTTCAAATACTGTCTCTGAGTAGGATTGATTGATTGATTGATTGTTGGTTGCTTAACGTCCAGTGGCAAATATTTCATGCATATTCAGGACGAGAACAAATTACCAATAAATGCAATAGGTAGGTTCTTTAATAGAGGCGTCCGGGATTAAGGTCGGAGAAATTTAGACTGCCACGGGAAATGAGGGTATATTGGATAGGAACAGAAATTTAGCCTTGCAACAGGTCACCTACGGACCCCTCAAAGAGTTGTTGCAAGGGTTCTTAGCGTGCAAAGAGCGTGGCACTCTCTTTAAACGAGGCATCGGATTTAACGTCCCCATTCTAACCAGACGTGGCTGCAAATTTGTACGTCCCGCACAGCCAAACGGGGAATGTGTCAAAGAGACAACAACCCGACCATAGAGCAGACAACAGCCGAAGGCCACCAATGGGTCTTCAATGCACCGAGAAACTCCCGCACCCGGAGGCGTCCTTCAGCTGGCCCCTAAACAAATATGTATACTAGTTCAGTGATAATGGACGCCATATTAAACTCCAAATTATACACAAGAAACTAAAATTAAAAATGATACAAGACTAACAAAGGCCAGAGGCTCCTGACTTGGGACAGGCGCAAAAATGCGGCGGGGTTAAACATGTTTTTTGAGATCTCAACCCTCCCCCTATACCTCTAGCCAATGTGGAAAAAACAAACGTACAACAGTAAGCACAGTAAAACTCAGTTTAAGAAAAATCCGAGTCCGATGTCAGAATAGGAAACAAAAGAAAATAAACAAAATGACAATAATACATAAATAACAACAGACTACTAGCAGTTACTGACATGCCAGCTCCAGACCTCAATTAAACTGATTGAAAGATTATGTCTTCATCATATGAATATCAGGCACAATCCCTCCTGTTAGGGGTTTAGTATTATACCATCATAAAATATATGAGAAGAACATAACCCGTGCCAACAACTGGTTTTAGAATAAATATGTTTAATTCCGATGCAAAGACCCTATAAGTGAATCAATATTAAAGCCAAAATATGCAATCTTTAATGACCTGACAACAGTATCGTAACTATATCCCTTCTTAATAAGTCTGTTTAAAGGTTTTGTTAGCTTATGAGGTGAATACTGACATTTTTGTGCTTTGTAAAGAATATTACCATAAAAGATGGGATGTGAAATACCCGAACATATGTTTGTTTGTCATAGATGTTAATTCTAAATGGCATAAAAGAGGGACGAAAGATACCAGAGGGACAGTCAAACTCATAGATCGAAAACAAACTGACAACGCCATGGCAAAAAATAAAAAGACAAACAGACAAATAATAGTACAGATGACACAACATAGAAAACTAAAGACTAAGCAACACGAACCCCACCAAAAACTGGGGGTGATCTCAGGTGCTCCGGAAGGGTAAGCAGATCCTGCTCCACATTTGGCACCCGTCGTGTTGCTTATGTTATTACAAATTCGGTAAATAGTCTAATTCGGTAAGTCACATTCGTGAAAAGGGAAGGGTATTGTAGTTACGACATAAGGAACATATCCGATATCATCTGTGAAACGGTTATTCCATAACGGTCAACCAACTCGTGATGGCGCCCGTAAAATTTAAAGTGAGCCCGTAAAGTGATACCGATAAAACGGACCACTTCTAAACAAACAATCATGGTTTTAAGAACTATATTTGCGAGTGCCGATAGTTAGCGACAACGAATCATTCGTTTCAGCCGAGTTTCAAACATTTACTAAAATGAATGGAATAACCCATATCAAGAGTGCACATAACCATATGTATCTGTATCCAATGAAATTCTGCCAAAATAGGCACACCTCCGTGTTTAGAGTAAAACAATAAAATAGCTCCACCACAGCAATAGGATATGAAAGGAATAAAGGAAACAAGAAAGCAAAATTTAATGCCAGTGTTCATCGGTTGATATTTTTTGTTGCTGCTTCAATATTAACAACTGAAGACACGTCTGTTATGTCGGAGTCGGTAGATTGATACATAGAGATCACTATCAATTTTCTTCTCGCCTGGAATAAATTCTTATATATTTTCAACTGGATTGATTGATTGATTGTTGGTTGCTTAATGTCCAGTGGCAAATATTTCTTGCATAATAAGGACGAGAACAAGTTAACAATAAATACAATAGGTAGGTCTTTTAATAATAGGGGCCATTCTGAATGATGGTCGGGTAAATTTGAACTGCCACTGGAAAATGAGAGTAAATTGGATAGGAACAGAAATTTAGCCTGGCAACAGGCCACCTTTGGGCCCCTCAAAGAGTTGTTGCAAGGGTTCTTAACGTGCAAAGAGCGTGACACCCTCTTTACACGAGGCATCGGGTTTAACGTACCCATTCTGACCGGACGTGGCTGCAAATTTGATACATCCCGAACAGCCAAACGGACGCCCCAATTTGGCAAGCGTTTTACTGCCAGTCGGAAGAAGACTACGTGACAATATTTCGGTTCCCCAGTCACCCTTGGTTTTTTTTTCAACTGAAATAATTTGGTTAAAAATAAAAATTTAGGTAAATTATTGCCGTCAGTTAGCTTGGTTAAGTCCCACATCAGTTATTTTGGTATGCATGATGCATGATGCAAATACCTATCAATTTTCATCTCGTCTTGGAACATTTTGAATAAATTCTTCTATATTTTCAACTGAAACGATTTAGGAAAAAAATAATGATTTAGGTAAAAGTTTGCTTACAGTTAAGTCCCACATCAGTTTTTTTGTATGAATGATGCATAGAAATCACTACCAATTGTTGTCTCTCCTTGAATAACTTCTAATATTTTTGTTAACTGGAATGATTTGGTAAAAAATAAAGAATTAGGTAAATTGTATCCTATAGTTAAGTCCCATGTGAATTATTTTGGTACGAATGATGGCATATTTAGAGTAGGGATGCTAACTACAATGCATGTGTTTGTGGCCTTGACCTACATTTATGACCAGAAGTCTTTGGTTGGAAATATGATAATCATGTTAAATTGATGTGATAGTAGTAGTTAAACTTTATATTTGATTTTTAAAAAATCTCTTTTCATATAATAGCCTGCACGGTAAGATCCATCACTATAATAGCTGCTGCAGCAGCAATTAAAATTATGTCGTCCAATACCACACCAATACCTGTAAGTATTAAACTAATTTACAATAAATATTCACTTTATTCAAAATTTAAAAATCACAAATGTCAGATGATTGCAAATAATAAATATATATAAAAAAAAAAGGTCACCTAATAATGTTCAACCACGAGCAAACCAATACCTCATAGTCAACTATAAAAGCCCCCTAAATTAGAAGAAAAATAAAAATAAAATTTAAATACAAAAAAATGAAGAAAAACAAAATGTATACACAGAAACATACAACAACTACTGAATTACAGACCACACACTTGGAAAAAAGAACATAACAAAAAAAAAACAGAAACTCCAATTGAAATTCAAAAATAAAAGTTCTTTATAAAAAGGCAAAATCTAAAGCTCAAACGAATGGAAAACTGTTATAATCCTGACAAGGTACAAGCATTTACTTATGTATAACATAGTTGATTAAACTTGGTTTTGCAGTTACATTAAAGAACTCAAAGATTGATTGATTGATTGTTGGTTGCTTAACGTCCAGTGGCAAATATTTCATGCATATTCAGGACGAGAACAAGTTCACAATAAATACAATAGGTAGGTTCTGTAATAGATTAAGGGATTATGGTCGGAGAAATTTAGACTGCCACGGGAAATGAGGGTATATTGGATAGGGACAGAAATTTAGCCTTGCAACAGGTCACCTACGGACCCCTCAAATAGTTGTTGCAAGGGTTCTTAACGTGCAAAGACCGTGGCACTCTCTTAACACGATTGATTGATTGATTGTTGGTTGCTTAACGTCCAGTGGCAAATATTTCATGCATATTCAGGACGAGAACAAGTTCACAATAAATACAATAGGTAGGTTCTGTAATAGATTAAGGGATTATGGTCGGAGAAATTTAGACTGCCACGGGAAATGAGGGTATATTGGATAGGGACAGAAATTTAGCCTTGCAACAGGTCACCTACGGACCCCTCAAAGAGTTGTTGCAAGGGCACTCTCTTTACACGAGGCATCGGATCTAACGTCCCCATTCTGACCGGACGTGGCTGCAAATTTGTACATCCCGCACAGCCAAACGGACGCCCCACTTTAGCACGGGTTTTACTGCCGGTCGGAGGAAGACCAATGGTGACCATACTTCTATTCCCCAGTCACCCTTGGGGGTCTCTTTACACGAGGCATCGGATTTAACGTCCCCATTCTGACCGGACGTGGCTGCAAATTTGTACATCCCGCACAGCCAAACGGACGCCCCACTTTAGCAAGGGTTTTACTGCCGGTCGGAGGAAGACCAATGGTGACCATACTTCTATTCCCAGTCACCCTTGGGGGTCTCATGTGTATGACAATCACATTTAATTCCATTATGTTGACAAAAATGAATGCTGTTTTTCAATTTTGACGTTTTTACATATTATGTGTTTGCTTTTTTCACACTTGTCATGCTTGAAGAAAATGACTTAAAATTTGTTATAAAATTTAAACACTGTAAGTTAGTATTTTGTTACAGTACAATGAATTTTTAACCAGTAGGGGACTATGTATTAAAATGCAACACTCTCAGAATATTTTTATTTATTTATTTACAGATCAATGTCAACATCAACATGCCATTGGGAAGTAATAATACTTCCACTATAGTAATTCAGAACAAAGGTAATAACTATAATACAACTCCAAAATGTCTTATTTAGCATGGCTTAATGATGCTAGTACCCGATACATGTCCATTGTCAAAAACAGCCCATATATTTGTTACAAAAGTATTCCACTTTCCAATAAATAGCTAAAAGTTTACATTATAACAATTGTTTACAACTGCTACATTTTGGGGCCAAATTGCGGTCTTACTGGACCTACTCCTTTGGATATTTTTTTAAAAAAAATGGAGTTTTCTGTGAAAAAAGATTATTTCAAATACAAATTTAAAAGTACAAAACACTACATTTATACATCATCACAAATATTTCCCATTTTGTATGGTTTCAGAAGAGTTGCGGCTCAGTGAAATCAATCTAATGCTTTAATAGTATAAATAGATAAAAGTGATAATTTTAATGTAAATTGTATAACTCCAATAACCATGATTAGTTTGGTAATACACTGCAATAAACGACTGAAATCAATGAATATGTTATACTGAAAAGGAATATATATAATAACCAAAAATATAAATAGCACTACAAAAAATATATATATATATTTATTAAGTACAAAGAGAGATAACGCTTCCTTTTTGAAGACATAATCAAAAATACTCATGATGTTAATCATGAAAAGTATCGTGCTCATCATTAACTATACATTTTAAAATTAAATTCAATGATTTAGTATTATCCATCAGTATTTTTCACCTCATTTCAAAAAAATATTCATGATAGTCATCTCTGTTTATAGGATTCATTTATTGATTTTATTTGTCCCTTACAAATAAAGAAGAAAGGACTTCAAGTTTGCACTCCGTCCGTCTGTAAGTCTTTTTGGTCTTTTTGACTATCTAACTCTTTACATGTTTGACTGTATATGTGTCTATTCATCCATAATTCAGTTTCCAACACTTTTTACTCCCTTCTGACGAAGTCAAATGAGACTTCAGGTCTGAACTCTTTCTGACTGTCTGTCTGTTTGTCTAGCATTAAATTCACTCTTATCCAATCGTACCACCATAATCTAACTTGCTAGTCTTCACTATAGATTCCCTCAACCAAATATAAAACTAAAACACAATACATGTTACAACAACAAAAACAAATTCAGTTTGAATTTGGGAGGCATCACTTTTACCTTTCTTCAGTTATGCCTATTACAAATATATAAAAAATGTTGAGAATATACTTTCTTTTTTATACGTAAATTTGCCATAACCAATTGTTTAAAATATACACACAATTAATATACCACACTCAAATCAATAACGAATTTAAATGCGACAGTTAAGATGTTTCAGTTATGTTTCTTCATAACGTAATATATTTAAAAAAAAAAAAAACATGATCTGTGTCAAGTGCACACATTTTGCTTTATTTTCTATAATATATAATACATGTTCTTTTAATTTCAGATAGTGAAAAAGAACAGAAACAATCAATTTAATCTTTTAAATTTGGTGTGTGTGACCATTTTTTTTTTCTTACCAAGACGAAAAATATGTTTTTTCAATGTTAATGCTGATACGAAGTAAAACATGTGTGTATTCCTTTGAAATCACAAGAAGTAAAACTGACTTAAACTGGTTTATACTATAATTTTGTTTTAATAAAACATTCCTCTAGGCGAGGAAAAACCTTATTGTTTTTATTTTTATTATTTTTTTCTTCCAACATTTTTTTGAGATACAATCGAATTGAAAATTGCAACATGTACAAGAACAGATGGCAATGTTAATAAACAAACAATTATTTTGTTATCAACCCTTATTAGGAGTTATTTCCCTTGCAAAATTAAAGACAATTTCAAAAAAAAATCTATTTCGAGAACCGGAAGTCGTAGAGACTTGGGACCTTCACCAATAATCTTAAATGCATGTGAACTTTAATTTGAACCCACGGTCAAAGAGTGCAAAAAAAAAATTACGCTGCAATTTCAATCTTACATATTAAGAAAACGATAACAGTTTGCTGCATGCATACAGCGTATAAAATGTTCCTCTCGGCAAGCTCTACATTTCATACAATAAGCCCCAAAATGTCCGACCGTCTGTTCAAAAGATACGACGGGATAATTCTTAAAAGTATAGTATTGTGTGTATATCTTTTTAAAGGTAATAGATATCAACCTACTATGAACTTCAAAAAATGATCAGTATTTTAAGACCTTCAATTTGAGGTCAAAGTCAGGTCATGATGAAATTTTCCTTGACCTTCAAAGTGTACTATGACCTTGACCTTGTGATATTTGAAAGGTCAAGTGGTCAGATTTGAATGGTGGTAGTCCAATGTCTCTACGACTTCTGGTTCTCAAGTTTGGTATTGCATCATATATTTGATGATTCATTGTGACCTTGATGAACTTCGGAATTGTCCCAAATTCACAATGTTGTCCTTTAACTGCAGATCATTTATCTGTTAACAGATTTGAGATATCTGTTGTTGTTATAGAGATAAAGCAGTTTGAAATTTTGCCAGCGGAGGCATGTATTCCTGAATCAATAACAGCTTACCAACTGAAATTTTCAGAAATTAATGAGTTTAACATGGTTATATGTTTGACTAATTACCAAAAATTTTCAATGAAATACTAAAAAAAAAAAGTCAATTTGACATTTTCATCTTTACTTTGACTTTGTAAGTTTCGTAAGTTCTATTTATATAATTGATATTGCATCATTTTTGGCAATTTGCCAAATGGGGTCATTAAATATATCAAATTGAAGGTCTTAATGAGCTCTACTCAAAACTGAAAATTGTAAACCCCTTTTTCATCCCAGTAGGAAGGGTGGGGTCATTTAATACAAAAATTCAAATATCTCAAATGGTTAGGTTGTCGCACATATAATGAAAATCCATAAAGCGTACATTTCAAATATTAAATTGACGTCTCCCAAAAATGGGTTGGGTGGGGTCATTGAGTGCAAAAAAACAAATGGTCTTCTAAGGTATCAAATTCCTGTCCTACAAAACTGAGTTTGATGGGGTTATTTAGTGCAAAAAACTAATTATCGGGGCCTATTATAGCTGACTGTGCGGTATGAGCTTTGCTCATTGTTGAAGGCCGTACGGTGAACTACAGTAGTTAATTTCTGTGTCATTTGTTCTCTTGCGGAGAGTTGTCTCATTGGCAATCATACCACATCTTCTTTTTTATAATCTTTAGCATCAAAGCCTATACCTTTTGTCAACTAAGCCATCTCATTGAGGTCTATAAGGGCATGTTCTTGTTAATCAATATTTAAGAAAGTACAAATTTGAGTAAATAAATCAAACATAAATTCACGACCTTGGTCCGAATGCAAACGACAAAACACCTCTGTGACTAATTTATCAGCTACTGTGAGGGCTGTATGATTACTCACTGCAAACGATTCAGTCCACTTTGTGAAGTAATCAGTAATTACAATTAAGTATTCATTTGTATTTCTAGTAACTGGGCATGGGCCTAAAATATCTAATGCTATTCTATCAAAAGGAAAACCTACAGTAGACTGTTGTAAATATTAATGACCAAAACCAGGATTGTTACCACTGATACCCTTTTAAAACAAGTTCTAAAAACCTTTCATTAATTGTTTATTTATTGTGTTTAGGTCTGTTTTTCTTAAACTATAAGCATTAGGTCAACTAAGTTTGTTGTATGGAAGGATTGCAAGCTGTACATGTCAATGTTAAGTTGTCTTGGTTAAGTCTGTTTCTTAAGGAATAGGGCATCAAAATTTTTTTTGTCAGCAAACGGACATTTAACTTCCGCAAGATTCTCTCCATGACATTTACATGTGAACAGGCCATCGACAGAACATCCCACGCAAGGCAATCTTGTGTAAATACGAAGTCCCTTTCTCTCTAAAGTAGAACCTTTATATTTATGCCTATTACCATGTAAAGGTACAATGCAGCTTTCTCCTTCCTCTTCCCCCATTCGAGATGGTACTTCAGAATGTGATAAATCATATTCCCCAAGAAGACATATATATTAATGAAGGAGGGCTTTTTGAATTGTCTACAGCAGAAATTTGAAGCAATTATTCTTCAATTCCTCAACCTCCTACAAGTACCATTATCTAACTGATCAACAGTTTTTTTTCTTACCAAGACGAAAAATGTTTTTTCAACAGCCGGTCAGAGACAAATAGTGACCAAATTTTTTTTCTCCAGTATTTTCTGTATTAATATTGTTTTACTCCACCAAGGTATTTCTCTGAATGGATATGAAAGATAACTTTCGAACGTCTGTGTTGCCTAATGCCATATCGTAAGCCTTGTGAAATGTTTACGTTATTTAAGTATTTTCAATAATTATCTTCTTGTGTAGTTCACATGTTAGGTGAGTGTAAATGGTAAACGGACAGAAATTCACAGGACAAAATGTCACAGGACATAAAGTCACAAATTGGATAGGACAAAAAGTCACAAATAGTTTGTTGACTATTGTTTGAATATAAGAGAAAGATCTTCAAATAATTTCTTTTTTTACATTTATTCATTTTTAAGTTTAGGAAATTGTTCATAAGCCTTGATAAATGAAAAATTATTAAATTTCAATCATGCAAATGGTATATTTCTTAGCACCATGAAGCCATTTAAGTGCCAAACCACTTTGACATTTTGTTATCATAACAATTATGTGATCATCATTGATATTTTTTGAATAAATTTTAATTATAAAGATGCTTCATATATTATAGTTCAAGAAAAAATCAAAATTTATTTTTCAAATTAGTGTTTTCTTGTTAAGAGAAAAATGATCTCAAAACTGAATTGTGACTTTTTGTCCTATGACTTTCTGTCTTACATTCGTGTAAATGACCCATAATCTTGAATCACATACAAATTATAAAATTCACTGGAATTAAAGAAAAAATCACCTCGTTACACGTTTCATGTCACGATTTAATAAGGAAATAAAATTTGGCTTCGCTTTAGTTGTTCAAATGAGAGTTCCAGATTGAGTAACGGGACAATTCGTCTCGTATTGAGAGAGCATTATAAGAAATAAGGTTACCACCTCAATTCTGTTCTCTTCCGTTACCTCTTTCAGATTAGACATTTATTACACAAGGAAAACGACATTTTTCTTCTCAAATAAACGAACTCGCATTGATATTTATTTGAGAGTAATCGTATCTCATGTCGAGAGAAAAGCGGATGGCGTCAAGTAATCAAATTTATATTTTTTTTGCAGCCAAATGCCACGTGACACATCGTAATTACGAAATAATTTTGTCGTTTGTGCTGCTGAAAGTATACTACATGAACGGTCAACACAACTTTGCAAATTCAAATGACATTGTAACATGAATCTTCTGTTTTGTTTTGATCTTATTATGAAATAACATGAAGACGACAAACATGTACCAAAATGTATGTATTAAATAAAGCAACCAAATAAAATTGCATGAAAGGTCACATCACTAATTTGGCTGTGCGGGATGTACAAATTTGCAGCCACGTCCGGTGGGTCTTTGAGGGGTCCGTAGATGACCTGTTGCAAGGCTAAATTTCTGTCCCTATCCAATATACCCTCATTTCCCGTGGCAGTCTAAATTTCTCCGACCTCAATCCCAGACGCCTCTATTACCTCTATTATTAAAAGACCTACCTATTGTATTTATTGTTAATTTGTTCTCGTCCTGAATATGCATGAAATATTTGCCACTGGACGTTAAGCAACCAACAATCAATCAATACATAGATATAACTTTATCAATATTTGTTTTCCTAAGTGTTGTCACCTTTTAAATAGTTAATTCTTGGGCTAAGCTATTTGCTTTTTTGTAAAGTTAAATTCAACTATCATTTAATGTGTTGCGGACACAACCATGATCTGACCATTCACGCATGTAACATATCAGAACTGTCACTGCTTTCACAACATTTTTCCTTCTACAAAATGATTGAAATCTTAACTTTAGTTAATGGATCAAACATTTCCATCATCTTTTGCATGTTTTGAGACTATCACCAGTTAATGTACCTAGAACTAAACGATTAATATAAAAATAAAAGTGAGTGTTATACACATATTTCATATTAAGTTTGGCCAAGAGAAACTTTCTGATGAAATAACCACACATTTAAAAGGAACTATAGATAAATTAATACTGAACAATATGGATCTTTATTTGAACATGCAAGCTGAACAATAAAATTGTAACATTAAAAACAATGTTAGAGTCTGCAACATTTTCATTTTTCTTTAAAGTCCTCTAAATATTTTTATAAGGACATGGATAATAGTAGTGACTGCTTTTTTGACAACCTTGCTTCAGATAATTGTTGAAGGCTAAATAATAACTCCTACTTATATTCATTTTCTGCTTGTTTTACCATAGTTTCTTAATAAAATAGGAACTTTCCTGCCTTTTTTACCTTTAATTCTATTCTGAGATGAAACTGACATAGCTTCTGCTCAAATACTGAAAGAGTGCTGATTATCACCTGGTCTATAGCACCTCCTTGAAGGGCTTTCTTATAATCTTCTATTAACATTATTTCCGCCTCACCACTTCTTAGTCTAAAAAAAGGGAAATTTTCTGCGAGACACATCTTTGCAAATTCCACATATTAATCATGGTCATTTATACCTAATTTCTTTATTTTTTCAGCGATTGATTTTGAGTGACTACTTAAAGTCACCACATCTTCGACCATAGGCAATAGTTGAGTTTTTTTTATAGCGATTTTTTTGGGCAGCTAAAGCTTTGGAAGAAATTTCTACCATCCATGCTATCTTGTACTTTTTAAGAAAAGTGTCTGCAACATTTGCTTCTTCAGTATTACCTTTTACTTGTGATCTTGGGCACATTTCTTGTAAAACATTCATTTAACAAAGAATAGTATAAAGTAAACATTTGCCAATTCCAGGATAATTGTTAAGTTTCCCAGATTTTCACTAAATACGGATCAGAATTACCAATGACATTTTTGGTTGAATGTTTTTCTGCACAAGTTCATGGTAATAAGAGGGGCAGCAGATGCTGACACTTTGTTGAAATCAGTCCTCTATATCCTGTCAAAGAATGAATTAGACATAAGAAACTGTAACAGTTTTGTATCGGGTGGCGCTAGTTTCATGGTTGGAAAAAAGAATTGGGTTGCTTCAAAACTGAAAAATATAGTCCCTACATTGTTAAATGTTAACTGCATCTGCCACCGTTTGGCATTGGCTTGCACAGATACAAACAAGGTTATAGAATACATCAGTACATAGAGAGAATTCTTACACAACTATGGAAGTACTTTGATGACTCACCAAAGCGAACTGCTGCACTATTTCAAAACACAGCTTCAAATGCACCAGGTTGCACTACAAACAGGAGATATAACAAAACAGAAACGAGTCTCCATCTCCAGAAAAATGAAGAAAGCCTGTAAGACACGCTGGTTATCATTCGATAATTCTGTCAAATCAGCATATGGGGATTTACCAGCTGTGCTTCAAACCCTCCGAGTACTGAAACTGAATGAGGACCCTACAGCTGATGGTTTGTTGAAACGTATGAGACAGTTCAAATTTATTTGGGCTCTTGCAGTATTGAGTCATATACTACCAATGATGGCATCCCTCAGCAAAGCGTTTCAGAAAGGCACCATAAATTTTTCATCAGTCCAGCCTGCTATTGATCACACTATGGATAGCCTTGATGATCTCTTACCAACTGATTCTGGCGACCCTTTATCATCAAATGTCAGTACACAGCTGAAAAGCGAATTGTCAGAACAAGGTCGTTAAGCCTTGGAGTTGCAACCAAGTGATTTTGACAAATTTATTGACTAAGTATGTACAAGCTTTAAAGGAAAACATAAATTCACGCTTTTCGAGTAGTATACCAATTCTTCAGTGCTTCAGCATCTTTGATCCATTAAGTATGCCTTTGAGGGGAACACTAGAATTCAAAACCTATGGTAATTAAAGTGTTAAAAAAAAATGGCTGATCACTTCTACCAGGCAGATGAAACTAGAGCAGACAGAGAAGAAAAACTGCTAGCAGAGTGGGGAAGCTTCAAGTATATTCTGAGCAAATGGAAAGTAGACGTACCTGAAAATGTGCAGCACCCTGATCCGAAACATACATTGACAATCGATGATAAATTATCCGGAACTTGTTCACATTTCCAAGATTGTGATAAGCTTGCCAATGAGCAATGCATGGCCTGAAAGAGGTGGCAGTCCTATCAAAAGAATTAATACAAGACTAAGAAATTCACTCAAGAACGATATGCTTGCTACTTTACTTCAGGTCTCTGTTAATGGACCCGAAGTAAAGGAAGCTGATAAAATGGTTCATGACTCTGCTGGAAAATGGGTCACCATGAAGAAAAGGAAAATCTAGCAAATACTGTGTTTGAAAAAGCTCAGTCAGAAGAAGCTGGAAAGACAGTTACTCAAAAGGAAGTTGAAACTGAAGATGCTGGGATACAGACTGATCTTGGTATCAAAGAGTTGGATTGATTGTTGGTTGCTTAACCTCCAGTGGCAAATATTTCATGCATATTCAGGACGAGAACAAATTAAAAATTAATACAATAGGTAGGTTCTGTAAAAGGGGCATCCGGGATTAAGGTCGGAGAAATTTAGACTGCCACGGGAAATGAGGGTAAATTGAATGGCGACAGAAATTTAGCCTTGCAACAGGTCACCTACGGACCCCTCAAGGAGTTGTTGCAAGGGTTCTTAACGTGCAAAGAGCGTGGCACTCTCTTTACACGAGACATCGGATTTAACGTCCCCATTCTGACCGGACGTGGCTGCAAATTTGTACACAGCCAAACGACGCCCAACTTTAGCAAGGGTTTTACTGCCGGTCGGAGGAAGACCAATGGTGACCATACTTCTATTCCCCAGTCACCCTTGGGGGCGAACATTGAAGACATTGAGGATGAAATTGAATATAATGATAATGACATGATGTGGTATAATTGCCAATGACACAACAGACCAAAGACTTTATTCAAGTGAAAGTGGTGTCGTGTCTGAATTGAACAGATTTTTATCATTTTTAAACCAGTGTGAAATTATTGCCTTTGTTTCATCATCCGTCATTTTGCATAAAAAACATTTCTTCAAATTTTCATCATTATCATCTTCTGCTCATTTTGGTGCTTCATTGATTAACAAAGAGTACACCTGAACTTTCTTTCCTCTGAGTGAAATTCCATATGTGCCTGAAGACGAATTTTCTGTCCAATCAATAGTACAACGATTGATTGATTGATTGATTGTTGGTTGCTTTACGCCGCATTAGCACAACAAGGCTATATCGCGGCGAGAGCTAATTCGAATATTTTTTACAATTTAAAGCATATTCTTAAAATCAGACAAAAGGTCCTTCAATAAACTAAAATTCTAGATTAAAGCAAATTGATTATTTACAAATAAAAATGAACATTAAGATAACGTGATAAAATTTTTAAAACGTTTTAAATATAATAACATTTTTATATTTTAGAATATATTCCAACTTCTTTTAAAAATGAAACAATATTTGTAAATGAAACATTATTAAATAAATCATACATATTATTGACATTGAAATGCTTCTTACGAATATCAGCAAAGTCAATACAATTGATTAAAACATGTTTAATAGTATACTTGCAGTTGCAAGGTATACATTGTGGTTCTACTTCATTTTTTAAAAGATATTCGTGTGTTATTCTAGTATGACCAATACGACATCTAGAAATAACACACTGATCTTTTCTGCACATAAAATTATTGAAAGGTTTACATAAATTAGGTTTAATTTCATGTAATTTATTACCATCTTTTTTACTCCATTCATTTTTCAATATATTAAAAACATATTCTCTAATATTAGATTTAAAATCGGTATATGGTATATCACAGTTAGATAAAGGGTCACCCAGGGCATTCTTTGCCTCAAGGTCTACAGCTGTGTTTCCAAGGATTCCAACATGACTCGGCACCCATAGAAATAATATTTCTTTAAGAAGAATTTTTAAATTCCTCATTACATATAAAATTTTGAGAATTGTTGGGTTTTTAATTTTAGTATTTTGTATAGCTTGTAAGCATGAAAGTGAATCAGAACATATAATAAATTTGGATTTATCTGAAGAAGCAATAAATTTCAAAGCCAAAATTATTGCTTCTGCTTCAGCAGTAAAGATCGATGCATCAGATGGCAAACGGAGAGTTGCAGCTCTGTCCCTGAAGACAGCAGCAGATGCAACTCTGTCACCATCTTTTGATCCATCAGTATAGACAGTTGAAAAATCTGAATAATTGGCTTTAATTTCAGTATAGACAGTTGAAAAATCTGAATAATTGGCTTTAATTTCAGCATAGTGTTGCTGAATTAAAAGAGGATTTGTTTTATTTTTATTGTGTTCACGGAGATCAAATATCATTTTTGGTTTGGGAAGTTCCCATGGAGGACATTTGCAAGTTTCAACTTGAGCAACAGATTTTAAATCAAAAGAAGCTAAATGTGGTTTTAAACGTATACCTAATGGAGGAATTTTATTTTCATGTTTTGCAAAAATATCTTCATAAATTGGATTAAAAACACAGCTGTAGGCAGGATTATCTGAGTAGGCTTTTAGTTTGACAGCATATTGAAGTCCAAGCTTCAAACGTCTGTTAGAGAGTGAGTGCTCATCAGCCTCTACATACAGACTCTCAACTGGTGAGGTTTTAAATGCGCCAAGACAGAGACGCAAACCCTGATGATGCACAGCATCGAGAATCTGTATGTAGGACTTCCTTGCAGAGCCATACACTATAGAGCCATAATCTAGTTTAGATCTAACTAGAGATCTATATAAATTAAGTAAAATGTTGCAATCAGCACCCCAGTCGGTGCTGCCGACAACTTTTAAAATATCTAATGCTTTTAAACATTTCGATTTTAACATTTTGATATGGGGTAGAAAGGTTAACTTTTTATCGAAAATTAACCCAAGAAATTTGGTTTCATCAACCATTTTAATTGGGTTGCCGTACAAAGTGAGTTCTGGATCAAGATGCAATTTCCTTTTGTTACAAAAATGCATCCCGACCGTTTTTGAAATGGAAAATTTAAACCCATTTTCCGAGGCCCATTTTTCAATTCTTCCAAGACATAACTGTAATTGTCTTTCTATGTTATTCATATTTTTGCCTCTATAACATATTAAAAAGTCATCAACATACAATGAACCTTCAATATTACTTTTTAAAACTTCAACAAGGCTGTTGATTTTAAGACTAAATAATGTAACAGATAAAATACTGCCCTGAGGGACACCCATCTCTTGATCATACAGATCAGACATGGTTGAATTTACTCTAACATTAAATTGTCTGTTAGATAAAAAATTCGAAATAAAATTTGGCATATTGCCTTTCAACCCCATATCAAACAGATCTTTTAAAATACCATACTTCCATGTAGTATCATAGGCTTTTTCTAGATCGAAAAAGACCGACACTATATGTTCATTTTTCGCAAAACCATTACGGACAAATGATTCGAATCGAACAAGATGGTCAAGAGTACTGCGACCTTGGCGGAATCCACACTGGATATTGGCTAAAAGCCCATTGGATTCCAGGAACCAAACAAGGCGATCATTAACCATCCGTTCTAGTGTTTTACAGACACAACTGGTAAGAGCAATTGGCCGATAATTAATAGGATCCGTGTGATCTTTACTTGGTTTTGGAATAGGCACGACGGTTGCAAGCTTCCAGATTGATGGTAAATCACCAGATTCCCAGATGTTATTCATAAGCTGCAAAAGAGCTTCCAGCGAGGAATCTGGCAAGTGTTTTAACAGTTGGTAGTGAATATTATCAGGCCCACAAGCTGTATCATGGGCTTTTGATAGAGATGTTTTAAGTTCTTCAAGAGAAAAGAGTTTATTATAATTTTCACCATTTTTTGATTTAAAGTTTAATTTAATTTTTTCTTTTTGTTTTTTAACTTTTTTAAAATCTTCCCTGTAGTTGTTAGAAGAAGAAGATTTCGCAAAAGTTTCACCAAGCTTGTTGGCAATATCCTTTTCAGATGTTAATAAATCATTGCCATTTTTTAAATGTTTAACTGTGGCTTTAGAATTTTTATCTTTTGTATCATGTTCCATACTTTTGTCATCGGAGTGCGAGATGTTATCTCCGAGACAAATTTCTTCCAAGACGTTCGTCGTGCTTGCCTGCAAGTCCGCCGTGCCTTAGCGCGAAAAACACGGAAATTACTCAAGTTTTCTGTCGTTGGTTGTTGGTTGAACCGTCTTTCAGATTTTTTACGGTCACCTATTGCTTGATCACAAGCATCATCAAACCATGTTTTGCGGGGATGTTTCGGATTTGCCGAGGTCTTAGGAATAGTTCTGTCAGCAATTGACGTTAAAACTGTATTAAAAGTTAAAATTGGATCTTGTACAGTCTCAAACATCTTTGACTGAAGTTCCGCTTGACAGAGATTCTCAAACAAGGACCAGTCCGCCTTGTCAAGTTTCCAACGTGGTACTCTATGTTGGGCAGAAGTAAAAAGATGTTCAAGTACTATTGGAAAGTGATCACTTCCACATAGATCATCATGAACACGCCATGAATAATCCAGAAGAAGAGAGGGATCGCAAATAGTGATATCAATAGCAGAATAAGACCCGTTTCCAGGATGAAGATAAGTATTAGATCCATCATTAAAAATGCATAATCCTTCTTGAGAGACAAAGTCCTCAATGATCTTACCTTTGATATTATGAGACTTGCTTCCCCACAAGGGGTTGTGTGCATTGAAGTCGCCCATAAGTATAAATGGTGAGGGTAATTGATCAGTGAGGTTTTTGAGTTTAGCTTTATCTATAATTGAATTGGGTGGAATATATATAGAACATACTGTAATTGTTTTATCTAATGATAAACGAATTGCAACTGCCTGCAGATCCGTGGTGAGTTGGACTGTGCTATGAATGACGTTGTCCTTCACAAAAATGGATGATCCGCCTGCAGCACGTTCATCTACCTTAGAAAATGTGCTATACATGTTGTATCCTTTTAAAGATACATTGTCACTTTCTTTTAAATGAGTTTCTTGAAGACAAAATGCAGTAGGTAAAAAAGACTGAACTAGAAGCGTTAACTCGAGAAGATTTATTTTAAGACCTCGGCAATTCCATTGGATGATATTAGTCATGTTTTGTTAATAGACGGGCGAATGCTATCGAGTTTGCCAGCATTCTTATTTCGCTCACCCTGAGATTGTAATCTTTCGGGTGGCGGAACACTTTCGATTTCCATTTCTGATTCGTCGTTAAGTGTTGAAAATCTGTTGTGTGAGGAGAGTCGTCGATCTCCAGGACCATGCGCAGCTGGTTTTACTCCGCCTCGACCCCTACCCCGCGACCTCGAATCAGAAGACTTCTGAGAGGATGTATTTGCTGGCTTCTTTGGGACATCCTTCTGTTCTGGAGAACGAAGAGGAGACGGGGCTTTAGAAGACTTTGTACTAGATGCAGAAGATAAACTAGTTTTATTAGATGCAGATGAAGGAGGACTATTGGAGATGGAAGAATCATCTATGTCACTGGGAAGATCCAATCAATAGTACAACGAATATTCCCGAATGTTCTTAATACTCTTGGTAAATCATGTTTAAAATGTTGTCTTTCTGGAAACATGTCTTCGCGTAAATCATTGAAATGACAATGAAGAAGTTGAATCCAGGTTGAGAATATTGTGTTGACAGTAAATGCGGTAAAAAAAATCATCTTTTGGTTGAAGTTTCCTTGTAAAACTGAGCAAATGCTTTAAAAGGCCCCGAAATGACAAATGTAAAACAATTCAAATGAGAAAACTAACCGCCTAACGGTAATTTTGTACAAAACAATGAACGAAAAACAAATATGTAACAACTGCTTATCGTTACTGTGGAATATATGTAAGAAATACCTTAAAGGTGAAAAAAAGTCTATCAGGAAGAATTTGTAAACCAATCAGAGAATTCTATGAACGAAATGATGTCTCAAGACTATCTACTGACACTTTAAGGGCAGTCCCACCAGTGAGTTGATATGACTTTATATTTTATAGTTTCATGAATAAACTGATTGATTGATTGATTGTTGGTTGCTTAACGTCCAGTGGCAAATATTTCATGCATATTCAGGACGAGAACAAGTTCACAATAAATACAATAGGTAGGTACTGTAAAAGATTAAGGGATTAAGGTCGGAGAAACTTAGACTGCCACGGGAAATTAGGGTATATTGGATAGGGACAGAAATTTAGCCTTGCAACAGGTCACCTACGGACCCCTAAAAGAGTTGTTGCAAAGGTTCTTAACGTGCAAAGAGTGTGGCACTCTCTTTACACGAGGCATCGGATTTAACGTCCCCATTCTGACCGGACGTGGCTGCAAATTTGTACATCCCGCACAGCCAAACGGACGCCCCACTTTGACGAGGGTTTTACCGCCGGTCGGAGGAAGACCAATGGTGACCATACTTATATTCCCCAGTCACCCTTGGGGAGATGAATAAACTGAATAACATAAATGAAGCTCGCAATGGAAAGACTAAATATGCTAAGTCTAAATAAACAGAAAGATTCAGGAAAAATTCAGAAAAAGAAGATTCTAACATGCAGAATTTTATTTCATGCAGTAGGCAAGACAGAAGAAACCCCATCATTGGGAGATATATCTTTCGATATCAAAATGTATTGTGGGGATCTTTCAAACTTTAATCCTGAAAAGGAAGGACTTGTCACACAGTTTTATCTTCTAAAGTGACAGAAGATATATTACTATTATCTCCATCTTTTACTATATTTTCACTATTACAATAATTAACATTTTCTCTATTACTATTACTAATATTTCCACTATTACTAATATTTTCCTCATTACTATTACTAATATTTCCACTATTATTATTACTATTAGTTACTATTACTAATATTTCCTCTTTACTATTACTAAATACTAAATAAAGTTATACTGCTTGTTGGTTCATGTACACCAATGTTGTCCAATTTATGACCGTTTTCATTAAACTTAAGGGCTAACTCCTGATCAGCTGGGTTAACCCGTTCTAGTTTAATGTATATCCATCTGACTTAAATTCACCTTGTGACATACTAGTATTACTGTTGGGGGAGTGTAAGGCTTATTCATCCGTCTTGGAGGAGTAGCCTTATTATTTCTATAATCTGTTTGTCTATTGGAATTACTATAGCATTTTCTGGCATAATGACCGGGCTAACCACAATAATAACATTTTGGGATATTTTCTGGGTTAGTATTTCTGTCTGAATTGTTTTTCCTATAATTCCCATTTGGAACGTAAGATGGTGCATTGACATTGAAGGGCTGTCTGTAAAACTGTCTTTCACCAGGATAATTATGTAATGTTACTGATGTCTCTGTCTCATCATTTCTTTTCTTGTTCTGGTATATTTGGTCAAACATTTTCTGTAATTCATCTTTGGTTACCGAAATTACATCTTTTTCTGTGTTTGTGGAACTTTGTTTGTTAAAATTGGTGTACTGTTTCTTTTCTACTGTCTGATCTGATTTTTGAGAGCTTTGATTATTCTGTTTCTTTAGTTGCCTAAATTTGGTATTTTTTCCTGAATTACCCTCCTGTGTTTGTGTTGTTGTCTCCTTATAGGTAATAACCTTTTGTACTGCTTCCTCTATAGTTTTGGGGTCTTTTGTCAGTTCTATATGAATTCTTGCTTCATTATCTGACAATCCCATTAAGAATCTTTGAAGCAGGTCTTCCTTCCTAATTTAAGCATGTCTGTTTGAATTGGCCTTGTCATATATACGTTTTAATTCCGCAGCATAGTCTGCGGTGTCTTCATTTGGTTTTTGAGTACGTCTGTTAAATTGTACTTTATATGTTCTTTTATTTTCAAAGACCCCAAATCTATTTTTAAGTTCTGTTGCTAATTTTGAGTAATTTTTTAATGTTTTATTATTTAATTGGTCAAACACAAAATCACCAGTTTCCCCTTGAAGCCTGGTTAACAATTCACTTAATTTAGTTTTATTATCCCAATTTTGTAAATTTTCTACTGCTTCAAATCTATTTATCCACACTTCCCAATTTTCTTTCCCTGTGAAAGAGGGGAGTTTAGCATTGGAAACCCCAATTTTCGATTTTGATCGTTTACTTTGGGTTATAACATCTGTGTCAATACTATCAGTATCAATATCAGAGCATGCATCACTAAATACTTCATCACACTCAGATGCTGATGTTATATCTAATTTTGGTGTTAAACTTTAGATTTATTGATTGATGTTTGCTTTACGCCGCTTTAGCACAAAAACGCTATATCGCGGCGAGAGCCAATTCAAATATTTTTAAAATTCAACGTATATTTTTAAATCAGACAAAAGGTCTTTAAATATTGTAAAACTAAAGTTTAAAGCAAAATTGCCTATTTACAAATAAAATATCAACACTTGATAAGGTTATAAAAAATAAAATCATTTTCAATTCACACAACATTTTTATTTTTTGTGAGTTCGAACCCCGCTCGTGCGGGTGCGCTCGACTCCAATCTTAATTTACTAGGATTGTCAGATTTCCTTTAAAGAGTCGGTGGTTTTCTCCGGGCACTATGGCTTCCTCCAACAATAAAAACTGGCCGCCACGAAATACCCTTAATGCGGTGCTTAAAAGTGGCGTTAAAACACCCCAAAAAATACTTCTTCTCCATCTGATCCATCTCAGTACTATTAAGGGTAGCCTGGATTGTGGCTATATACAGAAGAAGAAAAAACTTTCAATCCACCATGCTGCGTTTAATTCAAATGATAAAAAATCAAATATAAATGTCACAAAGGATATTGTTGGTGATTATACAAATAAGTTCATAATTATAACCTTCAATACAATAACACAACTTCATGAATAACATCCTATTATGTTAAAACTACAAACCAAAAATGAAACCATTTTGCCAAATAGAAATTTAAACTTGTATGGGGATGAAAAGATGAATGAACTATTAATTAGTGAATGCACTATATCCCCACTTTTTCGAGAGGTGTTATACTAATATAGAAAGTCAAAAATTACAGCAATATATTAACACTGAAACTATATCAACTATCATATTTTATTTTTATTTCTTAAGAATTTTTTGTTTTGTCATTTTTCTTCTAACTTAAAAATAGTTTTTTTCTAAAACTGTATTCATGATGTTGTGGGAGGTGTGAACCAGTTGAGTGCCACCATGAGTTGCTTTGTTAAACTGTTCCTCTCTCTGTATTTTGTTTTCTATTCTACTCATTATATTTCTGAAATTAAACAACAATTTTTTTTATATCTATGTTACTGTAGGAAAATATGTATCCATTCTGGTGTATCTTTCAATAAAAAGTTACTACATCAATATAAATTATTAAACTGAACAGGTGCAATGGTTGACAGAAATTATTGTGAAATTGTTATCATTTGAATATGACCACTGGATTATAATCACAATAACTGAACTAAAAAGTGTTCAGCATACATGTAACAGCTGGAAGCAAGAATTTTTATTAATGTTGCTATTTTGATCGACTTTGTCTAAACTGAGAAAATGGAATAATAAATGGATGCAATAAATACTGAATGCTATATAAATGCTGCTCACAATTCCCTATTAAACCAAGAGTTTCAAATGGTGAAGTTGAAATCATCCCTTCGTAAATTTTTCGGACGCCATCTCGAGTTGGTTGACGGTTTTGGAATAACCGTGTCACAGATGATATCGGATATGTTCCTTACATCGTAACTACAATCCCCTTCCCTCTCATGAATGTGACCTACCGAGTTAGACTATTTACCGGATTTGTTATAACATGAGCAACACGACGGGTGCCACATGTGGAGCAGGATCTGCTTACCCTTCCGGAACATCTGAGATCACCCCCAGTTTTTGCTTATTTTTTTAGTTTTATATGTTGTGTCATGTGTACTATTGAACAGACAACAGCAGAAGGTCACCAATAGGTCTTCAATGCAGTGAGAAACCCTTGCAACAACTCTTTGTAGGGTCCGTAGGTGGCCTGTTGCAAGACAAAAGTTCTGTCCCTACCCAATATACCTTCATTTTACAAAGGCAGTCCAAATTTCCACGACCATCATCCCGAATGGCCTCTATTATGACAAGACCTACCTATTGTATTTATTGTTAATTTTTTCTCGTCCTGAACATGCATGAAATATTTGCCACTGGACGTTCAGCAACCAACAATCAATCAATCATGCACTGGAGGGCGCATTTGGAGTTGATGGCTCTCTTGCAGGATGGTCAGCGCTGAGCCTTTCTGGGGGAGGTTAACCTTAACTCAAGTGGGCAGGGGGGTCCCTCAGCTAAAGTAGACTAAAGTGATCCGAACATCGTACGAGTTGCCCGATGTTTTAAATAAAATAGGCTTTCCAATCAGTAGGCCGTGGGTTGCTACCCGTGTCGATGGTTGACAAGATCCATGCGAATGAGGGTTGTAGCTAGACTCCTTACGGTCAGAAAATATCCGAACGGACGAGTCTACAGTTCCATAAGATGCTTTGGCTCCGATATGATCTAAACGTGAGGTCGGATAAACCCGGTTCGATCAATCGGCTGGTCATGTCGGTCTTGGCATCGATGTCTACACTCCTCTTCCTGTTTGATTGATTGTTGGTTGCTTAACGTCCAGTGACAAATATTTCATGCATATTCAGGACGAGAACAAATTTACAATAAATACAAAAGGTAGGTTCTGTAATAGGGGCGTCTGGGATTAAGGTAGGTTCTGTAATAGGGGCGTCCGGGATTAAGGTCGGAGAAATTTAGACTGCCACGGGAAATGAGGGTATATTGGATAGGGACAGAAATTTAGCCTTGCAACAGGTCACCTACGGACCCCTCAAAGAGTTGTTGCAAGGGTTCTTAACGTGCATAGAGCGTGGCACTCTCTTTACACGAGGCATCGGATTTAACGTCCCCATTCTGACCGGACGTGGCTGCAAATTTGTACATCCCGCACAGCCAAACGGACGCCCCACTTTAGCAAGGGTTTTACTGCCGGTCGGAGGAAGACCAATGGTGACCATACTTCTATTCCCCAGTCACCCTTGGGGAGTCTTCCTGTTTGAAACATAAGGCATGCGATCATTATCGTACCGGAATTGGGACCATCGCAAGGTTTCACGAGATATTTATAACCTTACTGCAGACGGACAAGCTTTACAACCTGATTTCATTCTATGGTTTTCAGTCCAAGTAATCGGAGATAAAAACAGTTTACCCAGATCTGCCAGTGTAGCTTGTTTTGGTACAGAAACTGACCACCAGGAACTTAGGGCCCGTATTGAATGTGTCTTCATGTGGAAAAGTACACAACCAAGGAGTACATGAACAGAGGAATTCACCTCCTGAAAAAAGAAGACTGACAATCTTGTGAAATCATATACAATGTTTTCCGAACAATATACTGCTGGTGACAAATAAATGCAGTTACCAATAGAGTATACCAATCCGAAGCCTTGGAGGTCGTGAAAAGTGTTCATTTTATTGGGATACAACAGTTGTTTGCACTCGCATCCTGTTTAATCTCTGTTATTGATTCCATATATCCAAAGATGGCATTATGTTTACCAAAATTAGTCTTTATTCTTTTTGTAAAGCCCATTTTTTTAAAGGACGAAGATGTCACTTTCACTATTGATTATTTTACCATATTTAACAATAAATTCAACACATTGTTATAGATAGTTGCAGTAGATGTAACCTTGAACCAACCACAAATTTACTGAGAAATTGACATCAGTTTTCAGAAAATATTTCCTCTTTTTTATATTTGTAATAGATGTTACCATAAATCGACCATATGTAATAGATCATTGTGTCACTTTCTGTATTGTCACTTTCCTTTATTATAATTGTATTACATTTTACAAGATTCAATCGTTTTTAAGATTGTAGATAATATGTTAACTTTAATCGACTATTTTTATAGATTATTTTTATTTCTCTATTACAATGAAAGAAGGGAAAAATCGATTGCTTCGCGAGGATTAAACAACAATTTTAAGGGTTCAAAGCATTGATACACCTGAAAGTGACATCTGTATTCGTGTGCGTCAAAGTTATAAAGAGAGATGGGAAAGGAGCATATTACGATCATTTACTAAATTGTCGCCCTATTGTAGATAAAAGGGATATACACAGCAAAACAGGGGATGGGTTGACGGAAACGTATTTCCATCATGCAGAAACTGCTTCTGAAAATTAGGCGCCAAAAGAGGAAAAATTCTAAAAATCAATTTTGGCATAGAGATCTGACTTCCTAAGTGATAAATTATGTAAGATGGATGATAAAAGAATAATAAGTTCGTGGAAAGGTGGGGCATAATGAATGGAAAGAAAAGAAGGACATGATTAAAGAAATAGGCAAGAGCCAGAGTTTGCTATTAAGCAATTCAGAGTCTCAGTGGAACAATTTCAAAGACATATTGCGTCAGTAACTTTTTCAGACCTTCAATGAATGTTATGTCACTTGGGGTAAAAGCTTTTTAATTGTAAAAATACAGTATCCAGAGCAAAACAATGATTTTGTTTTTAACCTTTTAATTGATTGATTGATTGTTGGGCGCTTAACGTCCAGTGGCAAATATTTCATGCATATTCAGGACGAGAACAAGTTCACAATAAATACAATAGGTAGGTTCTGTAATAGATTAAGGGATTATGGTCGGAGAAATTTGGACTGCCACGGGAAATGAGGGTATATTGGATAAGGACAGAAATTTAGCCTTGCAACAGGTCACCTACGGACCCCTCAAAGAGTTGTTGCAAGAGTTCTTAACGTGCAAAGAGCGTGGCATTCTCTTTACACGAGGCATCGGATTTAACGTCCCCATTCTGACCGGACGTGGCTGCAAATTTGTACATCCCGCACAGCCAAACGGACGCCCCACTTTAGCACGGGTTTTACTGCCGGTCGGAGGAAGACCAATGGTGACCATACTTCTATTCCCCAGTCACCCTTGGGGGGTTTAACCTTTTAAACACTGAAAGATGGACATACATGATATATTTAATATTTTCTCATGTCTAGCATTTTTAATAAATGATTAAAACAATTAGTTTGACTGTTCCTTAGATTTGTGTAAGAAATGGATTTTAAAATAATTTATGGTTTGATCCATCTTTCTTCTTAGTTGGACGTCAATAAAAGTAATGCTGATAAATAGTCTCATCATTGAAGTATTGTAATGATTGATTGTTGGTTACTTAACGTTCAGAAATAAACATATAATGCATGTTCAGAAAATTGGTTCACCGCTGTTCGAAAGAGCGAGTACAAGTTCTTGTAAAAGAGGTAATCCGGGATGACGGTCGGGGAATTTTAGACTGCCACTCGAAAAAGGGGGTAAATGTGATAGGGGCGGAAAGATATTTAACTTGCTCTAAATATGCATCCTGTTCATATTGTAATAATAACAGTTACAATAGAAAAGTTTATTGATAAAAGAGAATATGCACTTTAAATTACATATACACTCAACTCAAGATCACTCATTCCGGTAAAAAAGCTCCGATCCTTCCAACACAGTCTATAGAACTGAGGACAGGGGACTCTTGAAATATTAACTGTTATTATGAATATTAATGATCTTGTAGTTATTGTTTATGTTTATGTGTTATGTTGTGTCACATACTGGATATATGAAGTGTTATGGCAATACATTTTTTTTTTGGTGTTTAACGACACTTTTAATTAAGCACTGCATTTAGGCTATTTTGTGGCGGTCAGTTTTTAAAGGTTGCTGAATCCGGTGTGCCCGGAGAAAACCACCGACCTTCGATAGGTAAACTGACAATCCTAGTCAATAAAGATTGGAGTCGAGTGCACCCGCACGAGCGGGGTTCGAACTCACAACCTCAGTGTTGACTGGCTAGTGATTACAGTAGTAATTACTTAGACCACTCGGCCACCCAGGCCTCTTTATGGCAATACAGATTGAATGGATAAACATGGAAATGTGATTGGGCAAGGATTGCTATTAGCAAATAATCTTTTTTTTTTTCAAAACCCAATTTGCAAATGAAAATATGAGAAAAGTACTATAATGTAGTACATAAAATTCTAAATAATATGGGTTTTAGTTTTTCAAAGAAAGAAGTAGATGTTTGCTTTGGAGAACTTCTAATATTCATTAAAGGAGCAAACAAAATACATCCTGCAGGATTTACAAATAAGATTGAGATTTCTTTGTATGACTATGAATTTGAAAGTAGACTACCTTTTTGCATCCACGCATGCATTGTCATGGTCTCTACCACGAGGAATAAATGATGTTGACTAATTTAAAGGTCTTCTTGTAAGATTTTTAAAAGGAATCATCTGGTTTGGGCAAGATCTAAAATAAATGTAATCAAGTCATTTTCAATATTATTTTAGAGTTTCTGTTTATTGTAATCCTTGGATAAAGTATTCTTCTGAATTTTATTATATCAATACACTTTTGACATGCAAACACAAAATTTGGTGCAAATACAGTATAACGTTGGTGTTAATACAGTTTAGGGCATTTGCAAGTCGTTACAAGGGCCCTTAACGTGCAGAGAGCATGGCATCGCAATTAACGTCTAATTCTGGTGTACTACAACAGATGACAAAATATGTTTTAAAATGACGTTTCTCGGTTTATTTTCTATGAATAATGATTTGATTCAAACCTGGGGAAATGGGCTTTTAGTCTATGGTGCATCCCTTATACCAAATAAGAGGAGGCACAATCTTCATTTAAAGAGAATTTCAAAATTGCAAGCATAAGTGACTGGTGTAACAGTTTATCAGTTCAATGACACAGATCTGCACGCAATGACTATAGAGCAAGGACTTGTAAACAGCAAAACCAACAATCAATCATTGAATTTTACACGAAGAGACTGTCATACTACATAACGTTACCATGATCTTGAATTTATTATCATACTTTAGTTTTTTTAGAAATCATTGATTCATACATATAATTTTACAATGTAACGAATATTTAGAATGCGTTTTAAAGAGGCAGCGTATTGAACCATGTTCCTAACTCTATGTATCGTCTTTGGAACCACAGTCATAAGGTGTCCTACCTCATGCAGCTGCCAAAAATAAAGAAGGGTAAATGAAGTCCCGTTTATTATTTCACATCCAACAAGAATATTATGATCTTTGTGGTTTGGTTACTTGTGTGGTAACTTTAAATTCCTGGTAACATTTCTTAATTGTATTTTATACTTAACATTGATTGATTGTTGGTTGCTTGACGTCCAGTGGCAAATATGACATGCATGTTCAGGACGAGAACAAGTTAACAATAAATACAATAGGTACGTCTTGTCATAATAGAGGCCATTCGGGATGATGGTCGGGAAAATTTGGACTGTCACTGGATTGATTAATTGTTATTTGCTTAATGTCCAGTGGCAAATATATCATGCATATTCAGGACAAGAACAAGTTCACAATAAATACAATAGATAGGTCTTGTCAAAATACAGGCCATTTGGGATGATGGTCGGGGAAATTTGGACGACTGCCACTGGAAAATGAGGGTATATTGGATAGGGACTGAAAGTTTGCCTTGCAACAGGCCACCTACGGACCCCTCAAAGAGTTGTTGCAAGGGTAATCTTAACGTTCAAAGAGCGTGGCACTCTCTTTAACCAAGGCATCGGATTTAACGTCCCCATTCTGACCGGACGTGACTGCGAACTTGATACATCCCGCACAAAAACTATGCCTTGCAATAGGCAACCTACGGACCATTATACTTAAAACAGTATAATTAAAATTAAATTGTAACACTGTGTCAAATAGCCGTATAAATCTTGAAATACATACTTTTAACGAATTAAAATTTCACAATTTCTATTCCGAGTTATTCTAAAAACAAATTTCATATGACACTGATATTAGTATCGCCGAATCAGGGTTTAATCTTTACTGAAAAGGGTCCACGTCATTATCAATTGTTCATATCATGGTATGTGAAATTGTTACAAATCATACCATGGCCATGAGAGTAATAGACACAGTATCGTATTTTATCTGATGTAAATAATTGCCTACGATAAAAATATGTGTAACGGTGGAAACACTTTATTCCTTCACAATTATCGTAAAGAGTTCTAGAAACAAGTCGTATAAACTGTCGGGTAGGCAGACTTGGTTTGTCTGTGCATTGAGGTTTGTTATAGCTAGACGTCACACATGTACTAGTAAAATAATCTTGTCGTTGGTAGTACTAGACATGTATTCGTATGAAAATATTCTGTAGGTGTGATTGCTATGGTAGACAAAAAAAAACATGAAATCTAACAAATATTATCAGGTGATATAAAAATAAACCAAACTGTTTAACAGACTAATTGTTGCATACTATTTTGTTATTTCCGCGGTAACGTCAGACAGGTACGGTCTCTAAAAACACAGCTAAGGACCTGCAATTGTATATTTGTAACTGGAGACAGTCATAGTTGCAGGTTTCAATCTGAACTAGATTTTTATGTTTGGTATTTGTTTATGTCGATTGATGCTTTGAACGACGATGTCTAAGCATGCCCATATATTTGAAGTAAACACAACATACCAATAGAATAGTTCAGATTCAAAGTCAAACCAAGTTATCAATCTACGAAAGATACCAAGACCACATAACAACAACTACTTCCGGGTTCTAGGATCTAAGTCTCTTGTTTCTTAATTCAGTGAGGCGATAAAGTGTTCATATCTTAATTCGCATTAAAACATATATTTATGCAAGACAACATACAATATTCACAATAAATCATTTCCTTACATAAATTCTAAATTATATTTTGCAAAAATCCTATCTTGATAATATATCCTACATGTCAAAGGAACAAGTATTTATTTCGAGGTGTGGCTAAGCCAAAAAGGTAACCTAATGTTTTTATTGTAAACCTGTTCTCGTCTTGAACATGCATGACATATTTGCCACTTGACGTTAAGCAACCAATAATCAATCAGTCACAATTGTTAAATGCGACTTACTTGCCTCTGCCGATTACACAATTGTCTAAAAACCGACTACAGATGCGCCTATTTTAAACTATACAAAAGCAAATAGTTGTGAAGATCTCAAAACAGATTACAAGAACGCCCGAATGAATGTCAAATACACTATTTGGAAAATTAAATCATGATGAAAATTCCCCAAAACATAGAGTCCTGCATCACAGCAAAATGATAGGACTGTTTAATTAAATCACAATTTATGTAGTACATAATGTTGACTTGCACTTGTTAAATCTTTGGAATATCTCATTTTAAAAGTTTTTATTTCTTTAATTCCTTAGTTTGTACAGTTTTGTGGTATGTCTTAAAAGTATTTCGTCATCAAGAACATGTAAAAATGTATTAAATTAATACTGTAGTTAAAAATACTACAGATATTTTAATTGATTCTGCCAAAGCAACATTTGGTACACATAATTTTAACAGAAATATTATGAACTGTAATAGAAAGCATGATAAACAATGATATAACTTTGATTGTAAAAAGGCAAATAAAGAAAAGTACAATGGATTTATAAACATTTCATGGACTTGACAAAATCACTTCTCCAGGAAAGCGTGCGATTAATATTCTGTTAAAGAGTTTGTCTAAATTGGAAATCAAGCTTAAATTTGTGCTATTGTACGTGAATCAACATTGGAAGTTCGCAATGAAGAACAAAAGATTGATTGTTGGTTGCTAAACGTCCAGTGGCAAATATTTGATGCATATTCAGGACGAGAACAAATTAACAATAAATACAATAGGTACTGGGTAGGTTCTGTAATAGAGGCGTCTGGGATTGAGGTCGGAGAAATGTAGACTGCCACGGGAAATGAGGGTATATTGGATAGGGGCAGAAATTTAGCCTTGCAACAGGTCACCTACGGACCCATCAAAGAGTTGTTGCAAGGGTTCTTAACGTGCAAAGAGCGTGGCACTCTCTTTACACGAGGCATCGGATTTAGCGTCCCCATTCTGACCGGACGTGGCTGCAAATTTGTACATCCCGCACAGCCAAACGAACGCCCCACTTTCGCGAGGGTTTTACCGCCGGTCGGAGGAAGACCGATGGTGACCATACTTCTATTCCCCAGTCACCCTTGGGGGGAAGAACAAATGAGAACATGACCATGACCACAGATTTAAAGAAAACTAACTCATTTGCCTTCTTGGATTTTCACAAGAAATTCTTTTATGGCATTTTGTGATGATATTCACTTATATAAACTGTTGTTTAATGTTCGAAAAAAAAAACCAATCTCAATGTAATTAGGCACTGTAGCATTGTAAATAAGAAAGTCAGAAGGCAGTCACACCCATTCTACTGTAACCCTAGTTATCCTGAAAACAAGAGACAAGGCAATACAGACATAATTACGTGTGGTAAGTGTTACACTAAAAGACCATATCCAAGTTTAATGAAATTCAAATGTGACAGAATATGTCAAAGCTATACTTTGAGGGATATACTCAATTCACAACTCCAGGATGTGACAGCAATCCAGAGGTTCTTCACATTTTGCAAGAACATTTGAATGAGGTACCTGACTTCAAAAGAAATGTTCCTCTCTTGTTTGATAACGTTAATATCAATCTGGACTTGTTTATTGTTCAAATTTATTTAGGCAAGTTATTATATAGAAACAATTACATATATATTAATAGTTTATAAATGATTAAAAGATGTAATTCAGGGACAGAATTTGTACCCAGTTGAGGATAACATTCAAAAAAGCACAACCTAAACATCTTAGAAAATTTGAGGGTCGAATATAGATATAAAATGAAGTTAACTATTACAGGTTGGTAAACGGACAGAAAGTCACAGGACATCAAGTCGCAAATAATTTGTTGACAATTTTTTAAACATAAAAGAGAAATATCTTGAAGTATTATCTGTTTAGTTCATATATTCCTCTTTTAAGTTTAGGAAATTGTTCAAAGGCCTTGATAAATCAAAGTTTATTAAATTTAATCATGCAAATGATTAATTTCTTGGCACAATGAAGCCATTTAAGTACCAAGCCACTATGACATTTTTTTTTCTCATAATCATTTAATATTTATTGATTAAATTTTCATTACTATAATACATCAAGGAAAAAAAAATTAAGTTAGTGTTTTCTTGTTCGAAGAAATAATCTAAAAACTGAATTGTGGCTTTGTGTCCTGTGACATTTTTGTCTGAGACTTTCCGTCCTACGTATAGGTCAATGGACAGTCTGTTGTTTTTCAAATGTTTTCATAGTAATTCAAATTGATCCGTGAAGATGACTTCAACTGTGTTTAGACAATTCTGGTAAAAAGCTAGTAAAAATGTGGGATAATATTTGTCTTTACCATGTTGAATATATTTTTAACATTTCACACTGCCGAATGATACTGGACAATAAGTATCAATTTTTTTTGGTATGACTCACAGGTAATTTAAAATAACTTTGTCGTTTAAAGAAAATAGAAATTGTAATATATTTAATTGTCAATAGTTATCGAAGCTACCAGGATTTCGCGAATTTCGTCTACAAAAGACTCATCAGTGACGCTCAGAACTTTATCTGAAATAAGTGCCGATGAATTATTTGTTGATTCTAAATTTGTATTGTTTAATATCTAGTGTTTGTTTTCTGCACTATATGCTTATAAATCTTTTGACCCCGTTCAGTCTATCAATGTTCGTTCAATTTTGTTGTGTTTTTGTGCTGAGGCTAATAAAACAGACAGAAGTCTCAGATGTGTTGAAGTGATCGTTAGAAATATACCTTTTGGATTGACATTTAACAAGTGGAATGTCAGTATAATAGTCAAACTTGTCCGCATGCTCATTGGACATTCATGTCATGTAACTGTGGTCTGCATTTCACCAACGTAAAACAAACAGTTCGAAAAATAAGTGCCGTTTCATTTCAACTTCTTGGTTTTGAAAGAAAACATTCAAAACTTTAATACATATGACCGAACTGTTGACTTTCGGCAATGCCATTCTTCAAATTTTTATAAAGAAATATATTTCCACAGCCGAAACGTTAAATGCAATGTTCAAGGTTATGAGTACATAGCACTGCCAATTCATAAATAGACATTTCAGGATTCTCATTTATCATTACAAAGAAATCACGATTTTCCTCTTCAAACTCGTAAATAGTTCTCAAAGGTACCAGGCGGCTGCGAAAAAGTTAAAAAAAAGGCGAATGCTAGCATTGCAGCTACATTAGACAGGAATGTACAATAAAGTACCAATAATGCTTACGGCAATTTTATCATGGGAGCACAGTTGGTGAGGTACTCATTTCATAGCATTGGTTTGTTCAATGCCGGTTTTTAATGAGAAACATAATTGCAAATTAACTCTGTAACATATGAATTAACTTTTGCCTGACAGCTTACTGTCCAGTTGCAATTATTTCGGGCAACGGGTTTCAATCCCTCCAAAAAAAAAAACGAAAAGAAGCATTCAGTTCTTAATTGAAAAAGAGCGAATGTATGTAGAATCTTTTATATCAAGATATCCGTATCTAATATGTATCTAAAGGTAACATTATGCTAAATTGTTTACCGAGATTTTAAAATCTATGTTCGAATGCAGCATAGTCTATATGGTTTTGATAAAAATATTACAGCAATGAATCAATATACTAAAGTAAGAGAAAGAAAAAAAGCATTAACTTAACTATTTAGATTCTTTTATTATTTAAATAGTAAATATTTGTAAAAACAAGAGGATTTTACTGTGCTTTTGCAACAGGATAACTACTAGTATCACTAAAAGTTAAATATTTTCTTTTTTTTTCTGAGTCTAAGTTTGAGTCAAATAATGAAATATCTCATTAAATTCACAATCCTTGGATACGGATTATTAATCTTTATAAGATTCATCAAAGAAAGCAGATACACCCATGTTGGTGCATTTTTACCATTTTTTGTTAAAGTTGACCATTATCAATAATTTAAACTCCAGTAAACTCCATATTGTACATGTAATGATTGTTTTATTTAAAGCATATCAAAGGTTTGTAAACTTATCTTCATTTTTTTCTCTCTACATAACGTACCCTTCACAGAATTAACCTGCTTTCTCACCAGCTGTTGGGGACCTTTTTTTCTCTAAGTTTAGATTAACTTGTATTTTTCTTTATTGTAGTATTAAACCAATTTTTAAGACATTTTTGCCATTGGCCTTCTTCAGTTTCTTTATTTTTCTTCTCAACTACATGGCTGACATTTTTACTTTTACAATCATTAAAATGTTATAGATATAATTCCTTGGAAACTTTATGACGTCACAGTACTTTGACGTCATTATATGTTTTTATAAATGAAAAGTATATAAGATTTGATGAATTAAAGTCATTCTTTTTTTATTATAGATTCCAAATGGTCTAATTGTAATAGTTTTAGCATCCACCGCGTCTCAATATATCTTCTGTAGTTTGCGGATGTATCATGAATTTCTTGAAGAGCCTGAACTGTCATGTCCTCCATACAACCAGCGAACCCTTCTTCACTATATAAACGTTTAAATATCAATTTCACATAGTTCATTTGCAAATGATACAGTAGATAGATGTTCAATTCTATTTGACAGTGTGGCAGCGCTTTATCATACTATTTTTGCTCCAGAATATCGCTCACGTGTCACATGGCCAACCCCACAATGAATGTGAGTATTGTTGTTCATGTCCAAACCTGTTTTCTCATAAGGATCATTAAGTAATCCATTATCTATACGACATCATATTTTTGTTCATTGACAAGTAGCACAAGTAAAGGAACTAATGTCTATGAATCATAGTTTGCAGCTCTTTTTCTTTTTAATTGTAAACATTTATTGATATAATTTGAGTTTCGGTTCTTAAATCAGAAGTTCATAAGTATTAAAAGGAACATAAAAGACAACAATTTGTTACAGTTAAAGTTATTGTGCATATAAGAGTTATACATAAATCGTAACGATAACATAACCAGTATTATAAACACAAGGAAAAAAGTAAGTGAAAAAGATTATAAACATTTGTGTAAATCAAAAGTATTTATTGAATGAACCTCATATAAACCATGCATGAAAGACTTATTTACAACTCTTTTTGCCAATATGATTAGGCCTCAAATTGAAAAAAAGAGTTCTAAAGAAAATAATTGGTTATGAAGGAAAATTAATTTCTATACGTTCAAAGTCCACTTATTCACACAATTTAAATCAAAGCTACAATTATCTGAGGGGTCCGTGTGGCTTGTTGCAATGCATTATTTCTGTCCCTATCAAATATACCTTCACTTTCCAGTTGCAGTTCAAATTTCCCCGACCAACATCCAGGATGGCCTTTTATAGAAGACCCACATATTTTATTTATTGTTCACGTGTTCATTCCTGAACATCCATGAAATATTTGTTCGGCAATCAACAATTACTCAATCGATCAATTAGCACATCCGAAATTAAATATCTTAGTTCTGAACGACACCTCTTTCACAAAACAGAACACCAGTTAGCCTGAAAATGTGTCAAAAATTAATTCCACAAGCGTTTGTGGATCCCCCTTTCTTATTTATGTGTTTATGTGTTTATATTTATGTCATATTTCAACTTATACGAAGGGGGTACCCAACACTTATCCCCCCCCCCCCCAAAAAAAAAAAAAAAAACAGCTGATTATTGGTTGCTTAACGTCCAGTGGCAAATATTTCATGCATATTCAGGACGAGAACAAATTAACAATAAAAACAATAGGTAGGTTCTGTAATGGGGGCGTCCGGGATAAAGGTCGGAGAAATTTAGACTGCCACGGGAAATGAGGGTATAATGGATAGGGACAGAAATTTAGCCTTGCAACAGGTCACCTACGGACCCCTCAAAGAGTTGTTGCAAGGGTTCTTAATGTGCAAAGAGCGTAGCACTCTCCTTACACGAGGCATCGGATTTAACGTCCCCATTCTGACCGGACGTGGCTGCAAATTTATACATCCCGCACAGCCAAACGGACGCCCCACTTAAGCAAGGGTTTTACTGCCGGTCGGAGGAAGACCAATGGTGACCATACTTCTATTCCCCAGTCACCCTCGGGGGACAAAAAAACAAAAACAAAGAAAACTTGTTAATTTTTATTATCTCATTGATATGTTAGGCCTAGCTGAACATCTTATACACATTTTTAAAGATTTGAAGTCCCCAAGGGTGACTGGGGAATAGAAGTATGGTCACCATTGGTCTTCCTCCGACCGGCAGTAAAACCCGTGCTAAAGTGGGGCGTCCGTTTGGCTGTGCGGGATGTACAAATTTGCAGCCACGTCCGGTCAGAATGGGGACGTTAAATCCGATGCCTCGTGTAAAGAGAGTGCCACGCTCTTTACACGTTAAGAACCCTTGCAACAACTCTTTGAGGGGTCCGTAGGTGACCTGTTGCAAGGCTAAATTTCTGTCCCTATCCAATATACCCTCATTTCCCGTGGCAGTCTAAATTTCTCCGACCTTAATCCCTTAATCTATTACAGAACCTACCTATTGTATTTATAGTGAACTTGTTCTCGTCCTGAATATGCATGAAATATTTGCCACTGGACGTTAAGCAACCAACAATCAATCAATCAATCTTCCGACCAGCAGTAGAACCCTTGCCAAAGTGGGGCGTCCGTTTGGCTGTGCGGGATGTACAAGTACGCAGCCACGTCCGGTCAGAATGGGGACGTTAAATCCGATGCCTCGTGTAGAGAGAGTGCCACGCTCTCTGCACGTTAAGAACCCTTGCAACAACTCTTTGAGGGGTCCGTAGGTGACCTGTTGCAAGGCAAAATTGTTTTCCCTATCCAATTTACCCTCATTTTCCAGTGGCAGTCTAAATTTCCCCGACCTTCTTCCCGGACGGCCTACATTACAGGACCTACCTATTGTATTTATTGTTAATTTGTTCTCGTCCTGAATATGCATGAAATATTTGCCACTGGACGTTAAGCCACCAACAATCAATCAATCAATAAAGATTTGAACCGTTGATTAAACAGGTATGGCCGCAAATATATATCATGGCTCACTTGCTAGTGTAGGTCGAAGTTCTAGAAAAAATTGTTAAGGGATATTTACAATATACATTGGTGAGTTTGAAATCTAATCTTCACAAAACATAATTAGTATGCTACAAGTTTGATGAAACCGATACTATGAAAATTCAAATACTACAGACTTTCTTTTTCCCCAAGGGTGACTGGGGAATAGAAGTATGGTCACCATTGGTCTTCCTCCGACCGGCGGTAAAACCCTCGTCAAAGAGGGGCGTCCGTTTGGCTGTGCGGGATGTACAAATTTGCAGCCACGTCCGGTCAGAATGGGGACGTTAAATCCGATGCCTCGTGTAAAGAGAGTGCCACGCTCTTTGCACGTTAAGAACCCTTGCAACAACTCTTTGAGGGGTCCGTAGGTGACCTGTTACAAGGCTAAATTTCTGTCCCTATCCAATATACCCTCATTTCCCGTGGCAGTCTAAATTTATCCGACCTTAATCCCTTTATCTATTACAGATCCTACCTATTGTATTTATTGTGAACTTGTTCTCGTCCTGAATATGCATGAAATATTTGCCACTGGACGTTAAGCAACTAACAATCAATCAATCAGACTTTCTTTTCATCAATGTTGACTCTATTGGAAAGACAGGCATGTGATCATCTCCCAGGAGGAAGATATTTTTCAATATTTTTCTACCTGCCAAGGAAAATAGACGTCAACAGCAGAAATGGGAAGAAATATGATTGATCACACCTTCAGCTCCCCAGTCAAAAATGTAGAGACGACCCTAGATTACAGCTCAGTTGCCCCCTATCGAACTATCTAAAAAACGAGGATGCAAACTGGGTGAATAAAAAAATAGAAACAGAGCAGATAATTCAGTACCGAGGTTAAAGTTATAACAGATGGTTATTTAGGAGCACGAAAGGAAGAGGAGGTGATCCTGCCAGATTGAACGATCTATATGCCTATATATATCTATAGTTCGACATGGATTCCTGACCCAGAAGTGGTTTAACGAACAAATGTTGGTGTACAGACAGAGGAAGACAAGACGACAGAAAAGGGAGAGTTTGAGCTGATAGAGTTGGACGTGGAAGTAAAAGAGACACAAACAGAGAATCCAGGGAAGCCAGTGTGACATTCTTAAAGAGCTTTGTAACTGTTTTTAAAGTTAATGTTTTAATATGCTAACCAGCTGCCTAATTTATTTTAAGAGTTATAAGTAAGTATAGATCAAGAAAACCCAATCACTTGTTAATTCACGGTCTGACACTCTTCCACCCCAACCTTCTGATACAAATGAAATAACGTCTGATGGTGTGATGCCAACTAGAAATTTTAGAGTATTATGGTGTTTGTAGCTTGAATATGTTTAACTCTGGTTTAAAAGACTTGAAGCTTTTTGAATAAAAATTTCAGTACAATCTATGATGACTCTGGAAGAAGGGTATCGATCTCAAAGAATTTGGCATTGCTCTAGTAATGATGTCTCTAGGTGGAAAAACATTTATAACTTCGAGTTCAGCATGAATGAGGTTAAGACCGGTTGTAAAATACTGGAATAAGAAAAAACAGAAATGGAAAATCTATCAGCTACATCCCTTACATACAATTCAAGACGAAGTCTCATCATCACAGCTAAAAACTGTTCAACGGGCTGAAGTCTGGAAGTCGACACCTAACTCTATCCTTACTGGGTTTTTTTCTGTCTCCCTTCCAGTATTGCATTCTAGAACTCTTTGTACATAGGTAACTGAAACAGAAACATATACTTTTGAATGTCTTGAAAATGTTTAATGAATAATTCTGGCCTTTTCATATGTATTTTTAACGTACTAACTTGAACAACCAGAGAAACAACGTGAATGTTGGTAACCCAGTGTAGAACTTGGAAGCCGAGTCATCATCTGTAATTCTATGGATACCACTATTCCTCTTAGATTCATCAGCAAGCTGGTCTTTTTTTCAAATAGATCTTATCCCCAAGGGTGACTGGGGAATAGAAATATGGTCACTACAGGTCTTCTTCCGACCGGCAGTAGAACCCTTGCCAAAGTGGGGCGTCCGTTTGGCTGTGCGGGATGTACAAATTTGCAGCCACGTCCGGCCAGAATGGGGACGTTAAATCCGATGCCTCGTGTAAAGAGAGTGCCACGCTCTTTGTACGTTAAGAACCCTTGCAACAACTCTTTGAGGGGTCCGTAGGTGACCTGTTGCAAGGTTAAATTTCTGTCCCTATCCAATATACCCTCATATCCCGTGGCAGTCTAAATTTCTCCGACCTTGATTCCGGACGCCCTTATTACTGAACCTACCTATTGTATTCATCGTTAATTTGTTCTCGTCCTGAATATGCATGAAATATTTGCCACTGGACGTTAAGCAACCAACAATCAATTAATCAATCAAATAGATCTTCAAGAATCTTGAGACGAGAAGCTTAAATATTCATATCTCATATCTAAACTATATACAGTTTACATGTATTAATTTTTAATTTCAACTTTGCCACTGAGCACTAATTGTTTTAGCAGTTTAGTCAAATTTCTTCTTCTTTTATTCAAACAAAGCACAATAATGCATTCCTAATTTTCAAATTTTTATAAAAATAAAATCAGATGAGAATTCCAAGTTTAAAGGCAAAAATCATAAGATTAACACAAATGCCACGGCCATGAAGCAAGAATTATAAGTGTCATTCATAGGAACAGACCTTTTTCTATAATACAATTTATATAGAGTCAAACATTGCACTAGAACTATATGATACATACATAATGAATTCTTTTACAAGTTCGTCTGCAGAAAAATGGAAACGACTTTTTTGGAGTGTAGCAGAACAAGTTTTTACAATAGGTCTTCTGTTGAAACCTTGGGTGGAATTGAATGAAACGTTAAGCCTAGGTACACAAAAATGTCACTTAAAGTCCAAAATTTAAGAAAATGGAGAAACTGTTTGTTGGAAAGGCTCCTGAGGAATCTTTCGAAATATGTTTTAACCTTTTCTTCTAAGTAGGTTGGGTCATCTGATGTTGTGTAGTCTATCAGGTTGATGGCTTTCAATTGTGTTGGTTTATATTGATCCATTAAATTTATTACAACAGGTTCAGTAATACCGTTCCATAACAAATGGTAACAGTCCATACCAACTTTAATTTTCGAAATAGGCACACATGGGATAGCGGTCATTGTCATTTTGGTATGTCGAGAATACTCTGTCTAACATTTGTTTTCGTTGGTACATCAAAACCACCTTATGTCGAAATGTGATTTACGATCTTTGCATCTAGGCCATCCAAGTTTGTGTTGGATAAAATATGGTTGACTAGTTTACAATCTGTTTCAGTAATGAATGCTGAAAATGTTCGCAAGAGGAGTTCATCGGTATATATGCCATTGCCAGCAAAGATGTAGAGTAGTGGTGAAATTCCTTGAGGAAGATAATTACATAACACATACGCATGACTTATGATTTTACCGATCATATGAAGGGTCCCATAAAATAACT